>NC_137033.1:51134514-51159514 GCF_032717465.1 Coenobita brevimanus | reverse complement strand
TCTTGCTGATGCATTAACTCCTGGCACAACGGATTTTAAGTTAATACAACAAGACTGGTCTAAGTACCAGTTATGAAAGCAAACGTTTATGCCAGCTAGGAGCTGTATGGAAAATAAGCTTAATTTGGATTAAATGAAACAAGATTTTACTTTACATTAAGCTCAAGAAAGGAACTGTTAAATTTATTAATCACAAAAAATAAATTTAACGTTACAATTCAAATCAAATTAAATGAGACGCACTCACTCACTCGCACAAAAGCTAAATACTTATGCCTAGGAAGAAACACCTTAACTAAGCTCTTAAAACTAGGATTATACAAAAGGAAATACCGGTCGATGAATGCTATGTATCACCCGGGGGGGGGGGAGGACTGGATTAACTGTGAAGTGGAGTTTGGGTACTAGCTGACCTCTCACACTGCTGGCACAGGACCTTCCTCCGTCACAACAAACACTCGACTGAATTCAAATAATGCTTAGGCAGGACGCACAAGCTACCAGAAGAGGGCGTGGCTAACGGTTTAGGCAAGCACAGGCGAACGATAAAGAAACAATAGTATCGCTCAGTAGCGCACTTAGTGACGTGCATTAAATCGGTCACTTTTGAAAGTGACGAATGTTTTGAAAAGTATACTCCGAAATGGAGGGAGAAACGGTTAGCTGAGCGATACACAGTGAGTTTTCCACTAATAGTTCGTGGCTTCTCACAAAAGGGAAATGCCGCGAATTGATTCGTGACATTACGCCCCTATGAAATTAAATTTTTTCCTTATGGGAAAAAATTTGTGGATATATATATATATGTACACATCCTAAGTCATTCACACAAGATTCACACTGTGGTGTGTGTGCTATCCTGCTACAGGAGAAAGTCGCAGTCGTCAGTGAGCGAAAAAACCTCGTATTTACGTTAATAGAAGCAAGCTTGAGGGAAAAACTCCGTGATGACGGTGAAAATCCTGTACTCAGGTCAAACTGAGCGAAAATTCGCTACATTTACACTGACAACTAATTGTTGTGTAGCGTGGTGTATGTAATACACGGTGTAGGTGTGACAGTTGTAGTGTAACTGTACCTGCGTGTAAAATGACATAGTAAATAATAACATGACGACGACGAAGGCAGAGGAGAAGAGGCGGCAGCGTGCGGCAGACGATCAGCTGGCCCGCACAGCAAAACTGCTACACCCATTGCTGAACCTGCAAAACCAATTGAAGTGGAGCATCAAAAGTGTCAATGGGACAAAATTTTATTATGTTACAATTACTCTCTGCCTAGCAATCAGTACATGCTACGAAAAGTACGCTTTAGCTGAAAAATACAAGTGACAGCCTAAGCTTCGTACATTCGAGGTCGCCATTAATTATAGCACACGATTATGGTCGGCAAGTTGAGAATCCCTGTGCAAACTCGGGTCTTCCATAGCCTCGAACTGCACACGGGTCCTCAACCTGTGCCTTAACCTACAGTTCTTATATTAATATCGGGAAGCTGAGAATCCTTGTGCAAACTCGGGTCTTCCATAGCCTCAAGTCGCCTCTGTGGAGTTCTCACTTCCCCCTAAACCTACAATACAATACTTATATTAGTACCGGGAAGCTGAGAATCCTTGTGCAAACTTGGGTCTTCCATAGCCTCAAGTCGCCTCTGCGGAGTTCTCTCTCGAACTTCCCCCTTAACCTACAATACTTATATTAGTATCGGGAAGCTGAGAATCCTTGTGCAAACTTGGGTCTTCCATAGCCTCAAGTCGCCACTGCGGAGTTCTCTCTCGAACTTCCCCCTTAACCTACAGTACTTCTATTAGTACCGGGAAGCTGAGAATCCTTATGCAAACTTGGGTCTTCCATAGCCTCAAGTCGCCTCTCAACTTCCCCCTTAACTTACGGTACATAATATGTATGTACGGGCCCTGGACATAATGTGTCCTGTGGGGCCAATGGGCGAGACGTCAGGTCTGCACCCACTTCACCACTACCCTGTCTCTCAACTGACTCAGAGATTACAGGTGTAGTTACAAATGGCACAGGAAGGGCATGTCCCTGATTAGTGGTGATACTTTGGCACACACTGCAAGAACGGACAAAACTATCTATGTCCCGTCCCATCCCTGGCTAGAAAAAGTCAGCTCGGACACGGCCCTGGGTCTTCCTTTTGCTCATGTGACCCCCTGAGACTGAACAATGACCCCATTGTAACACTGCTAGGCGGTACTTGGCGGGAACGACAAACTGCAGTCGAACCTCGCCCTCGGGTGTTCGTGACTCACGGTAGAGCCGTCCTTGTTTACGAAGGAACTTGGCTCGACCTCCCCGTGAATACTTTATCACTCGACCCTTTTGTTTGCTCCGCACGGTAGCAAGTGTCGGGTCAGAATGTTGTTCTTGCACAACAAGTTGACTACACATCAGATCTTGCGGCGATTCAATGATCACTGGGGTGACACAGTCTAGAGCCTCAGTCATGGCTCGTGTTACCGCAGCAGCCGAAGTCTGAGTAGCGTCATCGGAGCAACTATCCTTGACTCCATTAATATTGCCTACTATAAAGTCAAATAGAGGCTCTGGCATGACAACTGCAAGTGTCGTACCAGTATAAAATGGAGATGCCACCTGGATACATGCCTCAGGGAACAATCTCACTGATCCATCAATAAGCTTTGCATGGATCTGTCGACCTGTATACTGCTCAGGCCGTACTAGACTCTGCTTGACAGAGCAACCTGAGGAACCATTATCTCTCAGGACCTTCACAGGAATGTCTCCCACAAACCCTGGCTGAACAAGGAAGGTACTGTCACCTGTGGGAGGGCCTGTGGAGGAAGCAGCTAGCCACTCATGAGGCTGCTGAATTGATGTGGCAAACATTGTGCCTTGAGGGTTATATACTTGAGAAGATGGAACATTGGCCATCTGTGGAGGGGGGTTCACTGTCACTGTGGGACTAGTGAACTGTGGGGAAGTACCCACACTGGTAGGGACGTGACCACCGTGCTGCTGCTGAGGAATGAAGGCTGCGTTTGCTTCCTGCCTCTTTTGAGCTGGTGGTGAAAAAGTTTGTCCCGACGGTCGGTTGCGTGGCTGATACTGCTGCTGGTTAGGGTACTTGTTGTACCGCTTCCACTCAGGTTTCTGAGTGTTTTGCCCCTGGTCCTTCCACTGCGGTTTTGGACCTTGGCCATTATTCTGAGAACGGCCTTGGTGCTGGGATTCAGTCTGAGACGGCATCCCAGACTTGGCAGTATCTTTTCTGCTCCAGGTGTTTTGCTTACGAGTTTGATACCCGTATGCAGTAAAGAATGCGTCAGCCTTCTCTGCCATTTGGCTGGCATCTTTCACCTGGCAGATCTTAAGCTGTGCTATGAGCTCAGCAGGCCACGACCTCTCTAGCTGTGTACGCAGCATAAGGTCAATTATCCCCTCACGTGTGGAAGGAGTTTCATCTTTCTCCATCCACTCATTTAAGTAAGCTGTGAGACGATCAAGGAACTGAACAGCTGTCTCCTTGTCTTGGAGACGAGCTCACATGAACTGAGCTTTGGCGTCGTCTACTGTGAGACCATACGCCTTAATGAGTGCAGCTTTCATCATCTCATATGTGAGATTGTCTCCACGAATTCTGTGGAGAATATCGAGGGCAGGGCCCTCAAATAGGCTAAGAAACTGAAGCCGCTTAGCTGCCTCATCCAGTTGATATAAGTCTGCCATGTCCTCAAAACGAGCTATGTACGGCTCGATTCGCTCGCTTTCCTTGTATGAAGGAAGCTTGATGCGTGGGGTCGCCAGGACATGTGCAGGGAGAACGCTCGTGGAGCTTGGACCAACTGCACCAGACGTGTCTGAAGCCAAGGAATCTCGCTTGAGCTTCATCACTTCAAGTTCATGTTCTCGTTCTTTGTCTCATTGTTCACGCTCGTATTCGCGCTGTTCTCGCTCGTGTTCGCGCTGTTCTCGCTCTTTTTCTAACTCGAGCTCGCGTTGTTTCTGCTCGTATTCGCGCTGTTCTCGCTCATACTCGCGCTGAATCTTACGCTCTTCACGGGCATCATTCTCGCGCTGCTGCTCCTGATTATGCCGTGAGAGTATATACTCTTTAATTTCGGTTGGGTCCGAAAGACCCACATCTTTGGCTTCCTGTAAAAATATGGTGGTAGCCATAGCGCTAATTTATTAAGCAAACCGAAACTGAGTACTGACTGCTTAGCGACGAATACTAATAAACACAAGTAAAGAATACAGACACAAGCTAGTGGTGACCAGTCTTATCTAGTTAACTGGCAAAGAATAAATCAAAAATGTAAATGACTGGGAAGACTCACTAATAAACACAATGGGTACGCTGACTTCCCAGGAGCGAATAAAATCGTCTGGCGTTACCAAGAATAAACTAGAGTTAAGTACTCTATTGATTGATAAAGCAAAAACTCACTTGCTAAATTAACGGCAAACACCAGTAAACTTGTGCCTATAAACTTTAATTATAAATACCTAAATATGAATGAGTGAGCACTATCTCGTGAATAGCTTTAGAGCTAGGAGTTAATATCCTGGCGAGGTCGCCAATTGTCACGGGGTTTTTATGATATCGCTGTGTTTTTAAAAATAAAATGCTTAAATAATATTCAATTGATATTAATATTTAATAATATTGAAGAGCAGAGACAATGATTGTCTTGCTACATCAAGCAACGATTACTTTACGCTGGCTTAGCACGATTCTCTGAGAACGAGAATTTATAAACTTTCTCAACAGTACACAGCAGAAACTAATTACTCACAATTGCCGACTTACTGTACTGTTAGCCTCTGGAGAAAGTTACTTCATCCCTGACAATAAATAACTAATACTAATAATAATAACATCAGGTTCTTGCTGATGCATTAACTCCTGGCACAACGGATTTTAAGTTAATACAACAAGACTGGTCTAAGTACCAGTTATGAAAGCAAACGTTTATGCCAGCTAGGAGCTGTATGGAAAATAAGCTTAATTTGGATTAAATGAAACAAGATTTTACTTTACATTAAGCTCAAGAAAGGAACTGTTAAATTTATTAATCACAAAAAATAAATTTAACGTTACAATTCAAATCAAATTAAATGAGACGCACTCACTCACTCGCACAAAAGCCAAATACTTACGCCTAGGAAAAAACACCTTAACTAAGCTCTTAAAACTAGGATTATACAAAAGGAAATACCGGTCGATGAATGCTATGTATCACCCGGGGGGGGGGGGGAGGACTGGATTAACTGTGAAGTGGAGTTTGGGTACTAGCTGACCTCTCACACTGCTGGCACAGGACCTTCCTCCGTCACAACAAACACTCGACTGAATTCAAATAATGCATAGGCAGGACGCACAAGCTACCAGAAGAGGGCGTGGCTAACGGTTTAGGCAAGCACAGGCGAACGATAAAGAAACAATAGTATCGCTCAGTAGCGCACTTAGTGACGTGCATTAAATCGGTCACTTTTGAAAGTGACGAGTATACTCCGAAATGGAGGGAGAAACGGTTAGCTGAGCGATACACAGTGAGTTTTCCACTAATAGTTCGTGGCTTCTCACAAAAGGGAAATGTCGCGAATTGATTCGTGACAGTCATGCACAGCCACTCTTCCTTGCTCAACAGACATCCCTCTCGCAACCAACGCTCTCTTCACACTGTCCATCCATCCTATTCGTGGTCTTCCTCTCAGCCTTACACCTCTCACATCAGATCTAGTTATCTTTTTCACCAATCGCTCATTATCCATTCTCTCCATATGCCCAAACCATCGCAACACCCTCTGCTCAACTCTACCAGCCATCTCCCGAACAACTCCAGTTCTCCTTCGCACTTCATCATTTCGCACCCGATTCATACGCGTCACTCCACACATACTACTCAGACACCTCATCTCCATTACATTCAAACTTATATAATAATAATAATAATAATAATAAGAAGAAGAAGAAGAAGAAGAATGAAGGTGACGATGATGATATAGTATTCTTTGAACTGGAGCCAAGATTTTTCCACATCCAGGGTACCTACTATAGTCGCGGCGCACGACTCTGAGGTTGTCATTATCGTACCCTGGCAACCTACCATTCAGAAGTGCGTCCGATTTCGTATCATATTATACACGAATTATATTATTATGCACAAATATATTATATTATAATATTATTATACACAAACATGTTATACACGAATCACTTGCGTCTCATGTTATACACAAAATCAGACGTACTTATGAATGGTAGGTTGCTAGGGCATGATAATAACAACCTGAGAGTCGTGCGCCGCGACTATAGTTTCATTCATTTAACCTTCTATTAGGTAGTTGTGGTAACTGTAATGGTGGTTGGTGGTAGTGGTGGTGGCGACGTTGGGGGTGTCGTGGTGGTGATGACGGTAATGTGGTGGTGGTGTGGTATGGTTTTGGTAGTGGTGTGTTGGTAAGAGTGTGGTGTAGCAGGTGATGGTGATGATGTGATAGGGATGATAGTAGTAGTGTGTGGCACAGTAATGTGATGTGGCAGGGGTGTGGTGGTGGCAGTGGTATGTGATGGTGGAAGTGGTATGTAGTGGAGGCAGATGTGTATTGTGGTGGCAAGGATATGTGATGGTGGCAGGGGGGTGTGGTAGCGGCAAGGATGTGTGGTTGTGGCAGGGGTGTGTGGTGGTGGCAGGGGTGTGTGATGGTGGTGGCAGGGATGTGTGATGGTGGTGGCAGGGATTTGTGGTTGCGGCAAGGGTGTGTGGTGGTGGCATGAATATTTGTAGTGGTGTCAGGAATGTGTGGTGGCAACAGGTGTGTTTGGTGGTGGCATGGGTGTGTGGTGATGGTGGTCGGGGTGTGTGGTGGTGGTGGCCGGGGTGTGTGGTTGTGGTGGCCGGGGTGTGTGGTTGTGGTGGCCGGGGTGTGTGGTGATTGTGGCAGGGATGTGTGGTCGTGGCGGCAGGGATTTGTGGTGGTGACAGTGGTGTGTGGTGGTGGCAGTGGTGTGTGATGGTGGCAGTGGCATGTGGCGATGGCAGTTGGTGTTTGGTGGTGGTTCTGGTAATAACTTGGTGATAATGGTGGTGGTGGTAGTGATGTGTGTTGGTGGTGGTAGTAGTGTGTGGTGGCGGCATTAATGTGTGGTGGTGGCACTTGGTGTGTTGGCAGTGATGGTAGTAGTATTAGTATTAGTTGTAGTAGTAATAGTAGTCGCAGTAGTAGTAGCAGTAGTAGTAGTAGTAGTAGTAGTAGTAGTAGTAGTAATAGAAGTAGTAGTAGTAGTAGTAGTAGTAGTAGTTGTTGTTGTTGTGTGGTAACGGTGATAGTGGTGTGTGGTGGTGTTAGTGTGGTGATGGTGGTAGTGGTGTGTGGTGACGTTAGTGCAGTGATGGTAACAGTGATGTGGTATTAGTGGTGTTTGGTGGTGGTAGTGCTGGTGGTGGTAGTAGTGGAGTATGGTAGTAGTGCAGTTATGTTTGGTGGTGACGGTAGTACTATGGTGGTGGAAATAGAGCATCGTGTGGTGGTAGTAGGATGGTGGTATGATACGAGGTGGTGGTGTGCGGTGATGGTAATGTGGTGGTGACGTAGTGAGAGTAGAGGGACGTGTATTGATAGCAGTGGTGGTGGTAGTGGGAGTAAGTGGTGGTAATGGTGGCTTGTGATGGTGGTGGAAGCAGTAGTTGTGATGGTGGTAGCTGTAATGAGGGTATTGTTGGTATCCGGCTTCAGCACCATTAACATGCATTACATTGTCACAGGTAACCCTGCTATCCTCTCAAACCTCTTACTGTTTGAATTTCGCGACCTGATAGCGATGTGTTTCTTGTAGTTGTTACCATTAATTATTAAGTGCTCTAACTGTGTATGGTTTTCTTTGCTGAATAAAATAACCAGGAGCACCATAACCCTATCGCGCTAACCAGGTTATAGCGAGTTTTTGATCAGTTCTCTGCTAAAGTAGAATCGCGTGTAGTTAGTGAGGATAATATCTAAATTTCAATATGGCAATGGAGGAGCTAACGTGAAGTGTGTGGTGTGAATGCATATTGCTACAATTTCTTTTATTTTATGCATTGCTTTCTGTGTTTATGTGGCTGATGTGGACGAGATTTCTGATGGTGGAATTGATGTTGGTGCTTATAGGGATTTCTCGGAGGTATTGCCCATCAAGCTTACTGCTTAGTGTGTGTGTATTGTTGTATATACTTGTATCTTGTATATGTCCATAGTAGGTTAAAAATCGAGGAAGCTACTATATTGGGAAACATTTTTATCACCTTAAATCTGATGACGTCTTTTTGTACTGTGTTCTTGCACTAATAGGCGATTAAATTCGTTTTAGGAGAACACCCTAGTAACTAAGAGGTTAAGGTTGTAGCCAACCCAGTCACTTCCAAAAAATTCCCCATAGCTAACTGTTATTGTTTGGAGATGGAAAAAAATAATAGAACTGAAGGGTTAATTACAGATTTTCAGCAGACCATCACAGTGCCCTCATCAGGCGATACTGAGGACTTAGTACGTCAGCATGACAGAGTAAAAATTATGTATGGATACATTTATAAGTGGAATTGGGGACACAGATAGTTAAATATTTCTACATCTGCCGATGAAGTTGAAGGAGGTCGTATATTTACCCCTGTTTGTCTGTTTGTTTGTCCGCAAACTGTCAATGAAAATTGTAATGGATTTCGATTAAGTTGTATGAATATGTGGACCATGAGCATGGAAGAGTTTATTAAATTTTGCTGGTGATCTGAGTCCGAGTCCCGTTTCAGGACTATTTTTTTTTTTGTCTGTCCAGAAAGATATCTCAGAAAGTTAGTGATGGATTTCGATTGAAATTCTGTGGATATGTGGTTCATGGGCCAGAAATGGGTTGAATAAATTTTTCTCGTGATCTGAGTTGACTGGAATAGGCGTTGGCTGAGGTATGCGCTCTCTGAGTCGCATAACGTTTTACTCTTTGCGATGGCACCTCATGGGCTACCGGACTTTGTACGGTAATTATTGTTATTTCGCATCGGAGTAGTTTCCTTAATTATTCGCTTACACTGGAAGTTACGATGTCCAAGATCACATGTAGGTGTTCATCTTGAATATTTTTCTTGTCATGCTATACCAGCAACAGGTTTCACACACACACACACACACACACACACACACACACACACACACACACACACACACACACACACACACACACACAACTGATTGATGATCTTTCAAAGAGGTACCTTAGAAATACATATTTGAGGAAGGTGTTATCAGAAAATTTGATCCGGGAAGGGGGCATTCTCTTCTGCATCCATTCCCTCCGAGCTTCACCATCTCGTTCACCCTCCAAACAGAAATCACTAATCCACCGCTAGATACTAATTACACCAGCAATTCGCGAAGCGAGAGAGGGTGTTTTGTTTGTTCAGTGTGTGTGTGTGTGTGTGTGTGTGTGTGTGTGTGGACAAGATACAATAACCAAGAAAGCTTTTATCATTTTTACCAGTTAGACACGTTGAGGGTTACACCATGTAAACACTTTTTGTTTTATAGATTATGTCAAAGATGAAGAATACGTAGCTAGATCAAACTCTAACCTAGCAAAATTAGCTTGAACAGTGATAATCCTGTTTAGACTAAACTTGAGGAAAAGGCTGAGGGTGAGGGAAGAATGAAGTGACTCAGCTTTGAGAAAATCGGTCAAGGTCACCAGCCAAGGTCAATGTTTGCCTTGTGTATGTCTGTAAATACAATAACTGACAGTTTTAATACTTTTTTCATAAATCTTGGTGGAAGTGTTGAAGGTCATCCAAGCAATATACCCACTGATTTTTTAACAGTACTTCAAAGGTCAGGGTCACAAGGTATGGTCAACTTGAGCCAGAAATTACCATTTCTCCATCTTGAATGCTGAGTTATAACAAAAGTTTAATATTGGAATATGACGCTAGTCACGAAGAAGTATGGAACGGATGTAAAAGCCATAGCTACACGAAATAAGATGCAAAAGAACAAAAGCTCGGCCAAGTTATAGTTGTGCTGTGTAGCTCCGTAATACAATGGCGGGGGTGTTGCGTGTTAGCTCAGGCTGCCTTATAGAACTGTGTGCCTCTCATGTGAAGCATTTCATTAGCAAGGAGGACCTCGGTTTCAAAGTGTAAATGAGCTGTGGGAGTAGTACTGGTGCAGCCAGGGATGATATGTGTGGGGCGTTGTTCTTTATGGTGTCGAAGGTGTTTTGGTGGGTGTTAGTTAGGATGGGAGTCCATTCCCTGGAGGCAGAGGAAATCACTGATCAGATATATTGCTTGAAGAGTATGGAGAGCGTTTCTTTTTGTTGACAAAAGGCTGTCTCTGAAACTGCACTAAGCGCGTTGAGCCTAGGAGATAAATCGCCACTTGATGTCTTATGTGTGGTCCTTGAAGGGGGAGTCCAGTTACATGTCTCTTCAAGGACATTAGTGGAGGGTGTGTGTGGCACAGGTACTGTGTTTAGTGTGATGTTAAGTGTGTACCTTTCCTCATGATTATTGCTGATAAGTGTGATGATGGGTCTGGCGGGAGCAGTCGTCAGCCTGTTCCCCTCGACACATGTCTGAAGCGTGTTAGAGTAGTTTTGTTGTTGTGTTGCAGACTGTGTCTGCGATGTGGTGTGTGGTTGTTACGGTAATGTCATCTGCATATGAGGCATTGTCCGTGGGCAGTTTGGGTGTGGCAATGTCATGCATGTACAGTATACAGTAGGTTGACACGTGTGGGTGAAAAGAACGGACCATGTAGAGCTCCCTTAGGGAAATTTCGTGTTCGTGATGACTTGCCCTGGACAGTAACATGTGCATATATACCGGATATATAGTCGCCAGGCCAGCTTTGGTGTTGTTCTCCATGTTTGTGTTGTAAGTTTTGGTGACTAGTTTGCGTCGATGGATAACATTAAAGGCTTTTCTAATATCTAGTTTCTAACTCTCCCGTAAAACCCCGTCTTCTTTGACTCTCGGTAGTATGTGCTGGGCTATCTATTACAGCTTCTAAAATCAAAGAATCTAGGCTTCACTTAAAATAGAAAACAGAGAAACACTTTGTACTGTGATAAATCCTTCCCTTCGGGAGGGCCTGGGAGGCTTGAGGTAATAGGTCCTGCCCGCCTCTTCCCATTCTGCTACCAAACGTAATCCGGTAAAAGGTAGCGGGTTGGGAGTCGAAAGTGAATGGTGCCGTGTTCAGCCTTTAATCCTTTAAAAAGTACAGCTCAGGGACATCAATTTTATTTTATTGTTGCGGTCTCTGGATGGTAAACTTTCAGAACTGGAACGGTTAGATATAACTTCAGTAAAACCCTTCAGTAAGAGAGGGTTCGCGTAAGTAGATAAATAGTCTGGTAACAGTAAGAATAAACTGTAAAGGACATGACACAAACTGGAGAGGTAAATATAAAATACAGCAGTAACTGGTGATATCAAAAGAAGTCTATCTTAAACATCAGACGTATCTTTCCTTTTATGATGCAACCGCCAAGTTTATCTCGTGTTTACCTCAGCTGAATACCAATGACAGGAACACCGGAGGACACGAGGTGGTGGGGGGGCAGGGAAGGAGGAGAGGGAAGGGAGCCAGATGAGGAATCGTGTGGAGGAGAGAAGGAAGGGTGGTGAAGAAATATAGAAGGGAGGGTAGGAGGGATGGAAGAATTACGAGGAGAGAGGGAAGGTAGGGGAGGAGAGAAGGAAGGTTGGAGAGGAGAAAATGTGGAAATGGGGAGAAGACGGTGAGGGAAGCAGAGGAGGAGGGGCAAAAAATTAGGGAGAGTGGAAAGGGATCAACGAGGAGTGGTTCGGAGTAGGTAAAGAGGACAGCATAGGAGAGATGGAAGCAAAGATGGAGAGAGGGGAAGAAGAAAAGAAGGGACCATGAGAGAGAGACAGACAGACAGACAGACAGACAGAGAGTTGAGTGAACGCATGCTCTCGTGTGTGTGTGTGTGTGTGTGTGTGTGTGTGTGTGTGTGTGTGTGTGTGAAACGGGTAAAGGGAGCTAGGCAATCCAGTACCTCGCAACTTACACAGTCGAGACTTTAAGACAGAGAGGAGGAGGTGGAAATTCGTCGTCGTCGTCGTCGTCGTCGTCGTCCTCCTCCTCCTCCTCCTCCTCCTCCTCCTCCTCCTCCTCTTCCTCCTCCTCCTATCCTTGTCCCTTTCTCTCGCTTTTTTGTTTTTTTTTTTTGTCTCCGTCTTTTTCTTCTCTCCAGTGGAATGGTGGTTGTTGTGGTTGTTGGGGGCTAAGTTTTGGCATAAGTTATAACTGTAGTAGCTGTTATTGTTTGAGGTTGTTAATGGTTATGGTTGGATGGTTGTCGTTACTTTAGTTGGTACGCAGTTGTACTGGTGGTAGTGGTTGATTTTAGTTGCAGTGATTGCTGGCGGGTGGTGGCAGGAAGTGCGATGGTGGTGATGAAGGTGCACGGTGGTTGTGGTTGCTGTGGTGGAGATTCTTGTTGTTCAAGGCTGTTATGGTTGTGTTTGTTGGAGGTGGGTGGTGGTTGAGGGCTAAATGGACGTAGGTGTGGTTGTTGAGGGTAGGGGATAGTAGCAGACCGTGGTAGTTATGGTTGCTGCTGGTGATATATGTGAAGAAATGGTGATAGGATGGTTGTTGTCGGTGAACTGTGGTTTATGGAGGTTTGAGTGATGGGTGTGGTGGGAATGATGGTGGTTATTTAGGGTGGAATGGGGTAAAGGGTGGCTGTGGTAGGAATGATGGTGGTGATTGAGGGTGGAATGGGGTAAAGGGTGGTTGTGGTAGGAATGATGGTGTGATTGAGGGTGCAATGGGGTAAAGGGTGGCTGTAGTAGGAATGATGGTGGTGATTGAGGGTGGAATGGGGTAAAGGGTGACTGTGGTAGGTAGGATGGTGGGGATTGAGGTTGGAATGACTTACAGGAGTAATATGGAAAATCAGTCGTTATGAAGGGAACAGCGAGCCTGCTAAGCCCAGGAGAAGTCGACCCTATAATGACTCTATGGCATCCTGCACTTAATAAAAGTCGAATTTACCTGATGGCCTCCATACTTTTGTTTACTTTAGGAGGTATAACTTTTAGAAATAATTAACATCCATTTGTCCCAAGGGATGAAAGAATTTTGCTCAAGTGGGGTTGGAGAGAGAGAGAGTGATTCATAGCCAACTAATGTCATATATCTTCAGAAATGATTATGAACTGGTTAATAAGGTGGCCATTTCTAACATTTTTCATCTCTCTCATCATCATCATTGTCATCATCATCATCATCATCATTATCATCATCATCATCATCAAGATCATCATCATCACCATCATCATTATCATCATCATCATCATCAAGATCATCATCATCACCACCACAACCACCGCCGCCGCCTTCCCCTCTCTTTCTTACCCCAAAGGTGAAGTGATTATTCAGATTCCAATATTTGGCAGATTCCAATATTTGACCTCAGCATATTTTGACCTTCCTTTCTAACATTATTGGGCAAAATTCTCATGTACGTTTGAATATCTGTGCAAAGTCTCTCTCTCTCTCTCTCTCTCTCATTTATTTGTTTGTGTGGGAGCGGTACGTGTGAATGGCAACATCCACAGATCTGCCAGTCAGAACGATATTCTTGTAATCATAACGAACTTTGCATTCCTATCACGATTTACAAATACACAAATAAATCTTATAATTTACGAATAATGTTTTCTTCGTTACCTCCGGCAAGGAGGTTATTTTTTACCCCGCGTTTGTTTGTTTGTCTGTCTGTTTGTCTGTTAGCAGGATTACTCAAGAAGTTATGAACGGATTTCAATGAAATTTTGTGGAAGGGTGGACCATGGACCAAGAAAGGAGTAATTAAATTCTGGGTCGGATCCGGATCCCGAGTATCCCGCACAATCTCTCCAAAAGTTCTGAATTAATATCAGTGAAATTTTGTTGAATGGTGGGCCATGGACCAAGAAAGATTTGTTTAAAAATTGGGTCGGATCCGGATCCAGGATTATTCAAAATGTTGAGGACGGATCTTGAAGAAATTTTGTGGAAGGGCGGGCCCTGGGCCAAGGACAGTATGGTAAAATTTTGGGGCGGATCCTGATCCTGATCCGGGGTATCCCGCACGATATCTCCAAAAGTCTTCAGTGTATTGCAATGAAATTTGTGGAAAGTCGGGCCATGGACTAAGAAAGAATTGATTGAATTTCGGGGCGGATCTGGATCCGGATATGGATCCATGGATATAGGATCCCAATCCGGATCCTTTTTAATGGTAATGGCATTAGCGGAGGTATTCTCTCTCTGACCGCTTTCTAGTTATTTATTTAATCCTCTAATATTAAAAAGAGCAAAGCCTGATCGGAGCAGCGGAAGAGAACATTTTATAGGCGTTTTTATATCGTATCTCAATATCGCGTAACTGCGTAAGTTCACGTCCACCGTACTGGTCTTACGGAACAGGAAATTTTTGTGTGTGTGGAATGTCTGTCAAGTGACAATGTTCTCAAAGACTGAAAGCAGTTACGTCTGCTTTATAGTATGAATTTAAGCCGTAAGAGCTGTTTCATTTGATCTAATTACTAAATAGGTGTTTTTGTGTAATTTGTTAGAAAAACTGCGTCAGAGAAAGCAATAGGAGTGAGATGTGGAATTAGAGTGGACAAAGAGGAGTACTTTGAGATGGTATGGACATACAAAAAGAATGCACATACATTTCTTCGACTTTTAGTCAGAATTAGTCATTGTGAGCACAGTAACGGTATGGAAACAAAGATAATGATATTTGTAAATTTTTTGTGAAATAAAGCGATTACTTGCGCAAATTTTTACGGGCAAGCACTATATATATATATATATATATATATATATATATATATATATATATATATATATATATATATATATATATATATATATATATATATATATCAATCATTTCCTGTGGCACCCCAGGGGATACATAGGGCCTCAATGAACTCTCTCCACCAATATTTGTCTCTTGCCATCTCCTTCAGGTCCCACCAACACTCCTCTCCTGCTTCTTTTTTCATTGTCCTCAACCAGGTTTCCCTCGGCCTACCTCTACCTCTTCTTCCTCTAGCAGTCCACTCTGGCACATCCTGTATTAAACAACCTTCTTTTCTGTATATGTGCCCCAGCCACTTCCAGCGAGACAGTCTCACATATTCATTAACTGGTTCCACTCTCGTAATATCCCTTACTCTTTCATTTGTAACTCTGTCTTGCCACTTTACCCCAAGAATCCTTCTCAGTATTTTATTCTCAAATCCTAATACTTTCTGATCTGTTGCAATTGTACTGTACCATGACTCATGCCCGTAAATTAAAATTGGTCGAACCATGGACTTGTAAATTTTCACTTTAGTATGTACCGAAAGCATATTATTATTCCAAACAGATTTCAACATTCCAACTGCTCGCCAAGCCTGTCTGATCCTCTCCTCAATTTCATTGTTTAATGATCCATTAGATGATACAATCGTTCCCAGATATTTAAAGTTTTCTACATTCTTCACCACATTATTCCCAATTACACAATCGATTTGGTTCTCCACGTTCATATTAATAATTTCAGTCTTTCCACAATTTATTACCAATCCCACTTTTTCTCCTTCCTCCACCAGACAATCAAGCACCCTCTGCATCTCGTAAATACTTCCGCAAATCAGTACAATATCATCAGCATAGTCCAAATCCATCAGCTTCTTATTTTCTTTCCAGTTAATTCCTGCACCTGTTCTCCTTACAACCTTTTTCATAACATAATCCATAACCAAAACAAACAACAATGGCGAAAGAACTCCTCCTTGAATCACTCCTGACCTAACTTGAAATGGATCACTCAAAGAACCACCCACCATTACCTTATAAAAAGTACCTTCATGCAGGCTTCTAATAATATTTACAAACTTTTCTGGTATACCATAGAATCTCATAATTTTCAACATAGCTCCACGTGAAACACTATCAAACGCCTTTTCAAAATCCACAAAACACATGTTAAGTGGCATTTTCCTCTCATTAGCTTGTTGCATTAGATGCCTTACAGTAAAAATCTGATCATTACAACCTCGACCCTTTCTAAATCCCGCTTGTTCTTCTCTTAAAATTTTGTCAATTACTGGCTCTATTCTGTTCAACAAGATTTTGGAAAAGACTTTTGCAACTACAGGTGTCAAAGTTATCCCCCTCCAATTGCCACACACACTTAAATCTCCCTTTTTTGGTATTTTTATAATCACTCCATTTTTCCACTCTTCTGGAATTCCACCATTATCCCAAGCCACATTAAAAAGTTTCAAAAGCGCATTCATCAACTCGTCATTTTCCACCTTAAGCATTTCAGGGAATATTCCATCCTCACCTGGAGCCTTAAAATTCTTTAACTCCTTTATAGATTTTGCTACCTCTTCCAAAGTTATATCCCCTGTTTCTATCTGCAAATCTCTCTCGGCTGGCAAAATGTCCTCTTAAGCTGGGATTGGTCTATTTAGAACAGATTCAAAGTGCTCTTTCCATCTTCCTTCTATATCCAAATCTTTAGTCATCAAATTACCATTTCTATCTCGTACAGGTATTTCCTTCCTTCTCTTTTCAGTCCCAGTTAACTCCTTTATGGCCTGATACGCTGCTCTTGTGCTCTGACCGTCATTTTTACTTAATTTAATTTCTGTCTCTGTCGCCTTTTCATCATACAGCCTCCTCTTATCACGTCTAACGAGTCTTTTTACTTCAGAATGTAAACTCCAGTACTTTGCTCTAAGTACTTCAACTACCTGGTCATCAACATGTTGTTCTTCACTTCTTAACTTAGCCTCTTTCCTTTTCTGAATTACATTCCATGTTTCATCTGACATCCACTTTTTCCTTCTCGCTTTTCCCTTTTTCTTAATAATAACCTTAGCACTCTCATGCAAAACCTCTTTTACCTCTCTCCACATTTGATTAATATCATTGTCTTCAGATTCCATCAAAGTCTGCAGGACTAGAAACCTGTTTCTACATTCGCACCGAAACTTTTCCCTCGTGCTCTCCTCACTTCTCAGCTATATATATATATATATATATATATATATATATATATATATATATATATATATATATATATATAATATAGTATACAACGTTATTATCGCCCGGTGGCGAGGCAGTAATATAATCGCCTTCATCAGTGTGCGTGTGTTTGTTTTTATGTGTCAAACAAAATATCTCAAAATGAAGTGGACAAACTGTATCCAAGCTCTGTAAGCTGTATCCTGGGACATGTGGCTTGAACTGATTAGATTTTGGCGAAGTAAATTGCAACCAGTTTATTTAGGCGGAGACTACTGGTGTACTTTTTTAGTGATGGCAGGAAATAGGAGTAAGAGAAACGTGGCAATGTAACAACACAGAGTTTAATAACATCCTAATCAGTACAGGTATTGCAATTGTCGCCCACCTGTCGAGGTGGTAATGTAATCGACTCCGTCTGTGTGTGTGTCTGTATGTGTGCTTGCCTGTTATGAAAGTATGCAAACTGGGTCCCGTGGTCAGTATCCCGGGATATCTTAAACTGATTAGTTTTTGGAGAAGTAAAGTGGAACCATTATATTTTAGCAAAGATTTTATCTACATTTTTTATAGTGATGGCGGGCGGTACACATTCAAGGGCGAATGCTTTGGGTGTCCTTATATGCAGAAATGGAAAGCTTATATTCCCATCAGCACAGCCACCATCACCACCTCTTCACCAACACTCACCCCGACCTGTTCCTTCTACACTCGCTTAATACAATATGGATTCCTACGTACCTTCATGAGTATTCAAAGCACATGAGCCAAATTGGATTCGCTTCTGGTGCGCGCGAATGTGTGAAAAGGTTGGGATAGGCTGAAGCAAACGTGCGAAATCCAGTGCTTATTATGGCTCCTGGAACATAACTAACGCGAGATTATAAAACAGGACGTTTAGGAAGACGATATTCTTCTGTAAAAATATAACGTGGCTGTCCCGAGCTGTGTAAGTGTAAATGATACGGACCAAGGTATATGCCGTCTGGATACAAAGGCGACTTGAGTTAATCACATTTTAGATATAGCATAGTTTACACTTGGGTTATACATACAGTATACTTAGATTTCACATGCTGTCCCGCGAGTTTTATAAACACTGATATATATATATATATATATATATATATATATATATATATATATATATATATATATTGTTACGGAACAGAGAAAGATAACGTACACTTTAAGTGAGAATACTAAGAGTCACTACTGTCCCGTAAAGTTCCAGGTTCAAAACAAAAGAGTTAGGTAAAATTACAAGTTAAAGTTTAATGCTCAAACTAACAACAAAACATTCAGAACTCATAAGGATAATGTAATGGCAAATAAACAGGTTAAATATATGGTTAACTGCAATAGCCTCTATTAACACGAAATTAGCAAGAGTAAATTTATCTAAGTCAGCCCTGATAAATGAAAATACACCGGGTAATGCTCAGTTAATGCAAGATAAATTATTACAGATACAAAATATTATTTAAAATGTTTGATATAAAACCCAACATTAATCACAAAGACCTCACTAGGCCTAAGAATCAACCCTATGCTACACAGTACAAGAAAAAATGCAACAAGTTATACTCAAATTACACACATCTGCTAGATGTTTGGAGATTTCTTGAGCACTCACAATAATAATATCTGTACAGGGGAGGACAGAGATGTGAACAAAATGAGGAGCAGATCTAAGTGGCAATGATGCAGAGACTGAGCTCATTATATAGGGGCCGGCAGAGCTTGATACAACTTGCAAGAAGGACGCGCAAACGAAGCCATGGGGACAAAGAGTTGACAATCCCGCACTGAATAACAGAGAGAACAACTTACTCTACTATAACGGTAGAAGGGGGAACTGAGGCAGAACACGCTCGTGATCAAACATGCAGCAACTGTGCGTTAAAATTACACAAAGGATGATGAAATCATAGGCTATGTAACACCTCCCCACAAAGAAAAAGAAATTTACAAAGGAAATTTCTTATTACTCTAAAACAATCTGTCTAAAATCTAGATAAACAATCTGCAATAACATTTTCTTTCCCCTTGACATGTTGTATGTCTAATGAATACTCCTGAAGAAGTAGACTCCATCTTGTCAATCTCTGATTTTTATCTTTAAACTTACTAAGGAATTTCAGTGGGTTATGATCGGTATAAATGACTATGGGGTCAAAACCAGAACACAAATAAAATGAAAAATGCTGTAAACCCAAAATCAAGGCCAAAAGCTCTTTCTCAATAGGTGAGTAGTTCTTTTGAGGTGGAGTGAACTTCTTACTGTAATAAGATACAGGATGTTCAATACCCTGATCATCCTCTTGCAGCAAAACAGCCCCAGCTCCTGTATCACTTGCATCAACAGCCATCTTAAAAGACTTAGCAAAATTTGGAGTAGCGAGCACTGGCTGACTTAATAGAATAGCTTTAAGTTGTTGAAAGAGGATTCACAGTTATCAGTCCTGACAAATTTAACTCCCTTTTTCAGTAGGTCTGTAAGTGGTGATACAAGAATAGAAAAGTTAAGAACAAATCTCCTGTAATAACCTACCATTCCCAAAAATCTTTGTAGCTCCTTCCTACTTTTAGGTCTGGGAAGATCACTTATAACCTGAACCTTAGCTCCTGGTGGTGCAACATGTCCATCACCAATTACATACCCAAGGTACTGAACTTTAGCTTGACCAAACTCACACTTTGATAAATTAGCTACAAGATTAGCCTGAACCAAACGCTCAAGAAATTTACTGACATGGCATAGGTGATCTTTCCAGTTGTCACTGAAGATTAATACATCATCAATATAAACAACACACCCTGCCAAACCCTCTGTTACAACATTCATGAGCTTCTGAAATGTGGCTGGTGCATTCTTCATACCATATGGCATTACTGAACATGCAAAAGTCTTTCCTAGTGTTACAAAACATGAGATCTCCCTAGCACGTTCAGTCATAGGTACTTGCCAGTATCCCTTTAACAAATCAAACTTACTTATGTACCTAGCCTTTCCGATCTTGTCTATGCAATCTTCCACGCGAGGGAGAGGGTAAGTGTCTGTTTTGGTTATCTGATTAACACGTCTGTAGTCGATGCAAAGCCTCTGTGACCCACCTGGCTTAGGGACTAGAGTGACAGGAGAACTCCACTCGCTCTGACAGGGCTCAATCATCTTGTGGTCCAACAGGTAGCCAAGCTCCTTCTGAATGAGAGGAACTTTCACTGGGTTCACACGGTAAGGAGGCAGTTTAATTGGCTTTGCGTCTCCAACCTCGACATCATGCATCAACACAGTAGTTCTTCCTGGAGTGGCACGGAACACTTGCGGGTACTCCTGCAGTAATGCCGAAAACTCCTGCCTTTCCTCGGGAGGTAGATGAGAAAGCTTAGTCTGGAGATCATACATGATATCAGGATTCTTCCCCAAACTATCACTCAGGCTCATACTGCATGGGAGAGCTTCACTTGCAGACTCGGGTGGAACAGCTACAGTGCAGACTGGATTATTTTCGTCCCGCCTGTGATATAACTTTAGCATGTTGATGTGACATAGTTGCTTGCACTTTCTACGATCTGGTGTGGCGATGACATAGCTGACATCACTGAGTTTCTTCTCCACGAAATAAGGACCACTAAACTTGGCTTGAAGAGGTTGCCCATGAACTGGTAGCAGAATCAAAACCTGATCTCCTGGCTGAAAGTGGCGTAACCTGGACTTCTTATCATACCAAGTCTTCATCTTCTCCTGAGCAGCTCCTAAATTCTCTCTCGCCAGCTGTAAAGCAGTGGACAGCCGTTCTTTGAACTTCATCACATATTCCAGCAGGTTGACGTCATCTTCCTCCGACAGCCAGCATTCCTTGAGTAACTTAAGGGGTCCTCTTACTTCATGGCCAAACAGTAGTTCAAAAGGTGAGAAGCCCAGTGATTCATTTGGAGATTCTCTTGCGGCAAATACAACGAATGGAAGACCTTTATCCCAGTCTTTCTGATGTTCCAAACAGTATTTCTTGAGCATCGATTTGAGTGTTTGATGATATCTCTCCAACGCTCCTTGGGTCTGGGGATGGTAAGCTGAAGACGTGATCTGGGTGATGCCCAACTCTTTCAGAGACTGCTTGAAAACATTTGACATGAAATTACTTCCCCGGTCTGACTGTACCTGCTCGGGCAGACGAAACTTTGTGAAGAACCCTAGCATTTCCTTAACCACGTTCTTTGCTGAGATATTTCTAAGTGGAATGGCTTCAGGATAACGAGTAGCCATATCAATCATGGTCAACACATAAGAAAATCCTGAAGAAGTCTTAGGAAGAGGGCCCACAATATCTACCAACACACGGGTGAAAGGCGCCTCAAAAGGAGGAATGGGAACTAGAGGTGCAACCTTTTCAGTCTGATTACACTTCCCCACAACTTGACAGGTGTGACAAGACTTACAATACCAGGAAACATCCCTGAAGATACCTGACCAGTAGAAGTGTTTCAAAATGCGTGCCACAGTCTTCCTCACTCCAAGGTGTCCTGCCAAACTGGAATCATGAGCCACTCGAATGATATCCTGCCTACAAACACGAGGGATGACAACTTGATGTACAACCTCCCATTCACAGTCGGCTGATGCTGTTGGGGGTCTCCACTTCCTCATAAGTACTCCTGACTTTACATAATAACAAGTAGAAGCACCGGCTGACTCTTCTTCACTGTAAGCAGAGTTAGCTAGACCTTTCAACTCAGGGTCAGCAGTTTGCAACTCAACCAACTCTTGACGAGACAAATTATCAACACTACGGGGTACTGCCTCATCTGGTGAGTGGTCCAAATTAGCAAGAAAAGTGTCAGCTAGGATAACATCATCATCATTATCCTCTAAATCACCAGTAACTTTAGACTTAGCCCTAGTGACAGCACATGCAGGGAACACATCAGGGACATCACAATCCTGGGACGCAGCCACTGGCTCACTAGACAACTGAGGAGCTGGACACACTTGACTTCCACCAATATCATTTCCAAGTAAGAAAGTTACACCTGACATTGGGAGTGTCTCAACCAACCCAACCATAACGGAACCATTAACAAAACCAGACTCTAAATTCACTCTGCACAGAGGGACAGAGAAGTAATTATTCCCTACACCTTGTAAGATTACAGTTTCATCAGAGGAATTAACATTAGAGCCTAGAACACTGGTCAGCATAAAGGATTGGCAAGCACCTGTATCACGATATATTTTAACTGATTTCCTGTCATTACTGTCCAGAGGACTGACAAAACCATCAGACAGGAAATTAGCACATGAACTCTTGAGAGTGTCACCCACGTTACTGCTCAAAAGAGGAGCTCCATCATGAGAATTTAAGTTACCCCTCAAAGCAGGTTCAGTTAACTCAGTTAAAGAATTCTGGGAACTCTCAAGAGTGGACACTAGACCAATTGACTGAATATTTAAAGACTCCTTTTTGTTCACATCACACTGTCTCCTGAAACATTTCTCCGTAGTATGACCAAGCTTACTACAATAAGTACATTTACTTTTCTGAAATCTAGAGGTGAAGCTGGTATTTACTTCGTGAGAAACATCATCTTTATTCTCTTTCCTGTTACCTGTACTCTGAGTAGAGGCAACGTACTTACTCTCAGCTTTCCCTTTTTCTCTAGAATATCTCTTGTGAGTGAGAACATACTCATCAGCTAAAACTGCAGCATCAGACAAATTATCTATTCTTCTCTCATCAAGATATAGGCTTACATCTTTATAAATACACCTCTTGAAGTCCTCCAGCAAAATCATCTGCTTAAATTTGTCAAAATCAGAATCCACATTCTTAGAATTTAACCACTGCTCTAACAAATCTTCTTTGATTTTTGCATACTCAACATGGGATTGCTTATCTTGCTTGTAAGTTGTCCTAAATTTTACTCTATAAGCTTCAGGAACAAGCTCATAGGCCTTAAGAATCAAGCTCTTAACTACATCATAATTATCAGACTGATCCTGAGGCAAAGATGCATAAGTTACTTGAGCTTTACCGGTGAGAACAGTTTGAAGGAGTACTGGCCAATACTTTTTGGGCCAATTAAAACCTGTAGCTACCCTCTCAAACAACTGAGAATACTTTGTTAAATCAGATTCATTAAAAGGAGGGACAAGTTTAACATTTTTAGCCACATCAAAATCATCAGAGCTAGATGATCCAGTTCCACCTTGTTTCATGCGATACTCATGGTCTGCCTGAATCCTAGCAATTTCAACTTGTGCCTCAGCCTCCTTAGAACGGGCCTGAAATTCAGCCTCCTTAACGCGAGACTCCGCCTCCTTAGCCTTAGCCTCCTGCAGGGCTAGCTGTAACTTAGCTAATTCAATCTGCGTTTGTTCATTTGGAGGAGTTACATTAAACAAGCTTTCATTAATCATGTCAACAATTTGATCTTTAGAATGATGAGAGCGAACAGCAATTCCCAATTGTTGAGCAACAAGCTTAAGTTCATTCTTTGTTCTGTTTTCTACATCACACACTGTTTGCACATTTGACAAAAAATCTTTGGCTTCATCAAGCGTAGTAATAGTAGCCATCATGAATAAGTAACAGTCACAAAATATCAAGCAATATCCTTATGATAATATCCTGAATATCCTGATAAGAGGTCGCCAAATTTATGTTACGGAACAGAGAAAGATAACGTACACTTTAAGTGAGAATACTGAGTCACTACTGTCCCGCAAAGTTCCAGGTTCAAAACAAAAGAGTTAGGTAAAATTACAAGTTAAAGTTTAATGCTCAAACTAACAACAAAACATTCAGAACTCATAAGGATAATGTAATGGCAAATAAACAGGTTAAATATATGGTTAACTGCAATAGCCTCTATTAACACGAAATTAGCAAGAGTAAATTTATCTAAGTCAGCCCTGATAAATGAAAATACACCGGGTAATGCTCAGTTAATGCAAGATAAATTATTACAGATACAAAATATTATTTAAAATGTTTGATATAAAACCCAACATTAATCACAAAGACCTCACTAGGCCTAAGAATCAACCCTATGCTACACAGTACAAGAAAAAATGCAACAACAGTTATACTCAAATTACACACATCTGCTAGATGTTTGGAGATTTCTTGAGCACTCACAATAATAATATCTGTACAGGGGAGGACAGAGATGTGAACAAAATGAGGAGCAGATCTAAGTGGCAATGATGCAGAGACTGAGCTCATTATATAGGGGCCGGCAGAGCTTGATACAACTTGCAAGAAGGACGCGCAAACGAAGCCATGGGGACAAAGAGTTGACAATCCCGCACTGAATAACAGAGAGAACAACTTACTCTACTATAACGGTAGAAGGGGGAACTGAGGCAGAACACGCTCGTGATCAAACATGCAGCAACTGTGCGTTAAAATTACACAAAGGATGATGAAATCATAGGCTATGTAACAATATATATATATATATATATATATATATATATATATATATATATATATATATATATATATATATATATGAGAGTATATGAGAGAGAGAGAGAGAGAGAGAGAGAGACTTTCAGAAAAGTAACTCGTTTTGAGTAAAAAAGTACTGTCTATGAAGTTCGTTTTTGCATTTTATAATTATATTAACCCATTCAGCCTGAGGACGTCATTATATTGTTCTTGCTGCTACCATACGATTTTCAACACATTAGCAAAGCAGCCTAATAGTAAAGTGTTTGATGAAGTTTGTATCTGACTGCTCAAGTGTGAAATGTCTTTTAAGATGAATAAAGTTGTTGGCCCATAGTAAGAATAAAGTATAAAGTGTCATCGCAGTGGAGATTAATGTTCTAATGGTGTTTTGTGAAAATCCAATCCCTTCACTACGACATCCTATTTTTGTATATTCTGTTTTCCTCCAGAAGATTTTATTCATGT
>NC_137033.1:51017014-51129514 GCF_032717465.1 Coenobita brevimanus | reverse complement strand
GAAAAGAAAATTGTACATAGGGTATGGAAGAGAGATGAAGAGACTAGTAAGGAGTGAGTGGCTGGGGAGTTTGAAAGAATGTCTGAAACTGTGTTGGAAGAACGTCCAATAAGTTAAAAAGGGCGATAATGAAAGTAGTAGAGGCATTAAAAATAAAAATGGCGTGATGGTGATGGAGAAAGGAGAGGAGTTGAGCAGTTGAAGAAAGCATTTTAAGAAATTCATGAACATGAAGAACGAAAGAAGTATAAGCATAAGTGGTTAGGAATGACGGCGAAGAAGAGAGGCAAGAAGGGAGGAAGAGATCAGTAGTATGGAAGTGTTTGAAACCATGAAGAAAGCCAAAATGATGAAAGCCACAGGAACTGATGGAGTGTGAAGTGAAATGTTGGAATACGGGAAAGAGATTGTAACAGAATGGAAATATAAGATATGCGGTTTGACTTAGGAGGAGGGAAGAGTTGTGAAAAATTGAAGTCAGGTAGAATTGTTTCCCTATACAAGGAAAAGAGGGAAGAGAAGTTTGCAAGATTGTGAAGGGTATTTACCTTCTTTGTGTAATAATAAATATATGGTACAATACTTGCCGATATCTTTAGGGAGATAACCGATGAATCATTCGTAGAACAAGGGGTTTTTAGGAAGGGAAGGAGTTGCATAGATCAGATGTTTGTTCTAAGATGATTATTGGAAAAGTGTGTAGAGAAGGAGAAAAAAAGTTGCATGCTGCCATCATGGATTTGGAGAAATCACATGACGAAGCAGGTAGACAAGAATGTGAAAAATGCTGAAAATATATGAAGTAGGTGGGAAATTGCTGAATGCTATCAGGTGTATGCATGCTAGTGCTAGAGCTGCAGTGCGTGTGGAGTGTGAATTGTGTTGTTTGATATGAATGTTGGATGAAAACAGGGATATGTCGGGTCTTCATTGTTGTTCTGAATACATATGGTTTGACAGTAGGAAATAAAATGTAGGGCAGTGGATGTTGGAGTGTCCTTTGTGAGAGAAGGAAGGGTTTGCAAACTGCCTGTACTCCTGTTTACTGATGGTGCTATATTGTTAAATGAAGGTGAATGGGAGTTGCAAGACATAGTGGCTGAGTTCGGGAATGTATCTAAGAAAAGGGATTTATAAGTGATTGTAGATAATAATGATGTTATGCCCTTGGAAAGAAGAGAAGTCACAGAATGCATGGTGAGGGTGGATGGTCAGATATACTATGGAGAATGTGAGTGCCTTTAAGTATTTAGGTACCGTGATGAGTTTAGAGAATGAAGGGCATGAAAAGGGTATTGCTGGAAAGAAAAGTAACCGGTTCTCGTAAAGCAGTGATAAGGAGTAGAGAACTGAGTATGGAAGTAAAAAATAAAGTCACTGCATGACAGTAATGTGATCCATTCTTTAAGGTATGGTAGTGAAACTTGGACTCACCTTGCAAGGAGAGACAGGTAAGCACAAGAGGAAGTGATCGAACGATGTGATGATTTCGATATGACTGAAAGCGTTATGAAAAAGACTCTGAGAAGGTTTGAAAAGATAAAGTATGAGAGACTGACTAAACGAGTGTATGTGAGTTGGACGGCCGGTGGGGGAGACGGAGACCAGGGATGAGATATAGGGGTGAAGTGGAGAAATCTGTGAGAAGATGGTGTTTGAGGTTGAGGGAGGTCAGCCTAAAGACAGGACAGGATCACATTGAGGCACCCTATACGGGATTAAGGCTTCTAGCTATAGGTACACCCGAGGAATTTCCGAGTCATAACTCGCTCACCGCTGCGAAATAGTAAATGTGAGACAAGTGGTAGCGAAGCAGTAGCCAATATTCATCTATATGGTAATTGTGTAAGAAGGATGGGGATGGTAGTGGGAGGGGTAGGAACTATCAGCTCCTCCAGCCTTCCTCCTCCCTTAACCTCTCCCCTCCCACACAATGGTACCAGACATATGAGTGTCTGGCTACTGCTTCACTAGTGGCTGTTTCACGCAAAAATGTCTAAACTGGCAGGCAGGTGTATAAGGCAGAACTTTCCTCGGGTGTACATCGGTAAACCAAACGCTGTGGAGAAAATTTCTCTCTCAGGTCCAGTTTCATCGAAAGTAGGAGTCTCGATAGATATTTCTTTTGTTCATTGTTTTTCTCTTTTCGGCCAATTAATTGGTCCACAAAGTTGTAAAAGTATCAGTATGACAGCCATTAGAAAAAATATATATATATTATTTTAAATTCTTACATTCTTTTTGCCAATTAGGAAAATTGTTTGGAAGAATAATATATCAGACTTTCACCAGTTTCGTTTCGTTTTCGTTTCGTTTTTCAAGGCTCCAACATGCTTGCATGTGTCGGCCTTGGTCACCTAATGGCGGCTCTCCACGCTGCACGATCCATTGCAGCCTCCCTGTTCAGTCCCTTAACCCTAAGGTCACACTTAATGACCTCGTCCCATGTCTTTCTCGGTCTACCCCTCATAACCCCACCCCCAATATTAACACTTCTCTCCTTCCTCACCCAATTATCATCCCCCATCCTCTCCACATGTCCAAACCACCTCAATCTACCTCTCCTCATCACAACACCAATACACTCCAGTCCCATCCTACCTCTCAACTCTTCCGTTGTAAACCCAGCCCCTCCAGGCCTTGGACGCAGGGACGCACTGCACATACACCTAATCATTGTCATTTCTGTACGTCTGAACCGGCGAATGTCTTCCTCCTTCACTGCCCAGGTCTCACTGCCATACAGCATTACACTCCTAACACATGCTGCATACAAAGACCCCTTAGCACGTAGGGAGAGCCCTCTCAATGTCAGGAGAGGCAAGAGCTCCCTGAACTTCTTCCAACCACTTCTCACCCTAGCCACAGAGCTAGCTCCAGCCCCACCTCCAGCACACAACATGTCTCCCAAATAACAAAACTCTTCCACACACTCAAGAGATTCACCAGCAAGTTCAATCCTTTCACGTCTGACGATCTCCACCTGCTCACCCCGGCACGCCGTACACATAAAATCAGCATTATCTCGCAGTCTACCTCTGATACCACTACATTTCTTATGCACCCATTTATCACACACACTGCACAAGATGGAATTACTTCCCACGCCCTTGTGGCAAACTGCACATGGCCACTCTCCCTTGTCTTTGACAGTACCGCCACCAACCATAGATATCATCACTTTTGTTTTATCTGCATTTACCCTTAAACCCTTTTGCCCCATACCATCTCTCCACGTCCTAAACCTTTCCTCCGCCTCCCTTTCATTCTCCGCAATCAACACCAAATCATCAGCATACAACTCCCACGGGAGTCCGTTTCTAAAGTCACGTGAAAGGGCTTCAAGTACCATGATAAACAACATGGGACTCAAGACTGACCCCTGATGCACACCAACATTCACGGAAAACTCATCACTCAAATCTCCATTCACTCTCACCTGGGTGTGAGCACCCACATACATGGCCATAACCACCCTAACCAGCCACTCCTCCAAGCCAAGCTTTCTCATTGCCCACTTCACCACCTCTCTAGGGACTCTGTCAAAGGCCTTTTCCAAATCAACAAAAACAAAATAAAGATCCCTTCTCCTACCAATATATTTTTCCTGAAGCTGTCGAACAATGAATATGGCATCAGTGGTCCCCCTACCTGGCATAAACCCAAACTGCATCTCATCAATATTCACTCTTTCTCTGATCATACCCTCTAAAACTCTCTCCATTACCTTCATTATCTGATCTAAAAGCTTTATACCTCTATAATTTCCTCTTTCCAGGGCATCACCCTTCCCTTTATACACATTTACAATTACACTCTTCAGCCAATCGTCTGGGACAACACACTCATAAATAATCCTGTTTATCAGGTCAGTGACTAATCTCACCCCTATATCGCCTGAGGCCTTCAACATTTCGGCAGTCAACCCAGACACACCTGCTGCCTTCCCCACCCTCATCCTGCCTATTGCCTCACTCACAGTAGCAGTATCAATCAAAGGCCAAGGGCCAGACACTGGATCTGCTGGCTCCAGACCTTCCCTGTCCCAGTCAAACTCCAGTATTACAAACAAGCCTGTAGGCGACGATAGCCAGCTCTAAGCAACCAAGGTTTGACCCAGCGGAGGTACAAATTATAGGTGGCGCTGCCAGGGACCGGAAGTGAGTTTCAAGACTAAAAGTCATTTCTGTATGGAGATACTCCAGTGCAACATTCCACCCAAGAATCATGGCCCTGGCTTTACTGTATAATCTTCGGAGCCATTGACCCCTGACCTGATGGATATAGGTCATGCATGTACAAAGCACAGTTGTAGTAGTCATTAACGTCTATAAGCACGCAAAGTTTCATTCGATTCCACCCACCCACTGTGGAGCTAGGGAACTTGAAATTCACAGAATGGCCCACCAGAGGTACAACTTCTAGGTGGCACTGCCAGTGACTGGAAGTGAGTTTCGACAACAAATGTCATTTTTATCTGGAGGGATTCCAGTGTAACATTCCATCCAAGAATCATGGCCTTGGCTTAATAAAAGTCTTCGGAGCCTTAGCATTTTGGGGAGCATAGTCGTGATATTAGCTGTTTTCTCCATTTTCGCATGTGATGACGTTTCACCATTGACCTGGTTAATGTAGCACATAGGTGTTCAATAGAAAGTTGTAGTACTAGTCAATGTCTATAACCATGCAAACCATCATTCAGTTCCATCGAGTCGCTGAGGAACTAAGGGAGCATTATTGAAAACCGATACCGGTTGCTAGGGATGCTGAGGCCAATCATCGCCGGGTTGCATACCTCGTAAACAAGAGGAGAGAGGGAAAAACTGGATTGCTCACTTCCGACAGGGAATGACCTCAAGATTACTCCTAAAGAAGTCAGAGCTTTCTGCGCCCTTTGTTAATACTTCTATAGCTCAAAACGTAAAAAGTATGAAAAAAGCATTTTTGTCCATTGTTAGGCAACAAGTAGTTGACTAGCAACTAAAACTTTGGGGACACAACTAGATCATAGGCTTGTCATTGTGCCCAAGTTTTTTTTTTCTTTTATGCAAGGAGGAAGGAACCAAGGGCCACGAGCCCGCAAAATGTTCCCTCCAAGAAAAAAATAACAAGATAACAGAGAGCCAAATTCAAGATCCGTTCATTTCGAGATGCCTGGACACACTGCGGTTGAAAGACAGGAGATCATAGGCAGCAGGAAATACAGACAGAGGGAGACAGATCAAGGGTTGATCTGTTGCATACATAAAGGACTGGGAGTAATGGTTAACTCTTGCATTAGAGAGTTGGACAGAAAAGAGACGAAAGTTTGTTGCTAGATGGGTAATACGCGCCCGCCGTAGTGGTAGAGGGATGCAAACAGACAGTTCAGAGGAGCAGTGACCATTAAAGTAGTGACTTAAAAGAGATAAAGATGCAGCAGTGCGGCGGAGAGACAGAGGTTGCAGGGAACCAGTAAGAGGATGAGAGTTAACGAGACGAAAAGCCTTTGACTCCACCTTGTTGAGAAGAGCTGATGTGGGAGAGAGTTGTACTCTACACGGGGGAATCGGTTAATTCTGAAGAGTAGAATTGCCTGCCACTATTGAAAAAGACAAAAATGAAGGAAAGAAAGAAAACGCGACTAACAATAAGGGCAGCATGGAGCTAGCCAGTGAAGGTGTCTGTCTGTCGGTAATTATTTAAATTATTGTTGCAGAGACGTCATAAACATTGTTATGAGAGAGAGAGAGAGAGAGAGAGAGAGAGAGATAGAGAGAGGTGTATTACCAATATTTCAGCAAAACTGCGAAATATATATATATATATATATATATATATATATATATATATATATATATATATATATATATATATATATATATATATATATATATATAATCAGCAGCAGCAGCCATTGCAGGTCCACTGCTGAACAAAGGCCTCCCCCAACCTTCACGAATTCCTTGGCTGAGCCAATCTCTGCCATGTTTTCCCTGCAAACTTCTCTAGTTCATTTCTCCACCTCCTATCTGGCGTTCTTCTGCTACGCTTACTGTCCCTTGGAGTCCAGTCAGTCAGCCTCTTGCTCCACCGGTTATCCCTTATTCTTGCAACACAACCTGTCTACCTCCATTCCTGTTCTTTTATAACTTCAGTAATGTCTTTGACATTGATCTGTTCTCTCACCCAAGTTGATCTTTTTCTGTCTTTTAAAGATATTCCTAACACTGACCTTTCCATTGCCCTTGGAGCACGGATTATTTGATTTTCCATCGATTTTGTCAATTTCCATGTCTCACAACCGTACGTCATAGCTGGAATTATACATTCGTTATATACTTTTAGCTTCATACATATTGGCAAGCTACTTTTCATTTTATATATCTGTATGTATGCCCAGGTCTCATGGCCACGTTTTTATCAAGCAAATAAGTAATCTACCTTAACGAGCCCTGCCATATAGCATTGTCAGTAGGTAATTATGTATACAGTACTTCTTCAGTGAGATGTCTTTTTTTGTACTCGTTCCCACTAGACAGTTTTACTCAGAACCTCACCTTCTCGTACCGTCGGGGTTCATGGACGATGCATCTTCTCCAGTTCTAAGTCCCTCAAAACTAAGTAAATCGTCTGTAATAATGAAACATCGACATATTCTCACTGTGAAGTGGTTCGTCAGTAAAAAGTATTGTATTTTAAGTTCTGCAGAATGAGGTCGTGTTGTATATTTAATTCCTCCTCGCTCCTGATTTTATTAAGCTTGGAAACTGTCAAATTAGAGAACAGATACAGCCACCATTACTCCCTTCATTACCCCTTCCCGAGTTAAATTAAATCGTATACGGGTCGCAATATGTAAATAAAAATGAAGTCCTCGTAGTGAAATGTTTAATTAAGGCAGGTAAAACTGGTAACTATGTAGGTAATTTGTAGACAGGTTGAAGTAATGAGCAAAGACAAAGGGTGAGAGTTTTACTGCACGTGTGTGTGTGTGTGTGTGTGTGTGTGTGTGTGTGTGTGTGTGTAATTCACCGGGTCGGTCAGGATCACATGATGGTCGTGATCGTCAGCTTTTACCCTCCCGGAAGGGAGATGAGAGCTCATATAGTCCGATCTAAGGGCAAGGCTGTGACCTTCACACACACACACACACACACACACACACACACACACACACACACACACACACACGTCCCCTTGCTCCAGGGGGACAGTAACGACCCACTTCGTCAGTGAAACTTTTCGCAACCTGAGCGAGGCGCGAACTCCCGTCCACCAGTTGGCAAGCGAGAACGTTACCACTGCACCAGTGAGCGGTGTGTGTGTGTGTGTGTGTGTGTACAGTGACCTAAGTGGAGTATGTGTATGTTCAGTATTGTCAGAGAGAGAGAGAGAGAGAGAGAGAGAACGTGTCAGCACGTGCATGAAGTAGCTTAGGAGGAGTCAGGATGCTTTTAGAAGTGTGTGTCTTGGTTATGCGTGAGTGACGGATGTATATGCGAAGAGTAGGAGTGAGAATTTTGTATGCGTGAGTGCGTGTGTGTGTGTGTGTGTGTGTGTGTGTGTGTCAAAGCAGTGTTTGTGCGGGGGGCTAAAAGGTCGATTTTCTGAAGTCAAAGATAGTGAAGGAACGGGAAGGTAGAAATAGTAAGGGCGTGGAGCAATGAGAAGTGGAGGAGGACAGAGATGTACGGAAGGTGGAGGTTGGGGTGGAGGGAAAGAGAAGGAAGTGTAGAGGTATGGAGGTGTAAAGTTAGAGTAAGGAAGGTGAGCTGGGGGGAGAGGGAGAAAATGGTAAGAGAAGAAAGGTAAGATGGGATGTGAGGGAAAGGGTGCGGGGGATCCCAGGGTGCAGTGAGGGTGAATGGGGCCTCAAGGTGGGGGTTTAAAGACGCCTTGGCCACCTAATGCCGTCACCTCTCTCTCTCTCTCTCCACCCCACCCTCACCTTCACCATCCACCACCTTGTCTTTATCCACCTCATCAGGTCCATCTCCACCTCATTTCATATCTCCTCTTCCACCTCATTTTTCTACCTTCACCTCGCTCCTCCACCTCCACCTTCACCTCGTCCCTCCATCTCCATATTCACTTCAACCCTCCATATCCACCTTCACCGCACGTCATCTTTCCACCTCCTTTCACCTCTCAACCTCCACTTCACCTCACTCCTCCACCTTCGCTTCACCTCGACCCTACTATCTGACCTCCACCTCACCTCTCCTATCTACCTTAGTCTCATTTCGCCTCCCCACCTCACCTTACCCCAGCTCTATACCTGCATATCAGCTCTCCACCTCACCTCATCCCTCCTTTCGACCTGCACATCACCTCTCCACCTGCACATCACCTCTCCACTCACCACTCCACTTCCAAATCACCTTCACCATCGCATCACCTCTCTGCCTCACCTCTCCACCTGCACATCACCTCTCCTCCTCCACCTCACCTCACCACCTCCACCTCACCACTACATCACCTCTCCACCTTCACCTCACCTCTGCACCTCCACATTACCTTTCTACCTCCACATTACCACTCCACCTCCATATCACCTCTCCACCTCCAGATCACCTCTCCACCTCCACATCACCTTTCCAATTCCACCCCACCTCTCCACCTTCACATCACCTCTCTGTTGTCACCTCTCCACCTTCACATCACCTCTCTTTTGTCACCTCTCCACCGCCACATCACCTTCCACCTCCACCTCACTCCACCTCTTCTTCACCACCTCACGTCTACCTCCACATCTCTACATCATCTTCACTTCACCCAACCCTCATCTCTCCACCTCCACTTCCAACTCACAATACCTCTCCGCTTCAGATCACCTCTCCATTTCCACCTCACATCACCTCTCCAGCTCCACCTCACACCACCTCTCCAGCTCCACCTCTCCAACGCCACCTCACCTCCAACTGACAATACCTCTCTGTCTCACATCACCTCTCCATCACCTCACATCACCTCTCCACCTCCACCTAACATCACCTCTCCACCTCCACCTAACATCACCTCTCCACCTCCACCTCACACCACTTCTCCACCTCCATCACACTTCTCCCCTACAAAGACCCTCATTATATTTTTACTCATTTGGCCGGGTGCTTGATGGAATATGTAATTATGCATTATTTTTCTTTTTTGGGGGGAGGGGGTGGGAGAGTGTAGATTACAGTTTCCTTGAGTTTTACTTCCTCATTTACTTCTTTTTCTTGTCAGTTTTTCCCATCTACCATTCATCATTTTTCGGTCCTGTACAAAATTTACTCCTGTCGCATTTATCCCCCAGATCCTGGAACTCTTAGGCTATCTCCTCTTCTCCGTCACCATCGTCCACTTATTTCCCCTCTCACCTCCCCACCCGGTATCCCTCCTACTTGTCTTTGCTATGTGCTATAAACTCAAACCTCTTCCTACTCCTTTTACCATCATCGTTGTCATCGTCGTTCATATTTGTACTTCAATCGTCTTTTAATTCCCGTATCCCTCCCTCTCATTGCTGTTTTTTTTTCTCTCTTCCATCTCCGAGTAATTCTTCCTCTCCCTCCGTTTTTTTCTTTTTCTTCCTTTTCTCGCTACACTTCCTGTTCCTTCATTCCTATAGTTTTTCCTCTTTCCTCTCCTTGTTTCCTTTAATGCCTTCCGCCTTTTGTTTCGTGTCTTCCTTATATTCTCCCTCCGTCCCTCCATCTCTCTCTCATTCATTCCCTTTCTTCCATTCTTTCTTTATAAAGAAAGAATAATAATCAGTGCAAGCAGCGAGTTAAGATTAGAATTAATATGGTATGTGTCTGTATACTCCGCCTTTCCAGTTCCATTATATTCCACTTTTTAAGTCCTTCGGAGTGCTACTTTTCACTTTTTACCTGCGGCGAAGCTGACAGGTCTTTAAGTGGTACACCTATGGGATGTTTTTTCTCTCCTTCAAGGAGAAGTTTTAAAAATCTGCTCGTAGAAAGCTCTGAGCGATTTTCTTACGTAATACAAAGTTGATGAGCTTGATTTTTTTTAGTTGATTTTACATGTCAGCCGTTGCGTCAGCTGTTGCGTCAGGTGATGCATCAGCTGACTATTAGGCGATTTTAAATTTCGGCTCCGAGGAGGCATTTTAGCGACTTTCTAATGAAATATAAACTTGTTCAAGAGACTGCTCTGCTTGAATTTTTTAGTTAATTTCACATGTCAGCTGTTGCATCAGCTGGTGCATAGTTTCGGCACAGGTCTGTGATTACGGCAAAAGCAGGAGGGTCTTGGAGGCAGAGGAGAGAGCCTTCTGCTGTGCCCTCCTTTCCTCCTACTTCTGTAACTTCAGTACTGTTTCTTTGTTAAGGCACAACTGCCTTGTAGGGACCGCAAGGTCTGTATATCTAGGTAACTTTATGTAGCCCCCTCTTTTCCTGTCCCTCCTATACTCTCCTTTGTCTTCACTCCCCTTCTTTTAGTTTCCCTTCTTCCATCTCCATCATTTATTTTTCTTCCCTTTCTCTCCTATCCTTTCGTCGGACCTAGACCTAACCTTCTTTTCTTTCGTCTCCCCATTTCTCCCTTATTTACTTCCTCTCTCTCTTCCTTCCTTTCTTTCGTTGTTTCCCCATCCCTTTTCTTCCGTCCTTTCGTTGTTTCTCCATCTTTTTCGTCTCATTTTTCTCACCTTTTTTCTCTCCTTTCTCGCCTTCCCCCCACCCTTTGTCTCTCCATTCATCCCTCATTCCCCTCCCTCCGTTTCTCTCTTTCTTTCCCTCACTCTTTATCCTCCCATCCTTAACGTCTATACCATTACCTTATCCACAAATCTAGGCCTCCTCTTCTCTGTGCCTCCCCCCACCTCATTTTCAAATCTCCCCTCTATCCTCTCTCTCTCTTGCGCATTTACTCTTCAACTCCTTAGTAACTTATCCTCTACTCTCCTTTACTTTTTTTTTTTTTTTTTTTTTTTTTTCATATTTATGACTTCCCTTTGAACATTGCCTTTTCCCCTCAGTCCTGACCTGTCTTCCTTATTTTATTTTTTCTGTCTTACAGTGGCCTTTTGTATCTTATTATGCCTTGTCTCGCTGTGCCCTGCATTCCCTTTCTGCAGTCATGCCCAACCTTACCCTGGCCTGTCCTGCCTTTCTTCCTTTATTTTATGTGCCCTACCTTTCCCCTTTTTATCTTTCCCATTTTTTCCTACCTTACCTTTCCCATTTATATCCATCCCTAACTTCTCCCTTTTTCCCCAGTCCTAACTTTTCCCTTTTTATCCTGCCCTACCTTTCTCCTTTTAATCCAGCCCTAACTTTCCTCATTTTATCCTACCCTACCTTTGCCCTGATTATCTTGCCCTGTACCTTTCCCATTTTTTATCCTGTGCTACCTTTCTCCCATTTTCCTGCCTTACCATTCCCTTTCATCCTACCCTATACCTTTCCTCTTTCTTAGCCTGCCGCGCTTTTCGCCTTCTTTATCCTGCCCTGTCGTTCCCTTTTTAATCCTGCCTTCCCTTGCCTGCCCTGTCTACCTCTGTTTTTTTGCCCTGTCCCACTTTTCCAGTGTGTATCTTCCCCAGCCTTTCCACTTACTGCTCTACTATGTCTTGCTTTTTCCGCTGAACCGTCATGATTTTCATTCCCTTTCGGCCTTAATTTACTTTTCCTCTCCTTCCCCTTCCTCTCTGCCTCTTCCCCTACCTATAAATCGTTCTTCCTCTCCTCTGTGTCCTATTCCCTCCCATACATCTACCTCCATTCTCTCTTCCTTCTTCCTTTCTACTTTTCTCCCTCTCTCCATCCATTAGTCCAGCCTCCCTCCTCCTCCTCTACTCCTTCCTCACTTCAGAGCCATATTATTCTTCCTCTTTTCTTTACTCGTTCCTACACTCCTTCCCATTCTTTTCTACCGCTCCTCCTCCTCCTCCTCCTCCTTCTTTCCCCAGTCATCTTTCTCTTCTCTTCGCCAACCCTATTCCTTCCATTCCTGTCTCTTACACCTTATCCTTTTCTCCTATCCCTTCCCTCCCCTCCCCTCACGCCTACAGCAAAAGAGGGAAGGTCACGCTAAGTTAACCAAAACGTGACCACCCTTGCCATTATGCAAATAGCTACAGGGGGAAAAAGAAAAAAAAACGTGGTGTGAGTTGAACGAAGAGGTGCACCTCCAGTACTTCCAGCGGGGGGGGGGAGGAAGGCAGAGGAATGAAGGTAGGGTTGAGGTGAAGAAAAGGAACAGGAATGGAAGAATAGGGAAACAGTTCAAAAAGAAATAATATGAGGAAGGAAGAAGAGCGAAATAAAGGTGAGAGCTGAAGACAAGGAAGAAGACTGGAAAATGGAGAGAAAAAATGAGGGAGACAAAGGAAGGAGTGGAATGGAGGACTTGACATATATCTGTCTATTTGTCTATCTACCTATCCATCTATCTATATATCTACCTATATATCTATATCTATCTATATATCTATCTATATACAATATGTATGTATGTATGTATCTGTCTGTCTATTTATATTATATTCAAGTGTGTGTGTGTGTGTGTGTGAGAGAGAGAAAGAGAGAGAGAGAGAGAGAGAAATTATCTAGAGATGACGGTATCGGGGAGGGAGGTACTGTGCCTTTGAGAGAGAGAGAGAGAGGAAAGAAAGAGAGGAGATAATCAAGAGTATTGAGGGAAGATTGATAGGGAGAGGAAGTGTAGTGAGGGGTTAGAGGGAAAAGAGAAGCTTACGAGAGCAGTGAAGGGAGGGACAGAATAAGAGAGAGCTGAGAGGGGAGAGATGAAAAGAGGGGAAAGCGAGGAAAACTTTGTTGATAAAAAAAGGAGAGATAAAGAGTCTTATTAGTACGACTGAGTGCTCGAAGGGGATTGCAATTTCCGGTCTTTTAGTGTCATTTCTGAAATGCATGATGGAGAATTAAGTTTAACCTTTTTGCCGCGCTCATGATTGTGGTGTGTAAAGAGTTATGTAGAATACTCTTTCCTATCCTAACAGGTGTTCTGAAATTATCTGTCATAAAGTGAATGCTTCCATAAACTTTAGCCATCTCACTGTTAATAATACTGCTTAATAAGTAGAGAAGTTTGACCTATGGTAATTATTTACAATACCGGTACTGTGCGTTTCATATCCGCAACAACATTGGATTTAATCATAGGCAGGATAACCGTACGTTACCAGAAGAATGAAAACTGTCATGAATAAAGCTTTGGCAGAGAAAAAAGAAGTGGATTGTTCTTTTTTTCAGCATGCGACAAACATTTTTTTTTTTCAGCTCAAATAAACTAACCACAGCCAAAGGTTAAAGAAAGGAAAAGGGAGAACAGCAGCATAATGAAGAAAAGAGAAAAATAGGACGAGGAAGGGGAGAAAAAGCAAAGAAACGAGTCAATATGGAGAGAGAGAGAGAGAGAGAGAGAGAGAGAGAGAGAGAAGTAGGACTGTATGAGACAGTCCTAGCATATATTCAATATGGACAGTGGGTGTTAGCGCCAAAGTGGTGACTGCTTCTAGCCTTTGGTTCCAACTTCTTTGACAAAAAAAAAAAAAAAAATGTATGTGTATGGTATGTAGCAGGACTACTGGACTTTGGATACAGGCTGCGAAGCCTATGCCCAGAGTTGGACATATAAAAAATATGTGGAAATACAGTCGGGAAAAAGAAGTGAAGAGGGAGTAAGGAAGCTTGGGAAAGAGAGGTAAGTGGAAACGAAAAAAGGTAAGAAAATAGACAAGGACTTGCGAGAGAGAAGTAGTGTGCGAGGGAAAAGGGAAAAACGCAGAGGCCAGAATCATATATTCTTAGGGAAAAACGAGATGATGGGATGAGCGGTTTTTCTTGTTGTTGTTGCTTAGTTCTGGGAATGCCTGACACAGCAGACCTTTCGACCGCAGATATCCTAAACAACTGCCCCTGGGGGGTCGTCCCATAGGTTTGCTACACTGCTGGTGAGGTTTTTGCGTCTTAGTGTAGCATGTGTTGTGCAGTGTTCCAGTGTGTGTTATGTGTGGACTTACTTTGCAATTGGGGCTCATGCTAACTGTGATTCCATTCAATCCTAATTTTAGCTGGTAACTGAGGAGGGCTGGGTTATGTCTTATCTAAGCCTAGTTAGGGGGACATGATCAGCTCTATTAAGGATACCTTTGATGGGAGGATATTGTGAGAGAAGTTAGCTTGTAGTATACGATCTCGACTTTGCTTCAGAACATGGTTGCGTCAAGTGATAATCTATCGTGTAACGACGGACTGTACAGTGATGTCGATGTAACATAGGTCCAGTGGGGATGGGGAGGGTGCCCTTGATATTATATCTAAACTCCTTTAAAAAACCTCTGCCACCCACCCGAAGTTTATCCTAGGTACATCTGAGTCGTCATCAAGGGTCCCCCCCCCCCGAGGCTGAGGGACAGCTGGAGGGCCTGGACGATCACGCCAGGTCTTCAAGAGGAGAAGAGAGATGGGGAGAGCAATGCGCTGAGGCCAGGGTAGAGTGATGTGCTGAGGCTGATGGAGAGCAGTGCAGTGAGGCTGATGGAGAGCAGAGTGGTGAGAGTGAGGGAAAGCTTGGCTTACCGGTGTGCCAGGCGGCGTTGAAAACGAAGCAGACATGATGGAGGTAGGTGATGCAGGACGTTGCATTTGCACACCAGTAATTGATGGCCTTGGCTCTTCCTCGGTGCTGCTGGCAGGGGAGGAGGTGATGGGGTCTGTTGTGCTGCCTTTTTCTTATCTTAGTTGCCAGGAGCTTCCAGTATGCCTTCAGATGTTCAGTGCCATGCGTTGAGGTGTCACTCCTTGATGGGTTTGGATCCTTCTCCCGGATGAATACAATGCCTTTGTCCACTACCGCAAGGAGCTCTTATAGGGTTTTTACATCGAGATAACAAAGGCGCCCGTCCTCAGTGCTTTTCTCGCCCCCTTCCTGTGCCTTCACCACGCGTTCCCTGAGTTTAGTGAGCTTCTCTGTGGACAGCTGTTTGGTGTGGCTGTTCAGGACCATTTGCTCATCTTCCTCGTTGACCTCCTCAAATCCCTGTCCATGAAAGAGATGGAGGATATCTCGACAGATACTGTCCACCTCCGGGAATCGAGTGAGCGTGCACACACTCCAGCCACACTTTGCGCAAGACGGCATTCGGTGTGCTCGACGTCACCTCCTTCCACACCGCCATCGTATTGTCGATGGCATGTTTCATGTTGTACTTCCTCCAAAACCACCACACCGCTTAGTTAAATTCGCATTATTTACGTTCATTTTCCTACAGACTCCACTGACTGTCACTGAAGATTGCCTGTTAAAGTTCGACTGTTGCCTGTAAAGCTAATATGCCAGTTTCTTCAATATGCAGTGCCAGCTGTACAGAAAACATTTTGAAACATCCCTTAACTATGAAAGAAACCGCCTCTACCTATCCTTGATATGATCGGAAGTCCCTCCTGATGTAGAAAATGAAAAAAAAAAAGAAAGTAACAATATTGAAAAAAATCCCTCGCCCCCCAAAAAAATGCCAAAGCACGCATAGCAAACTATTCAACAAAAACAAAACAGATGTTGAAAAATATTATACTGAAACACCTAAGCATATCCCAGTGAATGTCAGAGTTTAACGAAGTGGAAGGGAAAGGATTAAATGTGCGATCACATTATAGCGTTAACCAGCTGTGCAGGTGATTACATGTGAAAATAGCCAGGCCATGAGTACCAAGGGTCAGTGAAAAATAAATATTGTTAAGGTGTAGAAATCTGCAAGTCTAAAATCGATCCGTCGTCTTAGGCAAAGCTTTCATGGCAATAAAGTTTTCTGAAATAGTGAGTAGAGTATGAACATAGTGAGAGTAGTCCAGGTAAAAAAAAAAAAAAAGTTATAAGTTGGGGCGAAACGAAAAATTCTTACGTATCTGGAAAAAAGAAACTTAAAATATCAGCGCTGTCACAGCTATTTTTTAATTTACCAGGGAATTTATCTTTCACACCTTTTGCCAGTGGGTGTGAGTGAGTGCTATTAATGGTTTTTTCAGCTTTGGAGAAACCATTTGAACTTGAGGAATTAGAGATAATTTTCATTTACCCGGTAAGTACTAGTGGGCTATCCAAAGTTTAATAAAATCTTTTGAAGTAAGCAAGACTACAAGAAAATTCTCTGGCTTAAGGAGTTTGTGTGTTATTGTTGTTTTTTGTACAGTAAACGTAAGAGAACGTTATTCAAAGCAAGGAAAATTTGAAGATGTGAGAGAACCATAAAAGAGAATAGATATGAGGAAAATGGAATAACAAAGTAGAAGTGATGTTAGGGATTAAATAAAAACTGGACCATATACAATAAGAAAGTGAAGGAGGAAAAAACAGGAAAACAAGAAAAAGGAGTGAAGAAAACAAAATAGAGATGAGAGAAAATTTAAACTGGTGTAGAAATACTTGTAAAGATTTTTAAAGTAGGACACTATTAAATAAAGTAGCGAAAACAGACAAATGGTAAAAGAGAAATTTAGTGTGAGTCAACAAATAGAGAGAAATGAAGGTGATAGACAAAAGGGTCCATGTACTGAATAAACACATGTTCAGCAACCTACTATAAAATATGGAAAATAAGAGGCTGTAAGCGAAGAATAGAGAAAACAGAAATAAGTGAGCAGATATGCGAGGAGGGAAAAACAGGAAATGGAAGTATATTTATAATGTGAAGAGAAGGGGAAGAGATGGGTGAAAGCAAAAGAACAGCACGGGGAAAAGATGAGACAAAGAGAAAAATACTGAAGAGGATAGTTGATTACAGGATTGAACAAACAAAAAATTTCAAGCCCCATTTTACCGTCCTTGGAGTGTAGGGTCCAATTTTAAGCCGCTGTAGTCCAGAATATTTAAAGATAGGAGGCTGACTTAATGCTCCTGGAAGCGTTTACATGACAGACAAATCTCTGAACCCCTCTGAACTTGAATCGTAAAGCTTAGATCACAGTGCGTTCACCAGACCATAGTGTTTCAGCAGATAAAACAAATGTAAGAAAAAAGAAAAGAAGAAGCAGAAGAATGAGGGGAAACTTTTGAAGTGTATAAGGCATTAGAACAAAGCAAGCAAACTCAAACGGGACATCACTCTTAGTAAAAACCCATTCAGTGCGATGTCTTTTAGATTTTAATAATCATGTTTATTTTTTGTTGTATTTAAAGTAGCATCTTGCCATCTGAGGATTAAAAATTGCACTGCATGGATGAATAATATTTATGGAAAGAATATTCACGCAAGAAGTGCTAACAGCACTGTTAGCACTTCTTGCGTGAATATTCTTGCGTGAAGTATGATAGTTGATCAGAGAAGTAATCGAAACACCTGGGATGGAAATATGGATGAGACTTTAAAGAAGAATAAAATTTTAAGATGACATAAAGGGAACGCCTCTTACACAAACCACTTATAAAAAAGCTTGTGTGGTCGTATTGGCGAAGGGAGAGGTTAAAGAAAAGAAGGAACATGCGTTATTTGCTAAATGGAAATAAAATACGAAGACAAAAAGGATGTGCAGCGAAGAATCAGTCAGATTCCATATAGTTAGAATTATTCCACAGACACTGAACTGCCACAAAAGGATCATGTAAAAATGTCCACATGATAACCTTTATGGAGACTGGTTCTAACCCCATCACTTTGAGAGTTCCTTCTTGAGTTGAATTCAACCATATAGTGACAGGTGGAGAAATGTTATAATTGCCACGAGACGAGGGCCAACAGTCAGAATCGGGTTATTATTCACTATTATTATTAGTATTAGTATTGTCATGCGGGAGAAGGCTGATCGAGTTGAGCAGAGAGTATTACGATGGTTTGGGCATAAGGAGAGAATAGATGAAGAGTGACTGGCGAAAAAGATAATTGGATCGGATGTGAGAGGGCTGAAAGGAAGACCATGAATAGGATGGATGGACAGTGTGAAGAGAGCGTTAGATGCGAGAGGGATATCTGTAGAGCGTGGATAAGTGACTGTGCATGATAGGGACGACTGGAGAGAAATTGTGAATGAATAAATGGTGGCGCAGCCCCGAGGGGATATTCTCCTGCATATGATCTGATCAGCTGATCAGGTCAGGTGCGGATAAGGGAATGGGTCCATTGTGATGTGACAGGGGTAAACCAGCTCTGCTGTCGAGCCCTGTTGCGAATGTCACTGTTTGTACTGTGCAATTGACCCTCGTGCGGTGTGGTGCGGTGAGGATCTGTCCCTTCTCCCCTTGGGGCTAAGGTACGGGTAAATGTGTGTGTGGATGGGTAAATTGGGAGTGTGTCGTCCTGTCTCGGCTACCCCCCTTTTTTATGAGGGAGGCAGCCTAGGTATATAGATAGACTGATAGATTATTATCATCTTTATATATTATTATTATTATTATTATTATTATTATTATTATTATTATTATTATCATCATCATTATCTATTGCGAGACGCCTTAATCCCTTATACGGGGTGGCCACAAACAAATCGCCTCCACGTCATTATTATTATTATTACTATTATTATTATTATTATTATTATTATTATTATTATTTACTCTATTGACCTTGTCCTTTGATTCATGGCCTTCACTTTTGTAATTTCCATAGATAGCTACCGTTATCATCATCATCATCATCACCACATTTTTTTTCATCTGAGGATAAAGTGAGTTGCCAAGGTAAAAAAAAAAAAAGTTAGGTTTCTGGGTCAAGCCTTTATTAAACTTCGAGTGAGTGAACTGCACCGGATCTGCCAGTTCAGACACACACATCACACCGCTTCGCCCCTCATCCTCCATTTCCTCCGGAGGGGAAAGTTACGGCGCACTAAAACGGCTTCACATGTCACCAATAGAATGTGAATTGGAGAATCACTGCGCCCGTTTCTCACACTCCCTCCACTTAACACCCATAACCCTTTGGCTGCGGGAGCCGTCTCAGACTAAATAAGACTGGTATAAGATAAAATAATGCAAAACACTCAATTCTGGATCAAAAAGAATGGAAAATGAAACGGGAAAGTAATGTTATTGGTTACTGATGTCTGTCGGTCATGTCTGCAGGGGCTGTAACTTATGAAAGCATTGACTTTAAACAGACACGGTCTGGCTGGAAGCCAAGTTTCTGGAGGGTTTGAATGCAGTGTGAGTGATGGTTGTGTGGCCCATTTCACTGAACATGCCGTGGATAGCTCTCGCACTCTGGCATTTTTTTTTCTTTTTTCTGGATGGTGATGATGATAATGATAGTGATGGTGATGATAATAGCTGTTGACCATATCTAAATTAAAATGAACATGAAAGCCGTGGGTAAAAAATTAAGGCCAGTGGGGTGCAAAGAAATAGGTCCAATAACCTAAGTAGGCAGTTGTCTCCCCTTCTCTTGGGTATTCTGGTTTCCCTTGCTGCCACTTCTAAGCTTAATTGGTGAACTTTATACAAGTTATATCTGCTGCTTTGTATCTTTGTGTATTGCTCCTCTAAATGTTTTCCGTACTTTTAATATTTTTGTGTGACTATTCGGCGGCCATGACCTTTGATTTTACTCAGCCAAGATGAGATACTTTCATTAGTCAGTCAGTCGACCTTCATCTTTAATGAGAGCTTTCTTAGTAAGAAGACTTATATATATATATATATAATTTTATTTATTTATTTTTTACTTGCTGTTGTTACCTACGGGATATTTTCATCCTGTTTTGGGGATATGCTTTTAACCACATCAGTACAATGGTGCAGTGCATTTATTCTTGCTACTTCCAGTTTATTTTATTCATCGCTGAAGACAGGCCACTTGTAGGGAATGATAAACTGTCTGTTAACCCAACCGCACAATGACGTTTTATATTTAACGTATACCGCATTCAGACAGTTTTATTCAGTTAACCCATTCAATATACGGTAGTTGTCAATGGATGTGAATAAAATTTTTTGGGTAGAAAGAACACACAAAAAAGTGAAATGATTACCGTCACGGGTGTTTAGAGATTCCTTGTAGTAAAGAGGGTAAAAATAGACTCCATTGATCCCGTTCGTTGTCTTATCGTACTCTTGCTGCCTTCAGGCCACTGTATTAGGTTTTGAAATAGCCTCTTTGTACAGCTGTTCTTGTTGTGACAAGGTTTATCTGCACGTGGACCCCTTTGGCTGCAGAATGAAAGTGCTCTTCAGCAGTCCACCATCATCCTTTCAGGGAATAGAGAGGGAAGTAAAGGATGTCTGCATAATCGAATAACAGAGCTACGTGTTTATATCGTGCCGCCAAGTGAAAGCCTCCCTCACTAGCCTTTGTTTTACGAAAAGACCAGAAACAATCTCCGTCATAGCGATGTTCGAAGCTAGATATTTCATTCTCGCTTGCTTCAGAGAGAGGCCACACGTAGTCAGATGGTTAAATTAATTCCTTTTCGTCCTTCACAGCTTTGATAGAAATTTGGTATGATATTCTGGTAAACGCCTGACGATTTTATGCAACACCGAGAAACCTTCCGCAGACTCTGAGGCTAAAGACTTATCTCGAATCTTGGGGCGTGGTTCACTGTATATTCTTCCAACCTCCTGACGATTTTATGAAGCTTCGGAAAATGATTGAAAACAGTTCCAAGTATGACTTCATCCAGATGACGTCCTTTTTATATTTAATATTTTCATTAGTTACCAGACAATTTATCCAGCTTAGGAGAGCACCCTAATGTGGAGGGAGTCAGTGAAGACTACATATCTAAGCCCTGCACTTTCATTAGTCTCTCCTGAATTCAGTAAGCACCTCTAGGAATAACAAGACCAAAAATAAAAAAGACGTAATCGTACTAACAGGTTCATCTGAAATCTTGGCGTCTTGTTGACACACACACACACACACACACACACACACACACACACACACACACACACACACACACACACACACACACACACACACACACACACACACACACACACACACACACACACACACACACACACACACACACACACACACACACACACACACACACACACACACACACACACACACACACACACACACACACACACACACACACACACACACACACACACACACACACACACACACACACACACACACACACACACACACACACACACACACACACACACACACACACACACACACACACACACACACACACACACACACACACACACACACACACACACACACACACACACACACACACACACACACACACACACACACACACACACACACACACACACACACACACACACACACACACACACACACACACACACACACACACACACACACACACACACACACACACACACACACACACACACACACACACACACACACACACACACACACACACACACACACACACACACACACACACACACACACACACACACACACACACACACACACACACACACACACACACACACACACACACACACACACACACACACACACACACACACACACACACACACACACACACACACACACACACACACACACACAACTACCATGCTTACCTACAGAGTTCAGTATTTTATATGATCTTTTTTTCAACTCTCCTTGTCACTTTCGATTCAATTCCCAAACGGTTCACGAGATATTAGGCGAGGTCTGCTTCAGCCTGTTCGATCGTAGAACCTGAAATATGGACCTGGGCTGTAAATCAACAACCTCTGCTATTCATTCCTGTAGCGTCCAAAATAACATTCGCCCAGAGAGAGAGAGAGAGAGAGTTATAAAAAAAAATCTCTAAATGCCTTGAATCCTGGTGTCTTGTTAACCCGGTATGTTAAACTCCTTCCCATCTGAAATTCACTTCCTCATCATCTAATCCTTCCTCTGTGCCCCTCTTCCCACCGACTTATTCACTCTGTATCCTTGCCACCTACTGACGATTTTGTTCAGCTTAGGAAAAGCTGAGAACAGTCTCAAACCTTGAATTCTGGCGTGCTGTTCACTAGGAATGCAGACTCCTTCCCTACGCACTACTTTGCTTTACTTACTCAGTCTTTTTGCCACCAATCTCTTTACCTTGGTCACAGATTACATTGTTCTCGAATCTTCTTGCCCTATTCCCATCATTCTTGATACTCTCCTTCCCTTCCACCTTCCCTTCCTCCCTCCCTTCTCGTTTATATTTCCCTTATTCTTCCCGCCTTGTCTTGCTTCCCCTCCTTTCATCTTCATCCATAAAATATTATACGCCAATTTTCTTGCCTCTCCGTCCCTCACTCCTTCCTTCTTTCGTCATACATTTTCCCCCTCTTCTTCTTTCCTCTTCTTTATTTCCTTCCCCTCCTTCTTTCATATTGCCATATTTCTTCTGTCTTTTTTATTCCTTCATCGTTCTCCATTTTTTCCATCTATCCCAACTATCCCTCCGTCTCCGTCTTTCGTTTTATTTATTACCCTCATTCCCTTTCCTTCCATCAATATATCTTCTTTCCTTTACGTCTCTCTTAATCGTCAGTCTTTCTCTTTCCTTCCATAATTTACATCTCCATCTTTCTTCCTCATCTCCACTTCTCTACTGGTCTCCTCCTTTCAATTTTTCTTATTTGCTTTTCCTCCGTCTTCCTTCCTTCTTTTCAATTTCTTTGTTCCATTCTTTGGCTTTCGTTTTCCCCTCTCTCGTATTTCTTTCCTTCTCGCTCGCTCCTTCCTTATTTTTTCCTTCCATTCCTTAATCCTGCTCCGAATTACGCATTTTGCTTCCATCCCTCCTTCCCACTCCATTACTTACGTTTTCTTTCCTTCTGCCCTCTTGATGTTTCATTCCCATCCCTACTTGCCGCACATTTCGATTTTTGCTTCCCATTTCTTCTTTTCTCTAATTTAACCTCATGTATTTCTTCCTATACTTTTCTCTTGCTGTCTTTACATTCCTCAGCTCTAACCCCCTCAATTCTTACTCACTTTTTTCTGTCTTATTATATTTTTTCGTTCCTTCCCTGTTTCTTTTACCTCTCCCTTATTTGTCCTCTCCTTTTCATCACCCCTCCATTCTTCTCTTCAATTTCTTCGGCCTTCTCTTTTCTTCCTGTATTGTTTTTTACTTTCCAATTCTACCTTCCTACTTTTTTATTCTTTTCGGCTCCTTCTGCCCTTCCTTTCCCCCTCCTTTCTCTGCTTTCCTCTCTTCCCCATCGTTCTTTCCCTTTCCCTCTCATCTCTCTCTCTCTCTCTCTCATTATCCCACTTCTTCGTTCCTCATCATTCTTACCTGTTGCCTTTCCCTCTTTACTTTTTTCCTTTCTTTCCACCATCCTTCCCTCCCCTTCTACCCTTCCCTCTTCCTTGAGTCTCGTTTCCCTCCTCTACCATCTCACCTCCTTTCCCTTCATCACCTTCCATCCCTCCTCCTATCCCATTTTATCCCTCTTCTTTGTTCACTTAATTCCCTTTACATTCTTGCTTCCCTTCCCTTTGTCTCCCTTCTTGCTTCCCTTCCCTTTGTCTCCCTTCTTGCTTCCCTTCCCTTTGTCTCCCTTCTTGCTTCCCTTCCATTACCTTCTTCTCTACTTCCTTAGTCCCTTCTTCTCTACATCCCTCCTTTTCCTTGTTCTGTACCTCTCTTTCCTCCCTTCTTCTCTATTTCACTCCCTTCCCTTGTTCTCTGCTTCCCTCCCGTCCATTGCTTTCTGCTTCGTTCCCTTCCTTTGTACTCTACTCCCATCCTTTCTTTTATCCTTTTTCTTCCCCCCCTTCCTTTGTTATGTTCCTCCCGCCCTTCCCTTCGCTTCTCTAATTTCTTACCCTCCCGTCTTTTATACTCTCCTGGCCTTCCTTCTGTACTTTCCTCTCTTCTTTACTTGCCTATCTTCCACTCTTCTGCACTTTCTTACCTTCCCTTTCTTCCCTTCTTTTGTATTTGTCTAACTTCCTTTCTCTGCATCCTCACCTTGCCATCATCTGTAGTTTTTACCTTCCCTTCTTCCCTACTGCCATCTTTCCCTTCTTCTCTGCTTCCCTACCCATTGGCTAATAGCCGGTGGTCTGAGGGACGACAGTTCCCACAGGACTTGAAAGATGTCTGTTTCAGAGCAAAGGTTGATGTTTCAGGACACATCCTTCAGTTGATGTACTGGTTCCTTCAAAAAGGAACCATGATTAAAGCTATTAGAGTCCTCGCATTATTAAGACGGTATTCTCCTTCGTGTGTTAGGATAAACTGATTTAATTGTTTCGGTTTTGTCTATACATACTTCTCACTATCAGTTTTTACGTGAATACATCTCTGAACATAAGGGTTTAAGCATGATTACCTACACATAAGTAAGTTTTTACGTATACTCATAAGTTCATGTTCTATGCATATTTAGTAGCAATTACCTGGACATTAGGGCAACCCCGAGCACTTTCAGGGCAACTCCTCCCCCCCCCCCCGTGAAATGTTTTCAAGAACGCTTATGTCCCTCCCTTCCTTTCTTCTTTGCGTTTCTCCCTTCCCGTCTCCTTTACCTTCCTCTCTTCCCTTCTTCCTTACTTTTCTCCTTTCCCTTCTCCATTACTTCCATCACTTCCCTTCTTCTTTACTTTTCTCCTTTCCCTTCTTCGTTACTTCCCTTCCTTCCCTTCTTCCATTCTTTCCTCCGTTCCCTTGTCATCTACTTCCTTCCCATCCCTTGTTCTCTACTTTCCTCCCTTTCCTTGTTCTCCTCTTCCCTCCCTTGCCTTCCTCTACTGTATACATCTCTCCCTTCCCATCTTCTCTACTTCCCTTCATTCCCATCTTTGATTTCATACCTTCCCTTCTTCTGTACTGCCCTCTTTTCCCTTCTTTTCTACCCCCCCCCCCTCCTTTCCTTCTGCCTTTTTCCCCCTCTCCTCTTTCTGTCCATTGTCATGCCACTCCTTCATCCCTTCTCTTATCTCTCTCTTTCCTTCCTTTCCCGCCCACTCTCAATTTCATCTCCTCTTTTACCCGTTTCATCCCTCATATATATTCCTTTTCCTCCCTTCCAGTTCCCTCTTTCATTCCTTCTTCCTTCGTCTGCGCATTCCTGTCTACTCCGTTATGTCTTTCTTTCCTGTCTCCTTTCTTTCTCTCTCTCTCTCTCTCTCTCTCTATATATATATATATATATATATATATATATATATATATATATATATATATATATATATATATATTAATTCTTCTCCACATTTTCCTCTTTCCTTTCTCTTCCTTTTCCATCTTTCATTCCGTCTTCCTCTGCTTTTCATTCGTGCCACTGTAACCTGTTTTACAGTTTCTCATTCCTTTCTTTCTTGTCTAGTTTCTTTTCCTCCATTACCTCTTTTTTTTTTCCTTTCTCTTCTCTTTCCTCCTTCCCTTCCCCCTCACCCCTCCTTTCCTTCCTCCTTCCTTTACCTCTTTTTTTTTTTTCATTCTCTTCTCTTTCCTCCTCGTCCCCTCTCGCCCTTCCTTCCCTTCCTCCTTTCTTTACCTCTTTTTTTTTTTTCCATTCTCTTCTCTTTCCTCCTTCCCTCCCCTCTCACCCCTCCTTCCCTTCCTCCTTCCTTCTCTTCATTTCTCCTAACGTTCACCGTACAAGGAAAGATAAGTCTAATTTCTTTCTCAAACTTTTAAACGCGAAAAAAAATTCGTGATTTTTGTTTGAAAGGCAACTTCGTTAATGCCACTGGCAGGGTATTTTTTCCCGATATTCTTCAGAAGTGACGTAAATAATTAGTAGAATTAATTTTGCAGTGAATAATCTGTGGTATAAATAGATAGATAGAGATTGATAGATAGATAGATATGGATAGAGATAGATATACATATAGACCTACATATAGCTAGATTGATAGATAGTAGATAGATATAGATATAAATAGATAGATATACATATATATATATTTATACATATATAAGAGAGAGAGAGAGAGAGAGAGAGAGCAATGTAGAAACTACTTAGATAATAACACTGGCGGTGAAGATACACAAAGATAAATGAAATGCAGTGAGAAAGATGGAATAAAGAGATAACGAGACCGAGACGGGTAAGCCGGGAGACATAGAGTGAAAGGTGATAAAATAGTTATAATACATATGAAGGTACGCTGATGAAAGAGAAATCCAATTGAGAAAGCGGAAGAAATCGCTGCCAATAAGTCGCCACGGCTCCAAGCTGCTATAATTATGTCTTTACCTCCTCCTCCTACATTCTGCCTTCATCCGTACCTCCCAGGTCATTCTCTCCATATTTCCCCTCCCACCTCGCTTCCTCCTGCCCCACCTCGCTTCTCCTCTCCCCATAATTGCTCCTCTCTCCTTCCCATCTCGTCTCCTTCTCCCTTCCCACCGCTTCTCCTTCTGATCCTCTCATCTGATCCTTCTCCCTCCCCACCTCTTCTCCTCCTCCCTCCCCACCTCTTCTCCTTCTCCCTCCCCACCTCTGCTCCTCCTCCCTCCTCAGCCCTTCTCCTCCCTGCCGGCCATCTGTGCCCCACCCTCTCCCTCCTCCGCTGCAAGATCTTGGTAATGTGTTCTTAATGTGTTCTGAATGCCGTCTGTTTCCCCTTGAAAGCACGGGTGTCAGGCGTGAAGTTGAGAGAAAGAGAGAGAGAGAGAGAGAGAGAGAGAGAGAGAGAGAGAGAGAGAGAGATTTGTGCTTGTCTTCAGCGTTGGGCTTTATTGAGGCAAGCAGTGATTTTTTTTGTTTTACTAAGTCACAGTTTATTCCTTTAACTGGTCACGCAGCATTGGAAAACCTACATCCACATGGTAATTGTATTGCAAAGTGAACAGCACTGGGACCGTAGTCTGGTGGGACCGGGGGATTTCTTAGTACATCTTTCTTAGCGATTAGTTTTGCATCGTACGCCATATTAGTTATTTGTGTTATTTTTACCTGTCTTATAACGGCAGAGTTCATATGAATAATTTATACAAGAAAATAATAACGTGTCACATTTTTTTTTTCTACAAAAGATGAACAGAGGAAGGAAAAAGATGAAAAAGTTATTCCCTACACAACACACGGGTAAATAAACTGATAAGGATGAGGTTTTATCGTTCGTCCACCATTACATGCCGAGATTTTCGTCCCTTTCTTGCTTATTTCCTAAGTCAGTGGTAGGACAATACTAATACGGCTTTACACTCCTCACATAGGATTTCTTCCTGACTTGTATCATATTCTCATGTTGTCACAGCTGAGCGAGGCGTACATGGAGTGTCAGTGCGAACTTTAACATACGGATGTGAGACTATGGTGTGGCATGAAAATGAAAAGTCAAAAGTAAGAGCAGTTGAAATGGGACTGTTGGGGAATGTATGTGGAATACAGAGGGTGGATAGGATACAGAATAATGTGATTCGTGAAAGATGCGGAGTGAGAAGTCTGTGGACACCAGAGCCGAAGAGAGCGTACTTGGATGGTATTGTCATGTGGAGAGAATGGATGACAATAGAGTGGTGAAAAAGGTATATTTGAGCTAATCTGAAGGATGGAGGAGGCGAGGTGGGCCAAGAAGAAGGTGGAGTGATATGGTGAATGAGTGTGTGAGAATGAGAGTTATGGAAGTTGGTGAGGCTAGGGACTGGCAAGAGAACGCTCAGGCTGGATGAATTTTGTGCGGAGAATCGTATGATCAGGGATTTGGCATCCCTTTTTAACGTGATAGCATGCGGATTGACTCTGTCGGATAGGTATATGTGAAGCTGCCATACGTGATGGAAACCATTTGGCCTATCAGATGAAGCCAGGATTCCGTTGGATTGGATGATGAGTGAATGGAAGTTTGGCCAATTGAACTGGGCAAACTTTGGCTATCTGGACGCTGCTACTCCTCACTCCGCTCTAGTGTGGGAAAGGAGGTCCGGATGATGATGATGATGATGATGATGATGATGATGATGTCGTCACAGCTCAGTATTCAAAATGGAGCGATGGCAATTTGGGGGCCAAGTTAAAATGGCAAGAGTATAGTGAACCCGGTGATAATACGTCCACAGGTAATTTCATAAAGGATAAGTTGCATCCACGACATACACTGCAATATTCCCTGCCAGAAAAATGAGTCAGTTGGTTCCACACATGGGTGAGTGGAGTTCGGAGCCGACAAATAGTTTGGCAGGAATTCGGTGACGGACAGACTGACTGTTTGACTAAACCGCTGAGCCCCTGCATGACGTGTGTGGGCATGAGACACAAATTTGTTTATATCGTGTTAGGATTGTGGTAGGTGGGGGCGCTCACCATCCTCTCACTCGATGTAGTGCTGTTTTGGGTGTCTGCCCTGTCCTCTCTTCCTCCCTTCCTCGTCTGTCTTTCTTTCCTTCATTCTTTCCACTTCCTTCTGCCTATCCGTGACTCTACACTGAGTGACGAGCCAAATGCTTTCCTGTACACCAGGGAACCATTAACTACGCTGGGTGATAACCATACAACCAAATTATGTCGCCTGGTGGTTTAGTGGGTAATTAAGGTGCTCCAATCGGATTGAGCCGGTGCAAGTTTATAGCCAAGGGGTGGTTGGGGTTTATTGCTCACATAATGCCACTCATGGATGAGTGAGGCTGGTCACTCTCATCTTAAATGTCAGGACCAACTTGCCTAGCCCCGGTCTCCTACGCTTCTCATGGTGCAACGTAGGATTGGATGATGGATAGATGGATTAGGGGGAATTATTCAACATACCTGATTTTAAAGACGAAGCTTGGGTTTTATGCGGATCTCCTACACGAGGATCAGTAAGGCAGATAATCCATTTAGAAGGTCCCATCTCCCCCTAAAAAACGAAGCACAACAGTTCATTTATATTAAGATCCCCTTCCTTGTTGCTACTGAACAGGTGCACTAGGAGGCAAATATTGTCCAACAGTCTGACCAGCCCAAGAAACGAACCCGGCTTGTTTCTGTTGCAAGCTGGACGTGCAAACGCATGCGGCACCGCCTCCCCTTGAAGTTAATAACTACTTGGTAATAGCTGGTGGCGTTTTTGCTTTTTCAGAAGAGGAAGGGAGTGCGGTGAAGTGTGTGTGTGTGTGTGTGTGTGTGTGTGTGTGTGTGTGTGTGTGTGTGTGTGTGTGTGTGTCACCCACTATCATCAAGTGGCGGAGGGCAACAGCATCCGGCAACAAGAAACCGAATCCCAACGGTGGGACACCAGTGTGGCCGGGGACTGATGTCCCGAACCTCAACCACAGGAACCACAGAACCACAGCTGTGTGTGTATCTGTGTGTGTGTGTGTGTGTGTGTGTGTGTGTGTGTGTGTGTGTGTGAGAGAGAGAGAGAGAGAGAGAGAGAGAGAGAGAGAGAGAGAGAGAGATTCTCAAAAGCGTTACGGTCGGGCCGGGTCTGGTTGGGCTGCTCATACCGGTGGGTGAGAAAATGCCACTACTTGACGAGAACGCTCGTAAAGACGGTTGGACGTTAGGGAGTTGGAGGCTAGGAGGGTTTTGAGGATAAGGAGGGTATAAAAACTGTCATAGTGCCTGTTAACCAGTTTACTCATATGATGTATTTATTGTTTGAGCGAGCGAAGCGACTGAGAACATTGTGTTAAACGAAGCTAGGTGGCTGGTGGTTAGTAACTGTGTAAGACTACTTTTTGGTAGTAAAGCACATCACCAAAACTATGTAATATCAGAAGCTATAAAGACAGCGAACCTGCGTACGTCATTGGAAAGCTTATGGAAAATAAAATTTATTACTAAGTATTCTAAAAATTAACAAGCACATTACTTTTAAAATTAATTAAAAAACAAATTCAGCACCAAACTGTCTTGAAAACTTGATAAAAGCTTAACTTCTCGAACATTTTCCATTCTTTCACATGTGGGCGCCTGTATTTTAATTATTTCCATTAAGTGAAGATGAGCAGAGGAAGGAAAACTAATTAAAAATGAAACAAGCCGGTAGGCGACGATGGCCAGCTCTAAGTGGACCAAGCTTTGTCAGCGACCGGAAGTGAGTTTCGGTATGAAAAGTACCAAAAGACGACATCACACCCAAGAATCACGGCTCTGGGTCAATAACCTTCGGATCCTTAGCATTTCGCGCAAGCCTTGTCGTGATTACAGCGATTTTCCGCTGATGTGCATTTGACCCCTGACGTGGCGGATATAGGTCATGCATGTACGAAGCACGCTTGTAGTACTCATTAACGTTTATAAGAATGTAAAGATAAATTCGATTCCATCCACCCACTGTGGAGCTAGGGAACTTGAAATTTGCAGAATGACCCACCAGGGGTACAACTTTTAGGTGGCGGTGCCAGCAACTGGAAGTGAGTTTTGACACTGCCATTTATGTACAGAGGTACTCCAGTGAAACATTCCACCCAAGACTCATGGCCCTGGCTTAATAATCTTCGAAACCTTAGCATTTTGCGCGAGCATAGTCATGAATTTAACTTATTTTCACCATTTTTGCATTTGATGACCTTTGACCCCTGACCTGGCCAATGTAGCACATAGGTTTACGATAGAAAGTTGTACTACTAGACAGTGTCTGTAAGCATGCAAAGTTTCGTTCAATTCCATCAGCGGCTGGGGAACTAGGAGGGCATTTTTGAAAACAGGTACTGGTTGCTAGGGACGCTGAGGTCAATGTATGCAGGGTTACCACGCGAAAACTTGAGACGAGAGAGGATACTGGATAGCACACTTCCGGATAGGAATGACCTCGAGATTACACTTAAAGAGTTAGAGCTTTCTATACCCAGTAGTAATACTTCTACAGTTTAAAATGTGAAAAAGTACGAAGGAAAGCTTTTTTTTTTTTTTTTTTTCCGGCCTTTGCTAGGCAACGAATAGTTGTCCAGCAACCAAAACCTTGTTGAGACAACTAGGTCAAACGGTAGTCATTGTGTCCAAGTTTGATCGGAATCGGTTAATTTTGAAGGGTAAAAGTGCCAGCCACTAAACAAGAAAGAAAGACCAAAAGAAGGAAACAGAGCAAGAAAACACGACTACCAATAAGGGCAGCATGAGGTGGCAAGTTTTATAAAATAATCTGGAAATACCAATAGTAAAAAAGAAAACGAGTCAAATGTCGGAAGGGATTGAAAGTGACAATTTAAATGTGTAAAAAAATATAAAAGCCTGTAATAGTGAAAAGAAAAACAGAAAATACATTATCGAACTTAAGGCTTACAAAGTGGGCGATTTGGTGAGTGGCCTGACCTGCCTTTTTTTTTTCTTTCTTTGTTTTTGAGGAATGGAGAATGGCTCTTTGATAAGTAGTGTTGTTCAAAGTCGACAGTTTCTCTCTCTCTCTCTCTCTCTCTCTCTCCTTTTGACTGAACAGTTTAGGTGTACCCTATACTACAGAGGCAGCTAATGTCTTCTGTATGCAAATTGTACACGTCAAATGAAGAATTTAGTCATAGGAAAGGAAGGAGAGAGAGAGAGAGAGAGAGAGAGAGAGAGAGAGAGAGAGAGAGAGAGAGAGAGAGAGAGAGAGAGAGAGAGAGAGAGATTCCTTGATCCATTATAGCTGTTGCATAGAAAGAGAAGTCCTATCCTTGAAAAGAGTGTTACCAGAATCTGATGTTTTCTTCTTAATTCCATTTGTATGATAACAGCCGTTCTCCCTCCCCCCATTTTTTTTTTTTTGTCAGCCAGCATTCCATTATATATTGATAACGTTTTAAGTGAGAGATCTGAAGTTTATTTGTGCTACCCTTGCTACTTACCTCACTCTCTTGTATTTTCATTCATTCCTCCTCCTTTTACATGATTATATTCAGCTTGAGCCGTTACGAGCAGGAACGGGAAAGACACTTTCCTAACCCCTCCAGTGTTTCAAATCCTCTCTATGTTTGATACAGCTTGTCTGGTGGTAACATGAGTAACATTGTATGAAAGAAATACGTCACTGAATTCAGTGGCATAACCTTTTCAGTGCAGTAGCTCTTATTAGACTACGAGGGCAGGTACATGCTACCGGTAACCTATTTAATTTAGCTTAGGAAGATCCCTGGTTGCCAAGGATTTCTAGTAAAATCTTCATTTCGAAGAGAGAGAGAGAGAGAGAGTGCGGTAGCACTCCTTAAGTAAGAATGGCGCAGGTTCAAAGTTGCGTCCTGCCCTATAGGATATAGGAACATTCGCACGAAAACGACCGCAAAACCCAGTTCTAAGCTTATGAAGTGAAAAAACCTTCGCCATTCTAGTGCGAACTACTCGCGGAGCCTTGCTAACCTGCGTAGAAGTCGCAAAATCGAACCGCAAAAATATCGATTTTGTTCTTCCCATCTTTCTTTTTCTTCCTCAGTCATAATTCGAAGACAAAAAGGCGAACGCCATAACGCTGCTTGTCAAGTATAGATGTTTCTTTTCATGTTTAGAAAAGCATTCAGGCTAAGCATCGTGAGTTTCGCCCTGAAAACCGCATCGCGGTTACCCGTAAGTACGTCCCTTTGCGCAGTATTGGGTAGCTACTGCTCGCTTGCAGTTAAAGAAGGTACCAAAACACTTTTTTTTTTTTCTTTTTTTTTTTTTTTTACGGGAAGGCACCCTCGTTTTAGTATTTCAGTATACTGAGCATGTAACAATGGAAATCTAACTCTTGCTTTATGCATAATTATTTTTCCACAAAAAGGTCATAAACTAGAAAACAAAAAAAATTCTTCTAAACTGATTGTTAAGAAGTATGAATGGGAAAAGTGCAGAGATAAGAGATGAGGAAAGCTCAGAAACGAGGGCATTTAGGATGGGAGGAGATTTGGAGACGTATACCCATTCCTACATTCCACCAGCTACAAGTTTGTGGCTGAAGTGTGAAATGTAGTATTGGGTGTAGGTCTCCAAATCTCCTCCCATCTTGAATGTTTTCTTGTTTCTGTGCTTTTTTCGCCTCTTATCCCATCACATTTACTCTTTCCAGATTTGGAGACCTATACCAATTACTACTTTCCACATCGTAACCACAAAGATGTATTTGTACCTGGTGGAATAGTCTTGTTTTTATCTCTTGTCTGTGCACTTTTCCATTCCTACTTCTTAGCAATCATTTCAGAAGAAAATTTTTGGTTTCTAGTATAGAGATCGATAGATAGATAGATAGACATAAATGTAAATAGATATAAATATGTATCTATATCTATCTTACATATATATATATATATATATATATATATATATATATATATATATACGCCTTGCAGTTTTATCATCCACATGAGGTGAGACTCTGGGTAGCTAAGGAAGTAAATCTGAATTGTCATCTAAACATTAAGCCTTTAAGTACTGTATTGTGACTTCTTCTTTTCTTTTGTTTTTCTTTCTTTCTTTTTATTAATGATCAGCCGTCCAGATGACCTCATTCAATTGCGAAGCCGTTATTGTGAGGGTTAAAATGGCTGTGTCTACGACAATAACTTATCCAGTTCAGAAGGTATCTCCTGAGCTGAATAAAATCGGCTCGAGGTAAAGAGGGTAATAATTTTTAAATGCCCTCATTTGATGGGGTAAAATTAGACAAAAATTCTCGACCTAAGCGGACTAGATCACACCTTTTTACCCCCTCACTACTATGTGGTTGATTGAGTGTTCTCTCTTGCTGCCTCCAGACGATTTGTTTAGTGTAGGAGAGAAGACGAGGTTGGTATTTCCATCGTTAATTCCTTCACCACAAGGAATACTAACTTAAGATTCATGAAATAGTCTGAAGGTACCAGCTTAGGAGAGATGAATCCTCTCAGTAACAAGAACAGAAATTAGAGATGTTATTGTTTTTAAGAGGTTAATGTGATCTAGAGCATTTTTTTAGGCCCATCTGATTTTTTTTTTTTCTTTTGTGATAATGTGAATTAAAAGTCTACCATAGTAGTTCATCACTTTTCTGTCTTTGATTTTCATTTTATCGTTCTCTGAATGCTTCACCCTTTCACTCCGATGGCGTAATTATCATATATTTTTTGCTTCCTTAAGACGTTTTCGGTGAGCTTGGGTGACGCTTTACGAACTGGATGGTTTGAATATTAGTTTTCTTTACCCTGCAATATTAAAGATCTGTGCTAAGGTGTATGTCCTATAAAGGAAGCCAGAATTAAATAAGCAGTGCGTCATTCAGGTTAACCATCTGGCTGCGATTTATTTCTCAATTAAATTAAAGCGCGTGGAGATAGCTGAATTGGAATATAAATTTCTTCTGGGCCAAAGCGAAAATTAAGACAGTTTTCAGCCTTTTTTGCTGCTGTAGGTGTCTGTAAGTTGGCTAACACTCCGATGAGGTTGGTTTATTTAAGCCGAGTGTAAATGCCTGTTGACAGCATGAATACAGTACAGGATCATATTCTTCTTACACTAAGGTGGCCCAGATTTTCGTCTTTTTGCAGCTTGTTTTACGTTTGTTTGCGAAAGAAAAACGACAATACTGTAGCCTTACATCCTTTTTGTGGCACTTCTTGGTGACTAGCATTATATTCTAGCGTTAATCTACTGTTACAACTCAGTATTAAAGAGGGAAAGATTGCAATTTTAGGTCAAGTTAGAGTGAAACCGATATGGTTGTTCACGACCTTTAGGTATAACTCCTCGGCATTTTGTTTTTATCCACCTTCAGCCAGATTTATTAAGATTTTAAAAGACTGACTGCACAAAAGGGAAAAGTGAAGGCAGTGTCTAATTCCTACTAAGCTGGGTAAATTTGTCTAAAGGTACTGTCCTAAGAATAAATTTTGAAAGATATAATTAGGAAGGGGTTAAGTTATATGTAAAATGAAGAGTTAGCCTAGATGCATTTGACCTTTCTGAGTCGAATATAATTACCTTAAGTTAGCCATAATGGAGGCCGAAAGTTTGAGGTATATATTTTTTAAATGATGGGGGGCCTAAACTTTCGGAGATTGGAAAAATCGTTGTTGATGGGTTTCAGGAAGGGATGATGAGAGATTTCCATGTGTGGGGTGGGATGAGAGAGAGAGAGAGAGAGAGAGAGAGAGAGAGACACACACACACACACACACACACACACACACACACACACACACACACACACACACACACACACACACACACACACACACACACACACACACACACACACACACACAATTTACATACCAGCAATGCAACTGATCAGCTCAATAGCTCTTTCTGTCACTGTCAGTTATTTGTGCAGTGCGTGTTTTTCATTGCCTGAGAGCGACCCCCTCCCATACACAAACAGAATGATTGTGTTTGTGTGTGGAGAGAGAGAGAGAGAGAGAGATGATTGTGTTTGTGTGTGGAGAGAGAGAGAGAGAGAGAGAGAGAGACTGACAGAGAGAAAAATTTACCATTAGTATATAATCGTGAGCCACATATACGAGCTCAAGTCCTACCCGTGTCTGTAGTGAAGTCATGGGCAGGATGTCAAACTAAACCAACCCCTGATGTCCAGTGTTACGAAGGTAGTTAGAAGCTTTGTTATACTAAACGAGGAGCAGTTCCCGATGACGGTGTAATTCGTAAAGTTAGAAAAGCTTCGAACACAGCTGGTTTTAGGTCTGTTTGAAACTCTAGCTCCGACTCCCATCCTGCCACGGCTAGAATTATAGGGTGAGTTGAAACAGCGAATCATGAGTGTACAGTACGAAGTGTAGGGACATAATTCAGTTAACCAGCATCTGTGAATCAGTGAGGCACATACTTGAATCTCCCGCGCTGTTGAGGCTTCAGAACACTCGGTGGTGAAGTGCATTATTACTTTAACTTTTGCAGTGTGGGCTTAGCACTTAGCAGTTCCATGACCTTCATTATTATTATTTTATTCTTCTTAACTGCCAAAGTATATTTCGCTGAAGAATTTTCTCATGAAAGGATAATTACAGTTTGCATTAACTTTCTAATTACTTGGAGGATCTCTCAAAATGAAAAATTTTATAATGAGAATTATAAACTAAAAAGACACAACTATTGAACGGTTTAACGACTTATAAACCGTTGACAGGTATTGATTTAAGACTTTTTTTTTTTTTTTCAGAGCACCAAAGGATCACGCATGGAGGTAGACTGAAGAAAATTGAGTCTTGGTGAGTGTTTCCATCTGTAAATTACTGGCATATTAAACTGCGTGCATTAAGGTATAATCAGACCCTTGTTTCTGGCTGCCATTTATCGAACTCCTGTAAATTGTTGGATGTAATCAGCCTCCATCCCACGGTACAGAGTCTAGGTTAGTCAGCAAATATACAAAATGGTCATACATGTTCTGTCATCATCACCTGCTTCAGAAATAACTTCCAGGAACAGGGGATTTATTCACACCTTCGTGCTTTCGTGTCAGTCATTCAAGCCATAAGTCTTTGTTATGTCGTTTCTTTTTTGTATATTTTTTATTAAACAGAACGTAAATCACAAAAATATTTTCTACCGAAAAAGCAGATTTACAGCTTTACAATAGTCGTATGGAAAAATTTAACATACAGTAATAGTGGATATCTCTGACAAGTAATGAGAACTACCTGTGTCTGTTTTACTTCCTGTGTACTTTTTTTGTATGACAAATTGAGTCAGACACCATTTATGTCTCAGTCATTCCAAAATGTTTTTAAATACCCTCAGGGAGATCACTTGGTACTGAGCGATAAAGAGAAGTACTTTTTCTTTTAAATCCAGATTTCTCGATTAATTTTGGTAAGTCGGGTTCATGTTTGCAGGGTTAGTATGGGGGTCCTCAAAACCAAGAAGCATGAGAAACTGCAGTAAGTAAAATATTATCTCGAACAGCTTTTACCAGGGAGACCCAGAAGATCCGTAGCAACATACTGGGCACGGGAGAACGAGCAGCGTAACTTGTTTTATACTCTTGTGTTTCACATAAAACTGACCAGTCATAATGTGATCTGAATATTGTAATCGGTAATATTAGGGTATAGACTGCTTGATACGAGGCTTACTTTAAAGATGAATTGTACAAGGGAAAGGGTGTACCCCGAGTACAGCATTAGGTACAGTGCTAGCACATGAGGAATTACAAAGAGATTAACCCCTAACCCCCGGGGGAAAATAATATAACGAGGAGAAGGGAGTTAGAGTGGGGTCACATGACGTAAGGGATTTTCTGTGTGGGTGTCGTCTGGTGGTCGAGTCATCAGCAACAACCCCGCACCACACCAGCCACAGCTAACTGAATTTGCACCAGCTGTCACTTGGGAAGATCACCCTACTCCCCTCACACAAAATCCGTTTTTGTCTCGCTACATTTTGCCAAACGCATTTATTCGCGAAGAAAGAACTTGAATATCACTTGTCGCCCTGTTGATTGCAGACTAGCTAGTAACGATTTCTTTCAAGCTACTTCCACAGGAATAGAAAGACTAAACTGAATCATGGACTTCTTAGCTTTCTATGTAACATATCCTTTGACGGAGTAACTGCTAGGAAAAATATGAGCAGTTTTTGCCGCATACCGTGTGTCCCTCACTGTGTCACTCATTCACTAAGCCCCTGTACCGTTCAGAAGCATGGTTTCCACGCCTTGTGGGGGAGTGTTACAGGAAGGAAAGTACACACACACACACACACACACACACACACACAGAAATGCACAGTACAAGAGTTCGTATCAGTCACCTCCCTGTATCATGTCGGAATAGCCGCATATATGACAGTGGAATAGAGCAAGCATCACATACATACATATTTACGTACATACAGTATACAAACAGAAATGAACAATGCGAAAGCTATAGTTGGCTTCGTACCTGCATTGTGTCGGAATAGCCACAAATATGGCGCAGAGGGACAGGGCAGAACACTGAGCACTCACCTGTACTGGGACGGCCTGCGAGCCACAAGGATGTCATTTTTGTGCTTAACTAGTATATTGTTATTTATTTCCCCTTGAGTACTGCAGGATTGGGTGCGGCTAATAAAGGTATCCTATGTCTTGTTTGTAATAAGGCCCGCAGAACACTATAATCCACGCCGGCGGCGTAGGGCCTACCTGTTCCTTTGGGAGGATACGTTACCGTGAGTTTGGTGAAGTCCTTTAGGGCACTCCTGCTGGTGCATGTTTTAAAATAAATTTCATAAATCTGCAGTGTCTTCACTTAGCTTTCTAATGGTGTACATGGCTTTGAGAGCAACTTTACTAATCATGCAGCCGAAAAGGGTCTGGAGGTTGTCAAGGTTAGATATTATGAAGGACATCATAGTGAGAATCAGTGGATGTGGCTATTGCTTTCAGGTCATGCTGGATAGAGTATTATTATTGTTGTTTTTATTATTATTATTTTTATTATTATTATTTACATATTATCATTATTATTTTTATTATTATTATTTACATATTATCATTATTATTATTATGAGTGAGGCTGGTCACTCTCATCTTAAATGTCAGGACCAACTTGCCTAGCCCCGGTCTCCTACGCTTCTCATGGTGCAACGTAGGATTGGATGATGGATAGATGGATTAGGGGGAATTATTCAACATACCTGATTTTAAAGACGAAGCTTGGGTTTTATGCGGATCTCCTACACGAGGATCAGTAAGGCAGATAATCCATTTAGAAGGTCCCATCTCCCCCTAAAAAACGAAGCACAACAGTTCATTTATATTAAGATCCCCTTCCTTGTTGCTACTGAACAGGTGCACTAGGAGGCAAATATTGTCCAACAGTCTGACCAGCCCAAGAAACGAACCCGGCTTGTTTCTGTTGCAAGCTGGACGTGCAAACGCATGCGGCACCGCCTCCCCTTGAAGTTAATAACTACTTGGTAATAGCTGGTGGCGTTTTTGCTTTTTCAGAAGAGGAAGGGAGTGCGGTGAAGTGTGTGTGTGTGTGTGTGTGTGTGTGTGTGTGTGTGTGTGTGTGTGTGTGTGTGTGTGTGTGTGTCACCCACTATCATCAAGTGGCGGAGGGCAACAGCATCCGGCAACAAGAAACCGAATCCCAACGGTGGGACACCAGTGTGGCCGGGGACTGATGTCCCGAACCTCAACCACAGGAACCACAGAACCACAGCTGTGTGTGTATCTGTGTGTGTGTGTGTGTGTGTGTGTGTGTGTGTGTGTGTGTGAGAGAGAGAGAGAGAGAGAGAGAGAGAGATTCTCAAAAGCGTTACGGTCGGGCCGGGTCTGGTTGGGCTGCTCATACCGGTGGGTGAGAAAATGCCACTACTTGACGAGAACGCTCGTAAAGACGGTTGGACGTTAGGGAGTTGGAGGCTAGGAGGGTTTTGAGGATAAGGAGGGTATAAAAACTGTCATAGTGCCTGTTAACCAGTTTACTCATATGATGTATTTATTGTTTGAGCGAGCGAAGCGACTGAGAACATTGTGTTAAACGAAGCTAGGTGGCTGGTGGTTAGTAACTGTGTAAGACTACTTTTTGGTAGTAAAGCACATCACCAAAACTATGTAATATCAGAAGCTATAAAGACAGCGAACCTGCGTACGTCATTGGAAAGCTTATGGAAAATAAAATTTATTACTAAGTATTCTAAAAATTAACAAGCACATTACTTTTAAAATTAATTAAAAAACAAATTCAGCACCAAACTGTCTTGAAAACTTGATAAAAGCTTAACTTCTCGAACATTTTCCATTCTTTCACATGTGGGCGCCTGTATTTTAATTATTTCCATTAAGTGAAGATGAGCAGAGGAAGGAAAACTAATTAAAAATGAAACAAGCCGGTAGGCGACGATGGCCAGCTCTAAGTGGACCAAGCTTTGTCAGCGACCGGAAGTGAGTTTCGGTATGAAAAGTACCAAAAGACGACATCACACCCAAGAATCACGGCTCTGGGTCAATAACCTTCGGATCCTTAGCATTTCGCGCAAGCCTTGTCGTGATTACAGCGATTTTCCGCTGATGTGCATTTGACCCCTGACGTGGCGGATATAGGTCATGCATGTACGAAGCACGCTTGTAGTACTCATTAACGTTTATAAGAATGTAAAGATAAATTCGATTCCATCCACCCACTGTGGAGCTAGGGAACTTGAAATTTGCAGAATGACCCACCAGGGGTACAACTTTTAGGTGGCGGTGCCAGCAACTGGAAGTGAGTTTTGACACTGCCATTTATGTACGGAGGTACTCCAGTGGAACATTCCACCCAAGACTCATGGCCCTGGCTTAATAATCTTCGAAACCTTAGCATTATGCGCGAGCATAGTCATGAATTTAACTTATTTTCACCATTTTTGCATTTGATGACCTTTGACCCCTGACCTGGCCAATGTAGCACATAGGTTTACTATAGAAAGTTGTACTACTAGACAATGTCTGTAAGCATGCAAAGTTTCGTTCAATTCCATCAGCGGCTGGGGAACTAGGACGGCATTTTTGAAAACAGGTACTGGTTGCTAGGGACGCTGAGGTCAATGTATGCAGGGTTACCACGCGAAAACTTGAGACGAGAGAGGATACTGGATAGCACACTTACGGATAGGAATTACCTCGAGATTACACTTAAAGAGTTAGAGCTTTCTATACCCAGTAGTAATACTTCTACAGTTTAAAATGTGAAAAAGTACGAAGGAAAGCTTTTTTTTTTTTTTTTTTTCCGGCCTTTGCTAGGCAACGAATAGTTGTCCAGCAACCAAAACCTTGTTGAGACAACTAGGTCATACGCTAGTCATTGTGTCCAAGTTTGATCGGAATCGGTTAATTCTGAAGGGTAAAAGTGCCAGCCACTAAACAAGAAAGAAAGACAAAAAGAAAGAAACAGAGCAAGAAAACACGACTACCAATAAGGGCAGCATGAGGTGGCAAGTTTTATAAAATAATCTGGAAATACCAATAGTAAAAAAGAAAACGAGTCAAATGTCGGAAGGGATTGAAAGTGACAATTTAAATGTGTAAAAAAATATAAAAGCCTGTAATAGCGAAAAGAAAAACAGAAAATACATTATCGAACTTAAGGCTTACAAAGTGGGCGATTTGGTGAGTGGCCTGACCTGCCTTTTTTTTTTTCTTTCTTTGTTTTTGAGGAATGGAGAATGACACTCTGATAAGTAGTGTTGTTCAAAGTCGACAGTTTCTCTCTCTCTCTCTCTCTCTCTCTCTCCTTTTGACTGAACAGTTTAGGTGTACCCTATACTACAGAGGCAGCTAATGTCTTCTGTATGCAAATTGTACACGTCAAATGAAGAATTTAGTCATAGGAAAGGAAGGAGAGAGAGAGAGAGAGAGAGAGAGAGAGAGAGAGAGAGAGAGAGAGATTCCTTGATCCATTATAGCTGTTGCATAGAAAGAGAAGTCCTATCCTTGAAAAAGAGTGTTACCAGAATCTGATGTTTTCTTCTTAATTCCATTTGTATGATAACAGCCGTTCTCCCTCCCCCCATTTTTTTTTTTGTCAGCCAGCATTCCATTATATACTGATAACGTTTTAAGCGAGAGATCTGAAGTTTATTTGTGCTACCCTTGCTACTTATCTCACTCTCTTGTATTTTCATTCATTCCTCCTGCTTTTACATGATTATATTCAGCTTGAGCCGTTACGAGCAGGAACGGGAAAGACACTTTCCTAACCCCTCCAGTGTCTCAAATCCTCTCTTTGTTTGATACAGCTTGTCTGGTGGTAACATGAGTAAAGTAACATTGTGTGAAAGAAATACGTCACTGAATTCAGTGGCATAACCTTTTCAGTGCAGTAGCGTCTTATTAGACTACGAGGGCAGGTACATGCTACCGGTAACCTATTTAATTTAGCTTAGGAAGATCCCTGGTAGCCAAGGATTTCTAGTAAAATCTTCATTTCGAAGAGAGAGAGAGAGAGAGAGTGCGGTAGCACTCCTTAAGTAAGAATGGCGCAGGTTCAAAGTTGCGTCCTGCCCTATAGGATATAGGAACATTCGCACGAAAACGACCGCAAAACCCAGTTCTAAGCTTATGAAGTGAAAAAACCTTCGCCATTCTAGTGCGAACTACTCGCGGAGCCTTGCTAACCTGCGTAGAAGTCGCAAAATCGAACCGCAAAAATATCGATTTTGTTCTTCCCATCTTTCTTTTTTCTTCCTCAGTCATAACTCGAAGACAAAAAGGCGAACGCCATAACGCTGCTTGTCAAGTATAGATGTTTCTTTTCATGTTTAGAAAAGCATTCAGGCTAAGCATCGTGAGTTTCGCCCTGAAAACCGCATCGCGGTTACCCGTAAGTACGTCCCTTTGCGCAGTATTGGGTAGCTACTGCTCGCTTGCAGTTAAAGAAGGTACCAAAACACTTTTTTTTTTTTCTTTTTTTTTTTTTTTTACGGGAAGGCACCCTCGTTTTAGTATTTCAGTATACTGAGCATGTAACAATGGAAATCTAACTCTTGCTTTATGCATAATTATTTTTCCACAAAAAGGTCATAAACTAGAAAACAAAAAAAATTCTTCTAAACTGATTGTTAAGAAGTATGAATGGGAAAAGTGCAGAGATAAGAGATGAGGAAAGCTCAGAAACGAGGGCATTTAGGATGGGAGGAGATTTGGAGACGTATACCCATTCCTACATTCCACCAGCTACAAGTTTGTGGCTGAAGTGTGAAATGTAGTATTGGGTGTAGGTCTCCAAATCTCCTCCCATCTTGAATGTTTTCTTGTTTCTGTGCTTTTTTCGCCTCTTATCCCATCACATTTACTCTTTCCAGATTTGGAGACCTATACCAATTACTACTTTCCACATCGTAACCACAAAGATGTATTTGTACCTGGTGGAATAGTCTTGTTTTTATCTCTTGTCTGTGCACTTTTCCATTCCTACTTCTTAGCAATCATTTCAGAAGAAAATTTTTGGTTTCTAGTATAGAGATCGATAGATAGATAGATAGACATAAATGTAAATAGATATAAATATGTATCTATATCTATCTTACATATATATATATATATATATATATATATATATATATATATATATATACGCCTTGCAGTTTTATCATCCACATGAGGTGAGACTCTGGGTAGCTAAGGAAGTAAATCTGAATTGTCATCTAAACATTAAGCCTTTAAGTACTGTATTGTGACTTCTTCTTTTCTTTTGTTTTTCTTTCTTTCTTTTTATTAATGATCAGCCGTCCAGATGACCTCATTCAATTGCGAAGCCGTTATTGTGAGGGTTAAAATGGCTGTGTCTACGACAATAACTTATCCAGTTCAGAAGGTATCTCCTGAGCTGAATAAAATCGGCTCGAGGTAAAGAGGGTAATAATTTTTAAATGCCCTCATTTGATGGGGTAAAATTAGACAAAAATTCTCGACCTAAGCGGACTAGATCACACCTTTTACCCCTCACTACTATGTGGTTGATTGAGTGTTCTCTCTTGCTGCCTCCAGACGATTTGTTTAGTGTAGGAGAGAAGACGAGGTTGGTATTTCCATCGTTAATTCCTTCACCACAAGGAATACTAACTTAAGATTCATGAAATAGTCTGAAGGTACCAGCTTAGGAGAGATGAATCCTCTCAGTAACAAGAACAGAAATTAGAGATGTTATTGTTTTTAAGAGGTTAATGTGATCTAGAGCATTTTTTTAGGCCCATCTGATTTTTTTTTTTTCTTTTGTGATAATGTGAATTAAAAGTCTACCATAGTAGTTCATCACTTTTCTGTCTTTGATTTTCATTTTATCGTTCTCTGAATGCTTCACCCTTTCACTCCGATGGCGTAATTATCATATATTTTTTGCTTCCTTAAGACGTTTTCGGTGAGCTTGGGTGACGCTTTACGAACTGGATGGTTTGAATATTAGTTTTCTTTACCCTGCAATATTAAAGATCTGTGCTAAGGTGTATGTCCTATAAAGGAAGCCAGAATTAAATAAGCAGTGCGTCATTCAGGTTAACCATCTGGCTGCGATTTATTTCTCAATTAAATTAAAGCGCGTGGAGATAGCTGAATTGGAATATAAATTTCTTCTGGGCCAAAGCGAAAATTAAGACAGTTTTCAGCCTTTTTTGCTGCTGTAGGTGTCTGTAAGTTGGCTAACACTCCGATGAGGTTGGTTTATTTAAGCCGAGTGTAAATGCCTGTTGACAGCATGAATACAGTACAGGATCATATTCTTCTTACACTAAGGTGGCCCAGATTTTCGTCTTTTTGCAGCTTGTTTTACGTTTGTTTGCGAAAGAAAACGACAATACTGTAGCCTTACATCCTTTTTGTGGCACTTCTTGGTGACTAGCATTATATTCTAGCGTTAATCTACTGTTACAACTCAGTATTAAAGAGGGAAAGATTGCAATTTTAGGTCAAGTTAGAGTGAAACCGATATGGTTGTTCACGACCTTTAGGTATAACTCCTCGGCATTTTGTTTTTATCCACCTTCAGCCAGATTTATTAAGATTTTAAAAGACTGACTGCACAAAAGGGAAAAGTGAAGGCAGTGTCTAATTCCTACTAAGCTGGGTAAATTTGTCTAAAGGTACTGTCCTAAGAATAAATTTTGAAAGATATAATTAGGAAGGGGTTAAGTTATATGTAAAATGAAGAGTTAGCCTAGATGCATTTGACCTTTCTGAGTCGAATATAATTACCTTAAGTTAGCCATAATGGAGGCCGAAAGTTTGAGGTATATATTTTTTAAATGATGGGGGGCCTAAACTTTCGGAGATTGGAAAAATCGTTGTTGATGGGTTTCAGGAAGGGATGATGAGAGATTTCCATGTGTGGGGTGGGATGAGAGAGAGAGAGAGAGAGAGAGAGAGAGAGAGAGAGACACACACACACACACACACACACACACACACACACACACACACACACACACACACACACACACACACACACACACACACACACACACACACACACACAATTTACATACCAGCAATGCAACTGATCAGCTCAATAGCTCTTTCTGTCACTGTCAGTTATTTGTGCAGTGCGTGTTTTTCATTGCCTGAGAGCGCCCCCCTCCCATACACAAACAGAATGATTGTGTTTGTGTGTGGAGAGAGAGAGAGAGAGAGAGAGAGAGAGAGAGAGAGAGAGAGAGAGAGAGAGACTGACAGAGAGAAAAATTTACCATTAGTATATAATCGTGAGCCACATATACGAGCTCAAGTCCTACCCCTGTCTGTAGTGAAGTCATGGGCAGGATGTCAGACTAAACCAACCCCTGATGTCCAGTGTTACGATGGTAGTTATAAGCTTTGTTATACTAAACGAGGAGCAGTTCCCGATGACGGTGTAATTCGTAAAGTTAGAAAAGCTTCGAACACAGCTGGTTTTAGGTCTGTTTGAAACTCTAGCTCCGACTCCCATCCTGCCACGGCTAGAATTATAGGGTGAGTTGAAACAGCGAATCATGAGCGTACAGTACGAAATTTAGGGACATAATTCAGTTAACCAGCATCTGTGAATCAGTGAGGCACATACTTGAATCTCCCGCGCTGTTGAGGCTTCAGAACACTCGGTGGTGAAGTGCATTATTACTTTAACTTTTGCAGTGTGGGCTTAGCACTTAGCAGTTCCATGACCTTCATTATTATTATTTTATTCTTCTTAACTGCCAAAGTATATTTCGCTGAAGAATTTTCTCATGAAAGGATAATTACAGTTTGCATTAACTTTCTAATTACTTGGAGGATCTCTCAAAATGAAAAATTTTATAATGAGAATTATAAACTAAAAAGACACAACTATTGAACGGTTTAACGACTTATAAACCGTCGACAGGTATTGATTTAAGCCTTTTTTTTTTTTTCAGAGCACCAAAGGTTCACACATGGAGGTAGACTGAAGAAAATTGAGTCTTGGTGAGTGTTTCCATCTGTAAGTAACTGCCATATTAAACTGCGTGCATTAAGGTATATTCAGACCCTTGTTTCTGGCTGCCATTTATCGAACTCCTGTAATTGTTGGATGTAATCAGCCTCCATCCCACGGTACAGAGTCTAGGTTAGTCAGCAAATATACAAAATGGTCATACATGTTCTGTCATCATCACCTGCTTCAGAAATAACTTCCAGGAACAGGGGATTTATTCACACCTTCGTGCTTTCGTGTCAGTCATTCAAGCCATAAGTCTTTGTTATGTCGTTTCTTTTTTGTATATTTTTTATTAAACAACGTAAATCACAAAAATATTTTCTACCGAAAAAGCAGATTTACAGCTTTACAATAGTCGTATGGAAAAATTTAACATACAGTAATAGTGGATATCTCTGACAAGTAATGAGAACTACCTGTGTCTGTTTTACTTCCTGTGTACTTTTTTTGTATGACAAATTGAGTCAGACACCATTTATGTCTCAGTCATTCCAAAATGTTTTTAAATACCCTCAGGGAGATCACTTGGTACTGAGCGATAAAGAGAAGTACTTTTTCTTTTTAAATCCAGATTTCTCGATTAATTTTGGTAAGTCGGGTTCATGTTTGCAGGGTTAGTATGGGGGTCCTCAAAACCAAGAAGCATGAGAAACTGCAGTAAGTAAAATATTATCTCGAACAGCTTTTACCAGGGAGACCCAGAAGATCCGTAGCAACATACTGGGCACGGGAGAACGAGCAGCGTAACTTGTTTTATACTCTTGTGTTTCACATAAAACTGACCAGTCATAATGTGATCTGAATATTGTAATCGGTAATATTAGGGTATAGACTGCTTGATACGAGGCTTACTTTAAAGATGAATTGTACAAGGGAAAGGGTGTACCCCGAGTACAGCATTAGGTACAGTGCTAGCACATGAGGAATTACAAAGAGATTAACCCCTAACCCCCGGGGGAAAATAATATAACGAGGAGAAGGGAGTTAGAGTGGGGTCACATGACGTAAGGGATTTTCTGTGTGGGTGTCGTCTGGTGGTCGAGTCATCAGCAACAACCCCGCACCACACCAGCCACAGCTAACTGAATTTGCACCAGCTGTCACTTGGGAAGATCACCCTACTCCCCTCACACAAAATCCGTTTTTGTCTCGCTACATTTTGCCAAACGCATTTATTCGCGAAGAAAGAACTTGAATATCACTTGTCGCCCTGTTGATTGCAGACTAGCTAGTAACGATTTCTTTCAAGCTACTTCCACAGGAATAGAAAGACTAAACTGAATCATGGACTTCTTAGCTTTCTATGTAACATATCCTTTGACGGAGTAACTGCTAGGAAAAATATGAGCAGTTTTTGCCGCATACCGTGTGTCCCTCACTGTGTCACTCATTCACTAAGCCCCTGTACCGTTCAGAAGCATGGTTTCCACGCCTTGTGGGGGAGTGTTACAGGAAGGAAAGTACACACACACACACACACACACACACACACACACACACAGTACAAGAGTTCGTATCAGTCACCTCCCTGTATCATGTCGGAATAGCCGCATATATGACAGTGGAATAGAGCGAGCATCACATACATACATATTTACGTACATACAGTATACAAACAGAAATGAACAATGCGAAAGCTATAGTTGGCTTCGTACCTGCATTGTGTCGGAATAGCCGCAAATATGGCACAGAGGGACAGGGCAGAACACTGAGCACTCACCTGTACTGGGACGGCCTGTGAGCCACAAGGATGTCATTTTTGTGCTTAACTAGTATATTGTTATTTATTTCCCCTTGAATACTGCAGGATTGGGTGCGGCTAATAAAGGTATCCTATGTCTTGTTTGTAATAAGGCCCGCAGAACACTATAATCCACGCCGGCGGCGTAGGGCCTACCTGTTCCTTTGGGAGGATACGTTACCGTGAGTTTGGTGAAGTCCTTTAGGGCACTCCTGCTGGTGCATGTTTTAAAATAAATTTCATAAATCTGCAGTGTCTTCACTTAGCTTTCTAATGGTGTACATAGCTTTGAGAGCAACTCTACTAATCATGCAGCCGAAAAGGGTCTGGAGGTTGTCAAGGTTAGATATGAAGGACATCATAGTGAGAATCAGTGGATGTGGCTATTGCTTTCAGGTCATGCTGGATAGAGTATTATTATTGTTGTTTTTATTATTATTATTTTTATTATTATTATTTACATATTATCATTATTATTATTATTATTATTATTATCATTATTATTATTATTATTATTATTATTATTATTATTATTATTATTACCATGGGATGAATAGCCTACCCAGGTTATGTCCGATGGCTGCCCTTGTTGGGTCCGAAGAATACCTTTCTAATCGAAATAACCAAAGGCCAGGTTAGGTAAGGTTACGAGGCTTTTACCTTTGTCAGTCGCCTTACAAACGGAGAAAGTAAGCCAGCTTTGATCAGATATTGGCTTAGATTTCAGTTTCTTGGATTATGTGATTTACTGGTTGCCTTACCTGTTTAAAAAAAAATTACCAACTGGGACTGGTGATTCCAGCTTCTTCTTCTTCCTCTTCTTTTTTTTTTTCTTTTTTTTACAGTCGCGATCTGAAAGAAAGTAATTTTAGTACGAAATTCAACACAGATAGTTGCTTGTTGATTTTATCTTCAAAAAATTAATAGGACACACAAGATACGCCTATTTGAGGGTATTTAAGAAGGACGCCAGTTCTTCATGACAGTGTGTTTACTGACGATGTCAGCGACTGTTCGCGTCAGTGCATCAGACATACTCAGATGGAGGCAATTTAACCCCTTCTGTCCCGTGACGTACATTCCACTTCATTCTCGTTACCTCCAGGCGACTTTATTCAGCTTATGATGAATGTTTTGGAATTGGAAAGGTTTTTAGATACGGCCATCATTAACCCCATCAGTGTCAGGTATCATTTTGTAGTGAATAAAATCGTGTAGAGGTAATAAAAAACTAATTCTTTATCGCAGTGAAGGAGTTTATTTTTCTGAGATGTATAAACTCGTCTGATGTTTGGTGGAAAAGAAAAGCAAAAGCTCTAAATTCTTCAGTAAATGCTTTTAGTTATTTCTATCTAGTGACGTATTATTTTTATTTATTTATTCCTGCTACTTCCAGACGATTTTATTGAGCGTAGGACAGACCTCTAGCAGTGAAGGGGATAAAAACCATCAGTGACACAGTCAAACCAATCGGAAACCAAACGATGGAACCTAACCTAATTTAACTTTACATAACTTAACCTAGCCCAGTCTAATCTAATCTAATCTAATTTATACTATCCTATCCTATCTTCACTTATCCTGCCCTATCCTATCGTATCTTATCGTATCCTTACTCACGCCTAACCTGACCCCACCCCATCATGTTTTTAACCACCTAGGATTGCCACAACACCTTAACTTGAAAGTACCAGTACCTATCAGCCCATAACTCAGTCTCTGTTCGAACGTAGCTTAGCCTAACCACTTTTATTTAACTTAACATGATTTCTGTAAACAACGTCCATTTCCATTTAAGCAGTTTGACAGCCTGGGTAAGCCATTAGAAAATTTCGACAAAAGTAAATCGTGCGTCAGTACCGTTTGACAGCTAGTTACATGGTAGTGATAAACTTCGGGAGTATTTACCTTGTATGCATATTAAATCTGTATTTTCCAGCTTTCAGAGGTAACATTTTGCAAATGCCCAGTATCTGTGGTAATCCATGAAAACTAACACACATCCCGTGAAAGACCGATTTCGATAGGGAAATTTGGAAACTCCGCACCCATGTGGTCGAACATAAATATCATTGTTCCTTTATGCCGTGTTTTAACACATTTCTTCTGATGATAAAAACCCTTTGCACTTTTGCAGGTGTAGCTCTTTACATAAACCCCAAACAGTCATTAAAACGGGGTTCCCTTCTACTCAGAAATAATACTATATCATCTTATGAAATGTGGACATATTGTAATGAATGAACGGTAAATTTGATTTTTCAGATATTCTTGCAATGAGTACTGGTGTTACAGGCAATCAACCAATGCACTTGACTTGTCAGGTAATTATTCAAATGGCATTAGGTTAAGTAATAAAGTCAAGTAAGATATCATCCTCCGAGTCTTTCCGGTTAGTGAATCACTTGAACAGGTCGGTTATCGCAGTGGTTCGTCAGAAACTAATTAGAATACATCATGGTAGACACATGTAATGGACAACAACTTGATTATAATTAAGTTCCTTTTATTGAAGTCAAGACGGGTTGTTTTGATTCTGTAAAATGACCGATGAGACGCCAACTTAAGCATCATCAGTATAAATAATAAAGATAGGGAAGGATAAAATAACAGTGGGACAATGCAAAAGTTTGCTTTTTAGGGCTTTCAGCTCGAGGACTTTCTATATTTCCGATAGAGCCAACATACTGTTTTATTCAACATAAACATCTTTCCAGCTGGAGGAATTAGAAATGCCCTTCACAGCTAGACCTTTTTCGCAACTAGAGATCATTCCTGAGTTGATAAAAATCGGCTAATGGTAGCCTGATCAAAATGACGTGATCAAAGTCAGGGACTGATGTCTTAAATCTGTGTGTGTGTGTGTGTGTGTGTGTGTGTGTGTGTGTGTGTGTGTGTGTGTGTGTGTGTGTGTGTGTGTGTGTTCCCAACATATCTTGAAAGGTTTAGGACGAATTTTCACCAAACGTTTAGGAAATAGCAAGTATGTGAATGTGCAGAAGCCTGTTACTGTTGGTGAGGATTTGATCAAAGACAACCGAATGTCAGCCGCTATATATTTTCTTTTTAATATGGATTGGTTTTTGCGAAACGCGGTGACTGAATTCCGAAGAGGTTTGTGATTTTTTTGTAAATTTGGTTTGTAGGTAACATATCCAACAACATATTTTGGGGGGCGATTAGTATTCGGTCCCTGAATGCTGTGTTTCATTACTTGTAGATTATACAGTTTATTTTTTTTTTTTTTTTTCACTGCGCGAATATTTAGGTATTTTTTCCCTATTTTAGAACTGTGTATCCTAACTCAAGTTTCATTCCATTATTTCTAATGACAGTATTATCTTGTATTTCGAATTAGTTCTTTATAACTGACATCGCGGAATTGTATACGAATTTTGAATACTTGTTTTAGACTTTTTTTTATTTATTTTTTTTTTTGAGAGAGAGAGAGAGAGAGAGAGAGAGAGAGAGAGCGTCTTTAGTTCTTATAACTGTTCTTCGTAGGGCAAATTTGTCAGTGATGGGGTCATTGTAGTGACCCTTGATTGTACTCTCACAAGTTTGACTTAGTCCTTGATAATGTACATGGACTTTTTCTGTACACGGTGTTTAGTAAAAATGTGGCGTAACCAGTGCCGTACAAAATGTGGAAATTACGTCTGTTGTTTTGCTATCGAAGTTTCTTGCAATAAAGCAGAGCCTCTTGTTCGCTATGTTACTTGCTGCTATCCACTGTTCGGAGTTATTCAGATGCTTATTGATAATGACTTCTAGACCTCTTCCGTCCTGTAGCTCTCTTTCCTTCCTTACTTCCGTCACCGGGGTATCGAGCATTCAGTTCTCGTATTTAATGCTTGTGTTGTCAAAATGCATTACTTTAAATTTATTTACAATAAAGTTAATCTTCTATTGGCACTCAATATTATTAGCTTATAAAGGTTTTGGGAATGAATTGACAGTCTGGTTTAGTAATTACTTTTTTCATGTATGTAAAATATGCTACCATGGGAAAGGACTTGATTTTCTGTATCATTGATATAAATAGTAAATGGAATTGGCACGATAACTGAACCTCGAGGGACTCTTATTACTTCCAGCCAGTCAGATAATTCACCGTTTATCACTACTCGTTGTTGGCAGTTAGTTAGCCAGTTACCGTTCCACTAACATAATTTATTTGAGAGACCATGAGCTTTTAAATTACCTTTTAATGTTATATACGGAGCTTTATCAAACGCTTTCTAAAAATCTACTGTATATATATCACGTCAGACTGTGTTTTTATGACCTAGTTAACATATTAATTTCTTATAAAATATTCCAATAGATTTGTGATGAAGGAACATGTGTTACGGAATTCATGTTGATCGTTTAGGGTTATGCATACAGTATCAAAGAATAAATTGAACTTCCAAAAATTTGCCTAGGACTGAACTTACGCACTTTGGTCAGTAATTTGTTGAGGAACGGAGGAGGGAAGGGGAGAGGGGAGAGGATTAGAGAAAGGTGGTGAGGGGAGAAGTGGCTTGTGGCATACCTGGAGGAGGTGGATAGCATATTTAGGAGGTGGGAGGAGGTGGTTTGGGGCACAGAACGTTAAAATGCTGTTATAAAGAGCCTTGCACGACGTGACCACAGTACCGAAGAGAGGCTTGCTTCTCACCCAACGCCCCCTCTTCTCCTCATCCTCTTCCCATTTTCTCCCCTCTTACTTTTATGTTTTCCAACTTCTCTCTTCTCTCATACCCATTTTCTTCATCCATGTTCCTCCCCCTTCCCCCTTCGCCCTTCCCCCTCCTCCACCTTCATCCTTTCCCTTTTATCTCCCTCATCCACCTTTCTTTTCCCTCTTATCTCCCCTCATCCACCCTTCATTTTCCTCCCTCCCTCACTGTTTCTCTCTTCCTCCTCCTTCCCCACATTCCATCACTCCCCTCACTTCTTATCTTCCTCATAACCCCTCCTTCCTTTTTTCCTTTACATCACCTTCATTTCATCCCCACTCTCTCCTATGTTCGCTACAATTTCCTTTATCTTCCCACTCCCGTTCCTAACTCTTCTTCCTCAACCCTCCCATATCCTCACCCACTCCCTCCACTCTCTTTCTCTCCATCCTTTCTATCCCCCCATCCCTCCCACCCTACCTTCCACCGACTTTCTCCACCAACCCAAATTTCCCCCAGTTTCCCTCTTTATTTCACTTTATTTCTTCCCCTTTCTCTCTCCTCCTCCACACCCACTCCCATCATATTCCTCCATTTTTCGGACTCACAGTGTGTATTACGTGGACTAAGTTTGGAAGGTACAATATCAGTAAGAAAATATGCCTTTAACCCTTCAGTCTGGTGACGTCGTTTTAGTTTGTTGTTCCCTGCAGGCGATAATACTGAGCTTTGTGAATACTTTGCGAGCTGGAGGGGATATGTACAGACATCATTAACATGTTCTGTACAACATATATTTCCTAAGCTATATCAACTCGTCCTGAGGTAACAAGGATAGGTTACAAAATAACGTCATCAGAATGGAGGGGTTAATAATGGGTGACCAAAAATGCATGCAGCGCATAAAAGTGTGTCATTTATACTAGTGATAAGAAATATGTTTTAATTTTGCATTCATGTTAAGCCCAGTTGATAACAAAAAACAGTCCTGAAAGGTTGCGTTCTGCAGTTCAAATGGTCTGTTCTTTATGACTTTTCCCAAATGTGTTCCACATGACCACCTTGACGTCGCAGGCACTCTTGAATGCGAAATTGTCAGTTACGAGGACACACTCCTCTCTTGGGATAGCTCTGATTTTGGCCTTGATTTTTGTTTTCAGGTCAGATTGTTTGGGGGTGGTTTTCATAAACATGATCCTTCAGATAACCCCACAGATAGAAATGTGGGGGATTCAGGTCGTCTGAGTGTGGGGCCCACTCAGGGTCACACATGATTAGTCGATTCCTTAATCGTTGCCGCAGCCACATCAACGTTTGGTTTGAAGTGTATGGGATGACTCCATCCAGCTGGAACCATTGCTACCCACCAGTGATGCCCCTACGTCTTCCTAGTGTTATAGGTTGTATTCATTTGGGGTTACTCTGTAAAAAAAAAAAAAAAAAAAAAGTTCTCTAAGCGATGTATACCGTCAGCACAACTCGACTTGACCTTGCATAACAAATTTATATGACAACCAAAAGTCATCACACCAGCCAAACTACAGGGTGTAAAACAATTTCTTTTCCCAGAACATCCTGCCTCGATCTTTGTACATGTTGATGAGGCATCCTTTGCCTATTTGCACATCCAAAAGACAGTCAGGGACATTGTCAGCGAGTTTCTTGATGGTACTAGGGGAAAAATAGCTTCATCTACGACGAAGGGCAACCTCTAATTTGGCCCTTGTAGACGCGTCATCGTTTCTTAATTTGCCTTTGGTGATGGTCCAGAGGTTCTCAATGGGTGAACTATCAGGACTATTCCCTGGGTACATAGGAATCCACTCCACCTTACTTGTGCAAAGTTAGGTCTTGATGACTTTCGCAGTATGACAGAGAGCCCCGTCCTGCTGCAACACGTCGTCACCAGTCGGCACAAAGCAGTCAGCCAAGTGGTCGTCTTCAAGGCAAAGATAAACGTCTTTGCTGACATTCTGGCCTCTAGGGAGAATAATAAGGTCGGGTTAGCCTTAAATAAAAGAAAGCTTTTTACACCATAAGGGAGGCAGGGTGCTGGCAGAGTTTACTGTAAACTTTAGGTTGCAGGGAAGCGACTCTCTACCATGCCACACCTTCTGCTCCTTGGTGTCACTAAAAAAACATCGATTCATCAGTCCACAGACCTCGTCTCCAGTTATCTACAATCCATTAAGCATATTTCTCTGCAAAAGCAACTCTCTTTTTATGCTGGACATCGGTAAAAAGGAGCTTTTTCCAGTTTCTTTTGTATGGTGCTCTGAATAGTCTATACACTCCTGTCTTGGAGTTGAATGAGATTTTGTTCCTTAAGGTGTCCGGTAGCCTGATAACTGCTTGACTGCGCTCGAAGATCCTGCGAGTCCACCCCCGGAGTGTATGTGGGAGGGTACCTTTGATCCCTCAACCCTTGAGCTTGGTCACTGATCGGCATACTGAACGTTCATTAACACCAGTTTGTTGACATGTTTTACGGATATTTAAACTTATTTTGTGACAAGATAGCTCATACAACGGTATCATGACTTGTGTTAGGCTTAGACGTTGCTAACAAGTGACACTGTCAACTTAAACACTAAGGTTCCATGCACTCGCTCGTTCCGCTCTCGTTTCGCCCTCGGTGCGCTCTCGCACCAGTTAAATATCGATACATGTTTTTCAATGGGGACATGCACTTTGTCTCTCACGGTTCGCTCTCCCTCCGCTCACGCGCAAACAACGGTCATCTGAAAGGTATTTTAAGTGGAGGAAGAGCGGAGCGATAGTATGCATTGCCCATGACTGTAAGCGGAGCTAGATCAAACCGTGAACGGAGCTATACTGTGCATCGAGCCGTAGTGCATGAATGAGAGAGGTGGGGGTCAGTCACGTGAGACAGACTGGCATCCAGATGAGAGTGCATAACTTTCTGAACATACTGTTACTGCTATTCAAGGGGTTAAGCAAGGGGACTGGTGGTTAGTTTCAAGTAATCATTACCCCCGACCGTTTTTTTTTTTTTTTTTACCGGCTGCGAGAGCACCGATGTGATCTTGGTAAAATAACGTGCCCGATTCCTCCTCCGGACACTTCGAGCTGCGCTAACTATACAGTATATATATATATATATATATATATATATATATATATATATATATATATATATATATATATATATATATATATATATATATTATCTTAGAAAATGGCAAAATGCATTAATTTTGTGCTCTCAAGTTGTTAAACGGAAATTCCCTGTAATGTTAACTATTATAAGCCGTAATTAATAGCACGGTAGAAAATCCTAGTTAATTTTAACAGTATTTCAATGGAAAAGAAGTATTAAAAAATGCCCCGTCAAACTAAGAAAATAGAATGTCACATAGAAAAAATTAAATGCCTCGTAAAGCACGTAAAAAGAATGCTCTGTAATAAGCGTTCTGGATTATTTTATCTATCTATCTGTTGTCAGACGCCTCAATCCCGTAAGGGGTGGCCACAAACAAATCGCCTTCATGTCCTCCTGCCCAACTCCGTTTCAATGCCCTGCTCCCAGCCCCCCCCCCTCTCTCCACTCCATCCCTCCATCTCATCCTCGGCCTCCCCCTCCCTCTCCCCCACTCCACCTCACTGGCATACACTCACCTCGTTAGTTTCTCGCTCTCCACCCTCTCCATATGACCAAACCACTTCGGTGTATTTCTAACGCTTTCTGTCACATCCGCATCCACACCACAACGCTCCTTCACTTCCTCATTTGTCAGTCTGTCTCTCCACCTGACTCAGCGAGCTCTTCTTCAATAACTCAGTTCCACTGCTCTCACTCCTGACTTGTGTTCTTCCAACAAGGTCCAAGCTTCACTTCCATACAATAGGGTTGGTGTTACAATACTTTCAGGGAGCGACATTTTTACGAAGGGTGACCAGAAAGTAATGACAGTTCGTGCTATAACATGAAAACCTTGAATGATGGGAGGTAGGGGAGCAAGGAGAGTGCAGAGTTGCCTGTCCTTACGAGTTTGAACTTGTCGCCGTATGCCTGACTTTTCTTGTTTTATTGTTGTGAGTGAATGCTTCACTCTTGTTTTTGCTCTCTGGCCAGAAACATGGATTACTCGAAAGAAGGCTGCAGGTTCTACATTTTTACGAGGTGGAAACTGGGAAAGAAAGCAACAGAGATTCGAGGGGAATTATTACAAGTTTATCCAGACACTACTCCTTCCCTGGAAACTGTTTCCCGCTGGATTCGTGCTTTCACAGCAGGAAAAACTGAATTGAAAGATGAACAACGCTCTGGACGCCCCCGGACATCCGTGACCGAAGCAACAACTGTCCGTGCACGGTCCATCATTGACGAGGATCCAACTGTAACTCTTAGTTATGGGAGTGCACATGACATCGTGCATGAACAATTACACCTGAGGAAGAAGTGTTGTCGATGGATACCCCATTTGTTGACTGATGAGCAAAAGGCTGAACGGGTGAGGATTTGTCGTGTCTGGCTTGCTGAATTTGAACCAAATGGTCCAAAACGGTTCTCAGATGTTGCTACTGGAGATGAGTGTTGGATTTCATTCTTCACAACCCGTGACAAGCAGTCAAACATGGTGTGGTTGGGCGATGAAGACCTTCGACCTCAGATTTTGAAGGAAGGATTTCGCAGCCGGAAGCGCCTTTTCACCATCTTTTTCAATTCTCAAGGACCAATATGCATGGATGTGATGCCTGAAAAGTCCACTATCACAGCCCAATACTACACAGACCAGGTCCTTCCACAAGTCTTGGAACACAAGGCCAACACCGCACCAACCCGCCGTCGGTCTCGCCTTTTGCTGCACCACGACAATGCTGCACCCCACAAAGCTCGCCTCACTATGCAGTACCTGGAACAACAAGGTATAACTCTGCATGAGTTATCTATCTGTTGTCAGACCCCTCAATGCCGTAAGGGATGGCCACAAACAAATCGCCCCCTGACCTGGCTCCCTGTGACTTTTGGTTGTTTCCAAAAATTAAATCTGCCATCGCTGGGAAGCAATTTCATCGCATCCAAGACTTGGCACGGACCGTCAATTCAGAACTCCGAAGTATACCGTCTTCAGAGTACCACGCTTGCTTCATGAAGTGGAGAAAGAGAATGGAACGCTGCATAGAGGTTGGATGGGAGTACTTTGAAGGAATGTGAGTCATAGTTTGATAATTCTTCATGCTAATAAAAGTTTATGGACTCACTGTCATTTCTTTCTAATCACCCTTCCATGCATTATCATTGCTTTCAAAGAACCAGCAACATTTCTTCCCTGTTGTAACCTTTCAAGCACTTCATCCTCCAAAGTTCCATCCTTACTCATCACACACACCAAGTACTTAAACACACTCTTATTTTCCAATTCGTCCTCATCCAGCCTCACCATACATTCAGTGGCTTCATTTCTCTCGAAGACCATAACTTTACTTTTCCCTACATTCACCTTTTGATCGCGTTTCATACACACTTTCCCAAACTCATTCACCAAGCCTTGCAGTTCCTTCGTCTTCACTTAACTGTACAGTATGGTCTACAGACAACAGTACAGGGAGTTTCCAAACACACCCCTCTCTCAATAGGGTCGCTTCAACATCCAGTGCCTTACCCTGTACCTCGTTTTTAACCCCATCCATATAGAGATCGAACAACCATTGGGACATGACACATCTCTGTTTCAGTCCAACACTCAAAATGAAAAATTCACTCAGTTCACTATCGACACACACTGCAGCCTCAGCCCCCCCCATACATACTCTTCACGGCATTCAACAACTTCCCATTTACTCCAGATATTCTTAATACTTTCCACAATCCTTGTCTATACACCCTGTCATGAGCTTTCTCCAAATCCATGAAGACCACATACAACTTCATTTCCTTCTTTAGAAACATTTCTACTGAAGACCTAAGAATGAATTATCTGACCTACACAACCCCTTCCCTTACTAAAACCTCCCAGTTCATTTCCAACTAATTCCTGTTATTTCCCTAACTCTGTCAATAAGTATCCTACCATGTACGTTTCCTGTTACACTAAGAAATCAAATGCCCCCATGATTACCGCACACTTCTTTTTCCCCTTTTCCTTTGTACAAGGGAATTTATATTCCAAACATATGCAAAGCATTGGAGTGTCGGTAGGGTTAGAAAAATATCACACACACACACACACACACACACACACACACACACACACACACACACACACACACACACACACACACACACACACACACACACACACACACACACACACACACACACACACACACAGGTACTAGCCCCTTTTCTGTCCAGGTCGCTACTGTAAGAGTTAGTATTCTGTCCTTCATGTACACCACTAGTAAACTCTGGAACTGTCTTTCTCAGTCTGTTTTTCCTACTGTCTGTGACTCAGTCATGTAAGCGCAGTGTGTCGGGCATATCAAAATGGACATCTGATTTGTTTTACCTTTCTTCGAACAGAAAGGTTTGCAGGCACTGTGCCTGGTTCATTGTTTTGTACGAATAAAAGAATATAAAAATATAATTAATAAACATTTTAATATACAGTAGACTAAGAAACGTTGTATAAACTAATAAATGTGCTGTAGTGCAAAGCGGAAATAAACGACGCCTCATGAAGTAAAGGGATGTGTTGCAAAGCAAAGAAAAACAAGCCCTGCCATAGTAAAGCCCGTTGTTTGAAGACTGTGTACTGCGATGCCGGCATAACCTTCAGCCAACATGATCTCCTTTCAGGCTCAGGAAGACCAGTTCAAATCAAGTCGGGTCCATTCATGTCATTTAGGTCAGTTCAAGCTGTTTTCATCCATCCAGGTGTAGTCATGTCAGGCCAGGTCCTTTTAAGATCTTTCAGTCCTAGATAGAACCATATAATTTCATTTATATCCATTCAAGTGATTAGGTCCATTCACGTCTTTCATGTATATTCTGGCGAAGTTTTTTTTTTTTTTTTCCTGAGCAATTCGAGTTAAATAAGGTATACGGTATTCACGGCCAGTTTAGATTCAGTCACATCATTAGGTCAGCGTAGATTTTAGATGATGAGACCCATTCTAGACATTGCAGCTCATCTCAGTCATGCTCAGACCCAGGTAGATTAGTATAGATGGATTTCAAGTAATTTACTTTCACTTTACTTCACTTCCATCACGTCCATATTGGTTCTGTCAGGTCATTCCTGGTCCATCAAATCCATATAGGTTCATTCAGGTCACTTCAGGTCCATGAGATCCAATTTAGGTTTTGTCAGGTCACTCCAGGTGCAACAAATCCACTTAGGTCAAAGATCGATTCAGGTCATTCCAATAAACGCGTGTGCTGAGAATTGCCCATTCAGTGCAGTGGGTTTTGAGATACGACGTTTCCAATCTTTCAGTACTGGGTGGGATGAGCACAGAGGAGTGTGCTGGATGGGCTGCAATGATGGTGGACACAAGGGAAAAAGAATACCCTGTGTGTTGAGCGTTGAGGGTCGAGGCATTCGTTTCTGTGATATTTACGACATAAGGGTCAAAGGTGGTGCAGTAGGGAGAGAGGATTTTCTTTTAATGCGAGGAAGAAGGAACCAAAGGCTGAGCCCGCATGAACGCTCCTTCAAAAAAAAAAAAAAAAATACAAAGGAGACCCAAATTCAAGATCCATTCATTTCGAGATGCCTGAACACACTGCGTTTGAAAGACTGGAGATCATAGGAAGTAGGAAATACAGACAGAGGGAGACAGTTTCAGAGTTGACCTGTTGCATAAATGAAAGACTGGGAGTAACGGTTAACTCTTGCATTAGAGAGTTGGACAGAAAAGGGAAGAGCGTTTTTTGCTAGACGTGTGCTACGCGCCCGTCGCAGAGATGGAGGGATGCAAGCAGACAGTTCAGAGAAGCAGTGACCATTGAAGTAGCGATAGAAAAGAGATAAAGAGGCAACAGTGCGGTGAAGAGACCTAGGGTGAAGGGAGCCAGTAAGAGGAGGAGAGTTGATGAGACGAATAGCCTTTGACTCCACCCTATTGAGAAGAGCTGTATGTGGGGATCCTCCCCACACATGAGAGTTGTACTCTAAACAAGGGCGAATAAAACCCGTGTATAAAGTCAACAACTGTAGAGTGGTAAAGGAGGCAGGAAGTCGGCTTAGCAGATTTTACTAGAGATGTGATGTGATCTTTCCAAGATAAGTCCCGTGTGAATGAAACCCAAAGCATGTTCAAGGATGATGCAGGATTAAGCTGGATATGATCAAACGTTAGTGGGTACTCCTGTGGAAGATTTTGACGGCTTGATCGGTGTAAAAACTGAGTCTTTGATGCATTAAAAACAACCAGATTATTTTTACCCCAGTCAGAGATACGAGCCAAATCAGACATTAGGTGTGCCATAGCCTCATCCCTTGTTTGTTGAAGTAACTGCTGAGATGGACGTTGCGGGAACCAATGGAAAGGTGAAGGGTGGAATCATCAGCGTTTGAGTGGATAGGATTAGATGTACAGCTTAGAAGGTCATTGATGAATAAAAGGAAGAGAGTTGGTGATAGGACAGAGCCCTGAGGAACACCACTGTTGATAGATCTAGGAGAAGAACGATTGCCGTCTACAACAGCAGCTCTAGAACGACCAGAAAGGAAGCTAGAGGTGAAGGCACAGATAGACGGATAGAAACCGTAAGAGGGCAGTTTGGAAGTTAAAGATTTATGCCAGACTCGATCGAAAGCCTTTGAGATGTCATGTGCAATGGCAAAGCTTTCGCCAAAGTCCCGAAAGGAGGATAACCAGGAGTCTGAAAGGTAGGTGAGAAGATCGCCAGTGGAGCGTCCCTGACGGAACCCATACTGACGATCAGAAAGAAGGTTGTGATAGGAAAGATGCTTTAAAATTTTTCTATTAAGAATTGACACGAAAACTTTTGAGACACAGGATGTTAAAGCACTTGGATGATAGTTAGAGGGTTGGGAATGGTCACCCTTCTTTGGGATTGGCTGAATGAGAGCAAACTTCCAGCAAGAAGGAAAGGTACGTGTTGAAAGACAAAGGCGATAGAGTTTACCTAGGCTGGATGTAAGCACAGAAGCACAGTTCTTGAGGACAACAGGAGGGACTCCATCAGGCCCATATGCCTTGTTAGTATTGAGGCCAGTGATGGCAGAAAATATATCAGCTGAGGAAATTTTAATGTCAGTCATGAGGAAGTCAGAGGGGGGAAGTGATGGAGGAACAGCACCGGAATCGTCTAAGACGGAATTGGAGGAGAAAGTCTGAGCAAACAGATCTGCTTCATCAGTAAAAGAAATAGCTACAGAGCCATCAGAATTGAAAAGAGGCGGGAAGGATGATGAGGTAAAGTTGTTAGAAAGGTTTTTGGCAAGGTGTCAGAAAGAGCGGGAAGACTTCGAGTTAGAGAGTTGAGAGCATTTAGTACAGATGAAATTATTTTTAGCAGACTTAGCACGATTCCGGGCAGAAACATAAAAAAGATGTGATTCAGGGGTGGGTTGGCTCCAGTACCTTTTATAGGCCCTTTCCTTGTTGTGGATAGCATTAGAACAAGCATGATTAAACCAAGGCTTTCGTGTATTGCTCAGAGGATATGAGAAAGGAATGTACACTTCCATGCCCGAGAGAATAACCTCCCTAATGCGCATGGCACACCCAGATGGCTCCCGGCCATGGAAGCAATAATCATTCCAGGGAAAATCAAAGAGGTACTGCCTGTGGGCCTCCCAGTTCGCAGCTTCAAAGTGCCACAGACGACGTCTCTTTGGAGGGTCCACAGGCCATACCAGAGTGAAAGGACAGGTTTAGGTAACAAGGTTATGATCGGAGGAGCCCAATGGAGAGGAAAGATTAACAGTGTAAGCAGAAGGATTAGTTGTAAGGAAGAGGTCAAGTATGATGAAGCTCTCTTCAAGCCGGTCAGGGATACGGGTAGGGTGCTGTACAAGCTGCTCTAGGTCGTTTAGGATAGAAAAGACGAAGACTTGTTCACCTGGTGAATCAATGAAAATAGAGGAGAGCCAAAGGTGGTGGTGAACATTGAAACCTCCTAGAATGGAGATTTCAGAGAAGGGTGAAATGGATAGAATGTCTTCCATCGTAGAAATAAGATAGTCGAAGAATTTTTGATAGTTAGTAGAATAAGGAGATAAGAAAACAGCACAGATATATTTAGTCAGAGAATGACAGGAGAGCCGAAGCCAGAGAATAGAGAATTCAGGAGAATCAAGTTCAGGAACACGAGAACACGATAGGTCGTTGCCTACAATTATACAACATCCACCTTTGGCTCTGAAATGAGTATAGAGAAAGTAGGAGGATACAGAAAAAGGTTTGCTGTCAGTTGTCTCAGACAGCTGACTCTTAGTAAGGATGAGAAGGTGAGGTTTAGAGGAGGAGAGTGGTGTTCGACAGACAGAAAGTTAGAGGAAAGGCCGCGAATGTTGCAGAAATGAAGAAGGGAGTAAGACAGTGGATCCATGCAGCTCAAAGAGTCGTCACCGGGAGAGGGGCGGATGATGGGGGCATTTATGGTCCCCCCCCCTGGGGAATGCAAGGCCTGATTTGTTGCAGCCATGTTTCTTTTTTAAGTTTGAAAAGGAAGTGTAGTGTGTATGGTGCATGTAGTTTGGTGTAGACAATTAGAGAAACATGTATTGGAGAGCATGCTGGCCTGCTCTGTGTTACTGAAACACTGAAAAAGTTCAGCAAAGGGGGATGGTCAGGAACTAGTCCTGAGGGCTGATGAAACGGGAGCTCCAGCTCTCCCTGTCATCAACTTTTCATCCACCTTGGGAGTGCTACCCTGCTCGACTGGTGCTGCAGTCTACAGTGGGTGGGATGGGCTGAAAAAGTGGTAAGTTATGGGATATGTCGTTTTAGATGAGTGTTGTGAGCAGTCTGGTTAACTGGAAGTAAAAGGCGAGTGAGAAGAAACTGGAGGAATGAATGAAAAGGAGTGAGCTATATGAACTACATGACATTAAGTGATGGGGCAGGACGAGAGTATATCCAGTCACGGGCTGTGTATTGGGCATGATGATGGCATTGGAAACATGTCTCTTAAATGGTCAGCGCCGGGGGAGGGGGAGGTGAGTAGAGATTGGAGGGGAGTGGGCGGAAGTGGAATGGGCGGGACCAGTCAGGAAGGTAATGGGTTGCACGGCAAGAAGGGGGTAAAGCTCCTCGTGAAGATGGCTGTTTTAGGCCGGCCATTTTCAGCCTGGCAGTGGCATATTTCAAACCTTTCTTAGAACAAGAACAGGAAGAAAGTAAGCTCACGTTGTTCTCATATACTTTACCTATCGGGATGCAGGAAAAAATAAAAAAGCACAAGTGCAAAACCGATAGGTAGATGTGGGTTTAAATGGTACTTTTTTATAGGCATCATAAGGGGCTTTCCCAGGGGAAAGCACCTTGCATGAGAAAATCACCAGAGAATGACTGACTGGCTGACTAGACCCCTCCCTTATCAAAAAATACTGTAATGGAAAATCAGTTAAAGCATCAAGTTGGTGTGGGATTTTTGTTGGATGTTGGTTCGGTCGTATCCAGTTGTGATCGACAGCGAAGTTAAATCATGGTCGGATGAATTCTAGTATTGTGTTCTAGCAAATGCCAGACGGTTTTATTCAGCTAAGGGTCATAGGAGCCAAGGATGATCATGGAGGATGTACTCGTATCTAACCCCTCAGCAGTTGAAAAAATCTCCAAAACTTAGTGAAAATATCTAGGGAGAAGAAAAAAAAGTCAATTAAGAAATGCCATCCATAAACCAAATGTTAACTTTGCATGCTTTATCATCATCATCATCATCGTCGTCATCGTCGTCGTCGTCGTCGTTGTTGTCGCCATCATATTTATTTTGCCAGTTTTCCTTGCCGCACACGAGGTAAGTTATCGCCCAGAAAACAAGGCAAAGGAATGAATAGGACAGTGGAAGAACTTGTCAACAGCATGCTGAATGGAATGAGCTGCACACCGTTCAGGCCCCCGAAATCCAGTTCCACCTCATAGGTACACCTTTCCACACGTAGCTTCATAATTACCCATCAGACCGAGTCAGTTCAACAACTGTCAAGTTAAAAATTAGTTTACCAAAACACTGAGCACTCCTCACAAAACTCATCTTTGGTCAGTTCCCCAGCTTCGTCAGCCTCCATACCTTTCTTTGACTATTTCTCACACACGCATTAACCATATCTATCCACTTTCTCCTGGACGTATCAGGCCTCCTCCCGCCCTCAGACACACTCATATATACACTTTTCACCACCTACTGTTATCCATTCTCGTCATATGACCATGTCATCTAAGAACACTTTCTTCAGCTCTAGGGTTCTTGGACTTCCTTGGTTCACATCTTTAACGAATCACATTATTACTTATCCTGGTCTTTCCCCACTCCGCACACGTTTCTAAAGAATTTCTTCACCACCACCCTAACTCTTGACTTTTCGTTTTCATGCCACACCAGGTCTCGCGCCCAAACGTTAGTGCGGGTACAAACACATCTTCACGCAGTCCTCTTACAGTTGCTATGCTTAGGCCTCTGTTCTGTATTAGGGTCTTCTAAGTACAGTCCACTTTCCTTCCCTGTCCCTCTCCGCTTTTCACTTCCTTTGCACATTTACCTCTCTTTTTCTGTCACTGTACCAAGTTACTTAAACTTTCTCAACAATTCAAATCAATCTCCATTCGCTAAACATTACACTGCGTCACATTCATTCTTAACGATATTATTATCGCAACGAAGAATATTAAGGATCATCTCAGGAAATTAGACTTACTCTTACAAAAGCTTAGTGATGCTGGATGAAAAATTAAACTTTCTAAATGCAAATTTTGCTTTAAGGAAATAAATTTCTTAGGCCACAAATTAAGTTCTGATGGTATTCACACCACTGATGACAAAATACAGGCAGTGAGAGATTTTCCTGAACCCACTACGACTGACGAAGTTAGACAATTTTTAGGTCTGGCTGGGTACTATAGGTCATTCGTACCACAGTTCTCTCATATAGCCTTCCCTCTATTCTAACTACTCAAAAAAGATGCTGTATTCCAATGGGAAGAAGAACAAAAAAGGGCATTTAACAATCTAAAAATTAAACTAACAAATGCACCTTGTTTAGCATATCCGAATTACACGAAATCATTTCTTATTTGTACAGACGCATCAGTTAAAGGATTAGGGGCTGTACTGATGCAGGAAGATAAAAGAGGAAAGAATCAACCAATTGCATTTGCCAGCAGACAAACAAGAGGTGCGGAGAAAAATTATTGCACTACAGACTTAGAGGCACTTGCAGTGATTTTTGCATTACAAAAGTTTCGAGATTTGGTATATGGTTACGAAATCCACTTATTCACCGACCATAAACCACTGGTGGGTATGTTTAAAGAAAAACTCCTTTCTGGGAGGAGAGCAAGATGGAAATGTACAGTTGAAAACTACAATGTACAAATTCATTATATACAAGGTAAAATGAACATAGTAGCTGACGCATTATCTAGGAACCCGAACACAATTCAGGTCGCGGCGTTAGATCTCAAAGGAAATATCCCAAACCACGAGGATATCGCAAAGGCACAAAGACTTGACCCAGTATGGTCAAAGGTAATATACAAGTTAGAAAGTGGAGATGACATACAATTACCCAAACTTCATGTCCCACTTGAACAATTCACAATGGTCAATAATACATTATACAAAATTAACTCTAAACAACCAAAACGCCAAAGAAATACTAACCAGTTGGTAGTACCTAATGACATGATACCCCAAGTATTACGAATGATACACGACATCCCACATGCAGGACACCCTGGAAAGGATAAGACATTCAACCAAGCCCAGCTATTTTATTACTGGCCTTCATTACGAAGAGATATAAACAATCATATAGACAGATGCGAATCATGTGCGAAACACAAAGGATACCCAATCACACCTGCACCGATGGGTAATTACCCAGTACCACATCAACCATGGGACGTTGTCGCTGTTGATTTACTCAAGATGCCATTATCATACAATAATAACCTATACTTATTCGTAGCAACGGATCATTTTTCCCGTTATGTCATTTTAGCTCCAATTAAAGATAAGACAGCAGAGACAGTAGCAAAGGCAATAACAGATAATGTAATATGTCGCTTTACTACCCCAAAGGTATTAATAAGTGATAATGGAGGAGAATTTAATTCTGAGATCTTACAAGAAATATGTAAACAATACAACATCAAAAAGGTTAACGTTTTGGCCTATCACCCAGCATCGAATGGGTTGGTAGAGAGACAAAATAAAGAGGTATTAGATGTGCTACGACACATTCTCAGTGAAAATTATGCAAGCTGGGATGATTGGATTCCCAGAGTAGAGGCCTCCATTAATGGGTCTATAAATAAATCCATTGGTGACACACCACATTTCATCATATATGGCACAGATAAAAAATTACCATATGAGCTCCTAGAAGGTGACAGCATGCCTATATACAATTACGATGATTACTCTAAACTCCGTTTACGTGAATTCCAGGACATTCACAAAAGAGTGAAAAAACAATTAACGATGTCCAAGGAAGAAATGACGGAGGCATTTAACAAGAAGGCAAAAGATTCACCTATCAGCTTAGGAGACATTGTTTACGGAGTCATTCATACGAGAGACAATAAATTATCCCCAAAATTTGAGGGCCCATACAGGGTAATTGACATAAAAGCAAACAAAGTTTTAATTAAGTCACTTTCAAGTGGCGAGGAAAAACAAGTTCATATTGACCATTTAAAACGAGTTTCAAGGGAATTATCACATAATTATTCAGCCTCGGATACAACCGAACAGGTGAACGTACCTCAAGAAACCAAGCAAGAACGCAACAATGATTACAAAAAGAAATTAAGGTCATATACCAAACAATCGAACATAGGTGCAACTATTCCAATAAAATCTACAGTACATCATTTACGAGAATTAAATATTGATTTAAACTCCTTCTGTAAATGAAATAACAGCCAACCGTAACGCACATCATCACTATCATCAACCACAGCTTTATAGGAAATTAATAGGTTTTTTTTTCGGTAGGTTACGATGAAGGGACTTATGCTATGGATTCTCCTATACATAGTAAGAGTATATGCGCACCTAGACCCCAAGCATATAGTACGACAAGGATGCCTCATAGCTCCAACGGCCACGACTACAATCGTCAAGGACGTCATGAGTACTGAAATAAGTCTAGATTACTTGTATGACTTACCTACTTATGTAGAAAGACTTGCGACGCCGATGCGAACTCTGGACTTCAAGATAGGGAATTATGTTTCACAAGCACATAACACCAAGGAAGTGGATGAAATGGTGAAGTTAGCGAAATGGAAACTAGAACAGGCGAAGTCAACTATGCTCGTCATGATCCAAGATCTCCCATCTTATGGAACGGAGGTACTAAGCGACAGGAACAATATCACACGTACTCGCCAAAAGCGCGGTTTGTTCGATCTGGGCGGCGCAGTTCTTGGGAACATCATTGGATTGGCTACAGAGGATGACCTTAAAGAAATAAACAACAAATTTAATAAGATAGCTCAGGTACTAACATACCAAGATAAATTCATCACAGGACAGAACTCAGCAATGAATACAATTGTGAAAAATCTGAAACAAGCAGAAAACGTAGCTCTCGAGAGTGTAGATAAAATAAATGAATTAGAGGGCAACGTTACTCTTTTCCAGCACTTCTCCATCATCACAGAACATATTGACACGATTCTACTACAATTAGAGAACACTAGAGATCGTTTCAGGGCACTTATGCAAGGAATTTCGAATGCTGGTGATGGCAAGATCACAAATGACTTACTCCCAGTTCATGAGCTACGTCAGATAGTTAGTCAAGGCATACATAAACATAAATTGAAGCCATTGTTCCGCAGTAGGGAATTTATGCAATATTACCCGTACTTAGAAGCAACACTAACACAAACATCAGTGATAGTTCATGTACCATTCATCACTGAAGACCTGTTCACAGTATACCAAATACACCCCTTCCCCTATAGAAACAACAACACTTTGGTCATCATCAACATCAACACAGACACCGAACTCATCATGGTCTCCAAGAGACGAGACACACTCACTTTCGCAAGTGAATCAACGATTGAGCGAAAGTGCCGCACATCCTTACATGCTGTTCATCTTTGTCCTGCGTACATTTTCACGTTTCAGCCTACTGATACGGTCCCTTGTGAAATGGCTATCATCAGAAATGACAATATTCATCATCATTGCAACTTCACTTTTGCTCCAGATAAACTTGTACACCATCAACGCATTGGACACTCACAGTTTTTTTATTTCCTTCATAACACATCAGTTTACATAGTCTGTCCAGATATACCACCATCTCATATATCAGCCTCAGGATTATACATAGCACCAGACTACTGTGCGGTATTTACACCATCCATGTCTACTTTTTCCACCATCAATCACTACGCCATTATCAACCATACACACAAACATTTCCACCCACTGCCTAATATGAACTTAAACATGAGCACAAGTATTAAGCTGACTTCACCTAAGTTTGAAACTATGCAGCTGATCAATGAAACAATGAAGCCCTGGGAAGATTTGAGTTTGAGTATGTTCAACCCATATTATGTGTATAGCCAAGCACCTTCTGTCTTTATAATCGTCTGCATTGTAGTTGCAGTACTGCTGTTCGCAATGCACAGAATGCATGCAAGAATTGCTAATTTGGAGTCATTATTTAGTGGGGGGGAGAGTTAACATCACAGTTAACCACCCTGAATGAAGTGTATATATTTTGTATATAGTATTAATTATATATATAAAAAAAATAATAATAATAATAATACAAAGAAGAATGACCCATATATGACAGACCAGTACCATTATCTTTGAATGAAATATTAATAACTCTTACAATAATCTTAATTTTAAACTATTTTTATTCTTGCATGTATGCATTTCACTATAATATCCCAAGTACATACTGTATTACAGTTAAATAATTTACTTTAATGCATTTATTCAAATATGTATACATCTTTTTTAAAATGTAATATTACTGAATAATCACTATTTACTATGAATAATATATGTATACAATATTCATACAATTATGTTACTTTACAATATTATGTATTTCACTTAATTAGCTTATAAGTTCATTATAATGTGTATGTAGTATGTATTAATATGTTATAACTATTAAATGTCGATGGTACGCCATTTTCGCGCGACCGAGCAGATGTAGGACTACATAATAGATAGATAGATAAACAGATAGATAGAGAGACAGATAGAAGCAGGGAGTCAGATGATGAGAAGGTGTTGTGTCTGCGAGAATCGAGCAGTGCTAAACATGCTTACACACTCTTAACACTGAGGAAAGCTGACGACAGCGGCCAGTAAGGAGATGATGCAGTTAGCTGTCAGCAGTCCTCTCGTGAACAAAGACCTAGTCCACCCACGAGGAACACATGTGACACACCCCTGCTACACCAGAATTTAGGAAAGAGAGCTCAGACGGAGATTAGCCACAGAAGAGGCAACAGAGAAGGCCTTGATAGCAGGCTGTGAAGCCTATGCCCAGAGTCGGACACATAAAAAAAAAAAAAAAAAAAAAAAAGGCCTCAGAGGAGACAGGTCACGGGAGAAGGGCTTAGCGATTTGAGAGAGAGAGACAGATAGCGAGACAGGGAGGTAGCTACCCGGGACTTATACTCGTTCCGTGTGAGAGACTTGTTAATATTTCCAAGACAAATAAAAATAGTCCCATACTATTCTTTACCTCTCCTGTCACTACATGACATTTGGTGGGGAAGCTACTACAAGATATAAAAGCCGCTCGACCACAAGTCTAAAATATACTTCTCTACAAGTAACTACAAAGTCTTTATGACATATTTACATACAAGGGACAGCGATCACATACATCAACAAAACTCCACACTACTCTGCAAAGTTCTGTTCACAATTAGACAACAGGACAGTTTATGATTATCATCTACATAAATTGAATACAAATACTGTACTCCACCCTTCACCTTTCATTACTGTTCTTATCCCTTTCTCCGTTACTTGATTTTTACGTCTCCGATTACCCTATACATACAAATATTGACGAGCCATGGGGACATCCTACATCCTTGTTTTTCTCCAGCACTTATGTTAAACCGCTCGCTTACATCACCACCTCCTCTTATACAAGCTTTCTTACTACCGTAGAAGCTCTTGACAATATCGAGGAGCCTTTCTCCCACCCTATACGTCCGCAAAACAGCATAAATTCTCTATAATTACCTGTCATACATTTTTTCCTAAATGCACAAACGCCATAAAATCATTACAAGCTTTCTCCACTATCTCATTGAGAATATTTAATTCACACATCTTCTGCCACTCCTATCGTTTCCCTGTTCGTCACTCACTAATTTCTCTGATATATTCCTTGAATTCTCTGTGATTATTCTTCCAAATACCTATAGTATTACGCTCATCAGACTTATAGCTACCTCGATAATTTTTGCACTCTCTTTTGTCACATTTATTTTTGTACAGGGACACAGTTAGAACCTTCTTCCACTCTGTTGGTACACTTTACTTGCCCAAACTTCCTTACTTATTTCCAACACACATTTCCACCCAACGTCCCCACGACTTTCGATTGTCTCTGTATATATCTCATCAACACCTGATACCTTCCCATTTTTCAATCTTTTCTTAGAATTCTTCACTTCTGCCAATGCCACATATCCTGCCACCACATTCCATCTGCACACCACCAACTCCAGTCCTGCTTACTGCTGCTTCGTTCTTACCACTCCCATTCAGCAAACTTTCACAACTTTCTTTCCAGATGTTCCTTAGGTCCATCCATTTGCTAGTATTCTTCCACTTTCATCCCTCACTTTTTTACACTTTTTGTATGCAGAGCAGAATTTAAAAAAAAGTAAAGTTCATTGAAGATGTATTCTAAGGTAACGACAAAAACCTTCGTATATATACAGTATATAAGTGGTGTAGAGCAACACGAGTCTGAGACAGAAGTTTAGGAACAAATTTCTGTCTCAGACTCATGTTTCTCTACACCACTTATATACATCTGTCATAATGTCTCAGCAAAACTTCGTATAGTCTACCAACTTCTCTGTCACCAGACGTTTTAATCTCGGAGGAGGTGACAGCGAACAAATTACCTCCATGCCGTCCTTGTTTCCGCTGTCAGGCTGCCACAACTCCACCCCATGCAACTCTAATTCATATACATCTCTATCCGGCTACTCCACCTTATCCTCTGTCTCCCTCTCCCCTATCCCCTTCAACTGAACTCACTTCTGGGCAGTCACGTTCGCCATTTGCAACTGGCAAAACAGCCCCAGAGTGTATTGCACACATCATATCCACTTTAATACCACAGCTCTTCCCAACTTCCTTATTTGCCTTTCTCTCCATGTAGCTCCAAACGCTCCTATCAGATAACTCAGTTCCATTCATCACTCACTACGTCCAGAATGATTGGAAAGTAAACAGATACTGTAATGAGAAGTCGACAAAGGCATAAATTTAGTGTGGGAAATGTTAAGCCCGGCAGGCGGTGCACTGGCTGGCTGCAGGTGCGGTCGTATGCTAATGAAGTTGTGCTAAATTACGCCTACTTTGCTGGGGATAATTGTATAAATATTTATGCTCTCCATTTTTGTGGTGTTACTCCAACCTTTATGTCGTCCAGAACGATTTAGTCACACTTCTGAAACTTGAGTTGTATGCTACGTTGGTTAGTAAAATGTACAGCACCATGCTCTTTACTGTAATGTTATTTGTACATTTATGCTTAGTTACAATAATCTGTGAACTTTAAACTGACCTGAAATTATCATCTCTCCTTTTGTAATGTTGACCTGCAACTAGAGACAAACATCATAATATGATATTAGTCACGAAGAAGTGGTATGGAAATTATGTAGAGCCGGAGCACTCTCTTTTACTGCTATTGAGGTGTTACAGGTCACTGACGTTAGAATATGATGCTCAGCACTAAAGGTCATGTGTCATATTCCGCTATTAAGACGTAGCAAGAAAATAACATGGGACTATGAGGCCAGTCACAAAGTGCCGTGAAAAGGTTGTTGGGCCAGTATATTGCCCTCTTCGGGCATTGAGCCTGCATGTCTGCCTACCTCCGTCCTGCATGCCTTATTGCAACTCACCTGCCTTCTCCATATCTGTCTTTCTGCCTCTCTGCATGCCTCCGTATCTGCCATTCTGCCTGCCTGCCTGCTGTCACCTTTAACCGTCTGGCCTCGTGTTTGTTTGGATTAGCTATCTTGCCCATGAATATTCAGTATCCCCCTGACTCGGCTCCCCTACCTACCCCTCCTGCTGATATCCTCCTTTCCCTTATCAAACCAGTCTACCCTTTCCTACCCTGTTTACCTTCCCTACTTGTATAACCTGTCTACCCCGCCTGCCTCCCTGTCCTGCCTGCCTTCCCTGTTGGCTATCATTGCCTGTGCTTCCTGCCCCTGCCTGCTGCCTATCCTGCATACCATGTTTCCATGCATACCCTGTCCAACCAGCCTACCGTAACTAACTAATGTACCTTTTCTAGCTTACCTTCTCCTACCTACCTTTGTCTACCTTGCCAGTCTTGTCTGGCCCTACTTACCCTGCATGCCTTCATACCCCTGCCTTCCTCACCCTATCCTGCTTATGCTAGCTATACCAGTCTGCCCTGTCTATACTTCCATCCCCTGCCTACCCAATCCAACAATGCCCACCTATGCCAACTACTGTTTCCCTTGCTTGCTGATGCCTACCCAGCCCACCTCTGCCTAATGTTGCCTATTTTGCCCACCTCTGCCTACACTCCTCACCGCTGCCTACCCTGCCTTTCCTTGCCTACCCTGCGTACCTTTCCTATCTTAGTCTACCTCAGCATACCTTCTGCAAATCCCTGCCTGCCCCCACATACCCTCAGCTTACCCTGCCTTTCCTGCCTACTCTACTTTTCCCTGCCTACCCACAGTGTCAGGGTGAGGGAACCTGATAACAGGACAAAACCCACCGGACAAAACTTACCGTTTAAACACAAATGAGGACAAAACACTAATCAAGTAAAATGTCATTAACAGCTTTAATAGAAAAAATGTGTATCTAGACAATATATTTCACGACAGATCCAACCAGTTCATGCGCAAAATATTAGTAAAACATGCAGGGAAGTGCTTTGTTAGTAATATTCTTAACATCATAACATATATAAGTGTTATTCGTAAAATATTATAGTGAAATATAAAGTAAGCCTATTATGAGAAACTGTCAAGGCTTTCTAGATAGTAGGGTCTTAAAAACGTCCTCAGTGCCCAGCAGCTCTAAGGCATTCTGCTCTCGATTTTCTACCAGTCACCAAATCTTCTCATAATTCCTTAAACGTTTCTCAAGGCCATCACAGATTCTTTTTACTCTTTTCCATGGAGGTTGGCCTCTTCAGTCTTCCAATATCATTTTGTTGACCAGATTCGTCCTTCCAGTTGCTGTTGATAACTGTATAGAATGATGGATGAAATTGACAAGCTAATTGTTTGAATGAGGAATCACAATATCCAGGTATGTTCTTCGAGCCTCATCACTTAGGGTATTACTATAAGTACATTCCATTGTAGCGGGTGGGAAAGGTGGTGGTGGTCGTCGAATTTTCTGTGGTTTTTGTATGGTTAGTTTCATCAATTCCGGAAGGTCGTAAACAATGGAAAATACTATTATCATTTTCCTTTAACTTAGCCCATATGTATTTTCCTATTTCGGCATATTTTACATAGTTCAGTGGCAGAATAAGTCAGTACTATGACTCTACATCCTTCCCATAGCATTTCTTCGTGACTTGTATCAAATTCCATTGTAAATCTCATGTTTTAAGTCGGTATTAAAGATGTAAGGATGGCATTGTTAGGCCAAGTTAGAGTAAGAACGGCATAGTAACGTATATGAGAGGTGTTCAAATTCCTCAGATTATTGACCTTCAAGAATTGCATACCTTCCTGTATCTTTTGTAAAGGGAGAAACTCTAACCATTTTTATTATTATTATTATTATTATTATTATTATTATTTGGTCCTTGTCTGCATTTAATTGGGGAATTCTTGTCCGGTGAGTTTTGTCAGCACGCCAGGGAACTCTTGACTGGTAAATCTCTCTCTCTCTCTCTCTCTCTCTCTCTCTCTCTCTCTCTCTCTCTCTCTCTCTTTTTCAACTTAACCCTCCGTCCGACCGTCTCTCCGTCCTTTCCTCTCCATTAGACTCTCCCTCCTTCCCTTCCTCCAGCACATCTGCTCTTCCGTTCTTCCTCACTGCGTGTCCTTATCTCGTCCATCTCACATTCCTTATCTCCCATTTGCTCTCCTCCTTCCTATCCACTCATGCTTCAAATTGATATGTCTGCCTGTCATTATCTGTTTGTTTATCTAAATGTCGGTCCCCCCTCTCTGCTTGTTTGTCTCTCAAGGGATAAAGGAAATACGGATTTCCAAACCCTTGCTGATACACATAGCAAAATATGCCCTGGAGATGTGAGGATATGTGAAGATAATTATGAAAGTGCTCGGGAAACTGATGCAATCTTTGTAATCACATCTTGGTGATTTACATACATATATACCCACATATTTACAACTCTGATGCAAGAGCTAACCGTTACTCCTAATCCTTCATTTACGCAACAGGTCAACTCTGAAACTGTCTTGCACTGTGTTACCTCTTTTAAACACAGTGTATTCAGGCATCTCGAAATAAACGAATCATGAATTTGGCTCTCTGTCATTGTTTTCATTTTTTCTGGGAGGGAACAATTTTGCGGTCTTCTGACCTTTGGTTTCTTCTTCTTGCATAAGAAGCTTATACGTACATACATACATGCATACAGGGTTTTCCAGGACTTGATGCAGTAAGCTGAGGAGGTGATTCCTAAGGTCATTTTAAAACAAATATTCTTTGAACATCTGTTGGATTCAGCATTTTGCACGACAAGTATGTATGTGACATGCCTCTAACACTTTATCAAGCACTACTAATAAAGTGGAGAATGGAGAAGGACTGGAAATATAGAATGACTGTTGATGGATGATGTAGGTGATGTTCCAGGATGATTTAAAATAGCGGTACATCTTGGAGGATCTGAACTGTAGGTGAGGGTTAATTACTTCCGCCAAGGAGGTTGTGTTTTTGCTGGCGTTGGTTTGTTTGTGTGTGTCTGTCAGCAGGATTACTCAAAAAGTTATGAACGGATTTTGCTGAAATTTATTGGAGGGGTAGGGTAAGACCCAAGGAACAATCCTTTAGATTTTGGTGGTGATCCGGATCATCATCCAGATCCAGGAATTTTTGAAAGGATTCTTTACCATTGCAGGATAGTGGCAGATTCAACATTTTTTGCATCTTACTCGATAAATAATGCCTACTATGCATGCGCATAAACTACAGGGTAACATCTCCATAAGATTACCCCTCATCCAAGTTTGATCTGGATCCAAGAAACATTCCGGATCTGATGATTCAAAATGTTCAAACATTGGGCTTCTGTCAAATTCTCTACTGTGAGATAACAAATAATGCTACAAATCTACAATAAACATCATTACCCACGCCACGGAGCCCTATATATATGAACATTCTGGATCTCCAGATCCGGAATGTGTCTTGGATCCAGATCAAATCTGGGAGTGGTAGATCTTATGGAGATCTTATGGAGATGTTCCTGGTACATAAAAAAAAAAATAATAATAATAATAATAGGGGGAATCGTTTGCAGGGACGGTGACAAATGGGGGATTGTCCAACCGCGGTGGAGGTTTGCAATCTCGGAGTGCTCTTGTTCTGATTGCGGTCGGGCAAGAGGCAGGAAACTCATTGACGCATGCGCACAAGCCTTTAGTTCATATGATGCTTCAATTAAAATATAACCCTGTCATTCCCTTTGTTTACTTTCAAATATTGATTTATAATTTATTAGCATATTATAAACTATGATTTATAGCTAACATCTAACAAATATTTACAGGGTAATCCAGCTGCCAAGTCGTTTGCATAAAGATCAAAGATATAAATTCCGACATTCTTGTATTTCAAATATTAATTAATTAATATATACTCAAATGGACATTAAGCTGTAGCCAATGTCTTGAACAGAGAGGATTAATGCAGTGTTATTATTATATGGTCAGTAGAATTGAAATGGCGTATTCCCCCCCCCCAACAATGAAGCTTGAAGTAATAGAGGTTCAAAGCAAAAGTAGTCTATATTTTATCACTAATTTCAGCTTTGTACCAGTTCATTTCCATGGTACCGTATGTACACAGACACACACGACGAAACAGTACAGTAAATAAAAATAGCTGTCACAAAACTCACCCATCAACGAGCACAACGGACCGCTAAGAACTTTGCACTCACATTGCTTTCACACAGTAACACATAACACAACACACCTGCCACACTATCAAATGCAAAGCAATAACTAGATAAGAGCAATAGTTTAAACAAAAAAGCTCTTGTCTTGATTACTGATGGCTGGCAGCAAGGCGCCACAGAAGCACTTACAAGGCAGCGTCTCTCCAACCTCTGCGTTGCGAATCTTTGGAGAGAGAATTATTTTTTGTAACGATTAACCCAATTCCAGCAATTCGCATTCTGCCGATGTTAACCTTTCTCTATGGTATTTTCTTCACCGAAGTTAGCTTTCCATGTTCAACATCGGAGTTAAGCTTGGAGGTGTCATCTTACGTGGCACCTTGATGTTCTTTTCTAATGTGTAGTAAAAGTTTACCCATCGGCTTCTGAACATCATCATTTGCATTCTTTTAAAATCATGGAAGTATTCTATGTTGTCTGGGTGTTTTCTGACTTTCAGGTTATTGATTGCAAATAGTACAAAAAAAAAAAAGTATGGTACTACTGTCAGTTGTTTACACTGTGAAATAAGGGATGAATATTTTTGCTGTCCTGGGTTTGCTAGCGTCGTTATGCCAACTCTCATTATAGAAGATAAACAAATCATATTAAAAGCATATTGTGTGTACAGGTATTTGTTCAAAAGACTGTGTTGAAACTTTTGAGTGTGTAGCACAGAATATGAAATTTGTTTATACCCGTGGATTGCACCCATGTTGACTGATGACTTTGAACACTCTGGCGCCCATGACTCACTCTTGGGGTAATAAATAGCCTGGTGTTAGCTGTTGTAGGCTACTAGAGTTGACTTGATTATGAGAGGATCAAATGTACCAGTATTTACATGTAAGCTCCTGTGACCCACTTAGCTGAATAAAATCGTCTGCAGGTACCCCTCCCCCCAAAAAAAAAAAAAAAAAAAAATCCTTAACCAGTAGGAAGGATATAGATGTCACTTTTATATAATTTTCATTTTAACGTTTTATTCTTGCTACTGTTAAACAATTTTGGAAACACTTCTGGCACTAAGGGGGTTGAAGGAGACCGTTTGTAATTCCTTTCACTACAGGATCTCAGGTAAATAGAATCGCATTAAAGTCGCAAGATATACTACGTTACGGTAGTGAAATGGTAAATGCCCAGTGGATATGCTTCTTCCTCAGCTCCCATAAACCCACCCATTCCCATTCTAAGTAAAGCAAATGTGAAAACTACACATTCCTGTAAACAGAGCGAACTGATTTGATTATTTGAGCTAAAAGCTTGCTGAAAAAGACATCTCCATGACCAGTCCTTGGGAATAAATCTGAATTTAAAATATTGAAGAAGAGGATACAGGGAGATATGAAAGAAAGAGAAAGTTTGAGGGAGGAAAGGAATCTCAGGAGAGATGAGAAGAGAAGCCTGAAAGGAGGTAAGTAGGAACAAGACAAATGACACCCTTGATTGCTGCACTCACACCAGCCGTATCCAGCACCCCCAAATAACCCAAAAGATGTCTTTTGTCTTTGACCACATCTCTGACACACACCCCGACTCACCCCAGATGCACACCACAGGCATCTCTGACACACACCCTAGTACACCTCTAACGCACGCCAGACACCACCATTACCTTCGCCTCTCAACATCTGCAACTAATATGACGCTGATGAAACTCCGCGGTTGTACCTTGCCATATTTCTTCATTTAAAGAGAGAGAGAGAGAGAGAGAGAGAGAGAGAGAGAGAGAGAGAGTAGCTGGTGATGAAAAAAGGAGGAGGAGGTAGGTGTCGGGGCAGGTGTGGGAGGTCAGACGAAAAATAAGATAGGAGAGGCGTAGACTGGTTACGCAGGAGAGAGAGAGATATTGATAAGGATTGATACTGCTTTAAACACATCGACACGAAAACTTTTTTTTTTTAATTCCTTCCGGACAATCGTATGCAGCTGATTGGTAATTTAAACCCCTGTAAAAATCGTGTAATATCATCAAGTGAAACGCCTCATTATCCAAACTCAGCAAAATGTGTTCAAAAAGTTGCTAATTAATCCAACAGAATTCGAAACTGTTCATGTACTTTTCGTTTTAATTACAAAGCAGTACTATACGATTAAAAAGTTTGCTGTGTGCTACATTTTGGAATTGTATGAATATATCTCTGCTGTAATTATCGCGTGAGTTAACTGTGGCCAGAAAATTAACCGTGTGTAAAAATCATGCCGTATTACAGATACAGTATATATAATCAGTGTCAAACCAATGACGTTATTTTTCTGTATTCGTTCCACTACCAGATGATTTTTGTTTACCTGAGGGGACATTTTAATTAGATACAGCTTTCATTAACCCTATTCACTAATTAAGTCCTTCCAAGCTGAATTAAATCGTTGGTTAACATGTAACTTTACGATCCTTCAGGCCAATAAAATTCCATTCAGGCCCCTCACATCCATTCAGGCCAGGCCAGATCGCTTCAGAGCCACGAGGTCAGATCAGGTCCAGTCGTGTCAAAATAATCTTGTCAGTGCCATGTAAGCTCCATGTAGGCCTTTAACATTTAGATCTATTAAGTCATTGTAGGTTAGTTTAGGATCATTTAGGTCATTTTACTATATTTCAGTTTCAGTTAGGTCTGTGGGGTCGAATTAGGCCCATTCATAATATTTACATTGATTGAAGGCCTCCTCATTAATTTCACTGCCTGTATCTATTATTATAAACCTCAACAATCTCAAGAGTCAATTAGGTAAATTTATGGCCATTTGGATCAAAATAGATCGATTAGGAAACATCCAGCTCATTCACAGGTATTCAGATCAGTTCAGTTTCTTTATTATCATTCTGATGGTGGAGTGAGGCGCCTTCGGGCGGTGGCACCGATATAACTGGGTTGCTCTGCTGCTCAAATATACAAATGCCCTTCACCTCATTCCTTATCTCTTGTAAAGAAGATGGTGGACTGCAGGAGGGGGAGGCAACTTCTGCCTGTTTGTTGTTGTCGTTTTGTTGAGAAACTTCGGTTTGTCTGGACGAGCAGACCCATCAACTACAGACAAACAACCACCTCCAGTTCCTCCCCGTGCAGTGAACCAGTGTTCCATTACGGTTGGCATCAGCTCGCCACAGCGAAACTCGGGGAAGAGTGTGGATGTTTAGTTCCGGCACAGACGCAACATTTGTGTCTCTCTCCAGCTAACAGGAGCAGTATGGTAGGCTGCACATCCTGTAACAGGTATTTGCTTATATGGCTACCGCCCAGCGTTAAAAATGGTTTCATGAGTTACAGGAATCTATGAGGCTTGGAACTCTCATACAGAGCCACTAGGAGTGAAAAGAAGAGTAATAAAAAGTGACACGAAGTATGGGAGAAACAGGAAGAGAGGAGGGCAGACAAAATATAAATGATAAAGGTGAATGAAGAAGTAGACAGCACTACGTCCAGTGAGTGGATGATGGTCGCCTGTTGGTTTCACATTATTATTAACCTGAGGCTACAACAACTCCTTCTATATTCTTTTTTTTTTTTTTTTTTTTTCAACCATTTTTAGATTCAAGAGTTCGATTCTGGTCATGTTCATTACTTTGGTCATTTCTGGTCACTCCAGGTCAAACAAAGCGATTCAGGTAAATATTCAGGCCATGATGCTGAAGCTGTGAGACTAAATTCAGCCCTCCAGTACATTTTTTTCTTTCTTTTGTTTTTATATATAGATTAAAAATGCAGACATACAGTTTTACGCGACCCCCACAGTACTATAAGAATATAAATGAAACAAGCATTTTGAACGGGCAATAACGGTTTGATGTCATGTGCAAAAATCGCAGTTTGGTTCAGTGGTTATTGGGAAATTGAATATGTGATCGGAAAGCAACAAGTGGGTGGGGTGGGCGGAGAAGAGTGGGCGTGACAGGTTGCGATGTTGGTGAGTGGTGCAGGACAGGAAAAGTATACCCTGTGAGGATTGCACTGTATGAGGCGTGACGCTGCTAGTAGAGTAGAAATTTCTCTCTTCTTTTCAGTGTGATGGAGTGGAAAAAAAGTCTTGGGTGGGCAGACATGAGTAGGTGGGAGAGTTTGGGATGGGATGGCGGTGGATGGTGGAGAAAAGTGAAGGCAGTACACCCTGTGAAAGTGGGTGTTTATGGTCAAAATATGTAGGTGTGCTGAAGGTTTCATTCAGTATTTTATCTAACAAAAACAACAGCTTCAACAGCATCAGCCAAGAGAAGAAAGGCACATTCCTAATCCCAATCTAAACACATTCTGGGTTGTACAGTATCGTAAGTTCACTGTTTTTCTTACATCCAGATCACAGAGAACTCAAGAAACTATCTTTACGCACTTAACAAATCAAGTTTAAATCATTGAGAGCAATTTCCATGATTCAGACCGTCTATGAAATTTTCAGGATAGTTTTTCGACACTGCACGATGGTCCTTTTAACTTTTTCCGGGTGATTTCGGCTGGAGGCATTGGTTGGTGGGGGGAGTCACCCTGCTTTACTTTCTTTACCTTAGACTCATAAAATACTGACCATAGCAATAGTCTCCTCTGTAACAAATAGCCTCAGTAAACCCAATAGCTCCATTGTTATTGGTTTCTTTTATATATTCTTTTGTACTATGCACCTGACTTCTCACGGCACAGGTTTAAATGAAAAGGCAGAAAAACACGGAAGTAAAACATAACCTCACTGGGCAGCCACCCCAATCCATGTTGTTATAATCAGATGAGATACAAGGAACACATGCATAAATAATCTACACTGTTTACTCTGCTCGAACGTATCCCGCTTATTTTCACAGATTAGTTTCTTAAATCCGAGAAGGTAAATGTTTGGCTTTTATTTTTTCTTGCTGCACCCAACCCGTTTCACTGAATTTAAGACAGATCTCTGAGAGTAAACGGGGTAATGAAAGACTGCCCAACACCTCCAGTTAGAGAAGACTTTCCTCAACTAAACAGAATTATTAGATGATAAAAGATAAATAAATAAAAGCGAAAAAGACGTCCTCTGAGTGAAGATGTTCCAGTTCAATGAGTCTCTCCGAAGCTGAATAACCTCGTCTGGTGATAAAAGAAATAGCGAGAAACACGTCCTGTGACAGAAGGGAAATTGTGCATCTGTTGTGTTCAGGCAAATTAGCACTTTTTATATATATTTTGGTGTGTGTGTGTGTGTGTGTGTGTGTGTGTGTGTGTGTGTGTGTGTGTTGAGACAAATTAACTCTTTTTTTGTTTGGATGTGTGTGTGTGTGTGTGTGTGTGTGTGTGTGTGTGTGTGTGTTGAGACAGATTAACTCCTTTATTGTTTGGATGTGTGTGTGTGTGTGTGTGTGTATGTGTGTTGAGACAAATTAACTCCTTTTTTGTTTGGATGTGTGTGTGTGTGTGTGTGTGTGTGTGTGTGTGTTGAGACAAATTAACTCCTTTTTTGTTTGGATGTGTGTGTGTGTGTGTTGAGACAGATTAACTCCTTTATTATTTGGATGTGTGTGTGTGTGTGTGTGTGTGTTGGGACAGATTTACTCCTTTATTGTTTGGATGTGTGTGTGTGTGTGTGTGTTGAGACAGATTAACTCCTTTATTGTTTGGATATGTGTGTGTGTGTGTGTGTGTGTGTGTGTGAGTGTGTGTGTGTGTGAGAGAGAGAGAGATAGAGAGAGAGAGAGAGAGAGAGAGAGAGAGAGAGAGAGATTAATTGATTGAAATTAAAAATCACAAGTGGATGATGAGATGCAGGGAGGAAGGATAAAAAAGCAGCAGTGGAATTAGTCAGCTGTGGTAGAAGCGAAATAATATGCTGGGGATGGGGAGAGGGAGGTGAGGGAGGTGGCGAGGGAGTGTTGGAGAGGAAGGAATGGAGTGGGAGAAGCAGCTGAGAGGCAGAAAGTGGGGCGGGAAATTTAGTAGAAGAAAGCAAGAGAGGCGAAAAGAATCAGTAGTGATCAGTAGTATCTTGTGAAGTTAGAAATGGACTAATAAAAACAAAAGTAAAGTAAGTCTCACAATAACAACATGAATAACCATTGGAGAAAAATAAACATTGAGATATAGTGAATCAGAAAATAGTGGAATGGGTGAAGCAGTGGCGGAGTGGCTAAGAGATCACTGAAGTGGATTGTGCAGTAGAAGGGGAAAGGGAGTCATAGCAGAACATTAATCTGTGTTGACAGAACTAAAATCAAGTGGAGTGAGTGGATCTGAGTAGAGTGGGGGAGACAATAGAAAAGAAGGAGGCAGTGATGCAGAAAGAGGGAGTTAAGAGAGATGAGATTCCCAGGTAGAGTCGTAATACCATCTTCGGAAAATCAACTTTGTTCAGTTCAGCAGAGTAGAATTAGCCATATTTCCTCCCATTTTATTATTTAAGGTCCGCACCCATTACGATATCTATGTTTTGCGTGTAGATGTGTGGTGGCCATTTGTCTCCGAGGAAACCCAATGACAATTTCTAGCCTCAGTGTGGCAGAGAGGCTGTAAAAGAAAAAAAAAGCTTAAGGATTATATTTATACGAGTACCTGTCGACTACACGAGGGCCATTAACATAAGAGGAAATAGGGGAGTGGAGCAAAGGGGTAGGTGGAGGGGGAAGAGGTGAGATGATAGAAAATGCATCGGTGATAGAAAGAGGTCAAGAGGGAAGGTAAGGGAAAGGTATTGGTGGTATTCATCACTGAAAGAGCTCATACTTCTTGCCTCTTGTCACCTTAATCAAATTAACTGTACCCCAAGTATTACTTAATAATATCTCTGTTTCACCAATCATGTATACTCATCTCCTTCAGTACCTTAATTATATCCACCCTTGGGAGTGTATATCGTCAATCATCCATCATGTTATCATTATTATTTTGGTCAGTATTTACATTTATTACCATTGCCACAATTTACATAATCTCTCTCATTATGATTGTTACTATTATGGTCAATATTTTACATCTTTATCATTACAGTCATCCCAGTTTACATCATCTCTGTCATTGTGGTCATTTTACTTATCATTATGATTAGCCATATTTTTCACATCAACATCACCGCATTTGTCTCCTTTGCCCGGATGAAAAATATGTCGTGGATGGACTGACGTCCTGTTGTTATATATTTTCCCATCTTAAATTGACATCCATATTAGATATTCAACTTACAGTGATCACAATAAATTTCCATGTAACGTTACATATTTATTTTTTAACGAGACATTGATTCATATTTTTCTAGAACCGACCTCTCGAATTAGGTAATGATATTATTTTCATTTCTCCCATTGATCTCACAAATTAGATAATGATCTTTTTCCTTTCTCTGAATGATCCGCCAAATTTGATGGCGAATGTTTCCTTTCTGACCAAATTAGAGCATTTTCTTTTATTATGGTCATGCCAGTGTTGAATTTTATTTCTTTTTCCTACATTAGAGTAAGATATTTGTTATTATCTCTAGATCTCCTCCGAAACACATTATTATTATTATTATTTTTTTTAAGGTGCCAGAGCATCTCCAGGGTTGCCACTCTCCGTCTTTCCATCACTAACTATTTTCGGAAACGAGGCGCATCATTCCCATGGACACTAGCGACATTACTGAAGCCACACCTCACCGCACAACACACCATACCATACCATACCATAACTCCCTCTCACACCACACCACACTACAAAAAATCACCCTACACACCGCCAAGGGCATTAGCTGAAGTGCCCAGACACTCCTACATCAAGCACTTGGGTGCCTGTTTTACAGCTCAGAGTAATTTCACCAATAATTAACCACTCAACTATGATGACGTCTTTTTCCCCCCCATCTGTGTGTGTGTGTGTGTGTGTGTGTGTGTGTGTGTGTGTGTGTGTGTGTGTGTGTGTGTGTGTGTGTGTGTGTGTGTGTGTGTGTGTGTGTGTGTGTGTGTGTCGTAAAGACTTTGTAGTTACTTGTAGAGAAGTATATTTTAGACTTGTGGTCGAGCGGCTTTTATATCTTGTAGTAATTTCCCCACCAGATGTCATGTAGTGACGGGAGAGGTAAAGAATAGTATGGGACTATTTTTATTTGTCTTGGAAATATTAAACAGGTATAATAGTATAAGTCCTGGGTAGCTACCTCCCTGTCTCGCTATCTCTCTCTCTCTCTCTGTTCTAAGGCTAATCTCCGTCTCGACCTCTCTCTAGGGTCGCTTGTCTCCTTCTAAACTCTCTTTCCTAAAATCTGGTGTAGTAGGGTGTGTGTGTCACGTATGTTCCTCATGGCAACAGAACTTTCTCACGAGAGGACTGCTGACAGCTAACTGCATCATCTCCTTACTGGCCGCTGTCGTCAGCTTTCCTCCGTGTAAGCGTTTAGCGCTGCTCGCTTCTCGCAAACACAACACCTTCTCATCATTTGACTTCCTGCTTCTATCTGTCTCTCTATCTATCTATTTATCTATCTATCTAGTATGATTTGCAATTATAATATGGAGACCTACCACATTGCTCTGCCGCGCAAAAATGGCGTACCATCGACATTTAATAGTTATAATATATTAATACATACTACATACACATTATAATGAACTTATAAGCTAATTAAGTGAAATACATAATATTGTAAAGTAACATAATTGTATGAATATTGTATACATATATTATTCATAGTAAATAGTGATTATTCAGTAATATTACATTTTAAATAAGTTGTATACATATTGGAATAAATGCAATGATTGTTGTATAACACTTTGTAAGACGTGCATGTACAACAGACGTACGCATATAATTGTGCAATGGTAATACTGCTAGGTTATACATTACATATTTGAGTTATCACTTTAGTAATGTCTAATATTTCACCTAACTTGTATGATGATACTGGTAATATAGAATTGTGCTATAATTGTATGACTTATAATATTGTACTAACATTGTGGTACTACATAATTGTAACATTTTATGAATTGTTACCAAATATTGTGTTAATGCATAATTGTGTTGGCCTTATAATTGTAGTTACATAAAAGTTACATCTTGTTAATGCAACTGTTTTGTCGTTACATAATTGTTACATATCGTTTGTAGGTACATAATTGTTGTTAAAGTTACATAAAAGTTACATCTTGTTAATGCAACTGTTACATAATTGGCAAAGTGTAACATAATGCAATCGTTTGTCGTTACATAATTGTTACATATCGTTTGTAGGTACATAATTGTAGTTAAAGTTACATAAAAGTTACATCTTGTTAATGCAACTGTTACATAATTGGCAAAGTGTAACATAATACAATCTTTTGTCGTTACATAATTGTTACATATCGTTTGTAGGTACATAATTGTAGTTAAAGTTACATAAAAGTTACATCTTGTTAATGCAACTGTTACATAATTGGCAAAGTGTAACATAATGCAATCGTTTGTCGTTACATAATTGTTACATATCGTTTGTAGGTACATAATTGTAGTTAGTGTAACATAATGCAATCGTTTGTCGTTACATAATTGTTACCTATCGTTTGTAGTTACATAATTGTAGTTAAAGTTACATAAAAGTTACATCTTGTTAATGCAACTGTCACATAAATTGGTACATATTGTTTGTAGTTACATAATTATAATATGGAGTAACATAATTGTAATAACTGCAGTCCTAACATATGCTGCGGTCGATGATAGTGATGATGTGTCATGCCACTTGTTTGTGGAGACACAATTTGCTATTTGTTTTTAGTTTATGTGGTATTTTGGCATATATAGTAACATTTACACTTATTTTCATTTGTTTGTCATGTGATCTTACTTTATTTCTCTTTTTTCCTTCTTACTTTTCTTTCTTTCTTTCCTTTCCTTTTTTTTTTTTTTTTTTTTTTTTTTTTTTTTGTATGTATTGATTTTCCATAGTTTGTTTCTCTTTGCTTGTGTACGCTTTTTTCCATGTTGTTCTTGGTTGCATAATTGCTGACTAATTTCCTTGAGATACTTTTTTAAAGTTTAGTTTATATTGCACAGATATTACTGAAAATGATATTATATAGTCCCATATTTTGTTATTTTATATAAAAAATATATACACTATATACAGTATTAACTATACACACTGACTTGTTGTTCACCTGTACCTATCGTGAGTAATATGTGTGTCAGCACTGTGTGGAAATCATTGTCTTCACGATTGTGTTGAAGATGTTCACTCTTGCTAACGGCATTTGTGTTGGCCATTTTTTTTTTTTTCTAGTTTACCTTGTAACTTAATTTGTCTGTTTCCACTAGGTAGCTTTAATTAATAAATGTTAAATACAGTTCTTTTAATTGCTCACTGAGTAACTGTGATGGTATATTTTCTTTATTACTTTGTAGATATAATTAATGTATAGTTGTATGTATGAAACACGTATTTTACGTAGGTATAAATGGTAACACTCGTTGGTAGTAAATAAATGTTATAATAGATGAATGAATATATACAGTGTAGAATATTTATTGTTGGTGATTATTTAGTGTTTGAGTTATGCAGATAATTGAAGTAAGTATGTGTATTTAAACTGTAACTATACAGCACGTTTTTTATGTTTGTGCAGAAGCTTATTGTCTATCACTGTGTATTGTATAAATGAAGTAACTATGTAACTCACTAATTTTTACCGTGGTGTGAGTGGTGGTGCAGGTGGTGTGTTGACTGACGTGGCGTCTGTTCAGCAAGCACGCATGATGACCTCAACTTCCCACACTGGTAGCTGTGGTGAGTGAATGAGTAGCGATGAGTAACTTGAGTGAAGACGAGTGAGTAAGATGAGTTGTGAATATGTACTTGGTGTTTGCTTCGTCGTCCTGACCTCTTCACACCTGCGTAGGCGGTGGTGGTTGGGTGGATGTAGCAGAGAAAGGAGAGTGAGGTCTGGTGGTTATGAGTTGTGAGTCGTCTCTCACTCTTCGTTTGTTTGTTTGTTTGTTTGTAAGTTTTCTTTCTTTCTTGATGTATTCTTGGTCCTTTTTTCTTGTGATTTACTCGTTGTAGGATGAAGACTGCCGCTACTTGTAGGTGCGTGTAGAAGATTATACAGACGACGTAGAGTTGTTAATTGTAGTTGATTGTAGACGGCTGTAGTTCGCTTATTCGTCGTAGACTTGTAGACTATTTGCACTGTAGGCTGTATTTTGTAGGATTCAATGTAGAACTGAAGCTAATCTTGTAGTATCGGTTGCTTTTGTAGAAATTTGCTTTTAATTCGGAGACGATGTCCGCAGATTTGCTGGTTTGTCGTTAAGCTACTTGCAAGGCGTCGAGTGATCTCTTGACCTCTGCATCAGCGTAATGATCTGGGAGACGGAGGGGGCAGGAGCTGATATTGTTGGTTGTTGTCAATCTTGATATTTTGTAGGAATTTAATGTTGATTCGTAGACGAGGTTCGTATACGTTCGCTGCTACCAAATGTCATAAAGACTTTGTATCATAAAGCAACTACATGAACGAACTATCTGATGAAGCTGAACTTAATTTGGAATAATCATTAAGGATGATCAAAGGAACAAGTGATTAAACTGTGAAATTTATGAAAGGCTCAAGTCAAGGTCATGAATACAGGAAAGGAGGAGGGTGCAGCTCTGACGGAGGTCTACGCTCTCTGAAACCCTTTTATAGTTTGCAAGTTGTTCAGCTCAGGGGAGACTTCAAACTATAAAAATTAGGTACATCGTTCATTATCCCCATTACTAATTGGGTTACTCTCCTAAGCTGAGTAAAATCGTCTGGCAACAGCAAGAATATAACGGCAAGACGTCCTCGTAGTGAAGTCCTCTCGCGATCTGTTACCTATCCTTGTAAGATGCAGGCCCGTATTATCGTCGGTGAAGGAGGCTCTCTAGCACCTCTTCCTTAGCGATTTAGTTTGGATATGGCTGGTTATTGTACTATTGTATGTTATTTTTGCAGAGTATGCCGATATTGGAAGGATTTGTGTAAAACACAGTAGGAGCGTAAGGTGCAATAAGCAAAATTAATCGCCTAGGAAAAGTGTTATGGAACTTCCTTATCCGACATCAATACGGGCCCCAAAGAACCAAGAAGTATGGAATATAAATCGCTTAGGAAGAGGTGTTCGAGCTTCCTTACCCGGCAAGAATACGGGTCCCAGAAAACGATGAAGTTAACGTGGGATGGAAGCTTACCACACGTCATGCACAGAGCTGCTTCATAAATGGTAAAGGGATAACAGACAACCTTATATTAACCATTCTGGAGAGTAGGGACACGAGGCTCGACTTCGGTACTAAAAACATTGAAAAAATTTACTGAGGTTCAAAAATTATCGAATAGCTGGTAGGATCCCAGCATATTTTAAATCCACTGACTTTTTATAGCATACTCTTACTGTTACGAGTCGCCGTTATTGTGCTTTCTGGCAGACCTTTTGTACTGATGGGGTAAATGATGGATGCATCTAACACCACCAGTTTAGAAAGTCTCCCAAACGGAATACAATCGTCTTGACTAACAGTTTAAATGATTTAACACCTTCGCTATATTGACTTTTTAAAAAGCTTATTCTTGCTATTTCAAGATGATTGTGTTCAGTTTGGGAGGCTTTTGAACTTGGTGGTGTTAGAGACATCCATCATTTATCTCATCAGTACGAAGGGTCTGCCTAAAAGCAGAATAAAGTCGACTTGTGGCAGTAAGAATAATCTTTTTTAAAAAGCCAATGGATTAAAAGAGTTAAAATATAAAGGTATCCCAGCTATTCGAAAGCCTTTGAACCTCGGTAAAGAACTTGAATGTTTTTACTACTGAAGTCTAGCCTCGTGTCCCTAGTCTCCAGAAGGTGTGATACGGTGTTTACTGTTAGAATAAACTTTTAAACAAGTCATTATAGCGAAGTGGTTAAATAATTATTTAATCCGTTCGCTATAATGGCTTCTTGGAGCATCGCGAGCTGATAATAATCAGCTCGCAATGCTCCAAGAAGATTGCCCTCTTATCATCTGAATGAGTGGATAACAATACTGGATAACAAAATCACAGACAAGCAATAATTGTCGTCCCACTGGAAACAAATGTACCAACGTGGGATACATAGGCGTAGACTGCGTGGGGGACGAATCCCCGCTTTATCTTGGTCAGGGAGGATGTCCAGTTTAACCCTAAGTTCCTACAGTTTAAGTAATCCTGAGTTAATGCAAAGATAAACCTACAGTTGTGCTAAAATTACTTAGTGTTTCCACTGAAAACGCAGTTAATTAAAAAAAACAGGAAAGTTTAAACTACAGAAAATGTTACATAATCAGTGTTAAATTCATCTGATACAGCAAGCTAAGCTAAGCTTTTACAACGTGCGCTGATGTGCCATATATGGCTACAGTTAACTAATTGTGCAAGTTTAGTGAGTTAATGAAACTGACATCTAATCAGTTTGATAATACAAGGTAGAACGCAATGTATACACTGCATCAGCCCACATACACGTGTAAAGGTATGCTTGGCACAAGAGAATCATACTGCTTGTATTCAAAGAAGAAGGAAACATGAACGAAGCTTTTCTATGCGTTTCCTGTAGAAATAGTTATCCTTAAAAAATAACACACACACACACACACACACACACACACACACACACACACACACACACACACACACACACACACACACACACACAAATAATACCACAGCTTCCTGATGTACGAACTTCAGATGATCTGTTGTACTGTATGGTTAATTTTGTTTTTTTTCCATGTAAATTATGAACCGTTATGGCTGAAGATGGTTGCTCTCATAATTTACACTCAAATTTATCAGGAACTCTAGCTCGGTAATGGGTGAGAATTAGACCGAAATTGATATGTCATTTTTGCTCCGTCTTGATCCAAGAATCACCTCCTGAAGTTAGAGCATCGCCATGATCAACCCACGTATGTATATTGCTCTAAAAAAATTTTGCACGTAGCAGAAAGGTCACATGTAGACTAACATATGCGTCATCTCTTGACTTAAGGGTAATAAAATTATATGTACGTCTTTAAAAACCGATGACATCCTCTTAGTGTAACAAATACGCCATCACCGTCGCCACCAATTACATGCACTGCAGCAGCAAGTTACACTGAATTACATTAATCCAGCCCCAGCCAGGTCTAGTCATTGTCATTAAGGCTCGACAGTTTAATCCAAGCCAGCTCTCTGGAATGAATTCACGTCCCTCTGTCCCTTAATACTTATGCATTTTATTTTGACCTCCTTGTCAGTCGTATAACATTTACGTTTAAACTCGCAGTAAATCCCTTGAAACCTAGGACTTTTTTTATATCATGAAAGCCGCTGTGCCCCCGTCCCCGTTTCTCTGTCTGTCTGTCTGTCTGTCTGTCTGTCCGTCCTTCCGTCCGTCCGTCCGTCCGTCCGTCCATTTGTCTGTCTGTCTGTCTGTCTGTCTGTCTCTCTCTCTCTCTCTCTCTCTCTCTCTCTCTGTTTGAGAGAGAGAGAGAGAGAGAGAGAGAGAGAGAGAGAGAGAGTGGTATGGGGGTTGGAGTGGGTTGGTGATTGGGTGCAGTAGGTGGGACAGCTGGGTGGGGTAGGCAGAAAGGATGGGTGGGCAGAGATTGTTAGGTGGGGTGGAGAGTGGACAGGGTTGACAACTGTGTAGAGTGGATGGTTGAGTCGGCTGGGTTGGTGGATGGATAGGTAAATGAATGGCAAGGTGAGTGGATGAATTAACGTTGTGGATGGATGGAATGAATGAGTGGATAGGGGGAGTTGATGGGCAGGGTAGGTGGATGGGTGGCCTTTGTGGGTGGATGTGCTGGTTGAGCGAATGGGCAGAGTGGATTGACTGATCGTTGGGGTGGGCGGGTGGATGAAGTGTGTAGGCTTGAGAGGTGGGTAGATGGATGATATGCGTGTGGGCAGGTTGAGTGGGTGGGCGAGGTCTTCATGTTGATGGGTGGGTGGACTGGAGAAAAAGGTTCATGAGGGAATAGGTCTATAAGGTAACTAAATCCATAGTAGGAATAGGTTCATGTGGAAAAATGAGTCCATGGAGGTCCCTGTGAAAATGGGCCCAAGTGGACACATTGTTCCAGTGGGACAAATTAGTTCTGATAATTATGAGTTTGATGTGGAAACGAAATGGAAAGTAGAGTAGTAAATAAAAAGTGTCTGATGCTATGATGGCCTTGGTACAGAAACGATGATATGCACAGTGGCTACCTGAGAACTTCTTATTGGTGTATTAGTGTCCATTAACGTGTGGCATGCGTATATACAAAAGTAAATAAATAAATGAACAGGGGAGGGTGGGGACTTTTAAGAAGTATCTATGGGATCCATAGTTGGAAAAAAGCGATTTGCAGAAGAAGTGGATTATGCTACTTTGTTGTTCAAAGAGTAGATGAGTGTGTGTACGGTCACACTGAGTCGACGTTACATTGAATGGTGAAATACAGCATGTATGAGCGAGTGTAAGGGTAGAATGAGACATTCATGACTAAAAAAGAAAATGACAGGATAAGGTAATGAATTTGACAGCGAGGTATAGATGGTATAGAGTTTGCAGTTGTTGTTGTTGTTCTTGTTGTTTAACTCCGGTCTGTCTGGCCGAGCAGACCCGTCGACAACAAGTATTCAGTTGCTTCTGTAGGGTCGCACTACAAGTACAGGACAGCACATACTGTACACTCTGCAGGGATCCGGCACTCCCTTGTGGTAGACAGCGCCTCACCAAGGTCGAACGAGGGTCATTCCCACGGCAAGGTGTAGGGAAACATGGGGAAATTGGCTCCTGTGTGGACGCCGCAGTTGCTATACTCCTCGCCACTGTCTGTTAGGTAAGTAAGAGATAGAAAAACAAGTTAGTGAAGATGTATGGGAGATCACATGACAGTTTTACCCTTTTCATAACATGACAGTAGGCGGCGTTCTCTCTCTCTCTCTCTCTCTCTCTCTCTCTCTCTCTCTCTCTCTCTCTCTCTCTCTCTCTGTCAGTGGCATTATGAAACTTTTTTTATTTTCCAGTGCATCGTTTTTACCTGTGGGGTGGACCTGAGAATTTCGTGTGCTTGAATGAGGGGTGAATGGATGTCTGGCCCATTTTACTGGCTACTCTGTTGGTGGTTCTCACTCCCTTGTGCCTTCATATTCGTATTCTGTGGTTATTGTATCTTAAATTGCGTCAGTTTCCAGGTAATTCGGTAGAGAGTTGGCCTGCAGTCCTAACGGACCCGGGTTCAAATCCTGCTAGGGCAGGAAACAGTTTAAAGATTTGAATTTCATAAATATCAGACTTTACTGATCTACCAGAAGACCCGCCGACATGTCGTAGTAAAAAATCCCCGCTAATGCCAATACACCAGTCCTGTATGAGACAGCCTTGGCATGTATTCAGTATGGACGGTGGGTGTTAGCTCCGATGTGGTGACATGTAGAGGTGTACGGTACGTAGGAGGACTAAAGGTCCTTGAAAGCAGGCTGTGAAGCCTATGCCCAGGGTCGGTCACATTTAAAAAAAAAAAAAAAAAAAAATTGCTGCTGCCAACGTTTTTTTCAGTGTTTATGCTGGTTTGGTGATAGTTGATGAAAGTGAAAGAAAAAGGAGAAGGCAACAGAGTGACTGGATGAGGTGAGGCAAAAAGTTGAGGTAACATGACAGAGGGTGACTGCGGCGATGTGAGAATTGACCATTGACTTGATGGAACCAATCCTACAGTGGGAGGGGGGGGGGGGAAGGGACATCTACCGGTTTGGTTTTCTTATGCCAATAAAAAATGTATCTAATCTTCAATTCCTATATTTATTTTTTCTTTTTTATTAACGGTTTTTACTTTATATATTGTATACTTTCTTCAGACCAGTCGGAGTTGCCCCCAGCGGCCGGACTTTTCCCAATGTACGATATACGTCAACACGTAGTGTAAATTACTAGGAAAATGACAGACACAGACCGGCGCTGGTATTACCTGGCAGAGAGAGAGAGAGAGAGAGAGAGAGTAGAGTTAGGTACAGTAGGTTGGTGAAGACTGCAACAGAAACTTCAGTCCGTGGACGAGAATTTTTCTCCTTTCCTCATTGACTCATAAGGCGGCCGCTGGATGGCGTGCAGGGGGATAGGATGTGTATGGGTGGGGAGAAGATAGAGAGGGGAGACAAGGGAGGATACTGGGGAGAGTAAGAGAGTGGGTGGGGGAGCGGACAGGTAAAGAGTGGGTGGAAATGTAAGAACTTGGATGAGAGAAGTTACAGAATGGGCAAGGGAGGAGGAGGAGGAGGAGGTAGAGTGAAGAGTGAGATGTACGGCAAGAGAAGGAAATGTGGGTGGGGATGAAGAAAGCGTGTGGGTGTGGAGGCTGAGCGATTGGGTAGGGAGGGCTAGGAAAGAAGAAAGAGTGGCCGGTTTGGTAGGATAGGTTGGGATAGAAGTAATGGTTGGGTAGGGGGGACTAGGAGAGACGAAATAGTTGGGTAAGGTGGGCTGGGAGAGAAGAAATGGTTGAGCAGGGAGGGCTGGGAAAGTAGAAAGACTGGGCGGTTTGGTAGGAAGATTTGGGAAAGAAGAAATAGTTGGGTAATGAGGAATGGGAGATGAGAAAGAGTTGGGCCAGGTGGGCTGCGTGGGAAGAAATGGTTGGGTAGGGAGGACTGGGAGCAGAAGAAATACTCGTAGTGGGCGGTTGGGGAAGGAGAGCTGGGAGAGAAGGAAGGGTGGACGGTTGGGGAAGGAGGGCTGGGAGAGAAGGAAGGGTGGACGGTTGGGGAAGGAGGGCTGGGAGAGGAGGGAGACTGGGTGATTTGAAGAGGAGGGAGAGTGGCTGAGGGAGAAAAAACTTCGGTTGGGCGTGTATGGAGGGGGAGTGAAAAAGACCGAAGAAAATGTCAGTGGAGAGGGGAGATGAAGGATAAAATAGGGGAAGAGGGGGAGGATGAATACATCAGTATGGGAGTACAAAGCAAACAAAGTGTTACACAGACGACTTTTGACGAGTGTATCTTTGCTATGAATTGAGTATATGAAGCTTAGTGCTAGAAGGCTACCCTTCACAGCCACCAATCTCACCGGTCAGGGTCAAAACTGTTAAAGAAATTTCATTGGAAATGATGAATGGAAAACCACAATCGGCATTGCCTTGTTCTGTAAGGGAGAAGTACTTTAGTTTTAATTGATTAACTGCATAACCGTGTTGCACTGTTGCTGCATCCCATTGATGTTGATAGATAAGAGATAAACTGCCAGGTTGGTGTGAATTAGAAGCTAGATATATATCGAGAAATCTTGCACTGTTAGTCTGTATCATATTTTGCCGCATTGCTGGTCAGTTTCTTCCTTACAACTTCATGGTAGAGGAAACGTTTCGCCACTTTGACTGGAAACGTTTGCCAGTAAACAACAACTACTACTGGAATTCTGTGTCTCCATTATGAAGTATCCATATTCCTCTGTCCATGACCTTCAGTCTTTTAAAAGCAAGGTGTGCGGGCATCTCGAATTGAACAGATCTTCAGTTTGGCTCTTTGGTTTATTTTTTCATGGAGGGAACAGCATTTTGGGCTACTGACTTTTGGTTCCTTCTTCTGTGCATTAAAAGAAATTCTAAACTATCAGGTCCCCTGAAAATTCTCTATCTGTCTGTCTATCTATCTATCTATCTGTCTATCTGTGTACCATATAGATAGATAGATAGATAGACAGATAGATAGATAGACAGATAGATAATCAGATAGGTAGATAATGCTCCTTGAGAAGTTAAACAGATTAAGCTTTACTAAATGTTTATCGTATGGTTTGTTCCCCAGCCTGGGTACAATTTTTATCTCCCACTTTTATTCCCCAAGATATTCCATAACAGTAATTGTAATAATATGACTAGAACTGAACACAGTACTTCAGGTGTGGATGTACTAAGGAACTTTAGAAATTGAGAATATTCTCTGATCTAAATTCAAATGCTTTTCCAGTGAATCTGTGCACTGTTGACATGGTTATTTCGATTTTTTTTTCTGGTTTCTCTTCTGGAGTTGAATATTATTCTTAGTGTAAATAATATTTTCATAATTCAGTACTGACATGTAAGATTTTGTATTTATCAGTAATAAACGTCACTTGCCATCTTTAATTCATATTAAATAGTAAATCAAAAAGTCTGTAAATTATTCGCCTTTTTTTTTGCAGGTGTATCTCCATTGTTACTGATTTTTACATCGGCAGTTGATATTCATGTTGCATAACATTAATTTTGTCAGTATGATTTTATCACCCAGGGGCAGAATGGAATCAAAAAGTAAATCTTATTGCTCTTCACTTCAATCATATGTAAAGCGTAAGTCTTTTTAATTAATTATGACTATATTCATATTCTGTTCATCAGTTATCAGTCCACCAGGGCGTTACAGCCATGGACTTACATCTTCTCATGTGTTTTGTGGGGAACTTTATCAGATCCCTTCTGGAAGTCGAGATGGATTAGATAATTTTCACCATTAACATCGATAAAGTCATAAAAGTATAGGAGGCTGGTAGAATATGGTTGTGCCAGATTACGTGCCGGAGTTTATTTTTTTTTATATATTTGTTTTGTTCTGAGTTTAATTGTGTCTAATTATTCCCTAAACTTGCACATTGCTGTTGTTAAACTAATTAGAGGGTAAATTGCAGAAGGTGAATTATTACTCTTTTTCAGTGTTAGGAACAATGTGGTGAAGTGGGTACATGTGGGTGGGTCTGAAAGTGGGAGGAGGCATGAACAGCCGAGAAGAAGGTAGATGGATAATGATAAATTGGTGAGTGAGAGTGCGAGGTGTGGAAATCGTTAAGGCTAGTGAAGTGACAGTATATCGAGCTGGATGAGTTGGTTATTTATGGAGGAGGACATGACAAGGGTTTTGCATTCCTGTATCACTAGACAGGCAGTGGAATTACGTTGTTTGGTAGGTGTAATATGAATCTTATTTACAGAAATAAGTAGAACAAAATATATTAAGATGGCTAGGCTTGTGAGGTTCAGTCAGGATTCCGGGGGCTTGGACAATTTGTGAATGACTTACGTTGCTCATGTCACTAATAATAGTTCTCCCTCTGTCGTACTTCCTCATTTTTTGTTTCCTTATCCGTAGAGGAAAAAATGTTATATCGATGAAGATGATGATAATGTTATAATGTTGTTGCATTTGCTATTTTCCAGCCGTGAGGTACAGTGACATTCCATAATAAAATGACTAAACTGCTTTTATTCTTACCTGGCCTAAAATTGCCGTCTTTTCATCGTGAATGCCGAGTTGTAACAAGAGATTAACAGTAGAAAACAATGCTAGTCACAAAGACATGCCGTGGAATGGATGTAGAGCCGTAGCATTGTCTTTTTACTCCACTGACTTATGTGACAACCTGCAAAAGGACGAAAACCCGGACTAAATTAAAATGAGTATGATATAGGTCAGGATTTTCATCTTTCATCCATGACTTTTTTAACGCATTTTTTAATTTTTTATTTAGCCCAAGTGGTTATTCGATCATAGGTTTATTGATTGCAATTAGAAGTGGGGAGGGGGGACGAAGCAGCAAAAAGGAGGGGATTCAGTGACTGTAGAGAAGTAGGACATGAAGAGAGGATAGATGATGAATTAGAGAGAGAGAGAGAGAGAGAGAGAGAGAGAGGGAGAGAGAGAGAGTCAACAACAGTTAAGAGATGAGGTATGAAGAAAGCTGAGCGATGACGAAGAAAAAAAAAAAAAAAAGTATAATAAATGAGAGTCAGAGATAACACACAAGAAAGAGAGAAGGGGTCATGGAGGAAAGGCAAAAGGGAGATTCAAGGATAGAAAGACGCAGACAAGATGTGGAGGTGGACGAAAATTGGGAAAGATAATGGATTGTGTCGATGGGGAAGGAGATGGCCGAGAGACGGTGACGATGGGGTGTGTGGACGATAATGGCAGAGGTGACGAGAAGGAGAGTGAGAGAGGAGGAGCTGAATGACTGACAGAGAGAGAGAGATGGAGGTGGTGAAGGGACAGGAGTGTGTGTGTGTGTGTGTGTGTGTGTGTGTGTGTGTGTGTGTGTGTGTGTGTGTGTGTGTGTATATTTATTGCCCCACAACCAGTATGGGTGTCGGTTTTATATTTCCTCTCTCTCTCTCTCTCTCTCTCTCTCTCTCTCAGGAAGAAAGGAAAGAGTAAAAGACAAGGGAAGAGGAGGTGATGAGGGTTGGTGTGTCGGGTCAAGGTTGATATATAAACATGGGGGACACAAAACAGCCACAAATTACAGCGCCTTAAGTAATGGTGATTAAATATTACAACGGAGGATTTACCACCTCACTATTTCACAACCATCCCAGTAAAATCACCTGCCAAACCAATAGCCCGGGTGTACATACACAGTTACACACACATGTACGCACAGGCTCAGATACCTACACGCGGATATTCTCATACACATACTGTACATACGTACTGTTATACCAGATTCAAAGAAGCTTTCAAGGATAAAAGGAATACACACACACACACACACACACACACACACACACACACACACACACACACACACACACACACACACACACACACATACGCCCTTTTCTCTCTCCTCATTCTCATATTCCCTTCCCCCCAAAAAAAAAAATAGTAATTAAGGGACTTTTCTTTCACCTCCACCCCCGGCTCCCTTTTATCTCTCTTTCATTCTCTCTCTCTCTCTCTCTCTCTCTCTCTCTCTCTCTCTCACTCGTCTATTACTCTCACGATTTTTTTCCCCTCCTAAACCTCTCCCTCTCTCTTTCTCTCATCCCTGCTCACGTCCCTCTCTCTTTCCCACTCCTGTCTCCCTCACTCTCATCTTCCTTCTCATGTATTTACCCATTTTCCAATCCTCTCCCTCCACGTGATTCTTTGTTTCATACTGCTCCATCTCCCTCCCTCTCTCATCCCTCCCTCATCCTTCTTCTCTCCCCCTTCTTCCTTCCATCTCCCATTTACACAGTTTTCTTTCCTCCCTACCCTCTCCCTCCTTGCCTACTCCCCTTTTTCTTCCGTGCCCCTCTCTGTCTCTTTCACCTCTCCACTTCTCCCTCTCCTCATTATCCTCCCCTTCCCTCCATTACTTACATATATATATATATATATATATATATATATATATATATATATATATATATATATATGTGTGTGTGTGTGTGTGTATGTGTTCGTGTGAGGTATGTATCATTCTTCCCTCCATTGTCACCTTCCTCTCTTCTCTCTCACACCATCCTTCCCCTCACCCTCATCTACAGTATGGTCCTTATTCTCGTCAGTTAAGGAAGCTCCCTAACACTCTTCCTTAACGATTTATTTTTTGATACGGGTAGTTAATATCAATTTGTATGTTACTTTTAATGAGTATGGTGGTATTTGAATGATTTAAATGATACGGAAGAGGATAGCAAGAAGTAGGAAGTCAAATAAATCGCTTAGGAAGAGATGTTGGGGAGCTTCCTTAACCGACGGGAAATACTTACCCCAACACTTTCCACTCCTCTCAATTGAAGAGGAAACTTTTAACGTTAGGAAAGATATATATATATATATATATATATATATATATATATATATATATATATATATATATATATATATTTTTACCACACCGCTGTTTGGTTGGTTAGGTGACTTAGGATGTTTGAGGGACGGAGGAAGGGGTAAGGAGAGGAAGGAGCAGGGAGGGGAGGGTTGGAAGAAAGAAAGAGGAAGGGTGCGAAGGAAAGGCAGGAGTAGGGAAAGGGAGGAAATGCAAGAGATAAAGCAGGTAAAGGAGAAGGAAAAGTGGGGGAGGAATTAAAAAATGGGTACAGAGAAAAAAGGAAAGGGTGGGAGAGGGACGGGAAAAACGAAGGAAATTAGGGGGAAGGGAGGAAGGACGGAAGGGGAGAGAAGAAAGGTGTGAAAGAAATGAGAGGAAGAAAGGAAAGGGAAGGAATGGAAGAGGGAAGGGAGAGTAATGGAGAAAACGACAGAAAAGTGAGGACGAGGAAAGTGTGAGAAAGCAATGAATGAAGGAGGGAAGAAATAGGAATATCCTAAAAGCAGAAAAAGGAGTAGGAAAGAAAAGGAAGAGCAACTACTGAAGGGTAAGGTTAGGGGTGACTGATGGAAGGGGGGAAAATGGGAGTGGGTGAGGGAGGGAGAACGGGGACTGGGGAAGGCAGCAAGTGGGTGATGGAGGAGGGAGGGAGGGCAGGGAGTAGGTGATGGAGGACAAAGAGAGGGAGGGCAGGGAGTGGGTGATGGAGGAGGGAGGGAGGGCAGGGAGTAGGTGATGGGGGGAAAAAGAGAGGGAGGGCAGGGAGTGGGTGATGGAGGAGGGAGGGAGGGCAGGGAGTAGGTGATGGGGGACAAAGAGAGGGAGGGCAGGGAGTGGGTGATGGTGGAGGAAGAGATGGAGGGCAGGAGGGCGGCAGGGAGTGCAGTAAGTGGATGGAGAGGGGGGGGAGGAGAAGGAAGTAAAGGAAAGGAATGCTGGAGGGAAAAAAAGAAAGATATATATAATTAACGAAAGAAAGGGAGTACAAAGGAGTACAAAGGAAGGTAACCAGCAACAGACCTTATGGTTCTTTCGAGGCTGCTTGTTACAGAGTAGACTATAACTACAAGATCTAATTCTTCATGCTGAAGGATAGGGATAGTAAAGCAAGAAGGCTTCCCCCACCTCCAAACCCTCCAGGAAAAAGTGAGAAAAACCACCATGCAGCATGGAAGAACTGACATGGAAATTTCATAGGGGAAACTGAAAGGATAAGTTACATTCTATAATACTTTATCTACAAGCTACCAGTTTGAATAACCTGAAAGACAAAGTAGTAATGCAAAATTAATAATCAAATAAAAATATCTAAGGCACGACATGTATGGGTACGCTGAGTTCGCGGGGTGTCTGTAGACACAGCGTGGAAATTACACAGTGGACAGTGTGGATGTTCATGGGTGGTGCGGCAGCTTTGCCTGGCGCTTTTAAGGTAGGCAGCAGTCAATCAGGCCCCAGCTCCGTTCACTCCACTGAGGCAAGGAACTTTCCCGTACGGGACAAGTACACAAGTTTCCTCCTGAAGTAGTGACCCCTGTTCATTAAAAAAATCCCGATTTTTTTTTTGTTTTTTGTTTATGCAAGGAAGAAGCCAAAGACCAGGAGGCCGCAAACCATTCCTTCCAAGAAAAGAAACAAATCAATACAAAAGAGAGACAAATTCAAGATCCATTCATTTCGAGTTGCCTGGACACACTGCGTTTAAAAGACTGGAGATCATAGGAAGTAGGAAATACAGACAGAGGGAGACAGTTCCAGAGCTGACCTGCTGCATAAATGAAAGACTGGGAGTAACGGTTAACTCTTGCATTAGCGAGTTGGACAGAAAAGGGATGAGAATTTGTTGCTAGACGGGTGCTACGCACCCGCCATAGAGGTGGAGGGATGCAAGCAGACAGTTCAGAGGAGCAGTGACCATTGAAGCAGCGATAGAAAAGAGATAAAGAGGCAGCAGTGCGGCGAAGAGACAGAGGTTGAAGGGAGCCAGTAGAGGAGGAGAGTTGATGAGACGAAAAGCCTTTGACTCCATCCTATTGAGAAGAGCTGTATATGGGGAGCCCCCCCACACATGAGATTTGTACTCTAAACACGGGCGAATAAAACCCGTGTATAAGGTCAACAACTGTGCAGGGGTAAAAAAGGTACGGAGTCGGATGGTGGTCACTTCACTGACAGGGACCCTCAGTGATCCACAGCCCATCACAGGTCGAAAGTAAGAGTTGTGACTATTAACTTAGGGCTGTCTATGCATATCCTAGTCTGTGCTTTTACTATATTTGCATTTAATAAATTGATCTGGGCTCTGAGGAAAAAATAAAAAGTTTATATATACACGAGTATTTTATTCTGGAGTAAACATATTGAGCTGGGGGTTAGACGACAGATACTTATCCAAGTGACCTTTAAAGGTTAGTACTGTATCATAGACCTCTGTTAAAGAAGAAATGCTTAGCTTCATGTGACTGGAATCGTTTCCCAATTATTTTGTGCCCATTACCTCTAGTATAATTCGAGTGATCAACTGTGAAGTATTCATCAGCAGCCATGTTATCGTACCCTTTGAATATTTTAAATACTTGAAATTATATCTCCTTGCTATCTGTGTTTAGTTAGGGTGAAGAGATTCAGGGCTTCTAATCGTTCCTCATATGGTTTGTTTCTCAAGCTAGGTATCATTTTGGTTACCCGACGTTGTACTTTTTCAAGTTTCTCTATATCTTTTTTGTAAATGTGGGCGAACTAGAGAATTTTATAAGGTGAAGATGATATTACTGGATTTATATTTGAACGCTGTACCAGTGAATCTGATTAATTTGTTGGCTTTCTGAACAGCCTCCATACACTACTTGGTTTAAGATCATTTGTTATAATAATTCCTAAATCTTTTTCTTGACTGACATTATCTAGTTGAATGTTATTCATGGTGTAACTGTCTTTTCCATTTTTATTTCCAGTGTTTAGCACATTGCATTTACTAATATTAAAGTCCATCTGCCAGGTTTGGGCCCAATTAAACAGTCGATTGAGGTCACTCTGTATTGCCTGCCTCTGTAAAAATGTGTCTGCTCTGTTACCAATTTTAGTATCATCAACAAATTTGGTTATTTTACAAATTAAACCCTCATGTATATCATTTATGTATATTTAAAACATAATAGGACCCAGTACTGAGCCCTGTGGCAACCACTAGTAACATCTTTCCAGTCCGATTTTTTACCATTTATTACAACCTTCAGTTTCCGTTCTGTAAGCCAATTATCGATCCACCCGAGCACATTCCCTCTAAACCCAAGCACGTTTTAATTCTGAAGTAATCTTTTATGGGGAACTTTATCAAATGTCTTTTGAAAATCGAGAAATACAATTTCAAAAAATCTGGTCTCATCATATATATTGAACATATCATAGAAGAAATCCAAGAGATTTGTGAGGCAAGAGCGATTGTTTCGAAAACCATGTTGTGAATCTTTGATGAGCTTACTTATTTCTAAGTTCTTAACAATTTATCTCTGAGAGTAGTTTCCAACAACCTGCACATTACTGAAGTTAAATTTATTGGTCAGTAATTTCCTGGCTGCGATTTTTTGTGCCTTTTTTGAATATCGGGGTTACATTTGCTTCACAAGGCACCTACTGTTTCTTAGTGATTTATTGAATAGCTTGGCTAATGGCTTTGATATTACATCCACTGCTTCTTTTAGGATGCGCGGAGATATTCTATCTGACCCTGGTGTTTTACTCACTTTCAGTTTACCGATGGCAAGTCGTACGTCGTTTTCGCTAACAATAATGTCGCTAAATATGCTGCTCTCTTTTAAGGTAAGAGGAAAAGCTGTGGGAATGGACTATGTATTTTCAATTGTAAGTACGGATGCAAAGAAAATGTTGATAATTATTGCCATCTTTGTTTCATCTTCGGTATACATTCCATTATCTGTGACTAGTGGACCAATTATTGGTGATATTACCTTCTTGTTTCTGATATAGCTGAAAAATTCTTTCAGGCTGGATTTACAGTTACATGCAATGTAAGTTTCAAAGTTTTTCTTATTCTGCTTTATTAATTTTTTTGCTTTTCAGCGAAGAGCATCATCACTTTGATTCTTTGTTGTAGTATAATTTTTGTGTGCAAGTTTTTTAGCTGATATGCAACGTTTAATTTCCGCATTCCACCATTTGGGTTTATTATTTTTAGCAGGCCGTTGGTTTTGCATTAGAATACATAATGTTACTTCTTTACCGAGAATATCTGTGAATAATTTCCATGCTTCATTAGTATTCACTGTTTGAACAATGGGGTCCAAGTCACTAGAACCAATTATTTCCTTTAATTTTTGAAAGTCCGCTCTCTTCTTTTCAGGTACTTTCACATAACTCGCCCTGACATTGTCGTTACTGAACCTGATGTTGAATGTGACCATACGATGGTCACTAGTACCAAACTCTTCCCCTACGATAACATTATTTACCAAGTTTTCCAATGTGGCCAAAATCAGGTCTAATATGCTAACTCCTCGTGTTGGGCAGTCTATGAACGGATGCAGTGAACTTCCTTGCAAGCAAGTGTACAGGTCCAAGCCTGTGTGTGACAAGTCTCTTCCTTTTTGGTAACTGGTAAATTAAAATCACCAAAGATTACAGTATTATGGGTGCTACATATTTCAGCAATTTGGTTGTAAATTTCTCCAGCTGTGTTACTGGACTGTGCGGGCGGACGATAAAACAATTCAAGTACTGTTTTGCCACGAGATGTATTTCTAAGGTAAATACTGTCAACATTATCAATAGAGGGCTTATGAATAACAAATGAATATAGTCCTACTTTAATATAAAACAGTACACCACCCCCCCACTCTATTATTTCTCTCACTACTAAAAATAATATAACCTGGTATGTTGTACTACGCTAAAAAAAATCTCGTTGTTCCGTGTTGAGCCATGATTCTGGTACGCCTGTTACATTATAATTTTCAGCAAGAACGTAAAGCCTCTAAATCAGAGGGCGGAATGGGAGAGAAAATTTGAGGGAGGGAGGGAGGGAAGAAGATAATGAAGATTATATGGGAATGAGAAAAATGAGAGGAAGGGAGGTAATGACGATGAAAAATGTATTAAGAGGAGAGGAGAAAGGGGTGAAGGAAAGGAAGGAAATAATGGAACATAGGAGGGAGGGAAGATGGAGAATGAAGGAGGGATGAGAAAGATTGAATAATGAAGAAAGGGAGGGAGGAAGGAGAGCGGATATGGGAGGGAGGGAGGGAGAAAGGAAGAGAGAGGATAATGGGAAGGAGGAGAGAAGGATGGGAGATAGTAATGATGGGAGAAAGAATGGGATGAGTGAAACGGAATAATGAAGATAGAAAAGGGAAAGCAAAAATTAGGGAGATGTAGGAAAGGATAAAATTAAAATAAATCTGTGGTATGTGTGTTGATTAACTTGACTGCTTTTCCCTCTTTATTATATCCTCGCTATCCTCTCTTACTTTCTCCTTGGTAATCTCCTCACTCTTGTATATTCATCTTTCCCCACTTCCCCCTCACTTCCCTCTGCACATTGTTCCTCCTCCTCCTCCTCCTCCTCGCTATTCCCTTTCCACCTCTTCTCTTATTTCCTTTATCCATTGTACTTGTTCTTCTCTCCCCTCACTTTTCACAACAAGCCACTGGAGCGCTTGAGGGGGTAAAACTAAATGAAATATGAGAATGTGTGACGTTCGTGAGTGTACAGTATAGTGAATAATGGAGTTTGAAGTGCATGACAAAATGCATGGGGATGGTAAATCTGGACTGCTGTAAATTCAAGTTGATGGTGGGTGAGGCTGTAGTGTGTAAATGTGGCTTTAGTGTGAGATTATGCGTACAGGAAGAAAACTCGAGAATATGAACGGATTTATAAAGTGTAAGATTTTTTTTTTTTATGGATAATGAATGGAGGAAGGATAAACAAAGGAAAAAAAATAAGTACATGTGACTAAAGGCATCCTCCCTTCATAAAATATTTATAACAACTGGATTTGAATTGAAGTGGATTAAATGTTTGTGGGAAACAACTCCCAGGAAGTGAATTCCAGAGAGTAGTAGTTCTGGGGAAAATGAATTTTGATAAGCAGAGGTTCTGCATTGCGGGGGAGAGAGTGTGAGTTCATGGACGCTCCCAGCTGCCCGAGTATTTCGGGAGAAAATGTGAAGGGGAGGCACAATTGAAGCCAGTTCGTCAGAGCACTTACGGTAAAAAATATCGACAAATTAATGCTAAAGAAGCAACATCTCTACATACTGATAACGGAGGAAGGTCCTGCATAATGGCAGGATTATTGATTAATCTAATGGCTTTATTTTGAATTTTGTTAAACTGCCTCAATGCAACCGCTCCACATCCACTCCACAGTGGTGAACAGTATTCGATCTGAGAACGCACATGACTTTTGTATATTGTGGCCATCTGCTTGTCAGTTAAGAACTCACGAACTCTGTACAGTCCCAATTTTTTGGGAAGCATTTCTAGCAAGAGATTTAACATAAGCCGTCCAACTTATGTTGGGGTTTAGAGTAACACCTAGGATATCAGTTGTAGTGGATATGGGAATATTGACATCATTTAAAATTATGTGAGAGTCTGAAGGATTCTTTCTGTTGGAGAAATTAATGTATTTAGTTTTCTGAGCATTAAATGAGACCAGATTTGTTTGTCCCCATTGATTAATTTCAGAAAGGTCCTGGTTCAGAGAAATTGCTGTGTTTATTTGGGAATTTATAATATCAAAGTGTCTAAAGGAGGTACTAAATGTGAAAGAACTATGAAGAGTCGAGTCATCAGCATAAGAGTGTAATGGGTTGTGAGTGACAGATAGGAGGTCATTTATATGAATGAGAAAGAGGGTTGGCGCCAAAACTGATCCCTGAGGTACGCCAGCATTTATGGATTGAAACTGAGAATAAATTCTATCTACTATGACCCGTATTTTTCTATTATGAATGGAAGAAGAAATTAGAGGAACCAGTGATGCAAGGCCATAGTGTGACATCTTAGACATTAAGGCCCGGTGCCATACTCTGTCAAATGCTTTTGATATATCATGTGGTATTGTGTGTGTTTCACCATGTTGGTCTATTGTTTTGTTAATCTGATGGGTAAGAAGGCAAAGAATGTCTACAGTTTAACGTTCTTGTCCAAATCCATACTGCCGATCATTGATTAATTTATTGATTTCTAGGTGCTTGATTATGTATTTGTTAATTAGTGTCTCAAAAACTTTGCCGAGAATGGAAGTTACTGCAATTGGTTTATAGTTTGATGGATCAGAAGTTGCCCCCTTTTTAGGAATAGGATGGACATTTGCTTCTTTCCAAGAGGCTGGAAAAGTTGAGGTACGGATGCATAAGCGGAAAATTTTTGCCAAAAAATGAATTATTTGCTGAAAGGACTGAGGTGCTGAGTGCGGGGTTGGGTGCTAGAGAGAGTGCCAGGTGACAAAGTCCTTGCTAGATATAGCCCTTAAATTGACTCCCCAAGGCGAGGAGGGACGGTGAGGTGGGGGGTGCGGGCTGCGAACCCACCTTCCAAGAGGTACCTTCAAGATCAAATATTCAACAGCAGGTAGACAGGTAAGGTGGGAGGCAGGCAGAGATACAGGTAGTTTGGTCGAAGGCAAAAGGACAAACAGGCATGAAGGCAGGCAGGGAAGGTGGTGCTCAGGCAGGTTGTACAGTGATCAGCAAACGACAGGCACAGAATAAGACGAAGAGACGAAGTGAAGCTGGGGCTCAGGAAGGGGCAGAGACAAACAGAGAGAGAGGGAACATGCAGCTAAACAGGCAGGCACAGGGCTTGGCGGGAGACAGGCAGGGAAGGAAGTGCAAAAACGCAGGTAGGCAACAGGCAAAGGACAGAAAAAGAGATACGCAGGCTCAGAGACAAAAGACAGAAAAACAGATAAACAAATACGGCAAAAGACAGATAGGCAGAAAAACAGACAGGCAGAAAAAGGCAGAAGACAGGCAGGCATGCAAGCATCAGGTGTGCGTGTATGTGTGGAAAGCGAGATGTGATGAGAGTGGCTGGTACGTGATCTTGAGAGAGCAGTAGAGAGGGAGGTAGGAGAGGCTGAGGGGAGGGGGAAGGTAGAGCACAAGGATCAAGTGAAACAGCTGGCTAAGGAAGAGAGAGAGAGAGAGAGAGAGAGAGAGAGAGAATGTATAAACAGGATTTCAGTTTGTTCATATCTTCAGTTGTGTTGGTGTTTGTGGTGAGGAATAAAATTGTGTATACGGGGGATGGACTAGAGTGGATGTAGGCTTCGTGTATTTTTAGTATGTTTTGTTCCCCTATTGTCCTTGAACTGAGGTTGAGGATCATGAAGAGGGTGGAAGGGGTGCACTGGGAGCGGGGCGGTGTGATGGAGAGGGCTTCGGGTATGAGAGACTTGGCAGAGCGGTCAATAGGGGAGGGGGCTGTGTGGAGGGGTAAAAGAAGGAAAGGATGGGGTGGAGGAGGAAACCGAGGGAGGGAAGGGGGGGTGGAGGAGGAGACCAAGATAGAGACGGGATGGAGGGGGGTAGCTGAGGGAGAAGACAATTTGGGGAGGGGGGGCAGTGGAAGGAGGCAAATGGGAGAGGGAGGAGGGGTGCAGAGAGTGGATGGAGGGTAAGGGGGGCTTGGGTGGAAGAGGGAAACTAACGGGGAGGTGATGGAAGGGGTCAGGTAAGGGGAGGGAGCAGTGACCGTGTGGAGGCGGCACTTCTGGGGAGGGGTGAACGTTGCGTGAAGTCGGTCAGTGGTGAAGGCAGATTATAGTCTTCTTTCTTTCCCTTTTTTCTTTCTCTTCTGCTGTGGTCATGGCAGTGCACCGATGTAAGTTTATCTGATGATGGCATGAGGATCGATGGGGCAGTGGAAGGAAACTGCTGTGCGGCAAGGGTTACCGCCAGAGGATTTTAACTCCTTCAGTCCGGTGCTGTATTTTAATATCATTATTGCTACTTAAAGACATGTTTTTTGTTCTGTACAGGAGAGACTTCGCACACTTGAGAGGTAAGATATCATCTTCATTGACGTGCTCAGTACGATACATTCTTCATAATTAGAATAAAACTCACATCATAGTATAAAAAAAAAAAAAAGCCACTATATTGAAGCGGATAATCAGCTTTGGAGAAACCTTGTAATAAAGGGTTTAACGCATATGTAACTGACTTAGAGGGAAACGTTTCCCTCGTCTAAGTAAAATTGTATGGTGGAAGGAAGAATTGAATATCTGACCGAAGCCCTACCATGAAAGTGTGTGACTTCTCATACTGTTACCTTGCCCCGTATCAGATTTATATGCAGACAAGTTTCATATATATAATTTTTAAGTTGTGTGGGATTGTGTCCTTACTATGACGAGGGAAGAATCCTTACAATATTTTCCAAAACCTACTGCACCTTACAATACATACATATATAGGTCATGCATTGCAACAAGCGGAAATTCTAGGTGGGAGAGAATGGTTAGGGCTTGAGTTCTTTATTTTCTCAAAAGTTTCGGGCTGCACAGAACACATCTTCAGAGAGTTTGAACAATAAGTAATAGAGTCGAGGCATTTATACCCCTGGAAATTCCTCCTCCCCTTCTCGTGCCGCAGTCTAATTGGCTACCTCTATAAAAATTTCGTCGTCCTACCCCACCCCTGATTGTGACATTAGCGTCATCCTTGCTGTATATCTACAGAGGATGAAAAGTCCCTCTCTATGGTTAGCTAAATTTTTACACAAATATGAGCTGCTTTCAACAATTTTTTCATATGTTTATTCAGATCTTTCTCGATGACTGCAGCTTCTTCCCATTTGGGGATATGATTATGCAGATCTATAGATAGCACTAGGGAAGTACTCTTTGGCAACGTACACTGGGTCACAAAAGTATCGGTGCACAACATGCGTGAAACATTTGGGACCACAGAACGAAGGTCACAGAAATGTTAGTATCCGACCTACAACACGTTGGTAGCTCTGATGTCGGGAGGTGTCATATATCGCCAACTAGCAATATCCTTTTACAAAACATATAGCAAATGTAATGTTTATATACTGTAGACAGACACTGATGATACACAATGAGACGTTGGTAATGTCAGCAGTTGTTCGAACCTTTTCGGTAGGCATCGCACCCCCTGTGCACTGATACTTTTTTGATCGAGTGTACATTATATCTACTTTGTGTTCTACTGTTTTGTATCCATTCCTCGTTCTGTTTCTCGTATGTACGTTTTAGAGCATCCACTGCACGGTTTGCTGTATACTACATTGTTCTCATTACCCGTATTGTTTTCACTCGGTTTGTCTGTCTATTTGTTTGTTGGTTGGTTGGTTGGTTTGTCTGTCTGTCTGTCTGTCTGTCTGTCTCTGTTAACAACTTTACGCGAAAACTACTGGTGCGATTTTGACTACAATTACAGGGATGATGGGCAATGACCTGATCACATGATTAAATTTTGGGCCAAATTGGGCCAAGGCCCAAGGTTGTAGGCCAAAAAAATGTAAAAAATAAAAAATAAATAAAATAACGGGGACGGGTAAAAATCGTTTTTTCTCCATAACTCCTTTCAGTTTCTTCATATCGACATGAAACCAAACCTAAATGTGCGTCTTTGAAATCTGCATCCCATAACATTCCTCCTTACATCAGGGGGGTCACCCCCCAGTTAGCGGTAGGGGAGTCAGTGTCAGGTGGGTCGGGCCTAAAATTTCAGATGGACAATTATCACCCGATTTACTCCAAATCTGATAATGTGACATCTCTGACTACATATCCTCTTGTGCTTATACGTCAGCACTGAAATGACTGCAGGAGACAGCTTTGCTGTGTCTTGGCACCGCTTCTTGTTATTACTTCCTTTCGCCTTTGTTTTGACTATTTCTCCTATTTTACGTCCCAAGTATGCTGTGATCTTACGGCCTACTCTCTGCAAATACTTGTTGACATCCGAAACTTTGCTTGAGTTAGTACATACATATCTTGTATTTTCGTCGTTTGAGTGGGCATTGACATTGTCTGTCTTGTTTTTAATTATATCAGTTACCTTCCTTTTTAGTTTTAACAGCATGCCTAACAGAGAACATATCTGAAAGGCTTTTGTATGTAGCTAATCTCATCCTCTATGAACTCCTTAGCGCAAATTCTGTATACCCTTGGGAAAAATCCTTTACCAACTCCAGACTTGGTGCTTTTGTTGTGAGCAGAGATAATGGATAGTCATTTCTGTTGGTTAGTTTACGATACACAGAGTATTTAGATCCCTTGCCTGTTCTCCATTATATAGTATCAAAGAATGTTTTTTTTTTTCCTCTCTTTCACTTCTACTTCTTTGAACTGTATGTTTTCATTCACGGCCGGATTCATTTTGTTGTCAGTCATAGTCAGTCAGTTGTGCTGAGAGCATCACCAGGTGCAATAAGTAAACCGTGTTGGTGAGTTTACAGGTAAGTTTGGAGGATAATTGAAAGTTTGCATTCCACTGCCCGATTTCGTGCTTAACCATACGGCCAGAGGTTTCATAATCACCTGCTTCGTAGTGGGGCTGCACAGTGCTCGTGTGCTTGTTCATCCAGTGTCCATTCCCCTCGTCCAAAACAGATTCGCTGAGGGAACTGTGGTGTTATTCACTAGTCGTTGTGTACTTGTCCATTTTTTTTTTTGTGTGTCCGACTCTGGGCAAAGGCTTCAGGGCCTATATCTCGGGGGCAGTACCCTATCCCAAGGCCCAGCAGTCCTCCTACACCTCTACATGTCACCGCTTCGGCCCTAACACCCACCGTCCATATTGAATACATGCTAGGGCTGTCTCATACAGGACTGGTGTATTGGTATTAGCGGGGGTATTTTTACATGTCAGCGGGTCATCTGGTAGCTCAGGAAAGTCTGCTTTTTATGAAATTCAAATCCTTAAACTGTTCCCTGCCCCAGCCGGGATTCGAACCTGGGTCCATCAGGACTGCAGGCCGCCTCTCTACCGATTCAGCCACCGCCTCCCCCAAGTTGCAAATGGGAGGGGGTCGTTTATGGCAGGTGTGGGTTGCTTGTGGAGCCACAGACTTTTGGTGATGGGATTCTCGAGAAGACAGTGGTGTGGGGTTGTAGTGGTGTGAAGTCAGGCAAGTATTTTTCTGTGACTGGGGTGTTTTTAGAGTTTGTCATGTTGTGTGATGAAAGTTTAGTCCTTGTAGTTGAAATCCCGGAATAATATGGACGTGAGCTCGTTGGACTGCAGGCTGAAGTTGCCCTTCTCCCGCAGTCTATCGTCCTTCTTTCAGGGATAAGGAACGTGTTGAGGGACGTTTGTATGACCAGGCAGGGGAGTTGCCCGGCCATGTCATTGCAACCACTAGAAGGCGTATAGTTATGACAGAAATGTCATGTTTTTGCTTCCAAGGACTTGCAGTGGTTTAGTATGTAGCTGTAGTGGTGTGTGTGTGTGTGACAAAATTTTTTTTTTATAGTGTGGTGTTACAGATGACTATGAAGCGTCACTTCAGCTGATAGCAAGTTAAAAAGAAAAAAAGAAAAAAAAATGTACTTCAAGGACTGAGGAAGGTTACTTTGTTAAGAGTGTTGGCGTCTTCTGTGGTGTGTATTATGTTTGTGGTATTGATGCATGTGGATTTGTGGTATGGTTGTGGTTGTGGTGATGGTGATGTAATATGCGGAAATAGTGGCACAGAGTAGTATTTGTGGTAGTGTTTGTGGAACTGTTGTTAATATCAGGCTTGCTTATGTTAAGGATATTGGTATTATGCAATTTTAGTTTGTGGTAGTGTAAATTGTGGAAGAAGTAAGTATGAAAGTGGTGTTTGTTACAGTATTGCCTATTTACGTGAACAGCGGTAGGTCATTGTTTTATGTTGTGATGAAGTTCTTGATCTTCTTGTTTGTGATAATCCTGACTGAGAGAGGATTTGAGGAATTCCTGTTCGTGGTATTGTTTATGGAAGCAGTCATGGCATTAAACTGTGTGTTTGTCGGGGTGAAGGACGAGCTACGACTGGAAATTATGATGAGATATTTAAGGTCAGAGGTGTGTGTGTGTGTGTGTGTGTGTGTGTGTGTGTGTGTGTGTGTGTGTGTGTGTGGTTGGTAATGAGTACTCAGTATGTCTGCAGTGGTGAATATAAGGTAAGGACTGTGTGGTGACATTTGTGGTAACATTATGGTACATTTAGTATTATATTTCCGTCATCATTTTATCATAATAATAACAGTGATAAATATTAGTGTGAAATTGGGATATGTGGATGATAACTAATATTCCCACATGTATTGTTCGGAAAATGATGATGATGATGATGATGATGATGATAATGATGATCAGCGTATATTTGATGTTAATAATAGCTGTATGTGGTGGATGTGGAAGTGGTGAAGATGGTGCGACTTTTATGATACTGTGCTTGTTGAAACTGTGGTATATGTGGTGTAGATCATGGTAGTTGTTGTGAAAATGTTCGGTTGTGGTGACGGTTGGTTGCTGTGGTGATATTGT
>NC_137033.1:50987014-51014514 GCF_032717465.1 Coenobita brevimanus | reverse complement strand
CTTTGTGTTCCCTATCGCGTCCTTCCTTCTCTCTTATCCCATCTTTCTCCCTCACTTTTCTTTCTTATCCCCTCCCCCGTCTCCGTTTCCCATTTCTCTATATTTGTTATCCATCATTTTCTCCTGTCTTGCTTCTTTGTTTTTGGTTCCGCCAGTCACTCTTCCTTGTTTTGTTACCCCCGCCAAACGAAGTTTAACGGAGTTGTTGCATTCACCTTGTCTGTTTGTTTGTGAACAAAGTGTCACAAAAAGTTATCGAATTATAATGAAATCTGGTGCGTAAGTAGACAGTGGGTCACGAAAGAGTTTAATAGTGTTTGAGGTGGATCCGTATCCAAAAGCAGGAATAAATTTTTAATATTATTAGGGCTGGCGGAGGTATGTGCTCTCTGATACTGAGTAACAGGGCAGACTAAGACCGTACAATTAATTGAGTATGTGAGACCGGAAAAGTACTCGTCTTGTGGGAAAGTGGATTTGCAGCAGTAAATAGTAAATTGTATTTGTGTTGGCGAAGGTATGCGCTCTCTGACAACTTTCTTGCATCATTCTTGTCACTAACCTATATTTCCTCTTCCTTTAATACCCTTTTTCCCTTTCCTCCCTTTATCCTTTTCCCCCTTGTTTCCTCCATTCTTTTCCCCCGTCATTCTCTCTCTCTCTCTCTCTCTCTCTCTCTCTCCCCCCCCCAAGTACAAATATAATACTGGTTTCGTTTATCAATACATCAAATTGTTGGTGTAAATTCTAAAGCCAGACGTCTGTTGCATGAGGTTGTTTTAAGAGGGGCGGGGGGAAGGGTGAAGCCCCTGACTGAAAATGTACGAGGGTTAAGATTAGGAAGAGAGAGAGAGAGAGAGAGAGAGAGAGAGAGAGAGAGAGAGAGAGAGAGTTTTGCGTTTTTTTTTTTTTTGTTAGAGTTCGTAGGGTACATGTATGCTCATAAAGAAAACAAAGCAAATACAGAGCAAACTAGAGCCCCCCCCCCCAAGGGGGAATCACATCAGCCACAAGCCGATACTTATCTTGCGCGGCTCGGAATATTACCTTGACCTACTTTTCCCAATTTCGAACTCGTAGATTTTCATCCCTAATACTATCTATCTATCTATCTATCTATAGCCCGACGCCCTAATCCCGCAAAGGGTGGCCACAGACAAAACGCCTCCAAGTCGCTCTGTCACCCACCATTTGACTACCCTCCCCCCAACTCACCCCCCCCTCCCTCATATACCTCTCAACTCCATCCCTCCACCTCATCCTCGGTCTACCTCTCCCTCTCCCTCCCTCCACCTCACCTACATACACCCTCTTAGTCAGTCTTTCATTCTCCATTCTCTTCACATGTCCAAACCACCTCAGTGTATTTCTCCTAATCTTCTCAACCACATCCACATCCACCCCACATCGTTCCTTCACTTCTTCATTGGTCAACTTGTCCCTCCACGTCACTCCACATGCTCCTCTCAAGTAACTCATTTCCACTGCTCTCACTCTTGACTTGTTCCCCTCTTGCAAGGTCCATGCCTCGCTTCCATACGTCAGGGTAGGAATCACAATACTATCATGCAGTGACTTCTTAACTTCCATACTCACCTCCCTATTTCTCATCACTGCTTTCAGTGTACCAACGACCTTCCTTCCCTGGTGTACCCTTTCACGCACTTCATCCCCCAAAGTTCCATCCTTACTCATCACACTACCCAAGTACTTGAATGCACTCACATTCTCCATATCCTCACCATCCAACCTCACTGCACACTCTGTGACTTCATTCCTCCCAAACACCATAACTTTACTTTTGTTTACATTAACTTTCAGATTCCTCCTCCTACACACTGTCCCAAATTCATTCACCAAACCTTGCAACTCCCATTCATCTTCACTCAAAAGTACTGTATCATCAGCAAACAGCAACACCGGAAGCTTCCAAATCTCACCCTCATTCATTAGAGCCACCCCCACATCCACTGCCCTACCCTGCACCTCCTTTACAACCCCATCCATGTATATATTAAACAGCCCTGGAGACATCACACAACCCTGTTTCAGTCCCACATTGAGATCAAAGAACTCACTCAGCTCACCATCCACTCGCACCATAACCCTAGCTCCCTCGTACATACTCTTCACAGCACTCAACAATTTCCCCTCCACTCCATATATTCTTAATACCTTCCACATACCTTGCCTATCTATTCTGTCATAAGCTTTCTCCAAGTCCATGAAGGCAGCATACACTTTCCTTCCCTTCTCTAGATACTTCTCCACTAAACATCTTGGAACAAATATCTGATCTACACACCCTTTTCCCTTCCTAAATCCCCCTTGTTCTTCTCCAACTAGCCCCTCTGTCATATGCCTAACCCTATCAATGAGAGTTCTACCATATATTTTACCAGTCACACTAAGTAGGCAAATACCCCTATAGTTACCACATACTTCTCTCTCTCCTTTTCCTTTGTATAAAGGAACAATTATACCTGATTTCCAGTCCTCTGGAACCCTTCCCTCTTCCCAAGCCAATCTACACAACTTCCATATCCACTCCACAACAGTCTCACCTCCATACCTAAGCATTTCACCACACACTCCATCAATTCCTGGGGCCTTTCCCAACTTAATATTCTTCATCGCTTCCACTACTTCCGCCCTACTGATCTCTTCCTCCCTCCTCTCATCTCTTCTTCTCCCAGCCATTCCCCAACCACTTATACTCGCACTGCTCTCACTCTCCACATTCAACAAATCCTCAAATTGCTCCTTGCATCTCCTCAGTTTCTCTCTCTTCTCCACCAACAATCTATTATTCCTATCTTTCACTCCCCTACTATTTCCCCTTTCACACTGCCTTACTTTCTTTACCTCCTTCCAAAACAATTTCTTACTTTCCCTCCATTTCACACTCAGATTCCTCCCAAACTCCTCATCCACTTTCTTTTTACTCTCCTTCACCAGTCTCTTAACCTCCCTTCTCCTGCTCACATATACCTCTCTCTTCTCTCTCTCATCTTCTTCCCTACCTCTACTCGCTAACCATTCACTATATGCCTTCTTCTTTTGTTCCACAGCTCGTTTCACCTCATCATTCCACCATGCTGTCCCTTGCACACTCTTGCATCTCCTCCTCACTCCACAAACCGCCTCACACGCTGCGCCTATCTCTTCCGTGAATATCTTACATACGTCTTCCACCCCTTCCATCTGCTCTAGCTCATACCTTCCCAGTCTTTCTTCCACTATGCTCTTAGACTCTGTCATTTTCTCACTATCTGGCAATTTCTCCACTCTTCTCACAGCAGTTGCTTCCTCCTGTCTTCCCCTTCGTCTCCTCAACCACTTTCTTTGCAGCTCTACCTTGGCCATCACTAAGTGATGGTCCGAGAGTCCATTCCCCCACCCTCTCCACACTCTTGCATCCAACATTTGTCTTCTCATTCGCTCATCCACACACACGTAGTCTATCATTGCCTTTCGTTCAACAAGTTCACCATTCATCCTCCTCATTACTCTCCATGTATACCGGTGGATCATCTTATGCCGAAAGTAGGTGTTGGCTATTGCCAACCCCTTACAAGCACAGATGTCCACCAAAGCACTTCCATTCCCATCTGCGTCAGCTGGCACACCCCACTGACCAACCACTCCATCCACTCGTACATTCCCAACTTTGCCATTCATGTCTCCAGTCAACAGCACTCTCTCGCTCCTCTCAAACTTGTCCATACACGCTTCTACTCTCGCCCAAAACTCATCTTTCACTCTTGCCACTCGATCCTCTGTTGGGGCATACACACATACAATCGCCCATGCTTGTATACCTACTTTCATCCTCACCCATACAATCCTTGCACCCACTGTTCCATACTCTCTTATATTCTCCTTCCACTTCTTGCTTATCATCAGACATACTCCCTCTCTTGCCCTTTCATTTTCATTGACTCCCACACATATACCTAAACCATATTCCCATTCTCTCACCCTTTCACCCTTTATTTAGTTTCAGTCAATCCACATATATCCACTTTTGCATCCTCAAGCACCTGAACAATCTCTCTCTCTTTCACTTCATCATTCACTCCTCTCACATTCCACGTTCCCACCCTAAGCATGTCCTTCGTCCGTTCCTTAGTCGTCAACGTATGGTCCGTCTGGGTCCGAGGCGCTTTATTTGCTTTTTTAGTTAGTTCTTTTTACGGGGTGGGGCACTAACCCACCACCAACCCTTTTAGTCGCCTCGTACGACAAGCAGGGATACTGGGGGAGTATTCTTGAAACCCCCCTACCCCCAGGGGGGAAAAGAAGGGATCACAAAGCAAGGGTTGAACTTGGTACACCTGTGACAGAGTCCGTGACCGCTCCTAATACACACCTGTTTTTAAAATTTTGTGATGATATCTTGAACGGTTGCGAAGTTATCGTGGTAACAGACACACAGACCTTGACCTACTTTCGCCAATTTCGAACTCGTGATCTATTTCTTTACCTACTACCTACCTGTAAAATTTTGTGATGATATCTTCAGCGGTTGTGAAGTTATCGTATCGCTCTTACAGACATACACACACACAAATACACAAACTGAAAACAATACCAGCTTCGCTATCGCGGCTGGTAATAACAGCCTCCATCAGGTCCAAGTCTTCTGTCACACACACCCAAATCCACGTGCCTTGGATTTCACTCTGGCTTATTCCTCAGGCCAAAGATTTGATTTTTACTCGGGAACTGGCGCTGGATTACTCTGAGATTATATTGTTGTGGTGGTGGTGGTGGTGTTGTGGGTGGGGTGCGATGGTGTGATATATTGCTGTGATGGTGGTGAGGTGGGTGGGTTGCGGTGTGTGTGTGTGTAATATTGTTGTGGTGGTGGTGTGGTGGATGGGGTGCGGTGTATGGGTGTTGTATTGTTGTGGTGGTGGTGTGGTGAGGGGGGTGCGGAGTGTGTGTGTTATATTGTAGTGGTGGTGGTGTGGTGGGTGGGGTGCGGTGTGTGGGTGTTACATTGTGATGGTGGTGGTGTGGTGGGTGGGGTGAGGTGTATGGGTGTTATACTGTTGTGGTGTGGTTGGTGGGTGCGGTGTGTGGGTGTTATATTGTAGTGGTGGTGGTGTGGTGGGTGGGGTGCGGTGTGTGGGTGTTACATTGTGATGGTTGTGGTGTGGTGGTGGGGTGAGGTGTATGGGTGTTATACTGTTGTGGTGTGGTGGGTGGGGTGCGGTGTGGGGGTGTTATATTGTAGTGGTGGTGGTGTGGTGGGTGGGGTGCGGTGTGTGGGTGTTGTTGCCTTTGATTCCAGTGACGTGCTTTGGGATGAGGGCGAATTTCTAGGAACGACTCTGCCCCTTAGTCTCTCACTAATGATTTTTGGACGCTAAATGCTTCACTCTCGTTAGTTTTAGAGAAGCCTCACCACAACACCACACCTCACAAAAACACCTTCCCACACCATACAACACCACACCACACCTGACAAAAGAACCCTTCCACACCACACTACACTACACCTCACAAAAACACCTTCCCATAACACACCACATCACACCACAATATCACACCTCAAAAAAACACCCTTCCACACCTCACCCAAGACCCAAAAGCTCCTGCATTAGTGTGTGTGTGTGTGTGTGTGTGTGTGTGTGTGTGTTCTCGCAGTACCTTATTACATCTTACCAATTTACTCTGATGAACCTTTTTTCAGCCAGGGACGATTTATATAATCTAGGTAAGACCTGACCTATTTCGGGATTAAAGAAGGCCATCCTCAAACCCTCACTCTCGGAATGTCTCTCCTAAGCTAAAGAAAATCATTTAGAGATATCAGAAAGAAAATACTGTTATCTTTATCATCACTTGCGTGGTTTCTTCACAGCTTAAGTTTTCTCCACTGGGGAATCTGTTTTTCACCTTTGATTATTTCGTTCCCTGCTAATTATATTTTTCCTCTTTGGTGTATTTCCTTCAGTGCTGATGATATTTTTCTTCTCCGGTATGATTTTTCTCGCTCCTGATTCCAGATTCACCACAGATAACTTCCTTCACAGCTAATCATACGAATATATGTCTCTCTTGGTTGGATATAATTTCTTTTTACATTTTTCTTGGTTACATGTGACTGTCGAGTTATTTACAGTGTCATGAAAGACTATTTTGCTGCTGTGGTGAACTTTGTCTTTTAATCAGGCCAAGTTATGATTGTTATATGTAGCACAGAGTAATTCATGAGTCAGAACAATAGAATGATCTACTTGAACCCTTATGTTCCTGTGTATAAAATTTCCTGTTTACCTTGAATTAACACCACATGGTGTTATTCCCTGGAGTGTTCTGTTAGACAGAGATTGAATGAGTCTTTTGATTTACGTTACGTGTCGCTGGAGAGGAAAAAGCTAGAAATACTGACATCATTCCCCAAGTTTCACCATCAGCATTCTACACATCGCCACTACCACCATCAGTCACAGGCTACCATCACCATTAGCATTCTTCCAGTCCAGCGCAGATATATCTACCCCGACCACCAGCACGGCATTCACAGTTACTATCATCACCACTACAGGACAAAGTACGAGCACAGAGGACAAACTTGTACCTCAAGGTGTCTGCTACCACCTTGATATTCACCACCACCATCACTGCTACAACAGCCATTACCCCTCTCACTACAATCACCACAACCATACACATCCACACGTCCAACTACGATCGCGGATACTGGACTTCTGCTTCCTTTGAGCTTCCAACGGTCAACATTGCACCAACACCATCCCCACATTGCACCAACACCATCCCCACCATTGCAACCACACCACCGTCATCTTACCACCACGAACGACACCACACCAAAACACCGTCACGACTACCACACCACAATGACCACCACACCACCACCAGATGCACACAACAACCTTCAGCACACCACCACCTCAAACATACCACTACAATCACCACCAGCAACAGATCACCACAAACACACCGTCGCTAAGCCACTGTCAGTTACACACCACCACCAACAAACAACACACCACCACCAGAACCACACCCACACCATTATCACAACCAGCACCACACCACACCAACTTCATTTGAGCCTGATAACTCCCAGTCTTTCAGCGTGAGGACGGAGTTCACCTCGGAAATAAATTATATTCGCTCAATTTCACTGAGTCGCGATTCTGGCCAGGTAGTGTGGTGGTAGTGAGGTAGTGGTGTGGTGGGTGGTGATGTTAGTGGCGTGTCGGCGTAGTAATTTATGTGGCATGGGCGTCAGTTTGGTGTGACATGTCCCCAGGTAAGGCTGTGGTGTCTGGGTAGTGTTTAGACAGAGGTATGTGGTGTAAATTACCTGATACCCCACGCCAACACTGCACCGTAGGTCGGTATGGTATAATGTTAGGTAGTACAGTAAAATGTAATGCCATAGTGTTGTATTAGGTAATGTAATGTGTATGGTCATGTGTTATAGTGAAGTGTTATGTCCTCGTCTGATATACAACCTCATGTTTCCTCCCTTCCACCATAAAGCACACTGGACTCAGCCAGTTTTGCTTGTGCTTGAGGCTATGTTTTTCTTGTCTGCTGTTTCTATATGGTGCTTCTTTGTGTGTGTGTGTGTGTGTGTGTGTGTGTGTGTGTGTGTGTGTGTGTGTGTGTGTGTGTGTGTGTGTACCATATTTCTCTATCATTGTGCTGTTTGTGATTTTAGCGTTTGAGTTTGTGTGTGTAACTGTATATATATGGTTTTTATTTTGGTAATAGGATTATTGTGTACTTTTATTAGTAACGTGTTTTTGTTTGTGTGTGGTGTTTATGTTGTTGTTTGCTGCTGCTGCTGCTGCAGTTTGTGCTGTTCCTGATCTTTTCTTGTGATTCTGTTGCTGTGTGCTGCTAGGCGGTGTTGCTCTAATATTTATTTTCTTAGTTTCTTTTTGTGCACTATTGTTATTTTGCTTGTATTTATGTATTGTGGTTTAATGCTGTTATTGTCCTGCATTTTATATATTCCTCATCCCCTGAATTCTTCCCAGGCATCTGATTTCGGAGTAATACGACTCAACATATTTCCTGCACTCCATTTCGACACGACTCCAAGAATGGTAAAGTTTCAGCCAAATTTTATTTTTGGAAGGCGACTTTGCACTTGCCCGATCCGGCCCTACATTAAAAAGAACAGAGTAATGGCTTACAGCATAATGCCAAAATGCGTCCAGAAATCCTGATGAGAGTCTGAGCCTGGAAACTGAGAGGAAGTAAATTTTAACCCGGCTTTTTATTTCCACATGAACCTTAACATTTCTGAAAGTTTTGGTTGAAATTTCGTCATTTAACCTCTGGTGGTATGATGGCGTTTTCCATATTTCATCTCTGCTATAGCCACGCACTTCTGTTCAGATTTAGGTCTCGTGGTGCTGTGACGGAGGGCAATATCATTCAGTTCTTCAGTAGAGTGGCAATAAATGATTCTTTCATGTCACTGGCGTTGTGACCGCGTACATTGCATTTAGCGAACAGATTAACCTGTCTCTGAAAGGGGTCTCACCTAAGATGAATAAAAACATCCTGTGATAGTGGGAGGTAATGTAACATCTCTGGGTGAAAGGGATATTGTAAAGAGGTCCTAGCTGAGGAAAAGGAGTGTCTGTTAAGCAAAATATCTTGCGTGAATAATGAAACAAAGAGGAACACTCAAACACCTGCCCCCAGCAATTGGCCTAAGGGCTGAATATTTGACTTTGACCTGTTACCTTGACCTTCGGCAGATTACTGAATATCGAATTGCTTCATTCTTGCCTAACTCTTAACCCTTCCACCTACTTTGGTTCAGATCAAGACTTTAAGTTGACTTTGCCCAGTGACCTTTACCTTTCATTTCTTCGTGTGACCTTGGCCATCAAATGATTCTCAGTATTAATATCTTTATCCTTGTTTTAGCCTGAACCCTTCCTGAGCCCTTTAGTCTACATTGGATAAAAACTGTTTGAGCTGACTTTGCCATACAACCTTGGCCTTTGTTCTCAAATGCAGTAGGTCAACCACTTGGGTGATTCTCAACTCACCCACCAAGTATGATCCAAGTAATGGCAAAACTGTTGCTTATATTGCTCACACACAGCCACACGGGTCCGAACTTTGAGTTTTCCCTGTCACCTTGACCTTTGACTTTTCAAAACTGAATCACATCGTTCTTGACTGATTCTTAAACTTCCATGAAAAGTGGTATACATAGGATAAGAATTTAAAGTTAACCTTGCCTTGTGACCTTAATCTTAAATTAATTGTTCAAAAAAATAATATGCTTGCTCCTTGCGTGACCCTTAACCATTTCACTAAGTTTGGTCAAAATCCAGTTACGATCCCCTAATGCACGGATTGAACTTTAACCTTTTCCTGTGACCTTGACCTTTGATTAATCTCAAAATGAATCCCTTTATTTTTGTTTTACCCTCAGGCATTCACGTAAGTTTGGTATAAACTGGAATTAAAAAAAAATAAAAAAAGTTAATTTTGCTAGGTCAAGGTTTGGCCTAGCCATATGACCGTGTCCTTGACCTATTGTTCTTTTAAATAAATGTTTCCACTGTGTCGCCGCGGTGACTGGGTAGTTAGTATTGCGGACTGCGAAACTGTCGTCCCGTTAGCGCCAGAGTTAGAATCTTGGTGCGGGCAGCTGGCGTTGTGGGTTGGCAGGTAAAACGAGTACGTAGGGTAATAACTAGGGGAGGCAACTGTGGTAGCCAAGGCAATGCAGTGGCCTTGTATACCAGAATAATTGGTAAATAACCCGCCACAGTCTCAAAGACCTATGTTACGGAGATGAGCACCGCTCCTTATGACGACTACCCCATGTTTATCTTTACTTGTAGTCTTCAGTCCTTCCAACATGTTTGATTAACATCGGATGATAACGGTTTGGGTTATTTTGTTCACACACACACACACACACACACACACACACACACACACACACACACACACACACACACACACACACACACACACACACACACACACCGTTCAAAGATAACACTCGTTGAATTCGTGAGCGCGGGAGCAAAGAAACTTAATATTTGTCGGCCTCTTGGGTTGTGAAAGATACATGACGGGGATGGAGATGGTGGAGAGGGGAGGGGTTGTTATTAATACACGGGACATTAAATACCCAGCAGTACAAGGACGAAGGAGGCAGGCTGCTGCCGGTGGTCATGGTGGTGGTGTTGTGGTGGTGGTATGTATTGCTTTTGTTGTTACCTCCATCAGTGAAGTTCGACGGAGGTCATGTCTTCACCCGTGTCTGTTTGTCTGATCTTGCACATAATATCTCTAAACGTTGTTGTCGGATTTCGATGAAATCCGGTGAACAGGTGGGCAGTGCACTCATTTTTGTGTTGGTGGTGGTAGTGGTGCTGTACTTTTTGCTGTGTTGGTGGTGGTAGTGGTGCTGTACTTTTTGCTGTGTTGGTGGTGGTTGTGGTGCTGTACTTTTTGTTGTGTTGGTGGTGGTAGTGGTGCTGTACTTTTGCTGTCTTGGTGTTGGTGGTGGTTCTGCCGCTGGTGGCATTTTTGTTTTTGTTGTTATTTTTGTTTTTCCTCTACAAGTAGTTTCTGTAATGTTTTTGGTGGTGTTGACATTTTTGTTGTAGTTGTTATTGTAATAGTAGGAGTACTAGTAGTAGTAGTAGTTGTTGTTGTTGTGGTGGTGGTGGTGGTGGTGGTGGTAGTGGTGGTGGTAATGGTGGTGGTGTGAGTAAAGGAACTGTTCCCTTCCCAAACTGGCGATCTGTCGCAGACATTTCCCAAGTAATCGTTGTTTCTCTCTCTCTCTCTCTCTCTCTCTCCTATAACTAAAATATTCAATTAATCATTAAATTAATGTAGAGTACCTAATCAAAGGAAGCAAGATAATACATCACCGATCTTTCAAATGGGACATAAAAAACGCATCACAAATTACAGTCCAATAGGCCGTACGTCAGTACTAAGCAAATTTTTGAAAAAAAAAAAAAAAAAAAAAAAAAAAAAAAGATAAAACCTCACAACAGATAATCAGCACGGGTTTCGTAATAATAGATCATGCCTGACAAGTCTGCTTAAATTTACATATACAGGCGCGATAACTGGAACTCAAGAATACCGTTGGATGTCATCAACCTAGATTTCCAGAAAGCATATGATAAGGTCTCCCATCAGAGACAACTAGAAAAAATAAAGGCCCACGGCCTCTTTTAACAAATTATTTTCATGGACTGGTGCTTGATTAACGAACTGCAAGCAGCATGTAGTGATTAATAGCGAATCATCAGAATCGCTAGAAGTAACAAGCGGAGTTCCTCAAGGGTCAGATCTAGAACCAGTTCTTTTCAGTATTTTCATCAGTTATCTAGAAAATGGGCTCACTACTAAGGCAGCAAATTCTGTAGATGACACAAAAATTGGAGGCAAAGTATTTACCATAGCAGATTGTGAATCAATACAAATTGACCTGGGTAAGTTAATAAGCTCGAGTGAAAAATGACAATTGAAATTTAATGTACGTAACTGTAAGGTAATGCACCTTGACGATAAAAACATTAAATATGAATATCGCATGTTCAGTTACCCCGCTGACGGAAGTAAAGGACGAGAAGGATTTAGATATAATCAGTAACGCCCTCATATACTCAAAACAGTGTATAGCAGCCAGTAACAAGACAAACAAAATGCTCGGCATCATTGCAGAGATCTTTGATCATAAAACACGATGTAATTTCCAAGCTTTATACGTCATTAGTTAAACTACAGCTAGAATACTGTGTACAGCAAAAATCTTATTATGGACATAGATAGGCTGGCGAGAGTGCAGCACAGACACAAAAAATTATCCCATCTCTGCGAAAATTATCATACGAAGAGCGACTGTAGATACTAAATCTGTTTTCTCTGAAAAAGCGACTATTCATAGGATATCTGATGGAAGTATTTAAGAGTCTTAACAAATTTGGCGATGTTAGATATGATAATTTGTTCGAAATACAGAATGATACTGTGACTAGAAATAATGGAAAGGAATTCAAAAACAAGAGGTACGACACTAATGTAGTGAAAAACTGATGTTCGCTTAGTGGAACAATGAAATATGCCACCAGCAGGAGTAGTCAGTGCAAAAAACTACTGATACGTTTAAAATACGGCTAGGCAAATATTCTCAATCCATAGGCTGTGGCTAACTTAGAATTGTTTATTTCCAAGTTGAAGTAATATTGACAGCTGTGAGACGTCTGATTAATAACGAAAACATTCGGCGATTGTGTTTGCTTCTTTTTAACAGATCTGTAGAACTGATATTACATAGTACGTTGTCGTTTCTCTTTTGCCTTTCCCATACAATTTCCATATTGTTCTTTTTAACTGACATGTTTTTTATCTTTTTCTTGCCGATTAAGCCGGGTGATTTGGTGGGCTGGAGAGAGCCTTCCCTTTTTCTAACTTTTACCCTAACACGTTGGTTAGATCCAGCAGATAACTCTGTCATGGGCCAACAGGCCTGTTATATGTACTTCCCTTCCTATTTACTCAAATATATATATATATATATATATATATATATATATATACACACACACAGTATATATACAGTATACTCTCTCTCTCTCTCTCTCTCTCTCTCTCTCTCTCTCTCTCAACATAACCTCTTCGTTATGACCAAAACTTTCCAAGTTCACTTGAAACTATTTCCATGGCTATCTAACTTCAGGGACCTAAAATGTTATCAATTCTCCAGAAGTTTTCCCCGAACATGATTGGCGCAAAATTGTTTCATTCAGTTTAATTTCTTTGCTACAACTTCTCCCTGAATCTCTTGACTGCGAGGGAGGGATTTTCTTTACCGGAGAAAATTGTCATGGGGTAAACTGATACGAATAAAATATGAAAAGGCGTCATAGTAGTGAATGGATGAAGCTGAGTAAAATTATGTAGCATCGAAATTCAGATAAGAAACATCTACGGAGAGACTGAAATCGTCTGGTCTTACTGAGAAGATAATTGGAAAAACCATTATGGTTGAAAAAAAATTGCATATGACTTTTAGAAATGTCGTTTATTGGAAAACTAATAAAAAAATAAATAAGGCAAGAGAAGGAAGGAAGAATGACAGCGAAAAATGAAAAGACAGTGCAAGAAAAGCATTTGAGAGCCGAATACTAATCGCGCCAGAATATGCTGTTAACTAAGTCCAAGATTTTGGCCATATCTTGATACCCTGAAGGTTTCATGTTCATAGCTCCAGCCATTCATGAGATATAATGGTGCTAAAGACGGGCGATAAAAACTAGGTGACCTTTGGCAGCCATTTTCGTGACCTTGACCTTGACCCTTAGAGCCATTTTCGAACTCGTCCAAGATTTTGGCCATATCCCTGAAGGTTTCATGTTGATAGCTCAAGGCGTTCATGAGATATAATGGGAACACACACACACACACACACACACACACACACACACACACACACACACACACACACACACACACACACACCGTGTTGATAGCTCAAGTCGTTCATAAGATATAATGGGAACACACACACACACACACACACACACACACACACACACACACACACACACACACACACACACAAGCGCGCACGAAAACCTATCTTTGGAAATCATCACTGGGGATTCTGGGTGGTGGAAAATGTGTGCCAAGCTACACGAGACAGGCTACTGAAACTGCCAGAAATCAGCATTCCATTTCAGGATACTTGTACTACTTTTCAACACGTCCACAGTAACAGCACAACACTCCATCGCTTTCTCATTTGTGTGTGTGTCCGTCTGTCCATATAAATCCAAATATTCCTCAAATAACTCATTTTTACTGTTTCACTCATGACTTGTGTCTTTCCAACAGGGTCTAAGTTTCATTTCCACACATTACAGTGGTCATCACAATACTGCCATGAAGCAACTTTTTTATTTCCGTGCTCAGATCTGTTCATTATCAGTGCTATCTGAGAACAAACAACCTTTCTTCCATGTCATACTCTTCCATGTACATATCCACTAAGCGTCCGGAAATCCATGTTCATTGCACTACCAAAATATTTTAAAGCACTTACAATCTCCATTTTCTAGACATCCAGCCTCTGGGTGCACTCGGTAGCTTCATTTCTTGAAGACCTATCTTTACTCTTAGCTGCATCCACTTTTAGATATCATTTCTTCCACACACATCCAAACGTGTTCACCAAGCCTCGCAACTCTCACTCACTGTTACTTAACAATAGCGTAACATCAGTAAACAACAACACAGACATTATCTAAACTCTACACTCTCTTACTAAGAACACTTCAGTATTCCTTACTTGTATTTCTTTTATGATACCATCCATATATATGATGAACAACCATGGAGACTTGACGCATCCCCGATTCATCCAAAATCAGTTGAAAGAACTCGGTCACGTCCTTCATGGTTCGTGACCCTTGTGCCTTCATAGCATTCAGCACTTTATCATCAACTCAGTATATTTTCAAGCATTTCCACTGTCCTTGCCTGTCTACTTCGTCATACTGTTATCCATGTCTATAAAGGTTTTGTAAAATTCTTTCGTTTTATTAAATATTTTTTTCTATCTATCCATCTATCTATTGCCAGACGCCTCAATCCCGTTTGGGGTGGCCACAAACAAATCGCCTCCAAGTCGCCCTGTTCCCCGCCATTTCACTCCCCTGCTCCCAACTCACACCCCTCTCTCTCATATACCTCTCCACCCCATCTCTCCATCTCATCCTCGGCCTCCCCCTCCCTCTTTCCCCCTCCACCTCACTCACATACACTCTCTTCGTTAGTCTTTGACCCTCCATCCTCTCCACATGGCCAAACCACCTCAGTGTGTTCCTCATAACGCTTCCTATCACATCCACATCAACACCACAACGCTCCTTTATATCCTCATTCGTCAGCCTGTCTCTCCATGTGACTCCACAGGCTCCTCTTAAATAACTCATTTCCACGGCTCTCACTCTTGACTTGTGTCCTTCCAACAACGTCCAAGCTTCACTTCCGTACGTTAGAGTTGGTATCACAATACTGTCATGTAGTAACTTTTTCACTTCCATGCTCACTTCCCTGTTTCTTATCACTGCTTTCAAAGAACCAGCAACCTTTCTTCCCTGCTGTACCCTTTCAAGCACTTCACCCTCCAAACCTCCATCCTTACTCATCACACTACCCAAGTACTTAAACGTACTCACATTTTCCAATTCCTCACCATCCAACCTCGCTGTACATTCACTGACTTCACCTTTCTCAAAGACCATCACTTTACTCTTCCCTACATTCACCTTTAGATTCCGTTTCTTACACACTCTCTCAAACTCATCCACCAAGCCTTGCAGCTCCCCTTCGTCTTCACTCAACAACACGGTATCATCTGCAAACAACAGTACAGGGAGTTTCCAAACACTATCCTCTCTCACCAGGGCCACTCCAACATCCACTACCCTACCTTGTACCTCTTTTATTACCCCATCCATGTACAGATTGAACAACCATGGAGACATGACACATCCCTGTTTCAACCCAACTTTCAAAGAGAAAAATTCACTTAGTTCACCATCCACACGCACTGCAGCCTTCGCACCATCGTACATACTCTTCACAGCATTCAACAACTTTCCATCTATTCCATACATTCTTAACACTTTCCACAATCCTAGTCTATCCACCCTGTCATATGCTTTCTCCAAATCCATGAAAGCCGCATACAACTTCTTTCCCTTCTCTAGAAACTTTTCCACTAAAGATCTGAGAATGAATATCTGATCTACACAACCTCTTCCCTTCCTAAAGCCTCCCTGTTCTTCTCCAACTAATTTCTCTGTTCTTTCTCTAACTCTGTCAATAAGTATCCTACCATATACTTTTCCTATTATACTAAGAAGACAAATGCCCCTATGATTACCACACACTTCTTTTTCCCCTTTTCCTTTGTACAAGGGAATAATTATACCTGACTTCCAATCCTCCGGGACTCTACCTTCCTCCCAGGCCAATCTGCACATCTTCCACATCCATTCTACTACTATCTCTCCCCCATGCTTCAGCATTTCACCACACACTCCATCAATTCCTGGGGCTTTCCCTGATTTAACTTTCTTCATTGCTTCCACAACTTCTATCCTACTGACTTCTTCCTGTCTTCTCACCTCCCTCCTTCTTCCAGCCATTCCCCAGCCACTTATACTCGCATTACTTCCATCCTCCACGTTCAACAATTCCTTAAAGTGCTCTCTCCATCTGCTCACTTTTTCTCCCTTCTCCACTAGTAATCTACCATTTTTATCTTTCACTCCCCTGCTAACTCCACTTCCACCCAGTCTTACTCTTTTCACCTCTTTCCAGAACATTTTCTTATAGTCCCTCAACTTTACACTCAAATTCCTTCCAAATTCCTCATCCACTCTCTTCTTACTCTCTCTTACTAATCTTTTCACCTCTCTCTTTCTTTCTACATATAACTCTCTCTTCCGCCTCTCAACTTCTTCCACGCCCCTATTTCTCATCCATTCATTGTATGCTTTCTTCTTTTGTGCCACAGCCCGTTTCACCTCTTCAGTCCACCACGCTGTTCCTTGCACCCCCCTCCGTCTTCTCTTCCTTCCACACACCACATCACATGCTGCACATATTTCTTCTGTAAATATTCTACACACACCTTCCACGTCCCCCATCTGCTCCAACTCATATTTGCCCAATCGTTCCTCCACTTCTCTCTTATACTCTGCCTTTTTCTCATCCTCTTGTAACGTTTTCACTCTCCTTGCAACTACTCCTTCCTCTCGTCTTTCCCTTCTTCTATTCCTCCATCTTACTTGAACTTTAACTCTGGCCACCACCAAGTAGTGGTCAGAAAGTCCACTCCCCCAACCTCTATAAACTCTTGCATCCAATATACATCTTCGCATCCTTTCATCCACACACACATAATCAATCATTGCCTTCCTTTCACTCAATTCACCACCCACCCTTCTCATCACTCGCCATGTATACCTGTGGATCATTTTATGCCTGAAGAGGGTATTGGCTATCACCAACCCCCTCCCAGCACAAATGTCCACTAACGCACTCCCATTCTCATCTATCTCAGCAGGCACACCCCACTCACCAACTATTCCATCCACCTTCACATTCCCAACTTTACCATTCATATCACCAATCAAAAACACTCTATCATTCCTTCCAAATTTTCCATGCACACTTCTACATTTGTCCAGAACTCTTCTCTCACTCTTCTAGCACGATCTTGCGTTGGCGCATATACACACACAATCGCCCACATTTGTATTCCAACTTTCAACTTTACCCACACAATCCTTGATCCAACTGATCCATACTGTCTTATGCTCCTCTTCCATCTTTTACTCACAACTATACATACTCCTTCCTTTGCCCTCTCATTCTCACCTACTCCTGCACATATACCCCATCCATACTCCCATTCTCTCACACTTTCTCATCTCCATTTTGTTTCAGTTATTCCACATACATCCACTTTCGCATCCTCAAGCACCACATCTTAAAATGAATACTTGGTGTACACATATTATTTTCCTAAAACCCCCTTGTTTCTTGTCAAGTAATTTGTCGGCCATCTCTCTGACTGTCGACACATCATACCAAATGTTTTTCCAATTACACTAAGAAAACAAATATCCTTGGAAATACTTCTCTTTCCCCACTTTCATTCTGTAGGGAAAGTATTATACCGGATTTCCAGTCGTCTGAAACTCTGCCTTCCTCCCAGGCCAATCTGCACATCTTCCACATACATTAAATCACTCTCCCTCCCCCGTATTTCAGAATTTAGCTGCACACTTCATAATTACCAGCTGGATAATATTAGCTGCTATTTTTGAGCATACCACTCCAGGGACACAACAATACAGTATCTATATCCCAGTATTGTACTCGTAGCTACATCGTGGCATTATTTACGGCTGACGACTGTGGGATACTGGGAAGTACTGTAGCAAGCTGGCTGGTGACACACGGAATGGACGATGACAGGGAATGTTAGACCAGGCCAGTGGAATGTGGCCAGGAAGAATAATGACGAGAGAGAGAGAGAGAGAGAGAGAGAGAGAGAGAGAGAGAGAGAGAGAGAGAAAAGAGGGGGGGAGGGGGCAAGGATGAACAGTAGCATGGGGACAGAGAGAGAGAGAGAGAGAAAAAAAAAAAGAGGGGGGCAGGTGGCAAGGATGAACAGTAGCATGGGGACAGAGAGAGAGAGAGTTTACATTTTCCCGGATGGGGGAACTTTTACTATTAGCCTGCCATCAGATGGTACTATTCAGTTTATATATGGCTACAACAGTGTCCTCCCCGATCCATTATGGGGAGGGAAAATCTTCACTTTTTTATTCTGATACCCGTCAGACTGGACAGGATTTTATATATGTAGGCTGACCTACCAGTCCTTCTTGAGATTAAAAGTCTTTTGTTTTCAGAACAGTTTTCCCTTATTTTCCAGGCCAGAGGAATTTAGCTTTAACTTTCTACATCTAAACAGTTTTAATCAGTAGTCTTGGTTTCATATCGTCAAGGATTGTTTCTTACTGGACTGTTTTGAGTGAAATTTGCAGCTATTTTCCCATTGTTTGAAAGTAAGCATACAAAACAAATTTCATTCATATTCATCTGAAACACTCTGCCCCATTCTTGGTACAAACCTTGATAATAAATGTACTATTGCGGACAGGAGTTCTTAACCACCCTCGTCCAGCCAACCTGTGTATGTGGCAGCGTCGCATTCACGACCACAGAAGTTGCCTTCGATGCATTTCTGTCGAAAAATATTCCTTCAGCTTTGGGCTTGTACTAATGGATAAAGCAATAGTAATATTTACTTTGAAGGTTTGACTCCGATAGCTCGAATATATCATACTGATTATTTAATAACTTGTTTCTCGTATAGAGCCAAGCAAGTGATAAATATGTATATTTGGTTCCACTCCACGACTTCCTGTAGGTCTGAACCAGCGAACACAGAGTGAACAAGTTCGAAGCATTCATTTGTTAACAGAAGAGAGAGAGAGAGAGAGAGAGAGAGAGAGAGAGTAGCGGGTGCCTGTGAATTTTAGAGGAATGAGGTGGAGAAATGAGGTGCTCAGCACAGTTAAACAGGGATTTTTCCTTTCGTTTCGGTTGGCTTTCTATGCCTAAATGACTAAATGAAGGTAAATTATGAAATATAATAACTGGATGACGAAGTGGTAATAGGGTCTGGCTAATGGTTGTTTGGTGCAAGGTGTGCACTGTGCAGAGGTAAGCCTAATTCCAGGCAACGATTACTGTTAAAAGTTGGATGTTTTAGGTTCCATTTATTTTAAATATTTCCATGTGTGTTTACGGTACGTGTATGCCCCTATGGACCTATTTTCACCCCATGAATATTTTTATCAATGGACATTTTCACCACTCGGAGCACAATCCCTTATGGACCTATTTTCCTTAATGACTTTTTTTTTTTTCTAAGACGCCTACTTCCCCATGTAACCTATTTTCCCCCGAACTAATTTTCCCCATTGATGTATTTTCTCCCCACGGACCAATTTTTCCGTCGACCTTGAATCTCTATATGAATGCAGGTTTCCAACATGGACGTATACCCATGGATGTATTTTTCACAGTGAACCTATTTTCCCAATAAACCTGTTATCCGACGTGGCTATATCACCCACTGATGCGTGCAGTTGAAACACAGACCTCTTAACCAACAGACGTATTGCACGATGGACCTGTTGTAACCCACTGGATATATATATATACCTACTTCAGCATGATTCCAGAATAATATCCCCTGTGGACCGATTTTCCCAACTCGGACATTAACTCAATTCACCTAACCCCAGTGGCCTGTTTTCCCACAATCCGTTCATCCACCTTCACACCCACCCATCAACGCACATATCCACAACCTTACTCAATACAGTATGTCTCAAAAGTAGGACGACACAAACCCGTCTCTTGCCTTGTCCTACAGGTAGCCCCACCACCCACCCCACTTAAACAATGCACGAACCCCACTCTACCCCACTTACCAGCCCAACAACCCTTTCCCTCCCTCTCGCCCACTCACTCCACCTAGTACGCCTGTGAAACAACCAGCCTACACTAACCAATCCACCCACCCAGTTACCAACCTACCAATCCGCATACCATGCTCCACAAGTCAGATGACTCTCAATTCAACACACACACACACACACACACACACACACACACACACACACACACACACACACACACACACACACACACACACACACACACACACACAGAGGCGGGGTGGATTTCCTTACACGAAAGATGAGTCTCACCGCTTAACTCAGTCTGTCGGCAGAAAATAGTACCGGGTACTCTTTGCAGAGAGTTTGCCAGGCCGTAGATAAGGGGCTTCATTCCGGCTACATACACATGATTTTATGCGATATGAGTAAATATGGTGCTCAAGCTAAACACGGAATTTTTCCTTAGGCTGATGACGAAGGAGTTTATCCCAGGATAACGTCTCGTCGGACAAAATGAAAGATGGGTTTTATTCTGGGTAACGCCAGTTGACTTTGTCAAATAATTTGGCAGGCCGCGTAACTTCCGTTAAATGCCTTTTGTTCGCATTTTTTTCTCTCTCTGGTGGTTGGCACCTGGAGATTTTTGGCGAACTCATAAGTATTTTTCTCATTAACTGGATATTTCTCTCTGGAGAGAGAGGTAAATTACTTTCTTAAGCACAGCTTTTTGTTAAATCAACAGCATTTATCTCCTAATTCATTATTCCAACGAAAGCAATCCTAAATATATATATATATATATATATATATATATATATATATATATATATATCACAAAGCAGGGCAAGTTTTAGTGACTGATGGAAGAAATAATCACACTGTGGCCTGTTTTCAATGGATCAGAGGAATCCAGGGTTTCTCATCCCTTGGATTTCCCTGCGCCAGTCTGCCTCCACCTCATTATTCCAAAATTCACAGGCACTCACCATACACGCTCTCTCTCTCTCTCTCTCTCTCTCTCTCTCTCTCTCTCTCTCTCTCTCTCTCTCTCTCTCTCTCTTCTGTTAACAAAAGAATGCTTCGAACTTGTTCACTCTGTGTTCGCTGGTTCAGACCTACAGGAAGTCGTGGAGTGGAACCAAATATACATATTTATCACTTGCTTGGCTCTATACGAGAAAAAAGTTATTAAATAATCAGTATGATATATTCGAGCTATCGGAGTCAAACCTTGAAAGTAAATATTACTATTGCTTTATCCATTAGTACAAGCCCAAAGCTGAAGGAATATTTTTCGACAGAAATGCATCGAAGGCAACTTCTGTGGTCGTGAATGCGACGCTGCCACATACACAGGTTGGCTGGACGAGGGTGGTTAAGAACTCCTGTCCGCAATAGTACAGTGACTCTGATTCTAGACACCAATCATTCCAGGTCATTCAGAGTTTGTGGGTGGATTATGGGCGTCTATTATAGTTTGTTTTTACAACGCCTTGTATTCATTAGGTTTTGCCTATGTCATTTCCAAATCAGAAAGAACTCAGAGGGTACATACTTCCGCCTCCGCCAATATAATTTATGATTTGTAAACCAGCTTCCGTACAGCGCCATTGTCGAAGGTAGTTAATTATACGGTCTTAGTCTATCCTCTTAAGCGATATCTATCTATCTGTCTATTTATTGCCAGACGCCTCAATCCCGTAAGAGGTGACTACAGACAAATCTCCACGTTGCCCTGTCCAGTGCCACTTCACTACCTTGCCCCCAGCTCACACCCCCTCTCTTATATACTGTAACTCTTCATTCCATCCCTCTATCTCATCCTCGGCCTCCCCCCTCTCTCTCCCCCCCTCCACCTTACTCGCATGCACTTCTCGTTAGTCTCTCTCTCGATCGTCTCCACATGGTCAAACCACCTCAGTGTATTTCTCCTAACGCTTTCTATCACATCTACATCCACACCACATCGCTTCTTCACGCAATATAAAAGAATCTCTGCCGACGCCAGTAAAATTTATGATTTATAACTGCATCCGGATCCGGATCCACCTCAAAATCAAATCATCTCTTCCGTGAGCCAATGCCCACCTATCCAACAGATTTTTATGAAGTCCGAAAGTTTTTGAAATTTTGCGCACAAACAAACGTGAATGAACACATATCCTCCAGCTTCGTTTGAAGTGATAACCAGAGCTGTTTATAAATGTTTATGATAAAAATGCTACTAAGGGCAATCTGTTTTCATTTGAAATAATATGAATTCTCTTGGTTTAACATGAAACCAAAACTAATAAATCATACATTATAATTGTGCATTATTCTGCCTACGTTATCTTAGTTGCTTGAACACCAACCCCAGTTAATTTTTTGGCTAAAAGAACATTGTGTGTACTATAACCAGTGAAAGTTTCATTTATATCGGCGGAAACATAACAGAAGACACAAGCAAATTTCGAAGTGATATATATTATAAAATCGGTGTTTAAAGTTTTACTGTGTTACCGCTTACATGGTAGCCTATTCAGTTAAACATCATTGATCATGGATTTATGTTGCTATATACGTGGTAATCTTTTAAACGTCACTGAGCATGAATTTAAAAGAACATGTTGCCAAAATTAGTAAGCTGTAAGGAAGAAAACATGATTGGATGGTTGAGCGCAATTATGTGATATCTTTGTTATGTGGCTGAGAATGCAGTTCGCTGCCCATCTGGTGGAAGCGTTCTGCCTAAACTTTTTCACAAAACTGATCGCATATGAACAGAAATATCTGACCAGATTACAGATCCAGTAATTATATGTGACAAGAATAAATGAACAATAGGTTCATTATGTCTCCTGTGGCAACAAGGCGCACAAACGTTTAAGTGCGTAACAGAACACTTTAACTGCGCTGTTTGTGAGTAAGCGCCTGTCATGATAAGGGTTTAAAATATTGAGTATACTTGCTGGGAAAGTTGTAGAAACTCTTTCATTTTTCGATATATTAAGATATTCTCAGGGTGAGACCCCTCAAAAACAGTGTTTCCATGGCGAGACTGTAGTGAAGGACAGTTGGACGACAGGGAATGGAGTGTACTGTCAGTAGCTGGATTCGGATACCGTTATACAAAATAATGTACATAATTCGCTAATGGTATATTTTCACACGTAAACTATCATTTCCTTAAGCCCACAAATTACAACAAAGAAGTATTGACGGTAACGGTATAATTATCATCTTTAATGCTGTGACGGACCTACAGTACAAACAGAATGCATGAAAAACAGACAAAGTAAACATACATTACAGTGTAAGTTCTACTGCGGAGTTCCCTGTAATTCTACGTTCGGTAACAACCCTTGCAATCCTGTGCAGTAAAACAAATGCAGGCCTCTCTCACAGTGTCCACTACTTCACATGCTCATGCAACATCTAGGTCGGCTGGAGGACATTGTGAGGCACTGTGAGGGCTTGTACGGACGAGAGAGAGAGAGAGAGATTCTGGAAATTGGTTGTGTGCGTGTTTGTGTGTGTGTGTGTGTGTGTGTGTGTGTGTGTGTGTGTGTGTATGTGAAGGAGCATGATATTGAATGTTAATATCATAGAAAATCATACCTTTACATGAAAAAGAATTTAATAAAGAATGATACTGGAAAAGAAATTCAGGAACTAAAAGACATTTGTATGATAAGAAATGAAAGGTCTGTATTATAGTATTAGGGAGTCAGGGAGGGATTCAGTATGAGGCAGGAAGGGAGGGAGGACACGGATCAATATGAGGAAAGGAGGGACTGAGAGTTTGTGTGAGGGAGGGAGGAAATAGGTCAGTATGAGAGAAGAAGGGAATAAAGGTATCAGTGTAAGGGAAGAGGGTAGTGTGAGGGAGGGAAGGAAGGGGTCAGTATGAGGGAAGGAAGGAGTAAAGGTATCAGTGTGTAGGAAGGAGAGGTCAGTGTGGGGGAGTAAAGGAGATGAACGGGAAGTCAGTGTGAGGGAGTAAATGAAAGTTCATCTTGATGAAGTAAGGGAGAGGTTATTATAAGGCAATGAGAGGGTTAGGACAGATGAGACAAGAAAAGGTGAGTATGAGGCAGGGAGGGAGTCATTAGTTAGTATGATGAAGTAAGGAAAAGCCAGTGTAACGTAGGGAGAGAGGGAGCTCAATGTAAGGCAGGACAGGGGGGTCAGTATAAGGCAGAGAGAGAGGGAAGTCGGTATATGTAAGGCAGGACAGGGGGTCAGTATAAGGCAGGGAGAGAGGGAAGTCGGTATAAGGCAGGGAGACGAGGTCAGTTTGTAAAGGGGCGAGTGGGGTCGGTATGAGGCGAGGGGGAAGGGGCTATTTAGCACTTCGGAAGTAGTCCAAGCAGACTTGTTACTCTGAACTCATCCCCTCTCACACATTTCATGTTACTGCTTTAAAGGGATTGTGTGACCTTCAGCTATACTCAGCATTTGTTACGCTATAATGATCATATCCGAACAGGGAACCATTGTTCTTTCCTTTAAATAAATTTCTCCATAGTCACCGATCCACACATAAAAAAATAAAGAGGAGTCATTTTCATGAAACTATAATCTCGCTTTGATACAAGGGACGCGGTACATCTTATTCTATGACCATGGTGTACAGTTTTCCACACAGTATTCGCAGTTGTGATTGTTTATTTATTTTGCATCCGTACATGAACAAGCTGTGAAGTCTGTTCCCTGAGTCTAGTTGTCCCTCTTCAACTTACCAACAGAAGGCAGACCCCAACATTCTTCACACATCACCTGGCGATTGAGCATTAATACCCATCATCTGTTTTGTGATACGCTTGGTATATCAAAGTCAGACCTGATGTTATTGTGTTAATGGGGATAATTTTTATGACGTGTCGGTGAAGCCATATGGAAGAGCAGTGGAAGCAGTATTATGTAATGCTACTTCTTAAACTATTTCCAGCTGCAGCCTTAATCTAACCCGTGACAAAACAGTCCCCAGCCCACAGGAGGGTCATATGGTACCTAAGATGACTGCTGATTCCTGTGGTATAAGAATGAGAATAGTACCGTATACTGAAAAATGACTGCTGATTTCATTAGTGTTAGCTTCAATGAAAATATTAACCTCTAAACTGAAGCCTTTCCCGGTGTTCTCTGCAATATCTGCCATGTGAGAAAATATCTTGCTCATATAAGCCCCGGAACTGGAAGAGAATTGGAGAGATTAGAGCTTAATTATGCAGCTGAGTTAAGCCCCGAACTAAATAATCATTTTACTTTCTTTTTCTTCCAGTCTTGGCTGGCTGGTAGATTTATAGGTCATATATTTTTTCATATATGCATAATTAGGAACTTCGCCAGGTGCCCAAAAGGGACTATTAAGCCCCGGTCTTTACTGCATATTACCACTTTATCAAAGCAATGAAGTAATTCACTGGAGCCTCCCCTGCTCGGGTGGGTAGGGCGCGCATCTACCAAATCCCCCAGACAGCGTTCCATCCCTCCTTGGGGTGGACACTTAAGTGGGTAAATTAGTATGTCATTTCCTTTGTTCTCACATGTCCACAGCCTTTCAGGGTTCCATGAAGGACATATACAGACTCGCTCACAAACACAGCCGTTCAAATAACACGATTTTCGGCTTGTGATTCTCTCCCTTCGCTCTAAAAATTTCCTTTTGGTGCTTCACGAATTAAAGCTCTTAAATGTAGTCGGAACCAAATGGGAACTTCATGCCCAGCCAAACACCCTTTTATCTATCCTCCCCTCTCACATAAAACTTTAAAGAAGAATCTAAAATAACAACCCACGCCCATCTTGGAAAGTTGTGCTAAACTCACCCTGCCCCACCACCATTACCATCATGGCTCAGTCCACACACACACACACACACACACACACACACACACACACACACACACACACACACACACACACACACACACACAGATAGATAGACAGATTGATAAATTTAATTCAATGATGTTTCAGTATAAACAGTTGATACAGCAGGCCAGCAACATCACTGACGGTATTCCATATCTTTATTACGACGTTTCGACCAACACCTGCAGTCATGATGACCACAGCTGTTAGACAAAAATGTGATATTGATGTGGAATACCGTCAGTAATATTCCTGCCCCGGTCTCTCTCTCTCTCTCTCTCTCTCTCTCTCTCTCTCTCTCTCTCTCTCTCTCTCTCTCTCCCCCCCCCCCGTGAACCTGGTGATATAAAATTACCGTCAGGGTCTGGTTACTTTGCAAAATCTATGGAAAACAGTTGGTTTGGCAAACTACCGATGTCTTCTGGGTGAATTCATAAAGTCCCAGAAAAACTGGGGATTTTTTTATGATAACCGATTACTTTCTCGGCGAGTTTCCAAAATCCTGAAACAGACTCTGGTTATTTGGTCGGTGAGTTTAAGAAAAGAGGGTCAGGGAATGAATGTAACTATTGGTACTTGTCCGTTGTACTGCGATTTTTATTTATTTTTGAAGAACTGTTCAGTCTTTGACCTTTAGTTACCGTGATGATATATGTTACTCAGACTACTTCTTACGTGCAGAGCAGCACTGCCATTGACTGTTACACAAGCTGTTATTTTTAAAGCACTTGCAATGGTTGTCTTGGCAAAATCTCGAGCAGTTGCACTCGTTTTTCTGATGCACATTTTCAACGATAAGGAACTTCTGTTTACAAGGTGTGAACTGGTTTTTCGTATGGAGCTTCGTCAAAAGCCCGCGTTTGGTTCCAAGCCTATGCGCACCATTTTCCTCCACCCGGAGTACCACTGGTCAACTAGCGAACTCTGCACCTCCAAGATCAGCAATAGGGATCGGAAGCATCAAAGTTTTGCCGACTGTAATCGATAAAAATTCCTGCACAGAAACAGCAGTCATGTTGTCTGTCAGACCATGCTGTGCACCCTCTCGCTCAGCTTGAATCTGATGCTTTCTTTAAAAAAGGTAGCAGAGCTTGTCATCCACAGTGGAACATGGGTCACCACAGTCCTTGCATCTTGAGCCCATGCTGCCATAAGCATAATCATCTCCATGCTCTATGTAAGCGTATAGTGCTTCAGCGAGTTGCTCTTCCGTCACACCAAAGCTTCCTCTGCTTCGTCCGGCAGATCTGACGTGGTGATGCGAAAACTTGATTTCTGTCTGAACACTCCCTCATATGGATTTCTGCCAATTCCTGAGAGAAATCTTGTATTCTCTTGCCACTGGGCGAAGTGCAGCCCTTCCAACCATTTTGTTGTGTTATCTTTTTGGCGAGAGACAAGTGTGCTCTCGACATCCTTGTTGTCTCTGTCCACAGAGCCCTGCGACTGCGAATGCCCGTTCGGAGCTTCCTCAAACTTACTGTCAATATTAGTGGTGCTTTAGCAAAATACCTGAGCCTGTTTGAAGATTTTGGAAACACACCGAGACGGTGACTGGATATTTTGCAAAAACCCCGTTCTTTCGGTGAC
>NC_137033.1:50698804-50986914 GCF_032717465.1 Coenobita brevimanus | reverse complement strand
CTGTGTATAAACAACCCACCGACAGTCTGGGCACCTCTCAGTCCACTTTGATGTGAACTACCGTGGGACCATAAAAGAAACAGGCACAATGGGATAAAAGACAAGATCCATTCCACTGGCGTCCCCGGGTCCTGTGGGTTTTATGTGCTCCGCCTCCACCTTGTTCCTTTGCTCTCTCTCTCTCTCTCTCTCTCTCTCTCTCTCTATTTACTGTGCCATTACGCCTGCACCAAGCATCCTACAGAAAGTTTTTTTTTGTACTTTCTATAACTACCAATACTAAGCAGATGAACACTCTATCTGGAATCGTATCTTAGATATGAATCCATTACAGAAGACAGACTAGCTCTGTTATCAATTGTGGCAACAGAGAAAACTAAGGCAAAATATAAACCACATACACTAAATACACAACATCAGTGCAGTTTCCCCCACAACAGCCTCTGCACATATCCAGTCAGTATATCACTGTCAACCTGTGTGTTTTTGCCAACTGTGTCAGCGTGGCAGGAAGTGAGACCGGAACACAAAAAAGAAAAAGAGCCATATTGAAAAAGTCAACAACCTGTCCACACACACACACACACACACACACACACACACACCGTCAGTGCTACGATATTCCTAAGACCTCGTATATTTCTGATAACTTCACTGTCGGTGTGGTGAGAGGAAAACTGTCTGTGTGGCAAACCGTCTACACATACCTTCAAATATAAACTGAGGTAAGTTAATACCCTCTCTTTATACACACAGCCCGTCAGCACTACAACGTTACTGTGGACTTCTCTTCCTGCACCATTGCCACTGGTGCTGGTTCATTCTGGATTACTGGGGGTGGGGGGAGCACAAGACAATAGGGTGTGTTTAAATGAGAGAGAGAGAGAGAGAGAGAGAGAGAGAGAGAGAGAGAGAGAGAGAGAGAGAGAGAGAGAGAGAGAGAGAGAGAGAGAGATAGAGAGAGGCACCGCCGACGGAAGTATGTTACAGATGATTTGTTATAAACTAGGCTTTATATTATTTTTTTTCGCTTTGCTCGTTCTTATATAAATGTGCTAGTGTATGTTAATGTATGTAACAATGTGTGTTGCCATAAGTGGCGAAAGTGATGGAATGCGTTTAGCCGACATCGTTGACCCATGTGGCGTCACCATGGTTTTGCTGACCTGGGTTGTCTGGGGAAGACAGAGGAGAGGAGCGCAAAAAGCCGTCTTTTCAGGCAGTTGAGAAGTAGGCTCCCCGGCGGGCGTTGTCTGTATCAAACTCTGTCCACAATAAAGACGTTAAAACGCAACAGACGTTTTACCCACACCTTCCGACAGACAATCTTGATAAAACCCAGCTACAAGTGGGCTTTATACGGGACGCTTGTATACTTGTATAAAGTTCATTAGAACTGGCAAAAGGTCAAATTGGGTAGCACCAGGGACAAGAAAAATACCACAATCCGTAACTAATAAGCACATCTAGTTAGCAATTCACTGCAGCATCACAATGACGTTAGTTTAAAAGCTTAGATCGCTACATCGAATCAATTTACATCGGATGTAAAAAAATTTGTTACAGTTTCAGTTTTGCTGTTCTGAACTAAATGCTTTATTGATGGGCAAATTTTTAAGGGCTTTGAGGGTAATTCTAGGTTTAACTATGCATTTTTTTTTTTTTCTGCGTTGCGTGAATCGTAGGGAGACAATTATACAGGATCCTCTTCAACCCCCAGTTTCTAAGCTTCCATAACGCTTGCCAATTCCAGTATAATGCTCTGCCCATTGTAACTTGGCAGAAAGTTAATGTACCTTGATCTTCAAAACGGTGAGCCGCAAGAAGACTCACTAAATTATGGTACTAGCCACGAACAAAATTATACGGAAAGGCTGCAAGGTGCCGTAGTATTGTCTTATTCTGTTCCACGCTAAGCAAGATATAAGCTGCAAAAAAAGACAAAAACTTGCGGTAAATTATGGTGGGTAAGTATAGAGTAGCGGGAGGAAAGGGCGGCTCCACACACCTGCAAAAAAAACGATGTGGAGTTATGGTGACAGATCATGCGTTACTAACCGCAGCCAGACTCTGTAATACAGCACAGGCAAATCCAGACATCAGTGCAACCGATATGAAATCGAGGCGAGGACATGGTATAATGTGGTGAGGAGGAAGCAATTTTAAGGGAGGAAATAGCAAAGGAGGAATTGCTAGTGGATCGGGTATTTGTGCTATTGGAGAGGATGAGAGGTTGGTGATGGTTGTGTTGAAGAGCGTGAGAGGTTGGTGGTGGTGGTACTGGAGAGGATGAGAGGTTGGTGGTGGTGTGGAGGTGGTGGTAAAAAGTAAGGTGGTGGTGGTGGTGGTGGAGAGTGACACGGTGATTTCAGGTGGTATCTGTGGAGGTTGCTGTGGTAACTGTGGTGGAAAAGTTAGATAGCGATACTTGTTGTAGTGGTGGTGGGGTTCAAAGGAAGTGAGATTGTGACAGTGTTGGGAATGGCAGTGGTGTGATAGTATTGGAAGAGGGTGAGAGAGTGGTGGTGGTGGTGGTGATGGTGGAGAGAAGTTTTGATGATGTTGGTGATGGTGGAGAGAAGTTTTGGTGGTGCTGGTGATGGTGGAGAGAAGTTTTGGTGGTGTTGGTGATGGTAGAGAGAAGTTTTGGTGGTGGTGGTGGTGGTGATGGTGGAGAGAAGTTTTGGTGGTGGTGTTGGTGATGGTGGAGAGAAGTTTTGGTGGAGTTGGTGATGGTGGAAAGAAGTTTTGGTGGTGGTGGTGGTGATGGTGGAGAGAAGTTTTGGTGGTGGTGCTGGTGATCGTGGAGAGAAGTTTTGGTGGTGGTGCTGGTGATGGTGGAGAGAAGTTTCGGTGGTGGTGGTGATGATGGAGAAGTTTTGATGGTCATGGTGGAGAAGTTTTGGTGGTGATGGTGGAGAGAAGTTTCGGTGGTGGTGGTGGTGATGGTAGAGAGAAGTTCTAGTGGTGGTGGTGATGGTGGTGGTGTTGGTGATGGTGGAGAGAAGTTTTGGTGGTGGTGAAAGAGAGGGCTCTGATGGGTGGTGGTGATGGTAGTAGATAAGTTGCCTTGATGGTGTTGGTGGTGGTGGTTAGTAGTTTTGGTGGTGGTGGTGATGGTAGTGGTGTTTGTGATGGTGGAGAGAAGTTTTGGTGGTGGTGGAGAAAGGGCCTGGTGGTGGTGGTAGTGGTGGTGATGGTGGAATGAGGGTCTGCTGGTGGCGGTAGAGAGAATATGATGACGGTGGTGGTGAATGATGGGGGTGGTGGTGAAGAGGTTTTCTGATAGTTGTGTAGAGTGGATCTAATGGTGGTGGTGAAGAGAGTTTGATGGTTGTGGTGGTGGACAGAAAGATGTGTGGCGGGTGAGAAGTGGAACTAATATTGGGTATGGTATAGAGAGGATCTAATGGGTGGTGGTGGTATAGAGAGGATCTAATGGTGGTGGTGGTATAGAGAGGATCTAATGGTGGTGGTGGTATAGAGAGGATCTAATGGTGGTGGTGGTATAGAGAGGATCTAATGGTGGTGGTGGTATAGAGAGGATCTAATGGTGGTTGCGGTATGGCGAAGATCTAATAGTAGTGGTGGGTACAAAGAGGATCTAATGGTAGTGGTGGTATAGAGAGTGGATCTATTGGTAGTGGTGGTTTAGAGAGGATCTAATGGTAGTAGTGGTATAGAGAGGATCTAATGGTGGTGGTGGTATAGAGAGGATCTAATGGTAGTGGTGGTAATGAAAGGATCTAATGGTGGTGGTGGATGGAGAGGATCTTAATTGTGGTGGTGGAGTGGAGAGGATCTAATGGTGGTGGTGGATGGAGAGGATCTAATGGTGGTGGTGGTATAGAGAGGATCTAATGGTGGTGGTGGTATAGTGAGGATCTAAGTTGGTAGTGGTGGTGATAGGTGAGGATCTTAATGGTGGTGGTGGATGGAGAGAGGATCTTAATGGTGGTGGTGTGATGGAGAGGATCTAATGGTGGTGGTGGTATAGAGAGGATCTAATGGTGGTGGTGGATGGAGAGGATCTAATGGTGGTGGTGGTGGCATAGAGAGGATCTAATGGTGGGTGGTGTTATAGAGAGGATCTAATTGTTGTGGTGGAATAGATATGATCTAATGGTTGTGGTGGTATAGAGTGGATCTAATGGTGGTGGTGGATGTAGAGTATCAAATGGTGGTTGTGGAATAGAGAGGATCAAATGGTGTGGTGGTGGTATAGTGAGGATCTAATGGTGGTGGTGGTATAGTGAGGATCTAATGTGTGGTGGTGGTATAGTGGGAGTGATCTAATGGTAGTGGTAGTACAGAGAGGATCTAATGGTGGTGGTGGATGGAGGGGATCTAACTGGTGGTGGTAGAGAGGATAAAATGGTGGTGGTGCGTGAAGGGAGGATATTATGGTGATATGTGGTGAAAGGATGTAATGGTGGTGATGGTGGGCAGGTTCTGATGGTGGTGATGCAAAAATCTAATGATGGTGAGGATATAATGGTGGTGGTGGAGAGAGGGCCTGATGGTGGTGGTGTGGGGGTTAGATGGTGGTGGATGATGCAGGAGTGGTCGGATGGATGGTGGTGGTAGATGTACTGATGCTGGTGGTGGTGCGGAGGATTTAATGGTGGTGGTGGTGGAGGGGGTTTGACTGTGGTGGTGGTAGTGGTGATTGTGGTGGTGCAAACGGTCTGATGATGGTGGTGGTGGTGGTGGAGAGGATTTAATGGTAGCCTAGTGGTGGTGGTAGTGGCTGTGGATGAGAATTTAATGGTGATGGTTATGGTAGAGTAGTGGCAATAAGACGAGACTGGTGGTGGAAGTGGGTTGAATGGTGATAGTGGCTGACTGGTGGCTGTGGTAGTGCTGACTGTGGTTGTGATGACACACAGTGAAATCAGAATGATGGATAGCAAATCTGTCGTGGTGATGGAAGAGGGTACTATGGTGGTGGTGGTAGTAGTGGCACATGTGGTGGTTATGGATTTCAGTGTGCAGTAGTGGTGGTGAAAGTGGACAAAGGTGCAACATTGTGACGCAAATGGTGGTGGTAGCAGTGAAAGAGGAAGAGACAGTGAGTGAGGTGGTAAAGGTAGCTGTTGTAGTTATCGTCATGCCTTGCTAAATCGCATGGCGATATAGCTCTAGTGTGTGTGTGTGTGTGTGTGTGTGTGTGTGTGTGTGTGTGTGTTTGCTGCCAAAAAAACCTTCGAAAATTTGAGGACGGATCTTCACTAAACTTTCAAGAAATAACAATCATGTGCATGGGCAGAATTTTAAGTTTACTTTGGGTGAAGATTTGATCAAAGATGACCAAATGCCTGCAGTCATATACTGTATTTTTTCAAATGGATTGCCATTTTGTGAAACGTGGTGAATGAATTCCGGAGAGTTTTGCAAATTTTCTTCACAGTTTGTAGGCAGCTTGTACCCTAGCCAACAACATACTTTTGCCAGATGATTAGCATTTGGCTCTCGGAATGCTTTTGTTTCATTGCATCTGTGGTGGCGGTGGATGAGGGTGCAAAATGACGATACTGGTGACGGTGGTGGAAAAGGCTGGAAAACCATATGGTGACAAAGTTCTTACAGAAGTAGATGACTGTGTGTAGTGCGAGCACATTATAATATGATAATAATGTATTAAAGGGAACTAGGTACCGTCGTTTCATGGGTCGAAGAGTGATGGTGATGATGATGGCCAGACAGTGATGGGGAAGCAAAGTTAAAGGACAGCATCAGGAGTGAAGATATGAAGGAAGCAACAGTCGTGTAACGCGGAAGTGGCAGTGTGAGAGTGATGAGTGTTGGGGCCAGGGTGAGAGGTCAATAAGTTTAAGTGAGGGAACTGTGGAGTGTGTAAGGGGTGATGATGAGAAAAAGTGTAAGAGGGTGAGGGTGAGGGTGAAGGTGATGGGTTTGGTGTAACAGGAACCAGAAAGAGCGCCACAGTAAAGGTGTGTTGTTATTCCAAGTCTATGTATTCATGACTTTTATCAGGGAGGTGTCCAGCGCGAGTACCCGATTTCGCCACATGATTGGTGCCCCGGTAGTCCACGCAAAGCAACCCACATATCGCCAAAACATCCAGTACCCACAACTTTATTGTTCTGTTATTTACTCCGCCCTTTGACTTAACCAAAAAATACTCCTTTCCATGCTCTTTTTTACATTATTGTTTTGCTGGTTCCTCTTGACATTCAATTAACCGCGTAAACACCTTCCACCAGCACTGCTAACATTCTTGCTCTTTAATTTACTTTGCCATTTATTACAGAAGCCTGATAAGCTACAACAAAGTTGCCAGAAAAGCTACGCAAAGAAAGTCATATATTGTCAAAAAACTTTAATACTCCTCTCATTTTCGCAGTGCTATTTGCTCGGCCATTCAATTACACTGACCAACAATTCTACGCAAAACGATGGTTTCATTCATAGCTCATTGCCAGACGCCACGTATCCCAAACGGGGTGGCCAAGAGCTCAGAGTTAATTGTTTTACAGGGAGGGGCACTAATCCTCCACATCAACCCCACTTGACACGATAGTAATCTCAATGTATTTTTTTCCTGAAACTACAAACTGATTTATTTGTGTGTGTGTGTGTGTGTGTGTGTGTGTGTGTGTGTGTGTGTGTGTGTGTGTGTGTGTGTGTGTGTGTGTGTGTGTGTGTGTGTGTGTGTGTGTCTCGCTCTCTCTCTCTCTCTCTCTCAATGGGCGTGTGTGCAATACACGAGGTATCTATCTATCCATCTCTCTATCTATACAAACCCGGGAGCACATACACACACACTAACAGGTGACCACAAACAAATAGCCTCCATGTCGCCCTGTCCCCCGCCATTTCATTGCCCTGCTCCTCAGCTCACACCCCCCTTTCTCATATATATGTATATATATATTTACTGTTTGCCAGAATCGAAGGATTTGGCAAGCTTGTTGATCAGTTCTTGCATGTCCTGTCTGTCTGTCCGTCTGTCTGTCTGCCTGTTCTCTACATGTCACAGTTTTGCATCAATCGTTCTGAAAAAAATAAATAAATAAATAAAAAATTGCTAGAAGGCGGATATCCATAAACCCATGAAGCCTATTGTTTCTCATCAAAATCAATCAAAGGCCCTGGCTGGGTTGGGGGTTGAAACCCCTCAATGGCAGTGGGTCCGGAAACCCCCAGCACTCCAGTGACCGGCCCAGGCATTTTTTTTTTTTTTTCCCCCTAACCAAACTGAAGAGAAACGTTTTGCGCACCTGGCAATGCAATGTTTAGCTTCCTAAAAGCCATCCTGTGCTTCGCAATGATGCACGAAAAATTTCGCCAAATAATTGCCTACACGCCAGTGAAAACTAAGCAGACATACTGGATCCATCCGGCAAGCGCTCTACTGCCCATAAGGTTTCTGTGAATACTAAGAAGACGAGGGGGTGGGGGAGAGGGTAAAACAGGGTGGGTTCCATCCGGAAAGAGCTCTGTATCTAACAGTTTCTTTTATTTATTTATTTAAACATTTAAAATGACAAGGAGGGGGGCGTGGCAAGCAGGCACTTAGTAGGCAGTCAGGTTTGTGTAGCACAAGAAGAGTAGACATCACTCTGACAGCGCATACCTCCGTCAATACCAAACAGATCACCACCAACATTTAATCAACTCTTCCTTGGCCCATGATCCATACATCCGGAAAATATAACTGAAATCCAACAATTACTTTTTGATATTTCTTCTAGGCAATCAAAGAAACAAACAAAAAAATTCCAAATCCGCAACTGGATCTGGATCAGCCTCAAAATCTAATCACCATTTCCTTGGAAGATGAGCCACCCCTCCAGAAAATGTAATCGAAATTCGACTAACTTTTTGAGATATTTGATGGAGAGACATACAGAGACACTGGTGATCACAAAACATCCGCCCAACTATGTTGGTGGAGGTAAATATGTCCGTATCGCAGAATGTATAGATTTCCTTCTCTCTCACTTTTGTCAACTTCTCCGAAGATTCATTTTGTGTAGTCCGAAAAGTTAGAGAAATGAAGAACTTAAACTCTATGTTTTCCTCCTCACCCAATACGTACCAATACATGGAAATTTGTTTAGACCCAGGCTCTGCGCTCTCAAAATGTTTTGCTTTATATTTTGGTCAGAATGAAAGCGTAAATATTGTCAGTGCCGTTGACAGAACTTCTCCAGGAAAGGGATCGAATATGTAAAAATGTGCACCTTTCTCTGCAGCGACCTGCATAATGAAATACCGTGTAATCAGTACTATTAATCCTTTCAACCCGAGGATGTCTTTTCTTTATATTCTTGATACTTTATGACAAATAAGTACAGCTTTGGAGACACCTTTCATTAGTGCAGATATATAATCAAGAATGTTTCTAACTTCACATCGGTGAGAAGTTTCACGAATTCTAAGTAAACCAACGGCTTGGGGGAGACCTTTCAATGCAGCACGAGTTTCATGAAGTTTGTTTCTTACCCCATCACTGGGAGAAGTTTTGTTTTGAAATTTGCGTAAAATCGCCTGGAAGCTGCAGCAGCAAAAAAAGCGTCACCTGGTTGCTGCACCTGGTTAACAACGTTTATCATATATACAGTATAATAAAAATATAATTCACCAAGGTGTATCCAGGGTTTACTACATGCGCTGATATAGTTCCTTACACTCATTCTGGGGTATATTTGTTGCAACTGAGGCTCGTTCTAATTATGCAGCCTTGTAATACCCATGAAATAGAATCACCGTTAAATATATAAAGTTACGACACTAGTTACTAGACTTAACTCTCGCTGATAATGCTACTGAACTATGAACCATGCACACAGCATCTGGTGACCTGACAGAAAGAAAAAATGATATGAGCATTCACGCACCCAAAACGGCAAACCTAATAACTGGAATTACACCAGGCGAGAGGAGGGGGAGTTCACATGTCTGTATAATTGTACAACCAAACGGGGAGGAGGGTGAGAGAGGGATCTCTCACCTCCTGTAATGATTAATTTTCTAATAATACCAGTGTTGATATACGATTTGTCACACACACACACACACACACACACACACACACACACACACACACACACACACACACACACACACACACACTCACACTCACACACACACAAACCATGTGCATCTGTACGTCCGAGTAGTTGTCAGCAATCAAGTGCTGTCACTTATCCTCTGAACTACGATAATGCCTTTTATATTTTATTGCTGGTACTGGTACTTGACCACCAAATGATCTTTTTCAGCTTATGAGAGAAGTCTGGTGCTGGAGAATAGAGAAACAAGCTCCATGAACCCCTTTGTTTTGAGATGTCTCCCCGAGATTAATAAAACCATCTGGAAAGAGCAAGGCTCACTTACTGTAAGATGATGTCGCCTCAGTGACAGGGTTAAAGTAAAAACCTGACATAAACTTCAATTCTTAGTTACCTAGAATTACCACACGCACCGAAACATATGGAGGAACACTGCTTAGATCCAACTTCACGGAATGTAGGTGTCTTGATACTTGTTTCGCAGGTGTGTTTTCGCAGACTAAACACACCTGGTGCTTGGAAGGATATGACCAAGAACACGAGAAGAGAGAGAGAGTATGTGTTTGCGTATGTAAGGGATGGTGGTGTGTCGTGGGAAGAGGTGTTGTTACTGAGCAATGACAGAAATGTCTCGAGGTTCATTTGTCGCGGTCAACCCTCTGGATGCACAGCCAGGCAATAGATGGATAGATATACTGTACATGTACACCGTCAAGGAACTTGTAGGTCTGGGTGATTGTTCTGTTGAGTGTTCACTGCAAGTTAGCGGCTTATGATGCCAATAATACTGTTCAGTGAGTGGTGAACCCGTTACCGTAAGAGCCCATCTTTATACTTCAGCTTTCTGAGAAACCATTATAACACACACACACACACACACACACACACACACACACACACACACACACACACACACACACACACACACACACGCAGTATTTCTATCTTGAAGACGATCATTTGATCTAATGGGGTAGAGCCCGGGATGGAGGATGACAGATGAGGGACAGTAGCATCAGTCTTGTTTCTCGTTATCAACACTATCCTTCTTCACCATCTTGGTATTCCCCACTATTCCAAGGTGTCGGCGGATCTTAAATGGTTCTGACAGTGCTACTAGTGACATCGTCCACACAAATCCACGCACTAGCCTAACATAACTCAAGGATGTGTGTGGCGGTGATGACTGTCCTTACTGCGTCGTACCGACACTCTTGATAACCGAGTGTGGTAGAAGGAAGTACAGTACCAAGGTAATCACAACCACAGCACAAACTGAACAACATGCAACTTTGAACCACATGACACAAAATTCGACTGCTGTAGTCATTTTCTAAGTGAGGCCTGGGACTTGCTAGAAACTGAGTGTTTGTGCAGTCGATAGCCATAAATCTAACCTTCTCTTCCATTCAATTATCAGCGAATCTCGAATAAGAAATAAGCAGGAAACTCAGCACTCGCATTTTGAAGAAGACATAACTAACCTAAAAGAGAGTATCAAGGAGTAATATGTACAATAAATCTTAAAGGAAGAGGCAGTACAAAGCCTGCTAAGGTTAGAATTACAGTATCAGTGAATCTCTAACGATAAGAAACAGTCAGGAAACTGACGACTCGCAATATTAAGAAGACAAGCAACCTGTAAGGAGTACAGGTACTATGCACAATGAATCTTGAAGATAGAGGTTGTGCTAATGCTGCTCAGGTGACAAGAATACGGCCTTAAGACCGCCATTACCACCCCATGAGCCAGGCATTGTGGTGTGCTGCCAGGTTTCATCGGTGCCTTTATGAACACTTGCTCCATTTATAACTGATAATTGCTGCCAAGCAGGGGGAAGAAAGTGCTCCTTAAATGGAAACACCAAACACTAGCCTACGCTAACGAAACTTTGTCTAAAGAGAATGAATTAATCCCCACCTTGGGCCGTTGTTCGTAAACGAGTCTGTCACAGGTAGATTTACCTCGTTCAGGACGAGGTTGCTTGACTAGGCCAACGCTTTCCACGACATTAAAAAACATACAGTAGAACCTAACTATGTTACTGTAGCATTCTTTTGAAAAAAAAAAAAAAAAATATATATATATATATATATATATATATATATATATATATATATATATGTATAGTTGCTACCACAGGATTCAAATTTGTTGCACGTAGGGTAAGGTCGTCCCCCAACTCGAGAACTCTGCTATTACAGCACCAGGTGTCTGTGATTTAACTTTGTGATGACTAGCGCCAAAATTCAGAAATAAGAAAATTACAAACACTTTCAAATACACAACACAGATTAATGGTGTGTGTGTGTGTGTGTGTGTGTGTGTGTGTGTGTGTGTGTGTGTGCATCATTATTCCTAAATCATACAGCCAATAATCAATACATAAGACCAACCAAACTAATCTTCCAGTTCTGGATTCCTGTACACGGGCAGATCTGCCTCCTAAGGTAATTAACCAGTTGCCACCATCAGTAGTGTTTCAACCAAAGTGAAGCTTTTCGTCTCATTAACTCTCCTCCTCTTACTGACTCCCTTCAACCTCTGTCTCTTCGCCGCACTGTTGCATCTTTATCTCTTTTCTATCGCTACTTTAATGGTCACTGCTCCTCTGACCTGTCTGCTTGCATTCCTCCACCTCTACGACGGGTGCGTAGCACCCGTCTGGCAGCAGACTCTCATCCTTTTTCTGTCCAACTCTCTAATGCAAGAATTAACCGTTACTCCCAGTCTTTCATTTATGCAACAGGTCAACTCTGGAATTGTCTCCCTCTGTCTGTATTTCCTGCTGCCTATGATCTCCAGTCTTTCAAACGCAGTGTGTCCAGGCATCTCAAAATGATCGGATCTTGAATTTGGCTCTATATTGTATTTTGTTTTTCTCTTGGAGGGAACTGTTACTGCGGGCTCATGGCCTTTGGTTCCTTCTTCCTCGCATAAAAAAAAAATAAATAAATAAATATGCTGAACATGGGATTCTTGCTTTGGGGTTCATTACAGCACATCTGCACATGCACACAACAATCCCCTACATTTATAGACCCACTGTAGCCAAAGCTGATATCAAGACACAGTTAACCTTTTTGATGACGTACTATTTTGTTCGTATTACATTTCTGCTTATGTCATAAGATTATAATAAACACTGGGACAGACTTCCAAGTCCGTGATTAGATACAGCCTTCACTGGCCCAATAATATGAGAGGCCTTTACTTACCTGAATTATACTGTCCGGAATTACCAAAGGAAAAATACCATGACATCGGCTTCAAGAGATTAAACTTGACTACATTTTTTTTGCTTTTTTTTTGGGGGGGGCAGAGCGAAATTGTCTGTCGTATCAAGAACATAATATAAAAGATGTTACAAAAAGGGTTAAAACTAACTTGCAGCGCAGCCAAGTCTGATATCTTATAAACAAATACCACTATTAGCAGTTGTGTCTGAAGTACAACCCCACCCCTTGAGTGCGATTTGGCGACGCAAATGATGATTTTTTACTTTTTATTTTTTATTTTTTTTCGTTTCCACTTTGGGCGTCGATTACACAGTCCGTTTCCAAATTTCAGCAGCCCTGCGCGTAACAGATGGCCACACACAGTTTCATTTTACCACTTGGGCGCTAATACCCAAGTGAATACCACGTATGTGCTTGGTATGTCTTGATTCGGGCCTGGTGTGGTAGTATTAGCGGGACTGCCTTTTGGCGTCGGTGGCTCTTGTGAGAGATCGGTTAAGACAGTTTTTCAGTATAATTCAAATCCCAAACTGTTCCCTCCCCCAGCCTGGGGTCGACCTCACGTTCTTCCGAACAATAACTTAAAAATGACTCGACTTCCCCCAAAAGGATTATTTAATCAGAATAAATTAGCACTTCACGATATTTGTATCGTGAGGGAACCCCAATGAGAGTGGCATTGTTTTATTACTGTATCACACTTTCGATTTTCAAACTCTGCTATGAACTTTTCTGACATTTCTCCGCACCGCTTCAATCACAGAACATCTACCGTATTATTATTTAAAAATATGATTGTGTGTGGGGGGAAGGGGGTGCGTGTGCCTCAGTTTCGGCCGCGGTTCAATTTCCTGATGGGGTAAGAGCCACCCATGCATTTATACAACAAAGTATTAATAGCTTTCTGATTAAAAGCCCCGCTATAACTAACTGGAGTAGTCCATCACACGCACTATATGAACAAATAAATCATTCACTCGTACCGTATGAAGCTGGTGTTTATATTTCACACAAAATCAATATGTAACATTTTACAGTTGTGGAAGTTGTGGGTGGCGTGGGTGTTGTTCTGTCTCTGTGTTGTTGTTGTTGTTGTTGTTGTTGTTGTTGTTGTTATTATTATTATTATTATTATTATTATTATTATTATTATTAAACGATTGCCATGCCTAATACGGCAACCCTACAGACCCCCATCTTCACAGGGTGTGTTACCCCTACGTTACCATACTACCCACCGTCACTGCTGTCCATCTACCCCACTTTCTCCCGCCCACCACACACATTTTCTATCTCCTACATCAAACTACGAAGAAGAATCTGTAGTTTACTCCTCCCCATCGCCAACGCCGCCCCTCATACATCGCCAAGCTTCAAAAGATGTAGGCTAGTGTCCCTTCCTATTCCACCCCTACTGCCATCGTAACCCGTCCCACCAACTCCTGCTGCCCACCCCACCCCGCTATTGCACAACCCATGTTTTATTTTACACCATACCAGTCTTCCTACAATACCCATTTTCACAGCAGATATTCTCCCCCACCTCCTACCCGTATTTCCCACCACCATCCCGCCCACTCTTCTCCACTCAACCCACCTTTTGTCCTCTGATGTGCTTAATATCATACCAATGTCTCTTCTACCAGTCTACCTACAGCATACATATTCACAGGGTATTCTTTCCCCAACTTGCGGCCCGCCAGCTGTTGTTCAAATTTCAGTGGATTGATGGAAACTGTGGACCATACCCTCGTGGGTTTAGGGGGCTCAGTGGCACCTCTCCCATAACAGTTAATATGCCATCTTAACAACCTCTCCACAGTTAGTGGCGAAAGTGGCCCTATTATTCCACTGTATCTACTTCACACTTTGGACATAGCCATCAGTTTTTTCCCTGACGCATCAAAATAATGGATACACAATGGATAGAGAAATATACCAAATATTACACAGAAGAAAAAGAAAGAGAAAAGGTAAAATACTAAGGGAAGTTTTGTCCCTGACTGTAGGTAGTTTGTGAATGCCGCCGTCTTCTATCGAGTGAGGGCCCTTTCACACCGAGGCCGGAACCAGACATATTCTGATGTAAAAAGTCCGACGACATACGATATGCGACACAATGTGTCCGACGCAAATCCCCCGCCGGAAAAGGTGTTCTCACTGGAGACGGAATTGTGGTGGGTGGTAGTGTCAGACCAACTGTCAAGGTGGTAATATGGCGCTGTCAAGGAGGTGTAGGAAACCTTTGTTACTCTGGCTTCATAGGAAGAAACGGAGACATGGACAACGTAAATACTGGGTGCATCCCATTAACAGGACACGAACGTCATTGGGTGAATATCACCACCTCTTTCCCCAAGTACTTGATGACGAACGTAGGTGTGTGGAATATATATGAATGAAACCGCAGACATTCCGCCACCTGTTGAATCTTTGCAAAGATCATCTAAAAAATGAAGAAACAAACTACAGGAAACCAATATCTGCAGAAGAACGACTGGTCGTCACCCTAAGGCAAAAAAATTATTGTAGTACGTTATAGGATACATATTTTGAAGGAGCTGCATAGGCTGTTATGTTAGGGTTGGTTATGTTTGGGTATGATTTACCGATACATGTTCATGCATACAACATGTCTGTACCATACGTAATATCACTGTAGGTTACTATATTATTAGATGTCACACTAATGAAAGGTATAACTATGGGCAAGAATGCACACAATAATAACACCATTTATTCCTACCCACGCACAGAATGCATAAAAAGATCGTACCGTACTTATCATACACAGGAGCCATACGACCTCATGGTAATGTACAGTAACATAAAATAATATGAGCATAACCTGAGCATAAGTGTACACCTTCCATACAGAAGAATATATACACACACTATCGTAATACAGTAGTAATGAACCAATCACGTTATGTACGTCACTAGCAACATAATACTGGACTCTGTATGTCTGCACGTACTTGCGACCAAGTACATTCATATAATTATATACAAGTTACAAACAGTTTAGGGTGTGTTTATAGTTCATGGCAGTACGGCACTGTACCGCCGCAATCAACCTCTCGTCCTCCATGGTAGCTACACACCTGCAGATAACACGGTCACACAGTTCCACATAACGTCGGAATCAAACGGACAAACGAGGTGCGCACTTTTCTGCGCCGCAAGATTCTGACATTATTCGGACCACCGGTGTGAACGCTTCACCAGGTTCATGAAACATTTTAATGGTTGTTACCACGTCCGTTTGTTTTCGACGCTTGTGGTCGGACAATTTGCGCCACAATATGTCTGGTTCCTGCCTCGGTGTGAGCGGGCCCTTACTGTGCAAGTTTCCGACAGAAATGTCGAGCGTTTGATCCCACTCAAACTCTACTGGCTGACGGCAGGAAAGTTATTCGGCTGCAAACTATTGTGCACTGCAACAATGTCCTCTAGAAAGGGGCCGTAGTTTCAAGAGGGAAGCGAATGGTAAAGAACTGCAGATGTCGATGCTAAAGTTATAAATTTTCCGTACGAAAGAAAATTGCGGTGTAAGATGCAGAAACCAAATACTCAGGAAGAAGTTCCCACTGCGGCAGCTCAAACTCGCTAGAAAAAAAATCCTGGGAGGAGTACATTGGACAAGCCGTGGTAGGGAAAGTCTGCACGATGTGGAGGGTGGTCACTCTGGGTGCGGCAGATGAGGCCACCTCCGTAAGTGCAGCGGGTAAGTGCTGATCAAAATCTCAAGGACCAGCCGGGGGATGAAGACTTTCCAACAACTAAAACGGAAAAGATACCTGGATGTTCAAAATGAAGTCTGAACGGGAGGCAGTAAGTAGTGAGGATGATGAAAAATGGGAAGGCAGTAAGTGAGAAAGGAGGGTGGAAAACAGGAGGCAGTAAGTGGAGAAAATGGACGGCAGTAACTGGAATCGGCCTATAAGTGGTATCGAACCGCCCTACTTCCTTCAGGACGAGATTTTTTCAGTGATCAGTATAATCGTCTTGAGGTGATACGAATTAAAAAAAAAAAAAAAACAGCACAAACGACATTTGGAAGATCTCTCTAGCACGTAACTAAGAAATGGCTCCCTTCAACGGTTCGTCAAAGGACTTGTTACTAATTTTATTCTTGCATTCTCCTGTCGCTCATATTCAGCTTAGGAGAGACTTTTAGAACTGTAAAGAATTACATATAGACCTTATTAAGCCCTCCACTACTGATATAAGTCCTCTACATGTTGAGAAGACTCCTCGGGCATTTGTATCATTATAACAATTGCGTCACCAGAATGAAGGGATGACATTACAGTGGGAGAGAGATAGGCCATTCTCTTTTTATTGCTCTCTTCTCTCTTCGTTAACTCTCGCCCTCATCGTTACAAATTCCTCCCTCTCCTCTCCCTACTACTGTTTCTACATACCCCATTTTCCTCCTCCCGTTGTCAATAGACGTAGTTTATCGTTGTTATTTATTTATTTTTTTTTATGTGCTCTACTCTGGGCATAGGCTTCTCAGCCTGCTCCTAAGGCCCAGTAGTCCTCCTACATATCGTACACCTCTACATGTCACCACTTCGGCGCTAACACCCACCATCCATATTGAATACATGCTAGGGCTGTCTCATACAGGACTGGTGTATTGGTATTAGCGGGGGTATTTTTACGACATGTCGGCGGGTTTTCTGGTAGATCGGAAGTCTGCCACAATGAAATTCAAATCCTTAAACTGTTCCCTGCCCCAGCGGAGATTTGAACCTGGGTCCGGTAGGACCGCAAGCCACCTCTCTACCGATTGAGCCACCGCCTGTAAGTGTCGTCTTTTACCTTTCTTCATTCACCACTTTTTTTACGATTCGTTTACCGCTTCCCATCAATATCGATATACATAGCCAAAGGGTTTGATTAGATGGAGAGAGATTGTAAGTGTATCGTAGATTAATGGCTGCCTCTCTATCACCAGTGAAGTGTGTCGGCCTCTGGTAGTAAAATGGTGCGTCATCGAGAAGAGTGAATATGTAGCGTAGCTCTCTCTCTATCTCACATTCCCTCTTTGTGTATTCTTTATCGTAAGTGAGTCACTTTTTGGGTTACAGAGTCTTGCTGTACAAAGTTATATGGAGATATGCTTGACAGCATAACGTAACGTAGCGTGACGGCGAACTTCCTAACTACCCTCTCCTACTCTACCTTCGATCGTTCTCTCGGGCTCTCTCGAACCTTTTCTCTCCTTCTCTGCTCTCCTCTCCAATTTCCCAGCCCATATATACCGACCAGTGCATAGGTGTATCTGTGGTACCTTTCCATAGGTAGTTTTCCATGACGTCAGATAACTGGCTCAAGTTGGTTATACTGCATGCTCTTGGCATACCTGTATTGTCTGGCTTACAGAGTTTGTGATACATCGACATTCTTGAACTAGAATATGTGTTCGACTTTCCTTGTACATCAGACATGACTTATTGTGTAAGTGTTACTCATGTCAATACCTATATATTCTATCCATCTATCTATTGCCAAAAGCCATAATCCCGTAAGGGATGGCCATTTGACTTTGAGTTATTTGTTTTACAGGAAAGGGCACTAACCCTTCACCAACCCACTTGCTGACACGTAGGAAGCACGTATGGTTTGGTTATATGGTTACCACCCAGGGTTGTAAATAGTTTCTTGGCTTACAGGAAGCCAATTGGTTTGTCACTCAATGTAAAGCCACTTGTATAGGAAAGAAAAAACAATAAGAAGTGCCAGGAAAGATGGGAGAAATAGGAAGAGAGGAGGGCAGGCACAGAAAAAGAGAATGATAAAGGTTAAGGAAGAAGTAGGCAGCACTACATCAGGTGAGTGGATGATGGTCGCCACCGCCTACCACTAAATATTAATGTCCACCATCATTCTCCCCCCCCCCCAGCCGCACCACATCACTTCCCAAGCCTTCTCTCTTCCCTTCTGGCTACACCCACTAACATCACTCTCCCACTTCTTTCTCCTTTCTATGTAACCACCACCCTGGCCTCTCTCTCTCTCTCCCATATCACTAAAACCACAACCAAAAAAACAACAGATCCTATTTACATAACAAGGGAACATCATTAAAATGCGACCAGCCAGGCAAGTAGGGGTCTCTCTAGTGGCAGCCGACGGTCATAACCCACTTTTTTTTTTTTTTTTTTTTTTTTACCTCCGCTGAGGTTGTGTTTTGGACTCTCTGTTTTTTTTTATGCACTGAAGTCGTTTGTTTATGCTATTTGCTCGGTTCGCTGGTCTGTCTGTGTGGTGTCCGCAACATTACGGAAAACTAACGGATGAATTCCACTACTTATCGGATAGTGACTGTGAACCATCAACGGAACAGGCGATAAAGTTTATGTGAAGAAGGTCAAACGCTGATGTCAAAAAGGGGAATGGTGATGTCGTGGTTGAGGTATACGTTCTCTGAGTGTTCTTGTTTCCTTGAGCCTCAAGAGAGACTTTTTGCCACAAAGGGGTTAATGAATGATACATCTAATCTCTACACCTCGAAAAGTCTCTCTTGCACTGAATGAATTCTATGGTGATAAAAGAAAAAAAATTCTGAATGCGTTAAAGCAAACTACAAGTCTCTGGCACTTGGGAACCCCACCAGAACTCTGGAACAAAAAATCTTTATATTCCAGTGCAGGAAGAAGTTACTCTAGTTTCTACTGACTTACAGATTATATTTTGCATCATGTACCGTTTATAACGGCTCCAAAAAACTTGCATGCGTCGGCCTTGATCACCAAATGACAGCTCTCCATGCTGCTCGATCACTGGCAGCCTTCCTCTTCAGTCCCTTATCCCTGAGATCAAACTCTATGACCTCGTCCCAAGTCTTTTTCGGTCTGCCTGTCGCAACCCTACCCCGACATTCCGTTTCTCACCTTTCGCAGTCAACTGCCATCCTCCATCAATTCTACATGCCCAGACCATCTCAGTCTATCCCTCTTCATTACAACACCAATACACTCCAGTCCCATCCTTCTTTCAACTGTACAATCGTAATCTTAGTCCCTCTATGCATCGCATTTGAGGACGCAATACATATCCATGTTATCATTGTCAATTTTGTCCTTTTGAGCCTACGAATATCCTCTTCCTTTCCTGCCCAAGTCTCACTACCATACAACATTACACTCCTAACATATGCTGCATACAAAGATCTCTTGGCAACGAGGGAAAGCCCTCTCAATGTCAGGAGAGGCAACAGCTTCCTGGAATTCTTCCAACCATTCCTTAGCCTTGCCACAGAGCTAGCTCCAGCCCCGCCTCGAGCATATAACATGTCCCCCAAATAACAAAACTCTTCCACAACTCAAAAGGCTCACTGGAACACATCGCACACACGAAATCAATAATATCTCGCAGTCTACCTTTAATACCATTACATCTCTTATGCAACCACTTACCACAAACACTGCACAAGATATTAACAGTTGACAATCCTTCTTCCTGTGTGTGTGTGTGTGTGTGTGTGTGTGTGTGTGTGTGTGTGTGTGTGTGTGTTTGCAACATTTCACATTTAACATCATCACGACGATGTATCTTTACTACCGCCAAGCCCTTGACATTCAGCCAAGGAAAGTCTAGTAGTAACAGGGCAAAGAAAAAACTCAGTTAACCCTCAGACTAAGATGACATTTTTGGCTACTTCTTAGCCGTTTGCATTCGGTGACTTATTTCCATTCCTGCTATCTACAGACGATTTTGTTCAGCTTAAAGTAAGCCTTTCCTTTGGGAGGGCTTATATACAGCTTTAATAAACCCCATCACTGATACGTATGGTTCTTCAGCTGAAAAAAAAAAAAAAAAAATCGTCTGGAGATAAGAGTAAAATACGGTGCACTTTGAGTCGCTGGACTGAGAGGGAGTTCAGACGTCAGGTATATGAAAGCAGCACGAGGTTACTTTTTTTTTTTTTTTAATGTGTCCGACTCTGGGCATAGGCTTCACAGCCTGCTATCAAGGCCCAGCAGTTCTCCTACATACCATGCACCTCTACATGTCACCAGGTTGCTGATGATGGTCTTGGAGAAACCTTTTACTTCAGTCATCATTCATCAGTCATTGCCCATACCGGCCAATCCACAACGTCCATCTTCACATGGTGCTCTATCCCCGCTCACACACATTTTCCACCCCCCTACCCCCGGCTATCTAAGCCCATCCCGCACACTTTTCTTTCTCCCCCCCCCCTTCACACACACGCATACTGATTTCGTCCTTTCTTCCGTCTACAACAAGCTTTTAAGAGGAATCGACAACATACACCCCTCAATCCAATGACCAATTTTTCTGTTTCATTTCTATAATCTCCAGACGATTTTACTTAACCTTGCGAGGGCCTGTAGCTGTAAAGATACTTATGGGGGCGATAAATTGTTAAAATCTCCAGTTTGAAAGTTCAATGATGGATAAGATCGTCTGGAGATGGCAAAAACGGAACTAAAAATAGACGTTACCAGATACTCAGATGTTACACCCACCCACCATCAACACCGTACTTAACATTTAAACACAATGCCTGACCATCTTCCACTACCTCATGCCATTATGCCCACTTCTTTCATTTCACCATATCTATTTTTTCTGTCATCTTTGACAAACCATAATGACCAACATACAGCAACCATCTTCACAGACCATGATTCCCCCGTCATGTCTCATCACCCACCACCATACCTTGATGCCCCACTACCCACCACAATACCTTTTCATGCCTCTCCACCCACCACAATATTCCGTCATGCCCTAACACCACCACAGTACTTGCTTATCATGCCTTCTCCTCTCCTCCCACTCCATCCATTGCTGCTCTGATATGGTGGATAATACGGGCACTGAGCCCATCTTCGTAGAGGATGTATTTCTTCACTTTCTTCCTGCTGTCGTAACGATTTCATGCAGTTTAAAAGAGACTCGCTGAACAGGAAGAGACAGACAATAGTTATGGCCTCATTAACCCTATCACACGGTACAGTCTCTCCTAATCTCGATAAATTGTCTGTCACGGTAGCGACAGGGTTAAAAAAAGTAAAAAAAGCTGTCACTTTCTTCACGAACACTCTACAACTATTCCTTAACTGCGCGAATACTTACAGCTGACACACACACACACACACACACACACACACACACACACACACACACACACACACACACACACACACACATCGATATCCTGCACCATGAATCTCCATTCGCTTGTATAAGTTCGGCTTTTAGCGTCTTTTCTTAAATCAAAGTTTCGGCACCATGTCACAGCAACAAAAATGCTTTGAATATAAACTTTATGGAGTATCGGTATTTACTTTTTCCTAAAACAGCTTTTTAGTGAGAAATGGGATGGCGATGACGATGATGATGATAGTATTGAATGACGATGATAGTAATAAATGATGATGATGATGATAGTAATAATCGATGATGATGATGCTGTTGCTTTTGACAGTAATAAATGATGATGACGATGATAGTTATAAATGATGATGACAGTAATAAATATGATGATGAGATGATGATGATGATACAGGGCTGACGTCTCGTAATAAGGAGTATCTTGGAGACGTTTCTAACTCCTTCCAAATATTTAAATTTGGTAACATGAGAACTGTGATAGGCAAAAAAATTTTCTTCTCTTTGTTTTGGTGTAAACAGACGACACAAGACCTGAAGCATATCATCTGCAAGTATCTGAAGCTGCAGTCATCCGTTTCTAGCCTTCTCAGCCATTTCTTGTCAACAAATGGTCTGATTAAAAAAAAAAAAATCTAAAAGAAAAAATCATAGCTCTCAAATTAAGGCATTCATCAACCCACAAAATGACAAATGTAATTCCCATTCTCTATAAGCCAGTATGACCACAAAGTCAATTAAAGAAAAGCAGTCGGGAGCCGAATGCTAATCGCCCACCAGAATATGCTGGTGGACAAGCCAAAAATTTTGACATGAAACCTTCAGCTTGACACGCTGGAGGTTTCATGTTGATAGCTCAAGCCGTGCATGAGATATAATGGTGTTAAAGGCGGGCGGTAAAAACTAGTTGACCTTTAGTAGCCATTTTGGTGACCTTGACCCTAAGTGCTCATTTTCGAACTAGTCCAAGATTTTGGCCATCTCATGATACCCTGAAGGTTTCATATTGACAGCTCAAGCCGTTCATGAGATATAAAGGGAACACACACACACACACACACACACACACACACACACACACACCGCTCGCTGGCTCAGTGGTAACGTCCTCGCTTGCCATCTGGTAGATGGGAGTTCGCGCCTCGCTCAGGTTGCGAAAACTTTCTCTCAAGAAGTGGGTGGTTACTGTCCCCCTTGAGCAAGGGGATGGATGTGTGCATGTGTGAAAGTCACAGCCTTGCCCTTAGATCGGCTTATATGAGCTCTCAGCTCCCTTCCGGGAAGGTAAAAGCTGACGGTCACGACCATCAAGTGATCCTTACCGATCTGGTGAATTAATTACACACACAGAGAGGCAGGAAAAAACACTATCTCTCCGCCTTCTAAACGCAGGCGATAATAAGAGACTTGGAACATCATTTTTTGAGGGGGAGGGGGAGGGGGGGACCAAGGACACAGTGGAATTCCCAAAGCGGCAGTTCTCAGGTTAAGAGAAATCTGCTTCCACTGTGCCTCATATTTCACTCACCTTCACAGGGTGTAATTGTTCCGCCCTCCCTCACGCCTTTTACTCAGCTACTTCTGCTAACCTTACCCATTTTTTTCCTTCCCTATCTCTGACTTGGTAAATGCCGTACCACCCCACATATCCCACAACAGCTTCACAGCATTTACATCCCCAAGCAACTCCTATTCTTTACCACCGGATAATGGACGTCATCATCTTGTAATGTTCAACTCCTTCCATTCTTTTCGCGCCCTACCCCTTAACCCAACACGCTTGTTCCTGGGCCACTCGTGCCTTATTCTTTACGGTTATATTTGCATACACAGCCCACCTGCTTGTTCGCTCACTGCTACAGTATATTCACTTTCTGCTGTAACACTGTTCTCATCCATAGCTGCAAAAACAGATCATGGAATTAAGAGGCAGCTGATAGTAAATATGTTCGTGAATCCTGGATCGGCGGTCAAAAGTTCCTATTCAGTCTCTAAACCACTGAAGATTAATAAAATCTTGCTAAACTAATCAGCAGTGGTGAAGTAAGCTGGAATCTCGGTTCAATAGTTCAGAATCTAGACGTGTAAAGGAATTACTGACTGTAACTGCATATTAGCCAATACTCCAACACGCAGTCCATCAATGACCTCTATCCATCCACTCCTCAATAGCCCTGATTGTAAGTCATTTTTATGGAGATATTTTTGTGCTATAAGGTCTAGACTTTATCTCACACACACACACACACACACACACACACACACACACACACACACACACACACACACACATACACACACACACACACACACACACACACACACACACACACACACACACACACAATGCTTATCATAAGCCAACTGTTAGCTACAAAACTGATAGGCCATTTCCATCCATTTTCCGATAATGAATGGAAAGGGTCATGATATTTTTTAACTTAACCCAAACCTTACATTTAACGAGGATTGTCAGCAGCAGAAATTACGAGATTTCATATGGATGTCGTGTGGTTCTGTGGAGTGGATCAGGAAACACTGAGGTGGTGTGGACAAGTGCACAGAATGAGGAAAATGAGTGAAAAGGACATTTTTGAGGACGACGTAACCTTGGATAGTAAACTGACACCGAGACTCTGAAAGTACGGTAATTCTGGATAACAGAGTGACAAGGCGGGCATTGGAAGTAGTGCTAGAAAATAGTAGTATGGAGAGCATTTGACAAGAATGAAAAGAGCGAGATAAAGCTGGAAAACAAAGTATTGAGGAGTGTGTTAAGTGAGGTAATTAGTGATGATGTAATTGAAATACCTTCAATTGCTTAAGAGAAGAGACCTGAACTCAAGAATTTAAGTTGCATGGAAGACGAGAGTTATTAATTATATGATACAGAATATGAATATACATGTTTAACAATAGAGCAGTCTAGACACTCCTATCCTGGGCTTCATATGTAGGGAATCCAAGGTGTCAGCTACGGCAATATATTAATGGATTCATTTTTTAACACCATGTATACTATTTCGTCTTTTGGTAGTGTGTTCCTGCTGCTGCCAGATGATTTCAAGCAGCTGAGGAGAAACATCTGGTACTGAAGAGGTTGCTGAAGGCTGTACTTAAACTCCATAAAGACAAGCCTCTGCTGAACTTAATAAAATCATCTGGGACAGCAGGACTCAGCATATGCCATCAGACTGAATGGAGGACATATTTTCTATTTTACTCTTGTTACCATCAGACGATTCTATTGCACTGAGAGAGAACATGAAATAAAGAAAAAACTAATGAAAGTTACAACAAACCCCTCCAGCGAAAAATTTTCCCGGTGCAGAATTAAATCGCTTGGAGATAGTAGAAATATGTTTAAAGAGATATCCACGGGTTGAAGACATTAAACTATATATGTCCCAAACACCAACCCACTTACAATTCACTAGCGTACAAGTTCACCTTTCTTTCTTACTGCAGACACCCTCATGCCCCACAAATACACATTCATCAGTTTCATCTCACACCCTTGCATGCATATCCCCTACAACCATGACCCTCTCCTTCACCTCAAAGCCTTTCACACACCCTAATTAATCTAACCAACACACACTAGTTCAAAGAATTGTTGTATTATTTATACTCTCAATACTCACAATTACACGGATCTTAACTGTGTGTTAGGGTTAATTTTTTTATCTTACATTTGCATCTCATATAAACGGCCTCTGACTGTTTTCATCTTTTCACTGTGTATTTAATCTTATACCTAACATAACATGCCTTAATATAACCACTATTTAAAACAATCATGGGGAGAAGACTAACAAACGATACAAAGTAAATGACAGACACACCAAATATGTCGGGAGGAACGATATTCATACTGGTGACTATACTACTTTCATATATAATACCTCTGAGATACATATATTAGAGAATCTCAACAAAGTAAGCTCTTATACTTACAAAAGCCGGAGTGCATCGAGCATGTTGCAACTTCCATGCAAAAATAACAGATACCCCAAGACGCCAGGTGTCGGTTGGAACTGTCAAAAATTCGGTGCAAGGCGACGCCTGGTGTCGGTAGGAACCAAACTTGTTATCCCGGCACAGATTGACGTGGCCGCCACCTTGGCTCATCACCAAAAGCTCGGGGGAGACTCCTGCCAGTCCCCCTAACCATACCTCAGTCGTCTCTGTGAGTTTGCCAGGTGTAGGACAATCTCTTCTTAACCTTTCTTGTCCAATTTCATTCCCGCCTCATGAGGACGTTTGCCTCATCCACCCCTGCCAAGCCTCTTTCCAAGGATACTAGGAAAGGACTGAGTAATAGTACCAAAGGGCATACCTTAGACACCGCTATGTCAAGTTCATCTAGTAATGGAGAAGTTATCACAATGAAAGCCAAGCCATAGTCGGGGCTGTGGGCAGACGCATAAACACATCCTTTTTTTTTTTTTTTTTTTTTTTTTTTTTTAAAGGGAAAATTAGTCCTGTTCCTCACGTCATTGCTCACCAACGCAATGACCTAGAGACCTGGGGATACTTTCATTCGCAAGAAGATTTGATAAATACTATGGACTTTAATTCATTTCCCTAACTGCTGTAGTTCCTGAGATAGTAAAGTTAGAATAAAGCTACTTTGCGTTATTTTTTCGTACTGAGGTGAGGCGCAGCAGATTTTAGCCCAGCGGTTAGGGGTTCACAGGGAAAAGATTATTATACGAGTACGTAGGTGTTACTGTATCAAGAAAGACATTTATAACAAAAAAAAAAAAGTAACAGAAGTAAAGTATGCATAAACATTCCCACTTTGTTCATCTGGCAAATCCGCATTTATAAAACTGTTGTACTGCTGACAGATGCATATAAAGCTTGTGAACCTGTCACCTTGATATTTAGCATATTATGGCCCAAATTTTCTCGTGTTGTTATGTCATAAAAACTTTGTAGTTACTTGTAGAGAAGTATATTTTAGACTTGTGGTCGAGCGGCTTTTATATCTTGTAGTAGTTTCCCCACCAGATGTCATGTAGTGACGGGAGAGGTAAAGAATAGTATGGGACTATTTTTATTTGTCTTGGAAATATTAAACAGGTATAAGAGTATAAGTCCCGGGTAGCTACCTCCCTGTCTCGCTATCTCTCTCTCTTTCTGTTCTAAGGCTAATCTCCGTCTCGACCTCTCTCTAGGGTCGCTTGTCTCCTTCTAAACTCTCTTTCCTAAAATCTGGTGTAGCAGGGGTTCCTCATGGTTACCAGATCTTTCTCACGAGAGGACTGCTGACAGCTAACTGCATCATCTCCTTACTGGCCGCTGTCGTCAGCTTTCCTCCGTGTAAGCATGTTTAGCGCTGCTCGATTCTCGCAGACACAACACCTTCTCATCATTTGACTTCCTGCTTCTATCTGTCTCTCTATCTATCTATTTATCTATCTATCTATTATGTAGTCCTATATTTGCTCGGCCGCGCGAAAATGGCGTACCATCGACATTTAATAGTTATAATATATTAATACATACTACATACACATTATAATGAACTTATAAGCTAATTAAGTGAAATACATAATATTGTAAAGTAACATAATTGTATGAATACTGTATACATATATTATTCATAGTAAATAGTGATTATTCAGTAATATTACATTTAAACAAGTTGTATACATATTTGAATAAATGCAATATAATTGTGCAATGGTAATACTGCTAAGTTATACATTACATATTTGAGTTATCACTTTAGTAATGTCTATTATTTCATCTAACTTGTATGATGATACTGGTAATATAGAATTGTGCTATAATTGTATGACATAATATTGTACTAACATTGTGGTACTACATAATTGTAACATTTTATGAATTGTTACTAAATATTGTGTTAATGCATAATTGTGTTGGCCTTATAATTGTAGTTACATTTTGTTAATGCAACTATTACATAAGTGTCTTGGCCTTATAATTGTAGTTAAAGTTACATAAAAGTTACATGTTGTTAATGCAACTGTTACATAATTGGCAAAGTGTAACATAATGCAATCGTTTGTCGTTACGTAATTGTTACATATCGTTTGTAGGTACATAATTGTAGTTAGTGTAACATAATGCAATCGTTTGTCGTTACATAATTGTTACATATCGTTTGTAGTTACAAAATTATAATATGGAATAACATAATTGTAATAACTGCAGTCCTAACATATGCTGCGGTCGATGATAGTGATGATGTGTCATGCCACTTGTTTGTGGAGACACAATTTGCTTTTTTTTGTTTGTAGTTTATGTGGTATTTTGGCATATGTAGTAACACTTACACTTATTTTCATTTGTTTGTTATGTGATCTTACTCTATTTCTCTTTTTTCTTTCTTACTTTTTTTTTTTTTTTTTTTTTTTTATAGTTTGTTTCTCTTTGCTTGTGTACGCTTTTTCCATGTTGTTCATGGTTACATAATTGCTGACTAATTTCCTTGAGATACTTTTTTAAAGTTTAGTTTATATTGCACAGATATTACTGAAAATGATATTATATAGTCCCATATTTTGTTATTTTATATAAAAAATATATACACTATATACAGTATTAACTATACACACTGATTTGTTGTTCACCTGTACCTATCGTGGGTAATATGTGTGTCAGCACTGTGTGGAAATCATTGTCTTCACGATTGTGTTGAAGATGTTCACTCTTGCTAACGGCATTTGTGTTGGCCATTTTTTTTTTTCTCTAGTTTACCTTGTAACTTAATTTATCTGTTTCCACTAGGTAGCTTTAATTAATAAATGTTTAATACAGTTCTTTTAATTGCTCACTGAGTAACTGTGATGGTATATTTTCTTTATCACTTTGTAGATATAGTAATGTATAGTTGTATGTATGAAACACGTATATTATGTAGGTATAAATGGTAACACTCGTTGGTAGTAAATAAATGTTATAATAAATGAATGAATATATACAGTGTAGAATATTTATTGTTGGTGATTATTTAGTGTTTGAGTTATGCAGATAACTGAAGTAAGTATGTGTATTTAAACTGTAACTATACAGCACGTTTTTTATGTTTGTGCAGAAGCTTATTGTCTATCACTGTGTATTGTATAAATGAAGTAACTATGTAACTCACTAATTTTTACCGTGGAGGAAAATGGTGTGAGTGGTGTTGCACGTGGTGATAGCGTTGTCCTTCGCGGGTTGATTGGCGTGTTGTCGTCTCAGCACATGGTGACGTCGGCTTCCCACACTGGTAGCTGTGGTGAGTGAATGAGTAGCGATGAGTAACTTGAGTGAAGACGAGTGAGTAAGATGAGTTGTGAATATGGACTTGGTGTTTGCTTCGTCGTCCTGACCTCTTCACACCTGTGTAAGCGTTGGGGGTTGGGTGGATGTAGCAGAGAGAGGAGGGTGAGGTCTGGTGGTTATGAGTTGTGAGTCGTCTCTCACTCTTCGTTTGTTTGTTTGTTTGTTTGTTTGTTTTCTTTCTTTCTTGATGTATTCTTGGTCCTTTTTTCTTGTGATTTACTCGTTGTGGGATGAAGACTGCCGCTTCTTGTAGGTGCGTGTAGAAGATTATACAGACGACGTAGAGTTGTTAATTGTAGTTGATTGTAGATGGTTGTAGTTCGCTGATTCGTCGTAGACTCGTAGACTTTGTAGACTATTCGCACTGTAGGCTGTATTTTGTAGGATTCAATGTTGAACTGAAGCTAATCTTGTAGAGTCTCGGTTGCTTTTTGTAGAAATTTGCTTTTAATTCGGAGACGATGTCCGCAGATTTGCTGGTTTGTCGTTAAGCTACTTGCAAGGCGTCGGTGATCTCTTGACCTCTGCATCAGCGTAATGATCTGGGAGACGGAGGGGGCAGGATGGAGAGAATACTGTCAGGAGCTGATATTGTTGGTTGTTTTCAATCTTGATATTTTGTAGGAATTTAATGTTGATTCGTAGACGAGGTTCGTATACGTTCGCTGCTACCAAATGTCATAAAGACTTTGTATCATAAAGCAGCGACTTTGTATTTGCTTGTAGAGGCGTATATTTTAGACTTGTGGTCGAGCGGCTTTTATATCTTGTAGTAGTTTCCCCACCAGATGTCATGTAGTGACGGGAGAGGTAAAGAATAGTATGGGACTATTTTTATTTGTCTTGGAAATATTAAACAGGTATAAGAGTATAAGTCCCGGGTAGCTACCTCCCTGTCTCGCTATCTCTCTCTCTTTCTGTTCTAAGGCTAATCTCCGTCTCGACCTCTCTCTAGGGTCGCTTGTCTCCTTCTAAACTCTCTTTCCTAAAATCTGGTGTAGCAGGGGTTCCTCATGGTTACCAGATCTTTCTCACGAGAGGACTGCTGACAGCTAACTGCATCATCTCCTTACTGGCCGCTGTCGTCAGCTTTCCTCCGTGTAAGCATGTTTAGCGCTGCTCGATTCTCGCAGACACAACACCTTCTCATCATTTGACTTCCTGCTTCTATCTGTCTCTCTATCTATCTATTTATCTATCTATCTATTATGTAGTCCTATAGTTACATGATGAACAGAAACTAATCAAGAAAAACTGACGAATAAGGACAGGTGGGGGGGGGGGAGATCTGAGTGAGAGGTGTTTAACTAAAAATTCCGGTGTAAATATAGCAGTTTAACTGAAATTGGTAGTCGATCAGATAACAATTTATTAACCAGAACTCTGTAACTGTCCTATGAGCAGTAACTAGTCACCACCTCCTGTTTCTCAGTGACCCTGACCCCATTGGGGAAATTTGGATTTTTTTTTTTTCCTATCAGCAATTGTCCATGCCAGGACACATAACCTGGGTCCTTCAGATTCCTTGTAGTCTCCAGTTCTCCTGGAATCGTTGTGAGACTCTGAGGCATGAATGATAACTACAAAATGGAAATTGCCATTGGCAATTTCAATAACTCACCACATGACAAGGTCATCTGTCTTGTGCATGTGACCTCAGCACATAAACATCTATCTAGTTCTGCAAATGTACCATTTTGGTGACTGTAGCTCTATTCTATCTCGGTTTTCTAAATTCTGCACTCAGTGACCCAAAATTACTTTCCATTGACCCCTAGGCGATCTCAGAAACTACTTGCCCAAAGGGGCCTATGATCATTTCAGACCTGCTCCCCGACCTTGGCTATGTCCCACGAAAATTTCAAGTTTGTATCTTCAGAAGTTTCTGAGAATCCGTGAACTGACCATTTTTATTGGTTTTTGGATGTAGCCGGAAAACCATTATCGGTACTGGGAACTGGATGATAATGGGTCATACGAAGCTGCCAGCCGATGGGCTCAGATGGCGAAGTATAATGGCAGTAGCTTTGAAACTGAGCAAATACGAGCAATTTACTACTTCATAAGAATTAATAATAATAATAATAATAACAACAATAATAATATTTACAAGAACAATATAACTCACCACCTATGTGCTAAGTTTATAATAATTAGTTACGTATTCTCATCGTGTAGGCACACTAAGCTTTGCCATGTGGTAAGGTACATATAATATAAACAAGATCTGAAGGCCCTAAGGTAACTTCTTTTGTAACATAAACAAGGGAGACAAAGGTTTCGAAGAATGCATGGGTTTCCTATCCTGTTTCTTACAATGACCTTGATCCCTTTGGAGAGACTTGGATTTTTTATATCACCAATAGCCCATGCCAGGACACATAACCTGGGCCCTCCAGATTCCTAGCGCAGTCTCCGGTTCACCTGGAATCGTTGCGAAACTCTGAGGCAAGAAAAACAATTAAAATACCAGCGAAACACGCTGTCCTGTGGACAGTGACTAGTTTGCACCTACTGTTTCTTGCAATGACCTCGACCCTACTGGGGAGATGTGGATTTTTTTAAATAAAACGAAATAAACTCTTACGAACTGGTCCACCAGGTTTCATTTTCGAATTACTTGCTCAGGTCCTGTTTATATCTCCAGTAGACATGACCACTAGATCTCGTTCATGCATAATACTGATATGACTCTTTCTGCCACTGCACAAACAGAATTTGGATTTTTTTTCTATCAGCAATGGCCCATGCCAGGCACATAACCTGCACCCTTCAGATTCCTTCTGCAACCTCTGGTTCTCCTGGAATCGTCGTGAGATTCTGAGGATGGAATGATAACACCAGCAAAAAACAACAGTCTCCACCTATGTAAAAGGTGGAGATTAATTACTATACAAGTTTTGATGATACTGTGTGGTTATGAAATTTAGACTAAACAAGAAGCAGTGCCAAGGCACAGCAAACCCGTCCCCGCCAGTCATGTTTGTGCAGATGTATAAACACAAAATATATCTAGTCAATATGTCACATACCAAATTTGAAGTAAATTGGATGAAAATTGGCTATTTTATGCTCATTTGAAACATTAGGCCCAAGCCACCTGACACTGACGCGCCCCTACCGCTAACTGGGAAGTGACCCCCCCCTGATGTATTGAGGCATGTTATAGGATGCAGATTGAAAGGTGCACCTTTAGGTTTAGGTTTCATGTTGATATGACGAATTTTAAAGGAGTTATAGCGAAAAAAATATTTTACTCATCTACATTTTTTTTTTTTTTTTTACATTTTTGGGGCCTGCAGCCTAAACCTTGTCCCAAAATTTAATCAGGTGATTTGAAGGTCAGAGCTCATCATCCCTGTAATTTTAGTCAAAATCACAACACAACTTTTTATGTAAAGTTGTTAACAGACAGACAGACAGACAGACAGACAAATAAACAGACAAACTGTGTGAAAAAAAATACCCGTCGTCGAGGCCCTCCAGGGCAGGGACGGGTAACTAGAAATTAACCTAACTGCACATGAATGGCCTAGCTACAGGATAATTGCCCCTCTCTACGAAGTAATGAAGTTCTGCCTCTTGTGGCTGTGGTCTGTCATTAGGTGTTGCATAGAAGATGTCCTATGTCTTATTAGGACCAAGACCACACGCCACTACCTATTACCCTGATAAGGCCCATTATACAGAGCAGACGCACCCAGGCTGTTTCCTGAGGATCTCTGGTAATGAATGGTATGTCTCAGAGGATAAGGATGTCCCAGAGGATTATGTGGGCGAGTCTGATGTCAAAGGGGATAGCAAGGATTATGTGTGAGTCTACTTAGATTGACCGTGTGTGTGTGTGTGTTTGTGTGTGTGTGTGTTTGTGTGTGTGTGTGTGTGTGTGTGTGTGTGTGTGTGTGTGTACTAGATGGTCTTATGGAGAATGTGTGTAAGGTGGCATATTGGGCATAAAGTGACCATTAGTTTTAGACAGATGAGAGCTGCAAAACGACTTTGTCTGCTCTTCCTTGCTGTCTGCTTGGAGTTTTTTTTATATATCCCTCACTGGGTTTAAGAAATAAGGGAGTACGTCGCAGGCTGGTCTTCTCAGATTAATACAATAAACCTCACAGTTCAATCTGCCTGGTTTGTAGGCCTACTGATGAAGTGATAAATCAAACTTCATGTGGGCTATCTTTAGTGTTGTCTTTTTGTTCTTTGGTTCAATGTAGCTTATTTGTGTGGTGTTTATCCTGTCGAGTGGAGTAACACTACCTCCTTCACAAGAGGAGCTACAGACCGGCAGCTTAAATATACTGCTTGTGGTCATCAGTATTATTGAGCTGTCGTCTTGATGGACTGGTATTCCGGCCAGAGCTGCCAGAGCTGCCACGGTATTGTATTAGGGTTCCCCAGGAAGTGTTTGATGACAAGCTGGGTTGGAGGGAGAATGTGTAAGCAAGCCAGTACATGTGCTGTGGTACGGATGTTGGAGGCAGACATAGGCATGATTATGGAATTTATGATTTGATTATGATTATTGTCTCGAATTTTTTAGTGATTATGATTTGATTAGGATTATTTAGTTTTGTTTTTCTGATTATGATTTGATTATGATCACCTTTTCTCATTTTTAATTATGATTAAATTTTTTTGTATCTTAATGATTATGGTTAGATTATGATTTTAAGGATGGTAGCTTTATTTGTGGATTATTTTGTTTTTGAATATAATCATGATTATTGACGGAACTTTACATTTATGCAAGTCTTAAAATTCACATTAGCTGTGACTGATATAAGTTCATTGTTAGTGTACTAGTCCTCCATAACTATTTGTTCCCCTTAAAAAGTTAAACGTTTTATCAACTCAGGTAAAAAAAAATGAAATAATGGTCTAAGGTTTAATTAATTATGAGAACACCAGTACAGTCAAAAACATTTGACACACAAAATTCAGATACACATCAAACAGCTAGCCTAAATGAACGAACTAAAAATTAAAATTCATATCTATAAAGTCATACTTCATTTTGTGGAAGAAAAACAATGCCTGCAGTATCAGAGCATGATACTTGTTTCCTGTGTAAACCAAAAACGTACAGATCGTCAAACTTAAAAGTAAAATTATATTCTTCCTCACTGACAGGCAAACTTTCTAATATGTTCATTACACATCTGCCATAAATTAAGGAGGGGCAGTTAAGAACTAGCAAAATGAAACTGTTCAATAACTGTCACTAGGTAACCAAAATGTGGAAATGTAAAAGGTTGCTGTGAGCTTTACATTACTTTTCATAGGTTTTCACTTTTCAGCAATGTGTTTGTTGCATTTGATAAACATCAACTCCCCAAAGCAGACATCGGTCAGTCTGCAGCACTCAGGTTAAAAGACTTTTCCTGCAACAGAGAAAAGTCTCTCGACTGGAGTTAGGGAAGCTGGGATGCACAGGTAGAGGAAGGCTTCCAGCCAGCCATACCCAGCCTCAAAAGAGACAGACATGCATAGATACGTAGCCTACCAAGCATGCTGGAACATGTTTGACTGTGAGTGGCTGATGTATCAAGGAGAAACTTATGTAATATATAACAGTGTTCAGTGAAAATGACGAACAAATAATAACAATAATCATATTTTAATCACTGATTATTACAACTAATTTTCTTTATTATGATCTGATTATGGCTCGTGTTTGATTTTTATTAGACTTTGATTATGATCATACCAATTAAAAAAAATGATTATGAAAAGATTATGATTACATAATCACTCTCATGGATTATGATTTTTTGATTAATAATCATAACCATGCCCATGTCTGGTTGGAGGAGTCAGCAAGAATGAGGAAGGAGGCAGAACTGACCTGAGTGGACGTGGAGCAGTTTGAATGAAAGATGAGAATGACCTGGGTTGCGGAGATAATAAATGGCGTCATAAAGCTGGATCAGTTAATGATTCATAATGGGGGGCTATGGACATGAGTGTTTATATGCACCACACAGTATCTGTCTGGTTGTTGGCTGACATACGCAGAAGTATGTGAGCGTCAGGTGACAGCTCAGGTGTCAAGTAGGAGGTGACAGAAGTGAAGTGGGGGAGGGGGAGTCGGTGGGTAATATGCATTCGAATGTGTCTGAGGAGGATAGTACAGCAGGAGATGGTAAGAAAACAGTCAAATGTAGAGGGGGTACATAACATAACACAAAATGTAAAGCTGACCAAGTATATCCTCAGTTTCTATGAATCTACCTATCTATGGCCAGACGCCTTAACCCCTGTTGCGCTCATTGCCTCATATGGGGCTGTATGCAGGCCACCCCCAGCCGTGCTGATCGCCGCTTATGAGGGAATGGGTTTCGCCGCCATAATTTCAAGCACGAGGAAGCGTCAGTGGTTTCCATGGGGATGTTGAGTCATCCTCTATATACATCATCAGCGCTGTCTCCAAACCCTGCCACACCGCAGTTGCCAAATACTGCATATATAGTGATTCAGTTCTCGTTTGTAACCCAGCAATGGAAGATTCACGCCCGTCTACCTCCCATGGTGCTGGCGACTTATCACCGCCTTCATACACACCCAAGAGGCGTAAATTACAAAAAGACGAGGGTGATGAAAAGATAAAAGTTCAGAAACACCTGATCTGATGACAAAAAAATCAACTTAAAATTAAAATAAAAAGTCCGAAAAAATGATTCGAGGAAAATAATGGGGTTGATAAGAATTAGTGCCGCGGGGGTTAATCCCGTAAGGGTGGCCGCAAGTAATTCGCCTCCATGTTGCTCTGTCCCTGACCATTTCGCTGTCCACCCCCCTAGCTCACACCCCTCTCATATACCTCTCCACTCCATCCTTCCATCTCATCCTCGGTCTATCTCTCTCTCCTCCCCCCCTCCATCTCGCTCACACTCTACTTGTTAGTCTCTCGCACTCCATCCTCTCCACATGGCCAAATCACTTCAATGTAAGTCTCCTAACACTTTCTATCACATCCACATCCACACCACAACACTACTTCACCTCCTCATTCACGAGTCTCTCTCTCTCTCTCTCTCTCTCTCTCCATGTAACTCGAAATGCTCCTTTCAAATAACTCATTTCCACTGCTCTCATTCTTGACTTGTGTCCTTCCAATAAGGTCCATGCTTCGCTTCCATACGTTAGGATAGGTACCACAATAATATCATTCAGCAACGTTTTTACTTCTGCATTCACTTCCCTATTTCTTATCGTTGTTTTCAAAGAATCAGCGACCTTTCTTCTCTGCTGTACCCCTTCAACCACTTCCATCATCTAATCTTTCATCATTACTCATTGCACCACCCAATCATTTAAATGCACTCACATTTTCCATCTCCTCATCATATAACCTCACTGTACATTCAGTGACCTCATTTCTCTCGAAAACCAGAACTTTAGGTTACTCTTCCCTATATTCACCTTTAGATTCCGTCTCTTACGTACTCTCCCAAACTCACTCACCAAGCCTTGCACCTCCGCTTTGTCTTTACTTAATAATACAGAATCATCTGCAAGCAACAGAACAGGAAGTTTCCAAATTCTGCCCTCTCTCATTAGGGCAGCTCCAACATCTACGGCCCTACCCTCAATCTGTTTTATAACCTCATCTATATATGGATCAAACCATGGAGACATGACACGTTCCTGTTTCAATCCGAAGTTCAGATAGAAAAATTCACTCAGTTTGTCATCCACACACACTGCAGCCTTAGCGTCCTCATACATACTCTTCACGGCATTCAACAGATTCCCATTTACTAAACAGATTCTTAATATTTTCCACATTCCTTGTCTATCCACTCTGTCATATGCATTATCCAAATCTATGAAGGCCATGGACAACTTTCTCTTCTATGGAAACTTTTCCACTAAGTACCTTGAGATGAGTATCTGATCTACAAAACCTCTTCACTTCTTGAAACCTCTCTTTTCTTCTCCAACTAACTCCTCTGTTTTTTTCTAAACTCTGTCAGCAAGTATCCTGCTATATACTTTTCCTATTACACTAGGAAGGCAAATGCCCCTATGATTACCACACACTTCTTTTTCCCATTTTCCTTCGTACAGCAGAATAATTATACCTGACTTTCAATCGTCCAGGACTCTACCTTCCTCCCAGCCTAATTTGCACATCTTCCACATCCATTCTATTACTATTGCTGCCCCGTGATTCAGCATTTCACCACGCACTCCAGCAATTCCTGGGGCTTTACCCATTTTGACTTTCTTCATTGCTTCCATCCTACTGATTTCTTCCTCCATTCTTATCTCCCTCCTCCTCCCAGCCATTCCCCAGCCACTTATACTCGCATTACTTTCATTCTCTGTGTTTAACAGTTCCTTACAGCGTTCTCTCCATCTGCTTACTTTTCTCCCTTCTCCACTATCAATCTACCATTTTTATTTTTCACTCCCCTCTTTATCACCTGGTAGAACAAACTTTACCTCCTTCCATAACATTTTCTTACACTTCCTTTACTTTCCATTTAAATACCTTCCAAATTCCTCATCCACTCTCTACTTACTGTTACTAATCTTTTCACCTCTCTCTTCCTCTCTATACATAACTATCCTGTCTCTTGAATTTTCCCATGCCTGTGCTTCCAATTCACTCACTCTATGCGGTCTTCTTTTGCGCCACAGTTTGCCTGACCTCTTCATTCTACCACGCTGATCCTTGCATCCCCTTCTGTCTTCTCTTCACTTCACACATCACCGCACATGCTGCACTGATTTCTTCCATGAATATTTTGCACACGTCTTCCACCTGCCCCATCTGCTCAAATCATATTTACTCAATCGCTCCACCACTTCTCTCATATTCTGCTCTTTTTCATCCTCCTGCAACCTTTCCACCCTCCTTGTATGGCCCACTTCCTCCTTCCCTTCTCTCCTTCTATTCATCCAGCGTATTTGTACTCTGACTTTCACCACCGCCAGGTGGTGATCAGAATGCCCATTCCCCGAGCCTCTATGCTCTTGCATACTTTACATACCTTCTCATTCTCTCATCCACACGTAATCAATCATTCCCTTCCGTTTATTAAGCTCACAATCCACCCTTCTAATCATTAGCCACTTATACCTATGAATCATTTTGTACCAAAAGAGGGTATTGGCTATCACCAACCCACTCCCCACACAAATATCCACTAGCGCAGTACCATTCTCAACCACTTCCGCAGGCACACCCCACTCACCAACTACTTCATCCACTTTCACATTCCCTACTTTTCCATTCATATCTCCAGTCAGAAACACTCTCTCACTCCTATCAAATTTTTCCATGCATGCTTCCACATTTACCCAGAACTCTTCTTTCACTCTGCTCGCACTGTCTTCCACAGGTACATATACACACAAGCGCCCATGCTTGTAGTCCTACTTTCAGTCTTACCCTCACAATCCTTGAATTAGTTGATCCATAATCACTTATATTCTCCTTCCATCTCTTGCATACAACAATACATACACCCCCCCTTGGCACTCTCATTCTCACCTATTCCTGCACATACACCCAATCCATACTCCCACTCCCTCACACTCTCACCTCTCGGTTTTGTCTCGATCAATCCATATATGTCCACTTTTGCATCCTCAGGCACCTGAACAGTCTGTGTCTCTTTCATGTCATCATTCGCACCCCTTTCATTCTACGTTGAAATTCGCAAGAAGTCGTTTGTAAGGTCCTTGGTCGTCAGCTGTCGGTCAGTTCTGATCCAAGGCATTTTGTTTGTCTTTTTAGTTAGTTGTTTTCCGGGGAGGGGCACTAATTCTCCGCCAACCCACTTGTTGACACGCAAACAACAAATATTGGTTGGTTATAATGTTACCACCCACCGTATTAAATTATTTCCTGGCTTGCAGGAAAGCATCCGACTTGTCATTCAGACTCCCCTGGAGTTGAGTATCAATACAATGACTGAGTTAGAATGATTCCTAAGACTGGTTAGCTGAACCAGCTCTGTCAGCATCACAACCTTAAGTCAAATCCATCCAGCCATCTGGAAGTCTGATGATAGACTAAGGGCCTTTCATGAAATGACAGGCATCTCAAATGCATTTTTTTTTTTTTATCGTCATTCATTCATTCATTACCCAATCCTACGTTGCCTCATGAGAAGCGTAGGAGCCCGGGGCTAGGCAAGTTTGTGCTGACATTAAATTTTAAGATGACAGTGACCAGCCTCACTCATCCCTGAGTGGCATTACGTGAGCAATAAACCCCAAGCACCCCTTGGATCTAAACCTTCACCGGCTCAATCCGACTGGGGCGCCGTAATTACCCACTAATCCACCAGGCACCAAAATTTGATTATATTTTTACCACCCAGCATAGTAAATGATTTTCTGGTGTACAGGAAACCATTTGGCTTGTCACTCAGTGCAGAGTCACCCACAGGCAGAAGGAAGAGGAAAGAATGAAGGAAAGAAAGACAGAAGAGGGAGTCTAAAGTCACCCGTAGGCAGAAGGACGAGGAAAGAATGAAGAAAAGAAAGAAAGAAGGGGATGGAAGGAAAGAAGGATGGAGGAGAGGAAAGAGCGGATATCCGAGAGCAGCACTACATCGAGTGAGTGGATGGTGAGCGCCCCCACCTACCACAAAGCATTATTTAAAAAAATAAATAAATTATGAACTCTATCTGTATGCCAAGTTTCATTACAAGCCCTGCAATAATAATGAGGACATTTGACAACAGACATACCTATAGGCGACAAAGAAAGCGATAACCATTATCTAACTATAATCTGATACTCATACTGGTTTACCCTTTGCTAGGATGTTTTAAAGAAATTCATTAAGTACTTTGGTGTAATCTGATAACAAACAATAACTGATCACAGGCATACCAAATTAATGTCCCTCGTATGGTATGACAACATCCGCCTCACCTGGTTTGAAGCGATGAGAAAAGCACGCAGTACTTTAAAATGGAAACAGCCAGAGTCTTGGAAATTTAATGAGCACTATGCTTCATACAGTGCAAAGATATGCAAGGAAAACTGCGAGTAAAATGAAAAAGAACAATGACTAACGAATTGTTCTGTTCAAAATATGACTGTTGAGGTTCAAAATCTTTGCGCACACCTACTCCAAGCAGAATTTATATCCTACTGATCGGTGACCGACATATATAACACTATTTCCTTTTTACATTATGTTAAACTGCGAGAACATCTCCATGAGCATCCTCGTCACTCAATCACTCCCTAGAGGATTTTAACACGCAATATGCTTCACTCCATCAAGGCTCCATATTGTCCATTACTTTAAGCTCTCTAAGGATTTTCACATGCAAGGCACAGTATTCATCCCTAGCACTGCCTCACATGGTGCTTCACTGTAGTTTCGTAAGGACTGACACACATAAGGTGCTTCACTCTTGTTAAGCACCAATATGGTCCTGCATCTATCTTGTACTTCAGTCTGTGTTTTCATTTTTGTCACCACTGTGTATTTCTCAGTGTAGACAGTATTTCATATTCATATACTTTATAATGTTACTACATTAAAGTGTATATAAAAACCGTTCCCACATGCACACATTAATGAAGTCTTATAAATTTATACGTATATTTCTTAGTGTAGATAGTATCTCATATTCATATACTTTATAATGTTACTTCATTAAAGTGTATATTAAAACCGCTCCCACACGCACATATAAATGAAGTCTTATATGTTTAATACGTATTATCTACCTCTTCAAAATGAAAATATGACGCATAAAAGAAAAAAATATTACTGAAGCGAATGTACTGTATACATCCATCCATCCATCCATATATATATATATATATATATATATATATATATATATATATATATATATATTATCTCTCATCTCATCAGCCGTTTGAGTGTTTGAGTGTTCACTGAAGGACCGTCCTATCTCAACCGAAATGGGGACGATACAGCCAATGTATCTCTACCAATGTGGCTTAGGCTGTCTAGCGGAGATTATATGTAGGGTGAGAAGTGCTTGTAAGTGTAATTGTTGTGTTGGAGTGGCTTTGGATGTGTGTGTAGTCTGTGAACCAAGTGTAATAGGCCCGCGCAAGCCGACTGGGTGCAAGCATACTTTATATTATGCGACACTGGTTCAACCACAGCACCCCTTGTGTCCGCCAATGCAGTACGAGGCCAGAAGAACGCTCCCAAAGTTTTTACCCTGGCGGGGCGAGAACCCTCGTTCTTCAGCGTAAGAAACGCACACTTGAGCACTGTATATATATATATATATATATATATATATATATATATATATATATATATATATATATATATATATATTGTTACGGAACAGAGAGAGATAATGAACACTTCAAGTGAGAATACTAAAATCACTACTGTCCCGCAAAGTTCCAGGTTCAAAACAAAAGAGTTAGGTAAAATTACAAGTTAAAGTTTAATGCTCAAACTAACAACTAAACATTCAGAACTCATAAGGATAATGTAATGGCAAAACAGGTTACATATATGGTTAACTGCAATAGCCTCTATTAACATGAATTTAGCAAGAGCAAATTTATCTAAGTCAGCCCTGATAAATGAGAAAACCGGACAATGCTCAGTTAAAGCAAGATATATTATAGATACAAAATATTATTAATAATGGCTGACATCAAAACTCCACATGAATCACAAAAACCTTACAAGACCTACAAATCAACACCTTAGGCCATACAGTACAAGAAAAATGGTAATAACACTTATACTCAAATTATACAGCAGCTAGATGGCTGGAGACTTCCGGAGCACTCACAAAAATAATAATACTCTATACAGGGGAGGACAGAGATGTGAACAAAATGAGGAGTAGATCTAAGTGGCAACTGAGACTGAGCTCATTATATAGGGGGCCGGCAGAGCCTGATTCAACTTGCAAGAAGGACGTGGAAATGAAGGGACAGGGGAGGAAGAGTTGACAGTCCTGCTCTGAACAACAGAAAGAACGACTTACTCTACTATAAGGGGGAGAAGGGGGGAGTGAGGTAGAACACGCAAGCCTGGTCACTATGGAAGCCACGAGGCGAATCGTGATCAAACATGCAGCATACTGTACGTTAGAATTACACAAAGGATGATGAAATCATAGGCTATGTAACACCTCCCCACAAAGAAAAAGAAATTTACAAAGGAAATTTCTTATTACTCTAAAACAATCTGTCTAAAGTCTAGATAAGCAATCTGCAATAACATTTTCTTTCCCCTTGACATGTTGTATGTCTAATGAATACTCCTGAAGAAGTAGACTCCATGTGAATCTCTGATTTTTATCTTTAAACTTACTAAGGAATTTCAGTGGGTTATGGTCGGTATAAATGACTATGGGGTCAAAACCAGAACACAAATAAAATGAAAAGTGCTGTAAACCCAAAATCAAGGCCAAAAGCTCTTTCTCAATAGTTGAGTAGTTCTTTTGAGGTGGAGTGAACTTCTTACTGTAATAAGATACAGGGTGTTCAATACCCTGATCATCCTCTTGCAGCAAAACAGCCCCAGCTCCTGTATCACTTGCGTCAACAGCCATCTTAAAAGGCTTAGCAAAATTTGGAGTAGCGAGCACTGGCTGACTTAATAGGATAGCTTTAACCCCTACACCGCGGGCATGTTTACCGATGTTTTGCGTGTGCCGCGGGGTTATTTGGGCTCCGACAGACTCTAAAAAAATATTTGCCAAAAATCAGTTATTAGTCCTAGAATATTAAAATTACATATGCTTATGGCACATACCTTCAGCTTTCTCCTGGAATGTTTGTTGAGCCTTCGTCTGTTGCCGTAGGACTTGTGGAGACCTCTGAAGTTGGGTAACGAAGTCTCCACTTTACACTTCCCGACAACCAGTAATATGATTACCACAGCCAGATATTAACACTATAAACACTACTCTATGATTTTCAAGTAGTTTGGGATCCATACTCCAAAAAAAAACCCACTGTGAAAGCAATGAAAATTACGAGCGCGTCTGACCGTCTCACTGGCACTAGTTCGCTCTTGGTACTCTGTCATTTATTATTCATAAAACCCCTCACACTTTATATTTCTATTACTATATAACACTTATATATATCTACAGTCTTTATCCATAAGTTTCCTTCAGTAGTATTAGTTTATTGTCACTGTAGGGATTCAATTTCTTTCAGTAAAATACGTAGCATTCACTTTCTAGTCCTGTATACTAGCATTGAGAGTGAATGTCACTTTCATCTTCACTCTCATAACTCATAGTATTCAGACATGCTAGACTGAAACTTTCACTTTCATTACTCCTAGGGTATATACTCGTATTCTTATAATACTACTCATTTACATTTCTATTTACGTTCTCTATTTTATTTACGTTATTTACACTTCCATTTTATTTACACTGTGTTATGCACTGTCACTTGAAGTAACTTATAAAACTATTTTCCATTGTTCACGTATATTTACATTCATTACTTTCACTTGCTGTTTACACATTATTTACAATTCCACTTGCACTGTTTTACTCAATAGAAAGATCGTAGTCACTCTTTTATCAATTGTCAGCCCTTTACCTCTTTCCACAAGAGGTTTAGTAGGGGGTAAAGGTCACAGGGCCCTTTGCATGGGGGTGAAAAAGTCCCTGAAGTCAGCAAGAAGAAACAGACGTACCTCTACTTCGGAAGACGAGAGTAAACTGATAAGGAAGGGCCGTGGTAGAGGCCTACTTAGGGGATATTCACTGCTACCAATGTTAGCTCTTGAAACAGCTATGTATAGCACAAATGATTGGCAGGAAATCTAGGCAATACATTATAAATTAGGTAGTTCCAGGTGAATGTAAATATCACTTAGGCTTCTCCCTTCCCTCCTTACATGTATATTTATTACGAAAATAGATTATACAGCATATTTCAAGGGGGAAAAAACAATGAAAATTAGCGAACGAGTGCACGTGAGGTGTTGTCAGGTGCTAATTAGCCAATTCCAGGTGTATGGCACTCTCACTTACCTTATTTCTTTCTTGTATATATTATTTGGTATAAGAATAGGACATAGGGCTTATTTCCATGGATGAAATCAGTGAAAAATTCCAGGGAAGATTTACTTAGCTGTAGCACAGCCGGGCAGGCGAGAGGATAGGGTAATGGAGGGGGGGTAGGGAGGGGAGTCAAGAACGGGGAGAAATGGCTAAATTGTCAACAATGGATGGGAGTACAGATGAGATTAGGAGTGCTGACTAGTGTTGGACATTGGCAGTACTGATAGATGATACAAGCCCCACTTGGAAGCCCGGGTGAATTCAAAATAACACAGAATCACAAAAGCGACGACCCGCGGTATGATCCCTTGCTCCCAAGCATCACAAAAGTGACGCCCTGCGGTTAAGGGGTTAAGTTTACTGAAAGAGGATTCACAGTTATCGGTCCAGACAAATTTAACTCCCTTTTTCAGTAGGTCTGTAAGTGGTGATACAAGAATTGAAAAGTTAAGAACAAATCTCCTGTAATAACCTACCATTCCCAAAAATCTCTGTAGCTCTTTCCTACTTTTAGGTCTGGGAAGATCACTTATAACCTGAATCTTAGCTCCTGGTGGTGCAACATGTTCATCACCAATTACGTACCCAAGGTACTGAACTTTAGCTTGACCAAACTCACACTTTGATAAATTAGCTACAAGATTAGCCTGAACCAAACGCTCAAGAAATTTACTGACATGGCATAGGTGATATTTCCAGTTGTCACTGAAGATTAATACATCATCAGTATAAACAACACACCCTGCCAAACCCTCTGTTACAACATTCATGAGCTTCTGAAAAGTGGCTGGTGCATTCTTCATACCATATGGCATTACAGAACATGCAAAAGTCTTTCTTAGTGTTACAAAACATGAGATCTCCCTAGCACGTTCAGTCATAGGTACTTGCCAGTATCCCTTTAACAAATCAAACTTACTTAGGTACCTAGCCTTTCCGATCTTGTCTATGCAATCTTCCACGCGAGGGAGAGGGTAAGTGTCTGTTTTGGTTATCTGATTAACACGTCTGTAGTCGATGCAAAGCCGCTGTGACCCACCTGGCTTAGGGACTAGAGTGACAGGAGAACTCCACTCACTCTGACAGGGCTCAATCATCTTGTGGTCTAACAGGTAGCCAAGCTCCTTCTGGATGAGAGGAACTTTCACTGGGTTTACACGGTAAGGAGGCAATTTAATTGGCTTTGAGTCTCCAACATCGACATCATGCATCAACACAGTGGTTCTTCCTGGAGTGGCACGGAACACTTGCGGGTACTCCTGCAGTAATGCCGAAAACTCCTGCCTTTCCTCGGGAGCTAGATGAGAAAGCTTAGTCTGGAGATCATTCATGATATCAGGATTCTCCCCCAAACTATCACTCAGGCTCATGCTGCATGGGAGAACTTCACTTGCAGACTCGGGTGGAACAGCTACAGTGCAGACTGGGTTACTTTCGTCCCGCCTGTGATATAACTTTAGCATGTTGATGTGACAAAGTTGCTTGTTATTTCTACGATCTGGTGTGGCGATGACATAGTTGACATCACTGAGTTTCTTCTCCACGAAATAAGGACCACTAAACTTGGCTTGAAGAGGTTGCCAATGCACCAGTAGCAGAATCAAAACCTGATCTCCTGGCTGAAAGTGGCGTAACCTGGACTTCTTATCATACCAAGTCTTCATCTTCTCCTGAGCAGCTCCTAAATTCTCTCTCGCCAGCTGTAAAGCAGTGGACAGCCGTTCTTTGAACTTCATCACATACTCCAGCATGTTGACATCATCTTCCTCCAACAGCCAGCATTCCTTGAGTAGCTTAAGGGGTCCTCTTACTTCATGACCAAACAGTAGTTCAAAGGGTGAGAAGCCCAGTGATTCATTTGGAGATTCTCTTGCAGCAAATACAACGAATGGAAGACCTTTATCCCAGTCTTTCTGATGTTCCAAACAGTATTTCCTGAGCATCGATTTGAGTGTTTGATGATATCTCTCCAACGCTCCTTGGGTCTGGGGATGGTAAGCTGAAGACGTGATCTGGGTGATGCCCAACTCTTTCAGAGACTGCTTGAAAACATTTGACATGAAATTACTTCCCTGGTCTGACTGTACCACCTTGGGCAGACCAAACTTGGTGAAGAACCCTAGCATTTCCTTAACCATGTTCTTTGCTGAGATATCTCCAAGTGGAATGGCTTCAGGATAACGGGTAGCCATATCAATCAGGGTCAACACATAAGAAACTCCTGAAGAAGTCTTAGGAAGAGGGCCCACAATATCCACCAACACACTGGTGAATGGCGCCTCAAAAGGAGGAATGGGAACTAGAGGTGCAACCTTTTCGGTCTGATTACATTTCCCCACAACTTGACAGGTGTGACAAGACTTACAATACCAGGAAACATCTCTGAAGATACCTGGCCAGTAGAAGTGTTTCAAAATGCGTGCCACAGTCTTCCTCACTCCAAGGTATCCTGCCAAACTGGAATCATGAGCCACTCTAATGATATCCTGCCTACAAACACGAGGGATGGCAACTTGATGTACAACCTCCCATTCACAGTCGGCTGATGCTGTTGGGGGTCTCCACTTTCTCATAAGTACTCCTGACTTCATATAATAACAAGTAGAAGCACCAGCTGACTCTTCCTCACTGCAAGCAGAGTTAGCTATACCTTTCAACTCAGGGTCAGCAACCTGCAACTCAACCAACTCTTGACGAGACAAATTACCAACACTACAGGGTACTGCCTCATCTGGTGAGTGGTCCAAATTAGCAAGAAAAGTGTCAGCTAGGATAACATCATCATCATCATTATCCTCTAATTCACCAGTAACTTTAGACTTAGCCCTAGTGACAGCACATGCAGAGAACACATCAGGGACATCACAATCCTGGGCCGCAGTCACTGGCTCACTAGACAGTTGAGGAGCTGGACACACTTGACTTCCACCAATATCATTTCCAAGTAAGAAAGTTACACCTGACATTGGGAGTGTCTCAACCAACCCAACCATACCGGAACCATTAACAAAACTAGACTCTAAATTCACTCTGCACAGAGGGACAGAGAAGTAATTATTCCCTACACCTTGTAAGATTACAGTTTCATCAGAGGAATTAACATTAGAGCCTAGAACATTGGTCAGCATATATTCTAACTGATTTCCTGTCATTATTGTCCAGAGGACTGACAAAACCATCAGACAGGAAATTAGCACATGAACTCTTGAGAGTGTCACCCACGTTACTGCTCAAAAGAGGAGCTTCATCATGAGAATTTAATTTACTCCTCAAAGCAGGTTCAGTTAACTCGGTTAAAGAATTCTGGGAACTTTCAAGGGTGGACACTAGACCAATTGACTGAATATTTAAAGACTCGTTTTTGTTCTCATCACGCTGTCTCCTGAAACATTTCTCCATAGTATGACCAAGCTTACTACAATAAGTACATTTACTTTTCTGAAATCTAGAGGTGGAGCTGGTATTTACTTCCTGAGAAACATCATCCTTATTCTCTTTCCTGTTACCTGTACTCTGAGTAGAGGCAATGTACTTACTCTCAGCTTTCCTTTTTTCTCTAGAATATCTCTTGTGAGTGAGAACATATTCATCAGCTAAAACGGCAGCATCAGACAAATTATCTATTCTCTCATCAAGATATAGGCTTACATCTTTATTAATACACCTTTTGAAGTCCTCCAGCAAAATCATCTGCTTAAATTTATCAAAATCAGAATTTACATTCTTTGATTTTAACCACTGCCCTAACAGATCTTCTTTGATTTTTGCATACTCAACATGGGATTGCTTATCTTGCTTATAAGTTGTCCTAAATTTTACTCTATAGGCTTCAGGAACAAGCTCATAGGCCTTAAGAATCAAGCTCTTAACTACATTATAATTATCAGATTGATCCAGAGGCAAAGATGCATAAGTTACTTGAGCTTTACCGGTGAGAACAGTTTGAAGGAGTACTGGCCAATACTTTTTGGGCCAATTAAAACCTGTAGCTACCCTCTCAAACAACTGAAAATACTTTTTTAAATCAGATTCATTAAAAGGAGGGACAAGTTTAACATTTTTAGCCACATCAAAATCATCAGAGCTAGATGATCCAGTTCCACCTTGTTTCATGCGATACTCATGGTCTGCCTGAATCCTAGCGATTTCAATTTGTGCCTGTGCCTCCTGAATACGAGCCTGAGACTCAGCCTCCTTAGCACGAGCCTCCTGCAGGGCTAGCTGTAACTTAGCTATTTCAATCTGTGTTTGCTCATCTGGAGGAGTTACATTAAACAAGCTTTTATTAATCATGTCAACAATTTGATCTTTAGACTGATGAGAGCGAACAGCAATTCCCAATTGTTGAGCAACAAGCTTAAGTTCATTCTTTGTTCTGTTTTCTACATCACACACTGTTTGCACATTTGACAAAAAATCTTTGTCTTCATCAAGAGTAGTAATAGTAGACATCATGAATAAATCACAGTCACAAAATATCAAGCAATATCCTTATGATAATATCCTGATAAGAGGTCGCCAAATTTATGTTACGGAACAGAGAGAGATAATGAACACTTCAAGTGAGAATACTAAAATCACTACTGTCCCGCAAAGTTCCAGGTTCAAAACAAAAGAGTTAGGTAAAATTACAAGTTAAAAGTTTAATGCTCAAACTAACAACTAAACATTCAGGACTCATAAGGATAATGTAATGGTAAAACAGGTTACATATATGGTTAACTGCAATAGCCTCTATTAACTTGAATTTAGCAAGAGCAAATTTATCTAAGTCAGCCCTGATAAATGAGAAACCCGGATAATGCTCAGTTAAAGCAAGATATATAATTATAGATACAAAATGTTATTAATAATGGCTGACATCAAAACTACACATGAATCACAAAAACCTTACCAGGCCTACGAATCAACACCTTAGGTCATACAGTACAAGAAAAATGGTAATAACACTTATACTCAAATTACACAGCAGCTAGATGGCTGGAGACTTCTGGAGCACTCACAAAAATAATAATTCACTATACAGGGGAGGACGGAGATGTGAACAAAATGAGGAGTAGATCTAAGTGGCAACTAATGCAGAGACTGAGCTCATTATATAGGGGGCTGGCAGAGCTTGATTCAACTTGCAAGAAGGACGCGGAAATGAAGGGACAGGGGAGGAAGAGTTGACAATCCTGCTCTGAACAACAGAAAGAACGACTTACTCTAGTATAAGGAGGAGAAGGGGGGAGTGAGGTAGAACACGCAAGCCTGGTCACTATGGAAGCCACGAGGCGAATCGTGATCAAACATGCAGCATACTGTAAGTTAGAATTATACAAAGGATGATGAAATCATAGGCTATGTAACAATATATATATATATATATATATATATATATATATATATATATATATATCTATATATATATATATATATATATATATATATATAGTGTGTGTGTGTGTGTGTGTGTATGTGTGTGTGTAACCCACTTTTTTGCATTAGATTAATACATTACTTTAAATATGTAAGAAAATGATCCATTCCTACCCTTAACCACGCATACTGTACATTCTCTTAGATTCATGTTCATTCATACAGTCATACATTTGCAGACATTCAAACATTCACATGTAATCATACGTTTCATATCTTCGTTCAAGATAAACGATATGAGTTACTATGCCTCAGGAGAACACCTTTATTCACACACTTTCACATATTTCAATTATTATGACAATACAGATTTGGGAATATATGTCCAAATTCTCTTTCGTATGTTTTTCCGAGTTTCAAATATTTTCACTAGAAGAGTAATACTTTTTCAGCAGATCAGGGGCTTGATATTTTGAGGAAGCACACATATGCATTTTATTTCTCCGCGCTTTAAACATTTCAATGCCTGAGGGGCACATTTTTACTTGGCTTTCGATTAGACATTTATTATACGTTCTTTTACATATTTATATATGAGAATTTCGCTTATACCCTGTATTGATTTTTCTCGTCAATACGCAAACTACGAGAGGAAATGGCGTCATTTATATTCAACGCGACCCCCTCTGACCCTCGCTGCTCCACCCTTTTTCAGGCCATCTTCCTTATCCCCCCCCCACTCCTCATTCTAATACCTTTACCCTTATCCTTTCACCCTTCCCCTTTGACGCTTTAATGGTCTGCCTTCACCCTTTCCTGTTTATCGCACACCCTCACATCTCCCCTTCCCACTTCACCCTTCTCTCTACACCCCATTCCTCTTACTGCTCAATCTCCACTCTCTGAAACTCAACCCCTCACACAATCGCCTCACCACTTCACCCCTTACCCTTTACTGTTTACGTCTCAAAGAATCTTATAGCCCTAACTTTTTGTTATTTAACTTTCGTCTTTGGTTACATACTTCTCACCCTTTGATTCCCCCCCCCCCTCTTCATGCCTCTATGTTCACGCCTCATGCCTCCATAATCACCCTTCACCCTTCCTACTAAGCGCTCATCTGTTTCCTACTCACCTCTCTTCCTCGTTCCTCCACATTCTGCTACTTAGCTCCTCACTCTTATCGTCTCACCAGTCACCCCCTTATCCTTCATGTTTCCTTCACCACTCCTCACCCCTCACTCGCTATTCAATCCTCATTCACCACTATCAGTCATCATACCTCACATCAAGAGTAGTAATAGTAGACATCATGAATAAATCACAGTCACAAAATATCAAGCAATATCCTTATGATAATATCCTGATAAGAGGTCGCCAAATTTATGTTACGGAACAGAGAGAGATAATGAACACTTCAAGTGAGAATACTAAAATCACTACTGTCCCGCAAAGTTCCAGGTTCAAAACAAAAGAGTTAGGTAAAATTACAAGTTAAAAGTTTAATGCTCAAACTAACAACTAAACATTCAGGACTCATAAGGATAATGTAATGGTAAAACAGGTTACATATATGGTTAACTGCAATAGCCTCTATTAACTTGAATTTAGCAAGAGCAAATTTATCTAAGTCAGCCCTGATAAATGAGAAACCCGGATAATGCTCAGTTAAAGCAAGATATATAATTATAGATACAAAATGTTATTAATAATGGCTGACATCAAAACTACACATGAATCACAAAAACCTTACCAGGCCTACGAATCAACACCTTAGGTCATACAGTACAAGAAAAATGGTAATAACACTTATACTCAAATTACACAGCAGCTAGATGGCTGGAGACTTCTGGAGCACTCACAAAAATAATAATTCACTATACAGGGGAGGACGGAGATGTGAACAAAATGAGGAGTAGATCTAAGTGGCAACTAATGCAGAGACTGAGCTCATTATATAGGGGGCTGGCAGAGCTTGATTCAACTTGCAAGAAGGACGCGGAAATGAAGGGACAGGGGAGGAAGAGTTGACAATCCTGCTCTGAACAACAGAAAGAACGACTTACTCTAGTATAAGGAGGAGAAGGGGGGAGTGAGGTAGAACACGCAAGCCTGGTCACTATGGAAGCCACGAGGCGAATCGTGATCAAACATGCAGCATACTGTAAGTTAGAATTATACAAAGGATGATGAAATCATAGGCTATGTAACAATATATATATATATATATAGTGTGTGTGTGTGTGTGTGTGTGTGTAACCCACTTTTTTGCACTAGATTAATACATTACTTTAAATAAGTAAGAAAATGACCCATTCCTACCCTTATCCACGCATACTGTACATTCTCTTAGATTCACGTTCATTCATACAGGCATACATTTGCAGACATTCAAACATTCACATGTAATCATACGTTTCATATCTTCGTTCAAGATAAACGATATGAGTTACTATGCCTCAGGAGAACACCTTTATTCACACACTTTCACATATTTCAATTATTATAACAATACAGATTTGGGAATATATGTCCAAATTCTCTTTCGTATGTTTTTCCGAGTTTCAAATATTTTCACTAGAAGAGTAATACTTTTTCAGCAGATCAGGGGCTTGATATTTTGAGGAAGCACACATATGCATTTTATTTCTCCGCGCTTTAAACATTTCAATGCCTGAGGGGCACATTTTTACTTGGCTTTCGATTAGACATTTATTATACGTTCTTTTACATATTTATATATGAGAATTTCGCTTATACCCTGTATTGATTTTTCTCGTCAATACGCAAACTACGAGAGGAAATGGCGTCATTTATATTCAACGCGACCCCCTCTGACCCTCGCTGCTCCACCCTTTTTCAGGCCATCTTCCTTATCCTCCCCCACTCCTCATTCTAATACCTTTACCCTTATCCTTTCACCCTTCCCCTTTGACGCTTTAATGGTCTGCCTTCACCCTTTCCTGTTTATCGCACACCCTCACATCTCCCCTTCCCACTTCACCCTTCTCTCTACACCCCATTCCTCTTACTGCTCAATCTCCACTCTCTGAAACTCAACCCCTCACACAATCGCCTCACCACTTCACCCCTTACCCTTTACTGTTTACGTCTCAAAGAATCTTATAGCCCTAACTTTTTGTTATTTAACTTTCGTCTTTGGTTACATACTTCTCACCCTTTGATTTTTCCCCTCCTCTTCATGCCTCTATGTTCACGCCTCATGCCTCCATAATCACCCTTCACCCTTCCTACCAAGCGCTCATCTGTTTCCTATTCACCTCTCTTCCTCGTTCCTCCACATTCTGCTACTTAGCTCCTCACTCTTATCGTCTCACCAGTCACCCCCTTATCCTTCATGTTTCCTTCACCACTCCTCACCCCTCACTCGCTATTCAATCCTCATTCACCACTATCAGTCATCATACCTCACAGCTTGCCTTCCAATGTTCACTCTTTATTCCACAGACTCATCTTCTCTCTTCACTTGTAATCCCGCACGCTGTCACTCGCTCAGTACCATACAAGCCCCCTAGCTAAATCATGACATACAGTCTCAGCCTTCTTTTTTGCCCTTTTTTCTCTTTTATCCCTAACCCTTCTGTCCACACCCGGCACACTTAAAGCCTCCTATTTCACCTGCTCCTCTCAACCTGACCTTTTTCATCCTTTCCCTTATCACTCACCCTACTTTCTAACCGAACACCCTACGCACTTTAACCTGCCATTGCTCTCCCACAACTTTCATTCATTTCAGCTCAGTTTACACACTTCATTGTTCATTTATCTCACTCTCACCACTCTCGCCTCACTCTCATCCATTGTTATCTTTCCCCTTACACTTCAACTTTTCTTCACCCTTCAGTCTTCACCCGCCAACTTCGCTCTGCTTTGACCTCAAGCCTCACCCTAGCCTTCTTGCAAACCCCTCACCTTTCACCACTCTCTACTCAAGCCTCATACCTTAAACCTAACCCCTTGTAACCCTCCGCATCGTTTTAAAACTCACTCTTCACCCTCAAATCTCACCTCGACTCTTGCTTATCACCCTAACGCCTCACTTTTCTCGGTTGACGTCTCACATCAATCCTCACATATCGTCACTCAGTCTTCACATCCAAGTGCCTTCTTAATACCTCACACTTTTCTCCTCACACTTCAACCTCCATAGTACACCCACTTCTTCAAACCTCACACTTCACCCTCACATTCCACCCTATTCCTCTCCTCTCACTTTCCCCCCTTCAATCGTCATCCTTTTCAGCTTCCTTCATTTTCCTCATTCTTTCCCTATCTTCTTATTCCTCAGTCCCTGCCCCCTTCCCTCACTTCCTTTCCTTCACATGTCACCCTTTCACCTACATCTCCCTTCATTCTAATCCCTTACGCTCGGCAGTGCTCAGTTAAACACACACACACACACACACACACACACACAACAGCGTCTACAATGGCGTTCATTCCTCAGTGCATCTAAATCACCTATACCAAATCATTTCCATCACTTCCCACTACATTTCCTCAATTCCCGTCCTTCTTCCTGTCACTTTCCACTGCGCCTCACTTCTGTCTGTATTCCTCACTTCTCAGCGTCCTTTACCCCAAACACTCAGCTTCACCTCTTCGTTCAGCATCCCTTCCTTACCCTCAGCACTCAGTCTTATCTCTTCTCTCAGCATCCCTTCCTTACCCTCAGCACTCAGTCTTGTCTCTTCACTCAGTACCCAATCCTTACCCTCAGCACTCAGCCTTATCTCTTCTCTCGGCGTCCCTTCCTTACCCTCAGCACTCAGTTTGGCTCTTCGCTCAGTACCCTATCCTTACCCTCAGCACTCAGCCTTATCTCTTCGCTCGGCGTCCTTTCCTTACCCTCAGTACTCTGCCTCATCTCTTTGCTCAGCATCCCTTCAATTCTCGATACCCCTTCTTTTTCCCTCACTACTCTTCTTCCCTTGCTACTTTTCTCCCTCGTCATCTCTTCCTTTTCCCCTCTCTTTTCCCCCACCACTCACCCTCCTTTCCTGTCTCCTCACCACTCCTTCATTCTCATCCCTGTCTCATACATCACTTCCCCCATCTGACTTCCTCATGGCTGACATTAAAATTTCTTCAGTTGATGTATTTTCTGCCATTACTGGCCTCAGTACTAACAAGGCATATGGGCCTGATGGGGTCCCTCCTGTTGTTCTCAAAAACTGTGCTTCTGTGCTTACACCCTGCCTAGGCAAACTCTTTCGCCTTTGTCTGTCAACTTGTACCTTTCCTTCTTGCTGGAAGTTTGCTCTCATTCAGCCAGTCCCAAAGAAGGGTGACCACTCCCAACCCTCCAACTATCGTCCAATTGCTTTAACGTCCTGTATTTCAAAAGTTTTCGAGTCAATTCTTAATAGAAAAATTTTAAGGCATCTTTCCTATCACAACCTTCTTTCCGATCGTCAGTATGGGTTCCGTCAGGGACGCTCCACTGGCGATCTTCTCACCTACCTTTCAGACTCCTGGTCATCCTCCTTTCGGGACTTTGGCGAAAGCTTTGCCATTGCACTTGACATCTCAAAGGCTTTCGATCGAGTCTGGCATAAATCTTTAATTTCCAAACTGCCCTCCTACGGTTTCTATCCTTCTATCTGTACCTTCATCGCTAGCTTCCTTTCTGGTCGTTCTATAGCTGCTGTCGTAGACGGCCATCGTTCTTCTCCTAGATCTATCAACAGTGGTGTTCCTCAGGGCTCTGTCCTATCACCAACTCTCTTCCTTTTATTCATCAATGATCTTCTAAGCTGTACATCTAACCCTATCCACTCATACGCTGATGACTCCACCCTTCACCTTTCCATTCGGTTCCTGCAACGCCCATCTCAACAGTTACTTCAAGAAACAAGGGATGAGGCTATGGCACACCTAATGTCTGACTTGGCTCATATCTCTGACTGGGGTAAAAATAATATGGTTGTCTTTAATGCTTCTAAGACTCAGTTCTTACACCTATCAACCCGACAAAATCTTCCACAGGTATACCCACTAATGTTTAATAATATTCAGATTAATCCTGCATCATCCTTGAACATGCTTAGGGTTTCATTTACTCGGGACTTATCTTGGAAAGATCATATTACATCTCTTGTAAAATCTGCTTCCAAGAGATTGGGTGTGCTAAGCCGACTCCGCTCTTTCTTTACCCCTGCACAATTGTTGACTCTATACAGGGGTTTTATCCGCCCCTGTGTGGAGTACAACTCTCATGTGTGGGGAGGCTCCCCACATACAGCTCTTCTCAATAGGGTGGAGTCAAAGGCTTTTCGTCTCATTAACTCTCCTCCTCTTACTGACTCCCTTCAACCTCTGTCTCTTCGCCGCACTGTTGCATCTTTATCTCTTTTCTATCGCTACTTTAATGGTCACTGCTCCTCTGAACTGTCTGCTTGCATTCCTCCACCTCTACGACGGGCGCTTAGAACCCGTCTGGCAGCAAACTCTCATCCCTTTTCTGTCCAACTCTCTAATGCAAGAGTTAACCGTTACTCCCAGTCTTTCATTCATGCAACAGGTCAGCTCTGGAACTGTCTCCCTCTGTCTGTATTTCCTCCTGCCTATGATCTCCAGTCTTTCAAACGCAGTGTGTCCAGGCATCTCAAAATGATCGGATCTTGAATTTGGCTCTCTATTGTATTTTGTTTTTCTCTTGGAGGGAACTGTTACTGCGGGCTCATGGCCTTTGGTTCCTTCTTCCTCGCATAAAAAAAAAAAAAAAAAAAATATTCCTCCCCCGTCCTGCACACTTAGCCACTCTACAACTCATTCCACACCTGGCACACTCGTTCTAACCATGCCCCTCTTTCTACCCCTGACCCAACATCCTTCTCTTCCCCCTCCCCCATCCCATCCTCTGTGTCCCTGCTTGTTCATGATTTGTATGCTGATTTTGACACCTCACTATGGATGCCTGGTGATCAAGTGGGTTAAGGTTCTCAAACTACATGAGCATGATAAAAGTTCAGAAACAAGTGAAGGTTGGGTTATACTGATTACTTAATGCTACTCAGCTTTTGCAATTGGTTACAGTCATCATATATATCTGAACAAAATAGCCTAGCCTTGAACCCCTACAATCCTGAAGAGAAGATACATAACTAATGGATGGACGCCGCCCCTACCCCTATCCCTGCCACTTCCCCTGTCAGTGATCTGTATTCTGAATGTTGATGTACCCTTACTTCACGTGTTTTTACACCCGTGCGCGCAAACCGGTATGAGATGTTATGTTTTGATCGACGTTGTGTGTGTGTGTGTGTGTGTGTGAACAAAATAACGAGAATAGTTTTTATCTGATTTGGACCAAATATGGTGGAAGAATTAAGAATCAACCAAGAGGTACAACTTCCATTTTTTAAAAGATTAGGTAAATAGTCAAGGTCATATGGCAAGATTAACTTAAAGTTTTCTTTCGATTTCCTCCAAAATCTTATAGAAAACTACATGGTAAAACAAAGATAAAGATGTTCTATTTCGAAGTCAATGAAAAGTCAAGGTCAACGGGAAAGGTCAAAGGCTACAGTCACAAGACAAGGTCAACTCAGTTTTGATCTGCTTTCGACCAAGCTTGGTGGCTGGGTAAAGGGTTAGGCAAGAATGAGCTACGTCGTTTTTTAGAGCAATCAGTTAAGATCAAGGTCACAGGTAAAGTCAAATGTTTGGCTCTCAGACCTCTTCGTGGGGATGCTGACGTTGCACTGTCAGTGCTCCATCTTGTTATAAACCGGGTATCCAACTGTGAATGTATACGTGACAATATTTTCCGTGAGACCTTGAAGTTCTCCTGCACGCTACAGTTGACTCAAGCATCATGTGCCATCATTTCAGCCATATCATTCACTGCTCATGCTGAATAATTTATCCGTGTCGACAAGCACTTTAACATTCTATTCTGCCATTGACTAACTTTGTAATTAAGTTATTAAAGTTGTAGGTAACAGACCGAATTGTCATTCACTGTCTCCTTTTTATGCAAACTTGGCCTCAAATCTCCATCTATCAATCGTGAATGCTAAGCAGTAACAACAGATGAACACTATATTATGGTGGTGATCACGAAGACATTTTTTGGAAAGAATGTTGTACCACAGCATCGTCTTTTTCTGTCACTCAGCTGCCTGAAATAAGCTGTAAAAGGACGAAGTCTAGGACAAGTAAGGCAAAAAAGGCATAGTACCCTCAAACAATTTTAAGCTAATCTCAGCTAAACTTGGTGAAAGTGTGAACGGTCGTCCAAGGGGTTCTTTTATTTATTTATTTATTTATTAAATTATAATTATATTTTTTTAACACCAGGCCAAATTACAAGGCAACAACTTATGCAGCTCTGATCCTATCTGGACCATATTAATTTCAAGGGTTTAGGGCTAGGGATGAAGAAAGAGGTTGATCTTGGGAACAGTTAGTCAAAGATCAAGGTCACAGGACAACGTCGAAGTTCGACTCGTATGAGCTTCTGGGTGAACAAAATTAACATCATACTTATGTGACCTGGGTTGAGGGTCAGCCAAGGGACTGACCTACTGCTTCTGAGAACAGTAATCAAGGGTCCTAGTCACATGGCAAGGTCAACTGAAAAAGTGTTTATCCAGTTTAGACTAATCTTGGTGGAAGAGTTCATGTTGCCCAAGGATGAAGGGATTCGATTTTGAAAAGAACCATCTAAGGTCGTGAGAACAAGGTAAGATTAAATTTCGATCCGCGTGTGCTGTGGATGTGACAGGAAGCGTTAGGAGAAACACATTGAGGTGGTTTGTCATTTGGAAAGGATGGAGAGTGAGAGACTGACTAGGAGAGTGTATGTGAGTGAGATGGAGGGGGGGGGAGGGAAGGGGAGGCCAAAGACGAGATGGAGGGATGGAGTGGAGAGGTTTATGAGAGGGGGGGGATGTGAGCTGGGAGCAGAGCAGTGAAATGGTGGGGGACAGGGCGACATGGATACGATTTGTTTGTGGCCACCCTTTATGGGATTAAGGCGTCTGGCAATAGATAGATAGCGAGTGTGCTGAAGTGCACAACTATTTACTTCATATTTGTCATGGTGGGGATTGTTAGATGAGAGAGTTGAGACTGGGGTTGGTAAATGAGGCAGAGTTGAGATGGGAGGTTGTAAGATTAAAAGAGAGCTGAGATGGGGGTTGTTAGATGAGACGGAGTTGAGATGGAGGTTGTTAGATTAGAGAGAGAGTTGAGATGAGGGTTGTTAGATACCACAGAGTGGAGATGGAGATTGTTTACTGAGACAGAGTTGAGATAGGGTTGTTTTGATGACTGAGTTGAGATGGGACTTATTTGTCAGATTAGACAAATTTGAGATGGAGGTTGTTAGATAAAACAGAGACTTGTGGTGGGGGTTGTCTAGCAGAGAGGAGGCTGGTGGGTCTGGGGGATCGAGGATGGGAGATGGATGGGTAAATGGGGTGGAGGATGGACGGGAGGCAACAGGCTGTTGGGTTGAGAGGTATTCTGGGGGATGGATGACAATGGGTTTGGGTGGGTTTATGGCACGGCACCCCCTGTTTTACAAGTCGGTAGACAGTGAGGTCAGTTACACAAATTACCAATAAGGATGTCTTACTGCTCCATTGATGACGTTTCCAAAATTCATGTGGACTTTGGAAGTTGTTGGAGGAGGGATGAGGCAAAAATAATACGTCTTTTGAAAATGGGTATTGTAGGCTCAGTGGTATCAACGGTGTGATGGTCTGAATAAAGTGTTCTATAAGATAATAAATAAGAACTAGAATGTATGCACATATTGCTCTCATACACTGCATCTTGACATGTAGGTACCACTCGTGAGTGAAACAGAATGAATTTTGCACACATCTATGATATGCAGAAGAATCAATACCCTGAGTGTCTAAACTCTCAATCTGCATATTTACCGCCCAATATCACATCCAGTGAGAGTTATTACGAGCGAGTGAGCGCAGTGAGAGAAGCGATCTTCACATTCATCTGAGAAATGAGCAGCCTGACATGACACAGCCACCGTAATAGGTTTCAGAGGCTATTGACTTTTCTATGTGAGACAGAGAAGAGAATGCTTCAGCATCAGCAGGTAGTAGATATATTAACCCCTCGACGCCGGGTGTTTAAATAGCACGGTCATCTCTCACTATGGGCATTTTCCCGAAAATGACCTGTTTTCAAACCTTAATATCTCGGAAACTTTGGCAGCTAGAGAAACTAATTAAAGACTATATTACTCACCAACTCTTCTTCTTGCGAATGACAATTTTCCCAGGTCTGTAGGTCGTCATGTCAATGAGTACTGACGTGATGAAAAGGACTAATTTTTTCCAAGGAAAACAGATGTGTTCATGCATGTGCATGTGCAGCGACTATGGCTTTTCTCTCAACATGATAATGTCTCTATTTTTTGATAAACTAGAGACACTGGCATCCAAGGCACGACCAATGGGACAATCATTTGAGCCCTTTCCTAGTATCTTTGGAAAGAGGCTTGGCAGAGGTGGATGATGCAATTGGCCACAGGCAGCATGGATGGTTTTGGATGAAGAGGAACCTGAATGAAGCGTTGTACACCTGGCAAAGGCACACAACAGACTGACTCTGGCTTGTGTGCAGAGCAGGGACTCCCTTCCTACCCTTTGGTGGCGAGATGAAATGGCGGCTGGTTCAAATGGTGGTGGGAAGACAATTACGAGTATACACATCACCCTGCAGCCTTCCCCAAGTCTGATTGTGATGTGTATACACGTAACCCGGTGGATGGCGGTTAAATGAATTTAGTTTTTTACTATATATTTAATCATGAGGCCAAAGAAACCCCTTGGAATCCCAGCTTTCCAAGGAAATGTACTGAGAGCTTCAACTGACATGCTCCACTATGAAATCGAATAAATAAAGATATCCTGTTGCAGCACTATGTATGCTTGCATGAATTCTACCAATTAAATATTGGATATTATGTTCATAATTATACATGAACATGTCTTCTAAGTTTAAGGGATAAAATTAACAAGAGTAATCACGCAGTTCGTTGACACAGCAAGTCGGGAGCAGAGAATTGAACACTGCACGTGTGATAAATGCTAAAGTGCCTCGCTATATGCACATCCAGAGAAAATGTAAGAGAGAGAGAAAAAAAAAATTTTGCTCAATTATTCTTCAGTTATTGTTTAACTACCTCACCAGTAATGTTTAATGTTTACACCTAGATGAAATAAAGATGATATGCATACAAAATTCTCGCTCACTAGTTACATGCTCACAAAGCGCACTTTACTGGTATATAACATGCAGCACAATATATCAAGAATGATCGTGGATTCAGTCACGCGATACTGATGGGACAACAGCTCCACTCTCATCAAGAAACACAGGTCCACCATACAACATGGGTACAGTAACCAGTATGTCCACCGGATGAAAGCTTCCATACACATGTTAGATTTACACGCTGATACGGCACATTATATGCACACTAATGTGCAGGAGTTCCGTTAGAGTAAACAAACTACCATACTTTGTCTGAACATAAATATGGCTGTTCTGTTTCTCAATATATCCAAGAATATATACAATACGATTGTTTTCTAAGATGCAGTTCAACAGCGAATAAGAATTTATCTAATTTACAATGCCAAGAAAAGCAACGCATTTGATGAGAAACCTAGAGTAAAATTTCAGTAATAACATAACAGCAGTAGCCACACAAGGCCCAAACATGCCACAGTCTCGCCCAACCAAACCTGACATCACCTCACTGGGCTCGCACAAGCTCTTACAAGAAAAACAACCACGGACTGAACAACAGAATATTTATCATAGAAAACCATATACGAGTATACCTTACTCTTTATCATGAAATGATCCTCTCTCTCTCTCTCTCTCTCTCTCTCTCTGGTCCACCATTCCTTCATTTTCCCCTCGTTCGTTCCTCTCTCATTCTTTCTCTTTTTTTATGACCCTTTCCTTTTCCGCCCAACATCCATTCACCGCCCTCCTTCCTCCATTTCTCTCCAGCTCTCCCGGTCCCTCCTTCGCTCCAACTCTCCCTCCTTCTCTCCATCCCTCACCTATCCAGCCACATGCAACATATCACACTCGCTGTCTCACACTTTCTTTGTGTTCCTCCTATAACCTCTCATTTCTTTCCTAATTTCCCTCCTCCCGTAACTTTACCTCCCTCTCCCCTCCTTTCTTACCCGCCGTAGATCACAAACGGGGAGAAACATTGCGAAGGGAGCAGGAGAGACTGGGGAGAAGAGCAAGGGGCATGTTGGAAGGAAAGAAGTTTAGGAGAAGGGGAAGGAGAAAATAATAGTTGAATGAAAGGAGGTGGAGTCTGCATGAGAGGAAGTCAGGAAGAATAAGGGCTTAGACGATAAGGAAGAGGGAAAGGGGAGACGAGAGAGGCATAAATGAAGGAAGGTTGAGACAGGAGAAAATAATGGTTAACAGCTAAAGGAAGGCGGGGTTTGAGAGAGAAGGGGGAAAAAAAAGTAGAGGGACTGAGATAAAGTGTGAGGGTGAGAGAAGGAAAACGGAGTAGACGAGGGTAGAGGGATGAGGGAAAACTGAAGAAAGGTGAATAGCGGGAAAATGAGGATGGCTGGGTTTAAGAAAGAGGCGGGAGGAAGACTAAGAAGGAACAAGTGGGGAGGGGAAGAGAGGGGAAGGGGAAAAGGGGGAAGGGGAGATGGGGGAAGGGGAGAAGGGGAAAGGGGAGATGGGGGAAGGGGAGAAGCGGGAGTGGGGTGAGAGATGGGAGGTGGGTGCGAGGAAAGGACGAAAATGAGTCCCGAGAGAGGGAGAGAGAGAGAGAGAGAGAGAGAGAGAGAGAGAGAGAGAGAGAGAATAAAAGGAGAGGAAGAAATCTATACTAAAACAAGAGAGAGACCTGGAGTAACTGAAGGTGATAGCGGAGTGTATGGTATTATTATTACGATTTACTGAGCCTCACTCCCATCACTCACTCACTCCATCACGCCAGAATACGTCTCAGGGGTCACATCAATGCCTATCACACTTTACGGTCCTCCCCTCCAACATTCTTTAACGTCCCAAGAGCAAAATGAATGTGGCACGAACATTTTCTTTATGGCCTGTATTCAGTTCAGGATTCTCTCTCTCTCTCTCTCTCTCTCTCTCTCTCTCTCTCTCTGTATATTATTTTTAAAATTAAGTTTCAGTAACTGTATTTATGTATAAACTGATATATTCTTCAATTTTAGCAAGTCTACCAAATCCCCATAACGACTGTGTTGTCTTTTTGAAAGTATTTCTCTGAGCATTCGGTCTTTGTTCGTATTTTATTCTAATTTGGAGAAAACCATTATAACACGCCTCTTCCGTCATTTATCGTCAATTAAAAGATTGTCACAAAAATTGCGATGTTTCTTAAATATATCTGCGGCAAAGGCAGCCTTGAGCTAAGAGTCACCACAAGCTAAAACAAGGAGCTTCCAACAATCTGTATTCTATGATGAGCAAGGTATTGACCCGCATGCAGTTAATGGGAGCAGATGGCACGCTGTTGATGTCACATGATCCTTACCAACAACCTGAACTTCCTACAGTACTTGGTTTGAATGTGTGGGTGACATTGTTTATCCATCTCATTATCCACTTCTTTACTGCCACAGCAGGTGTGAGATTTACATAAGTATTTACAATTTCCTGTCGTAAGTCAGACTGGTTTATGAAAGAAGATTAAGACACAAGGAGATTTTCTACACACTCCTTTATTTCCAGAAAAAAGGACATAAATATTTGTCAGAAATTTCCTCTCATGATTAAGTTTTGTATTGAAGGAGACACGGGAGACATAAGGAGAATCTGTACTCCCTTTCCTCGTCGTTCCTTCGGCAATAAATCTGAAAGACAGTACAGCACTAACCATAAATCTGTTCGTGAATCATGCCCCAGGAACCTAGTGGATCGGGGCCGGGCTGCTTAGTTTTGATATTTAAGCTGAGTGATCAATCGCACCGCTGAGTAGTATTATACAGGAAATAATGCCCAGCCCCTCTGATCAAAACCTTTACGCGCTACATATTATTAGGGCGTCTTATTCCGCTGAACCACCAGGCGTTACCTGGTTATATGATTATCACTCAACGTAGTAAATGATATCCTATGCTGTCAAAAATTATTCAGCTTGTCACTTCGTGTAGGATGGGTTACATTATATCTTGTGCATCGTGTGTACCATACGCACACACACAATATATATATATATATATATATATATATATATATATATATATATATATATATATATATATATATATTATCTATCAATCTATCTATCTATCCATCCATCTCTCTCTCTCTCTCTCTCTCTCTCTCTCTCTAACCAGACAGACAGATAGACTTACTGACTAACAGATCGTCAAGCCTCTGTGGTCTGATAACAAGCCCATGGATCTATCAGACTAGTACTTACGACTGTTAAACAACCTGTGTCAAGTGGTTTCATGCAACTTTGACTACTATAAATTACCCAGGTCAATATCTGCACTCATATCACTGGACACGATAGCTTGAGTGTACTAAAGACCGTTATGATTGAGATAATAAACCCGGGAATTTCGATACTGAGCAAGAAGATCAAGTGAATGATGATTTAGGTCAGTCTTTTTAGAAAGAGATAAGGCTAAGAAGGACATAAGACATGGTACGGCTCCAGGACAGGATGATGTCCCAGCAAAATTATTAAAAGGCCTTAGAAGTGATAAACAAGAATGTAGAATGATCGTGCGACTTCATGAAAACTACTGTGATAACTAATCCTAAGAAAACACGAGTTACCAAAACCTAAGATTATATTAATATAAAGCCGGTATGCCACAGATTAAAATTAATGCTTAGAACGTTAACTTAATGACTGACATACAGAGCAGAACAGTGTACTGGGAAACATCAGTTTAGATTTCGATCTGGCTGTGGAACAACAGAAGCGACTGATGTTATGATGGTAATGGCAGAATATCATCATTTATTTCGCTAACTTCAAAAATGCCTTCGGCAGAGTCCCGTCGATGAAACTAATAAAAATTCTACGGAACATAAATTCCGACTGGAGAGATCTACAGCAAATTAAAAAGGTATACTGGCCAAACTGTGGGCTTTGGTGATGCAGGAGTAAAATCAGAATCAGGTCTGAAATGGAAGAGAAATGAAACAATTACGTTTTCTCCATTTCCCACTGTTCATCAATTATGCAGTGCCAACAACGGTTGAAGCATTTTCAGGAGTGAAAAAAGGAGTACGTGTATAAGGGAGTGCGTTAAATCATAATGTTTGAAGATAATGCAGCTGTAAGCTACACCGATGCAGGACCTCAAAGAATTGTTGATAAATAAACGGCGTAGGAAAATCTAAATAAAGAAACCAAGACAAAGATTATGAGGACTGAAAGTATGGCTGGAAGCCAAATGTGAAGACAGGAAACGTCCTCCTGAAGAAGTAAAACAATTTATATAACTTCGTATCGTGTGCACAGATAAATTAGATTGTTACTAAGATGATCCATGTAGATATGGGAATTATCGTACACGAAAGGAAAAAAAGTGTGCTGACATGAAAAATGAACTTGAGTCTAATCATACTAGTTGTAACTGTATAATGTAGTATTGTACAGTAGTTGTGTATGGAGCGAAAACTTGGGCTCTGGAAATAGATGAGAGAAAAAGTGTTGGCAGCCTTCGGAATGTGGATTTGCAGAGGGATGCTGAAGATATGCTGAAAATAGCAGGGAAACAATGTCGTTGCTGTTGTTGCTGTTGCTGCTGCTATTATTGTCGTTGTGGCAACTCCAGGCTCTCCTGTTCTTGATCCCTGAGAACTGCAGGAAACCGACCACTTCCGCTTCTCGCTCCCAGAGGGCGTTTGTTGAGCTTATGTTGAAGGACTGTGTGTTGTGATAGTGTGGCGCATGGAGTGAGTATGTTGGGGTGTGGGGGCTGCACTGCATTGTAGTTATTATAAACCAGCGACAGAAATGATGGACAACAAAATACTTTGCGTGGGAATCTGTTGCTCCGAGATATGATGTTCGATGGCCAAGAGGAAAGAAGAGGAAATTCATGTTGGATGAAGTAAAAAGAGGAAGAACTTTTCAAGAGATGAAGAAAATGAATGACCCAGTACAGTAAAGCATGGAGACTAACTGGCCCATGAGTCCACCAGGCTGAAGTCAGAACACTATGGATGGATGGGTTACAGGGTGGCTCATATCGGATATAACAATGATTCAGCATCTTCTCAGAATGGTAGGTGTTTTTTTAAGAGCACGTCACTTATTCTTGACTACGTATGAGTCAGGGATGTGTGTGTGTATGGGTGAAGGGTCTGTATTTTAGCATGGAGTAATACATTCACATGGTATATTTTAGCATGGAGTAATACATTCACATGGTATTATGCAACGTAAGAAAGATCGCCTCCATCCACCACACACGAAATAATGTGATTCGTGAAAGATGTGGAGTGAGGAAGTCGGTGGACACCAGAATCGAAGAGTGTGTACTGAGATGGTATGGTCATGTGGAGAGAATGGATCACAATAGGATGGTGAAAAAGGTATATTTGAGCGAATTTGAAGGAGGGAGGAGGCGAGGCAGGCCAAGGAGAAGGTGGAGAGATATGGTGGATGTGTGTGAGGAAGTGAGGTTTGGAAGTCGGTGAGGCTAGGAAACTGACAAGAGATCGAGCTGGCTGGATGAATGTTGTGAGGAGAAGTGCATGATCTGGGATTTGGCACCCCTTTTTAACATGGCAGCGTAGGGATTGACTCAATCGGATACGTTAATGTGAAGCTACAGAACGTGGTGAATGTTTCTAGCGATCCGATAGAGCCAGGATTCCGGGGGCTTCAAGGATCAGTGAATGGAAGCGTGGCCCATTGGATTGGGTCAGTTTGGCATGTCTGGACACTGCTACTCCTCACCTTGCCCTAGGGTGGGAAAGGAGGTCCGGATGATGATGATGATGATGATGATGATGACGATGATGATGATGAGAAAGATCGCTCGTACTGACGGGATAAATGAAGATTGTAACATATTACTCCCATTCGAAGTCTCCCAAAAACTCAACAAAGCCGTCTTCAGAAGGAAAGAGCAAATTACTTATGATGCCAACGAAGTGAAGGCGTTATCAAAACTGACCCGAATTACTGAAACAAGTGGAATTGTCATAAAGACTTTGTAGTTAATTGTAGAGAAGTATATTTTAGACTTGTGGTCGAGCGGCTTTTATATCTTGTAGTAGTTTCCCCACCAGATGTCATGTAGTGACGGGAGAGGTAAAGAATAGTATGGGACTATTTTTATTTGTCTTGGAAATATTAAACAGGTATAATAGTATAAGTCCTGGGTAGCTACCTCCCTGTCTCGCTATCTCTCTCTCTCTCTCTGTTCTAAAGCTAATCTCCGTCTCGACCTCTCTCTAGGGTCGCTTGTCTCCTTCTAAACTCTCTTTCCTAAAATCTCGTGTAGTAGGGTGTGTGTGTCACGTATCTTCCTCATGGCAACAGAACTTTCTCACGAGAGGACTGCTGACAGCTAACTGAATCATCTCCTTACTGGCCGCTGTCGTCAGCTTTCCCCCGATGTTGCGTTTAGCTGCTGCTACTTCTCGCAAACACAACACCTTCTCATCATTTGACTTCCTGCTTCTATCTGTCTCTCTATCTATCTATTTATCTATCTATCTATTATGTAGTCCTATATTTGCTCGGCCGCGCGAAAATGACGTACCATCGACATTTAATAGTTATAATATATTAATACATACTACATACACATTATAATGAACTTATAAGCTAATTAAGTGAAATACATAATATTGTAAAGTAACATAATTGTATGAATATTGTATACATATATTATGCATAGTAAATAGTGATTATTCAGTAATATTACATTTTAAATAAGTTGAATACATATTGGAATAAATGCATTAAAGTAAATTATTTAATTGTAATACAGTATGTACTTGGGTTATTATAGTGAAATGCATACATGCAAGAATAAAAATAGTTTAAAATTAAGATTATTGTAAGAGTTACTAATATTTCATTTAAAGATAATGGTACTGGTCTGCCATATATGGGTCATTCTTCTTTGTGTTATTATTATTATTATTATTATTATTATTATTTTTTTTTTATATATAATTAATACTATATACAAAATATATACACTTCATTCAGGGTGGTTAACTGTGATGTTAACTCTCCCCCCACTAAACAATGACTCCAAATTAGCAATTCTTGCATGCATTCTGTGCATGGCCAACAGCAATACTGCAACCACAATGCAGATAATTATGAAGACAGAAGGTGCTTGGCTATACACATAATATGGGTTGAACATACTCAAACTCAAATCTTCCCAGGGCTTCATTGTTTCATTGATCAGCTGCATAGTTTCAAACTTAGGTGAAGTCAGCTTAATACTTGTGCTCATGTTTAAGTCCATATCAGGCAGTGGGTGGAAATGTTTGTGTGTATGATTGAGGATGGCGTAGTGATTGATGGTGGAAAAAGTAGACATGGATGGTGTAAATACCGCACAGTAGTCTGGTGCTATGTATAATCCTGAGGCTGATGTATGAGATGGTGGTATATCTGGACAGACTATGTAAACTGATGTGTTATGAGGGAAATAAAAAAAACTGCGAGTGTCCAATGCGTTGATGGTGTACAAGTTTATCTGGAGCAAAAGTGAAGTTGCAATGATGATGAATATTGTTATTGCTGATGATAGCCATTTCACAAGGGACCGTATCAGTAGGCTGAAACGTGAAAATGTACGCAGGACAAAGATGAACAGCATGTAAGGATGTGCGGCACTTGCGCTCAATCGTTGACTCACTTGCGAAAGTGACAGTGTCTCGTCTCTTGGAGACCATGATGAGTTCGGTGTCTGTGTTGATGTTGATGATGACTAAAGTGTTGTTGTTTCTATAGGGGAAGGGGTGTATTTGGTATACTGTGAACAGGTCTTCCGTGATGAATGGTACATGAACTATCACTGATGTTGGTGTTAGTGTTGCTTCCAAGTACGGGTAATATTGCATAAATTCCCTACTGCGGAACAATGGCTTCAATTTATGTGTATGTATGCCTTGACTAACTATCTGACGTAGCTCATGAACTGGGAGTAAGTCATTTGTGATCTTGCCATCACCAGCATTCGAAATTCCTTGCATAAGTGCCCTGAAATGATCTCTAGTGTTCTCTAATTGTAGTAGAATCGTGTCAATATGTTCTGTGATGATGGAGAAGTGCTGGAAAAGGGTAACGTTACCCTCCAAGTTATTTATTTTATCTATACTCTCGAGAGCTACGTTTTCTGCTTGTTTCAGATTTTTCACAATTGTTTTCATTGCTGAGTTCTGTCCTGTGATGAATTTATCTTGGTATGTTAGTACCTGAGCTATCTTATTAAATTTTTTGTTTATTTCTTTAAGGTCATCCTCTGTAGCCAATCCAAAGATGTTCCCAAGAATTGCGCCGCCCAGATCGAACAAACCGCGCTTTTGGCGAGTACGTGTGATGTTGTTCCTGTCGCTCAGCACCTCTGTTCCAGAAGATGGGAGATCTTGGATCATGACGAGCATAGTTGACTTCGCCTGTTCTAGTTTCCATTTCGCTAACTTCACCATTTCATCCACTTCCTTGGTGATATGTGATTGTGAAACATAATTCCCTATCTTGAAGTCCAGAGTTCGCATCGGCGTCGCAAGTCTTTCTATATAAGTAGGTAAGTCATACAAGTAATCTAGACTTATTTCAGTACTCATGACATCCTTGACGATTGTAGTCGTGGCCGTTGGAGCTATGAGGCATCCTTGTCGTACTATATGCTTGGGGTCTAGGTGCGCATATACTCTTACTATGTATAGGAGAATCCATAGCATAAGTCCCTTCATCGTAACCTACCGAAAAAAAAATCTATTAATTTCCTATAAAGCTGTGGTTGATGATAGTGATGATGTGCGTTACGGTTGGCTGTTATTTCATTTATAGAAGGAGTTTAAATCGATATTTAATTCTCGTAAATGATGTACTGTAGATTTCATTGGAATAGTTGCACCTATGTTCGATTGTTTGGTATATGACCTTAATTTCTTTTTGTAATCATTGTTGTGTTCTTGCTTGGTTTCTTGAGGTACGTTCACCTGTTCGGTTGTATCCGAGGCTGAATAATTATGTGATAATTCCCTTGAAACTCGTTTTAAATGGTCAATATGAACTTGTTTTTCCTCGCCACTTGAAAGTGACTTAATTAAAACTTTGTTTGCCTTTATGTTAATTACTCTGTATGGGCCCTCAAATTTAGGGGATAATTTATTGTCTCTCGTATGAATGACTCCGTAAACAATGTCTCCTAAGCTGATAGGTGAATCTTTTGCCTTTTTGTTAAATGCCTCCGTCATTTCTTCCTTGGACATCGTTAATTGTTTTTGCACTCTTTTGTGTATGTCCTGGAATTCACGTAAACGGAGTTTAGAGTAATCATCGTAATTGTATATAGGCATGCTGTCACCTTCTAGGAGCTCATATGGTAATTTTTTATCTGTGCCATATATAATGAAATGTGGTGTGTCACCAATGGATTTATTTATAGACCCATTAATGGAGGCCTCTACTCTGGGAATCCAATCATCCCAGCTTGCATAATTTTCACTGAGAATGTGTCGTAGCACATCTAATACCTTTTATTTTGTCTCTCTACCAACCCATTCGATGCTGGGTGATAGGCCAAAACGTTAACCTTTTTAATGTTGTATTGTTTACATATTTCTTGTAAGATCTCAGAATTAAATTCTCCTCCATTATCACTTATTAATACCTTTGGGGTAGTAAAGCGACATATTACATTATCTGTTATTGCCTTTGCTACTGTCTCTGCTGTCTTATCTTTAATTGGAGCTAAAATGACATAACGGGAAAAATGATCCGTTGCTACGAATAAGTATAGGTTATTATTGTATGATAATGGCATCTTGAGTAAATCAACAGCGACAACGTCCCATGGCTGATGTGGTACTGGGTAATTACCCATCGGTGCAGGTGTGATTGGGTATCCTTTGTGTTTCGCACATGATTCGCATCTGTCTATATGATTGTGTATATCTCTTCGTAATGAAGGCCAGTAATATAATAGCTGGGCTTGGTTGAATGTCTTATCCTTTCCAGGGTGTCCTGCATGTGGGCTGTCGTGTATCATTCGTAATACTTGGGGTATCATGTCATTAGGTACTACCAACTGGTTAGTATTTCTTTGGCGTTTTGGTTGTTTAGAGTTAATTTTGTATAATGTATTATTGACCATTGTGAATTGTTCAAGTGGGACATGCAGTTTGGGTAATTGTATGTCATCTCCACTTTCTAACTTGTATATTACTTTTGACCATACTGGGTCAAGTCTTTGTGCCTTTGCGATATCCTCGTGGTTTGGGATATTTCCTTTGAGATCTAACGCCGCAACCTGAATTGTGTTCGGGTTCCTAGATAATGCGTCCGCTACTATATTCATTTTACCTTGTATATAATGTATTTGTACATTGTAGTTTTCAACTGTACATTTCCATCTTGCTCTCCTCCCAGAAAGGAGTTTTTCTTTAAACATACCCACCAGTGGTTTATGGTCGGTGAATAAGTGGATTTCGTAACCATATACCAAATCTCGAAACTTTTGTAATGCAAAAATCACTGCAAGTGCCTCTAAGTCTGTAGTGCTATAATTTTTTTCTGCACCTCTTGTTTGTCTGCTGGCAAATGCAATTGGTTGATTCTTTCCTCTTTTATCTTCCTGCATCAGTACAGCCCCTAATCCTTTAACTGATGCGTCTGTACAAATAAGAAATGATTTCGTGTAATCTGGATATGCTAAACAAGGTGCATTCGTTAGTTTAATTTTTAGATTGTTAAATGCCCTTATTTGTTCTTCTTCCCATTGGAATACAGCATCTTTTTTGAGTAGTTGGAATAGAGGGAAGGCTATATGAGAGAACTGTGGTACGAAGGACCTATAGTACCCAGCCAGACCTAAAAATTGTCTAACTTCGTCAGTCGTAGTGGGTTCAGGAAAATCACTCACTGCCTGTATTTTGTCATCAGTGGTGTGAATACCATCAGAGCTTAATTTGTGGCCTAAGAAATTTATTTCCTTAAAGCAAAATTTGCATTTAGAAAGTTTAATTTTTAATCCAGCATCACTAAGCTTTTGTAAGAGTAAGTCTAATTTCCTGAGATGATCCTTAATATTCTTCGTTGCGATAATAATATCGTCAAGATAAACAAATATTCCTTGTCCTAAAATTCCGGACAATACGTAATTCATAAGACGCTGGAACGTACCAGGGGCTGTCCTCAGTCCCATTGGCATTCTTGTATATTGATAATGGCCTCTGTTTGTTGAAAAGGCAGTGTATTTACGTGACTCCTGAGATACCGGAATCTGATAGTATCCGTTTAGGAGATCGATGGTCGAGAATATATTATTCTCAGGACCAATATTCTGTAGCACATCACTTAGCAATGGCATGGGAAATCTGTCTGGGATGGTGTGATTATTTAGTTTACGGTAATCTACTACCGCACGCATTTCTCCATTTCTCTTGGGCACAAAGAAAAGGGGAGCGTTCCACGGAGAAACTGAAGGCTCAATAATTCCAAGCTTTAACATTTCATCGACATACTGATTAGCAAGTGTACGTTGGGAGTGTGGTATGCGATAAGCTGGTACGAAAATTGGTGGTGTTTCTGGGTGCACATTAATCATGTGATTAATCAAGTTAGTACACCCTAATCGTTCTCCGGGCAAGGCTACGGTGTCCCTGTGTGTTTCCAACAGGGTTAACAAATCATTTTCTTCGTCAAATTCACCTGAGTGAATTAAATTCTCTTTATTCTTTCTCTATCCGTAGATTTTATCTCACTTGTTACTCCACCAATATTTATTTCCTTCACAGGGGCGAAACATTTTTCAATATTAACTATGCAAGTTCCCTTCTTCAACTGAACTTCCCCATTCATGTGATTAATAATGAATATCTGAGTTAGCCCTTCGTCGTTCGTATGACATAATGCGTTTTCTAATGACAATCCTTTTACTTTACATAATTCTTCTAAGACAAGAACAGTACTATTCCGTAATTTGCTCTTTATGGTAACCTTCATGTATGAATTAGGTGGTATAACCAAATCATTAGTGAGATGGGCTGGAAAAATTGATAAATCAGTACTGTTAGCTGGGTCACTAATTCTGGAGGATGGGGTTGCTGGTGTAAGTGGATCTATACACTCATCTGTTTGTGTATGTTTGTTTAAGCCTTTAATATTACCAATTCTTTTTGGCTCTCTTCTACCAATCGGTGAGGGCTCTGAAGTTATTTCCTCTATAAATTCATTATCAAAGTCTATTCCATTCATTTGTGGGAGTATAGTTATGTTCTCAGTTCTCATGGATCTTAAGCCCAGTAACATATGAGCTTTAATTGCTAAGTTTTCAACGATATAGAACAATGCAGAGAATGGTCTTGTAGTTTCTGTGAAACTGAGATTTAATCTTATCATACCTCTTACTGTAATCTCTTGACCATCTACTGTGTTTAATTCTAAATCAGCTTCATCCAGAAAAGTTACTTTCTTTTTATTTTTAAGAATTCTATTTAGTTCTTCATGTGTTATTAAGTTCACTGGAGAGCCTGTATCTAAAAATAAGGAAACGTTTTGATCCTCACATACAGCTGGTATCAAGATACACTCATTTCCCAACATGCCTCCTATGTGAAGTTTAACCTTGTTCTTTTTTATGTTTGTTCGTTTTTTGTCATGACTTGGTCTTCCCCGATTTGAACATAGACACAATTTTTTCTACTGTTTTGCAATCACTAGTCCAGTGCCCTTGGTATCTATGATGCCTACAGTAAGGACCAAACCCTTGTGTCTTTTGATTATCCTCTTTTGCCTTGATAAAGCATTCATACCTTGTGTGTCCTGGTTTTGCACAGTAATGACACAGAATGGACCTATCCCTTGACTGTGACCTACGAGGTGATTTCCCATAAAAAGTGTTGTTTATAGCGCGAGACCTGCTCGGGCTGCGCGAAAACTTATGAAACTGCCTGTAGGAAGGCGTGTGGGAACGAGGTCTAGGCGTCTTTGTCTGTTTGGACTGCCTCATTTCAGGTCGCGATCGATTTTGTTCTCTGTTTGGGGTCGGTGTTGATGTTTTCACAGCTGATACTGTCTCAGGTACCCTGATTCTACCAGAATGTGCATGTGTGTCGACCACACCTGCTTTACTGCACTGCATCTCTACCTCGTTCATTAAGTCCAGTAAGCACATTCCAGGGATGTACGCGATTGTTTTGGCGATCTTAAGGGTTCTATCAGGTAATTTACACAAGGCAGCTACATAACCAATGATGTCCACGACGAGGTCTGGGGACATCTTTCCATCATCTGTTATCCACTTAGAATTCTCCAGAGTAGCTAATAGGGTTCTCTTGATTGTGGAGACATCAGCAGTTATTTCACTGAGCACATGGTTTGTAGTGTGCTCCCTTACAAGATCTACAATTTTATGTAATTCTGGAATTATACCTGGCAAGAAGTTCATACCTCCAGAAAATTTCTTCAGAAATTCAGTTTTAAATTCATCATATGTCCTAGCACGATGTAGCTTATCGGAGCGCAATAAATTGCTTGCTGGACATCTTTCCTGGCTTATGCAAGATGAAAAAATAGCAATTTTCTCTTGTTCATCTAGTATGTGGCGCTTGATGAACATTTGTTCGCACTGACTGATTAATGAAATGACATCAATGCGATCCTTGTCTGTGCCAGAGAATTTTGGGGCAGTCTTATCCTCGTGATACACAAAAACGTGAGGTGTGGTTTTTAGATCAGCAGTATTTGTTTCTTGATTCATATTTAATGATTGCCCTGTTAATTCAACTTGTACGAATTTATCGTTATGTGAGGGAATGGTAGAATATGTATGACCGGACCGGTGAACCCTGTTAAGTATATTGGCATACGTATTTAAGGCAGCTGCGAAGTCGATACTCTCAACATCTGAAGGGGTTTCCCACTCATCATCCGAAACTCCCGTATTTGTTTCCTTATCTATAACGTGTGGTGTGGGTTGTACAATGGGTGGGCTGTCTCTTAATTGTGAGTCTGATGTTGTGGCAATTTGTGTGTCATCTGGTATTAACGTGGGTGGTTGCGAAAATATTCCTGTCATTAAGATATGATGTTATGAAATACGCCTCTTGTTTATTTATGTCCTAGCAAACTAGATGATTAAATAAGTTGAATATAGCTAATTTTAGCACTGAGAAGAAATGAGCAAGTATAATTTTACCCACTTGATACAGATCGTAGAGGTGTGTCGATACAAAAGTCGATCTCGGAAGAAAATACAGGTTTGATTGAAGATCTCTTGATAATTCTAGTGGTGTGTTGATGGACGATATTACTCAGGAAACTCCATGGCCTGGTATTTGTAGTGGTTAACGGCTGTCCCAGGCAAACCTCAACATAGAACGTCGAATTTCCAACTTAACTGTGAAAATAAGTGAATATGAGTAGGAGCTATGTGAATAATGAGTAATGAGTAGTGGGTGAGAAGTGCCTGGTGTCCGTCACACGTTGCTTGGCATGGCAGACTCGCGTTGTGATGTCATCTCAGCACATGGTGACGTCGGCTTCCCACACTGGTAGCTGTGGTGAGTGAATGAGTAGCGATGAGTAACTTGAGTGAAGACGAGTGAGTAAGATGAGTTGTAAATCGTGTCTCAATGTGGAAGTTTTCTCTGTCCTTTTCTCTAGTGATTTATTCGTTGTGGGATGAAGACTGCCGCTACTTGTAGGTGCGTGTAGAAGATTATACAGACGACGTAGAGTTGTTAATTGTAGTTGATTGTAGATGGCTGTAGTTGATTGTAGATGGCTGTAGACTTTGTAGAACTGAAGCTAACCTTGTAGTCTCGGTTGCTTTTGTAGAAATTTGCTTTTAATTCGGAGACGATGTCCGCAGATTTGCTGGTTTGTCGTTAAGCTACTTGCAAGGCGTCGAGTGATCTCTTGACCTCTGCATCAGCGTAATGATCTGGGAGACGGAGGGGGCAGGAGCTGATATTGTTGGTTGTTGTCAATCTTGATATTTTGTAGGAATTTAATGTTGATTCGTAGACGAGGTTCGTATACGTTCGCTGCCACCAAATGTCATAAAGACTTTGTAGTTAATTGTAGAGAAGTATATTTTAGACTTGTGGTCGAGCGGCTTTTATATCTTGTAGTAGTTTCCCCACCAGATGTCATGTAGTGACGGGAGAGGTAAAGAATAGTATGGGACTATTTTTATTTGTCTTGGAAATATTAAACAGGTATAATAGTATAAGTCCTGGGTAGCTACCTCCCTGTCTCGCTATCTCTCTCTCTCTCTCTGTTCTAAAGCTAATCTCCGTCTCGACCTCTCTCTAGGGTCGCTTGTCTCCTTCTAAACTCTCTTTCCTAAAATCTCGTGTAGTAGGGTGTGTGTGTCACGTATCTTCCTCATGGCAACAGAACTTTCTCACGAGAGGACTGCTGACAGCTAACTGAATCATCTCCTTACTGGCCGCTGTCGTCAGCTTTCCCCCGTGTAAGCGTTTAGCGCTGCTCGCTTCTCGCAAACACAACACCTTCTCATCATTTGACTTCCTGCTTCTATCTGTCTCTCTATCTATCTATTTATCTATCTATCTATTATGTAGTCCTATAGAATTACACAAAACAAATTCTGGTCAAAAGAGACGATAACAACATATCTAAAACAAGAAAACGAGAGTCGACTACGGGTCCAAGAGGCAAGATCCACGCATGTCTCTCGTTACATAGGCAAACTGTCACCTAAATTAAATGTAAAATAGAACTGAAACGAAAGTAAGCGACACACACACACACACACACACACACACACACACACACACACACACACACACACACACACACGCACGCACGCACGCACGCACATTAGGATGGGAGGTAAGGCAGGTGGAGCGGTGTGATGTTGACCAAGATCCATCGTGTCTGCAGAAATTCCAGAAGTTCCTGAAGGGATGTGGTTTACACGACCCCCCACCCTGACCCTCACACCCTCCCAACTCCCGCCTCTCGTACCCACCATAACACTAACACGCCGCCCCCCCCCCATCTCTTACACACACACACACACACACACACACACACACACACGCACAGTCTACTCTGATGAAAGGGTTAACGATTCTGGCGGACAATGTAAACTGATTGAATGCTGAGTAGATAAGACTTGGTGAATACACAATGAAGGGAGACAGAGAGAAAGAGAAGACCTACGGGAAAGAAAGGTGGGAGTGAAGGGTGATGGGTGGGGTGTGAGGGGTGGGGGGAAGAAGGATGAAAGGAAAAGGAAAAGGGAAGAGGGGAAAGAGGTGAGGAGCGAGAGGAGAGGGAAGAGGCGTGAAGAGTGAAGGGAGAGTTTTGTGTGTATGTGTGTGTGTGTGTGTGTGTGTGTGAGAGAGAGAGAGAGAGAGAGAGAGAGAGAGAGAGAGTGGGGGGGGGGGAGAAGCAGAGTAAGTTGGTTAGGGAGGACGAGAAATGGCAAGCTGGGGAAAAAATGGATGGAACGAGGAAGGAGTCTGAAAGAAGAGGAGGGAGGAATGAGGGAAAGAAGGGACAGGAAGGAAAAGATGTGAAGAAAAAAAGAAATGGAAGGGGAGAAGAGAAGAATATGGTAGAAAAGGGAAAGGAGGGAAGACGGGAGAGGCGGAAGATAGGAGTGAGACAGAGAGAAGTATGGGATGGGTAAGCAGAGGAAGAAGGATGTTTGGAAAAATAGGAAGACTGGAACGAGGAAGAGACTGGACACGAGAAGAGAGGAATATGAGAGGAGAAAAGAGGTGAAGGGAATAAAGGAAGAGGAGAGAGGAAGAGGGAAAGTAGTAAGCAGGGAAGGAGAAAGGAATACTGGTAGGAGAAAGGAAGAGAGAAAGGCAAGGTGAAGGAAGGTGAAACTGATGCTTAACCAAGAGAAGGGTAGGAAGGATAGAGGAAAACTGGGAGATGAGAAGGAGAAGAGAATGTGGGAGGAAAGAGAAAGGAGAAAGGCTAAAAATCTGAGAGGGCTGAGGAGGAGGAGGGGGGAAAATGAGGTCAAGAAGGACGATGAGAGTGAGGAGAGGGACAAGAGCTGGATTAGATCGAAGTGTGTGTGTGTGTGTGTGTGTGTGTGTGTGTGTGTGTGTGTGTGTGTGTGTGTGTGTGTGTGTGTGTGTGTGTGTGTGTGTGTGTGTGTGTGTGTGTGTGTGTGTGTGTGTGTGTGTGTGTGTGTGTGTGAGAGAGAGAGAGAGAGAGAGAGAGAGAGAGAGAGAGAGAGAGATGGCAGTGGTCAACAAAGAACTAGAGAGAAAAACAGAGGCGAGGGTTGAGAGCGAGATGACAACAGTATAAACCCAGGCATAATACTGTCTGTGAGTGGCGGTGCAGCCCTGGTGGAACTCACAGGTAAACATTGCATTATGCACTCCCACCAAGGCACTAACATGGTGAATACATTTACCTGTGACCTCATCTTACCCAAACATGCAATATGTATCACAGCTTGGTAAACTGACCTATCACAAGTTATCGATACTCTCTCTCTCTCTCTCTCTCTCTCTCTCTCTCTCTCTCTCTCTCTCTCTCTCTCCAGATGCCGCACCTTGTAAAAACTGACCTGGACAAAAAGATCCTCCAAGCATTTCCATCTCTATTTATCAATTCCTTAAACCCGGTGCCGTTTTTCAGCTTATTCTAACTCCTGTTTGAAAAGTATCCCCAAAACAAAGAGAAATATAGTCTGCTGGTAGCAAGAGTAAGATTTTAAAAACTACCTCACCTGACCTGAGGCGTCAATACGTTGATAAGACCAACACCGAAATCACATTCTTTTTAATGCCACAAGATATATTTTTGAACAAAACTGGGAAAGGTTTGCATGTCGCTGCATGTCACTGGGCCGGATTTATAAACAAAATTAATATCAATTCTCTGTCGGAACCTAAGTATGTTTTTTTTTTTTTTTTTTTTCGCACAAATGACAAAGAGAGTGCAGAATCCTTCCTATCTCTTGTTCTTCCAGCAAAAACAGTTCTTAGTTATGTGAGGATAATCATTATATCTTTTTTTTTTTTTTTTTTCAGGACCGAAAAGGAATGAAAAGAGCCGATTTTTCCAATGTTTCACGACCTTCCTGTTAAAACAAGCCTGAGTTACGACAGGGACTCTAAAATTTAATACAGTATAAGTTTACAAGTCTCACTCCTGATCCACACCACCTCTGGTTTGCCAAAGCCACTGTGGCGCCTCTCCCCGTCACACCACAGCCCACCACACACCACCCTCAACCCCTCGCTTCTCGCTACCTATTATGGTCATCTAAACGTGGGCCGAAGAGTCTTCATAGCACCCTTTCCTTAGCGATTAAATTTCTGTATTTCACATTAACTTTTTCAACGCGGCGACGCCGGATTTTTCAGGATAGCAGTGCCGCGCGTAGTAGTGACACGGTTACAGAAAACTTAATTAACCCCTTCAGTTCCAATTCTTTCTAATGCTGACTAATATACCCCGAGGATTTTTTCAAAATGTCACCATAGTGAAAGGGTTAATATTATCTGGTATGTCATTAACTTTCTTTTTTTTTTCACTTCGACAGTCTGCAAAAATATTAAGTAAATGGATTTTAACGCGCCAGATGCAAAACTGCACTGGTAAGCAAGAGTTGGTAGAAAGCTTCCAAAGCTGATGTGAAGAAGATCCTCTGTCCTGTATTCTTGTTACGTCATGATTAATTATTATCCCTACAAATTAATCTACTCTTTTAGAGATATAACATTGGGTCAGCTAAAACATACTTCATAATCAAGGCTTCCAAGCCACCTCGTCATCGCAGGCTTAGATTTGCAACGTTATACTGTACTCATTGCCAAAAGTATGGGTGTAAGAATCTGAAAGGAAGCATCACAATACGTGGTGGCTGCACAGCTTTCAGACCCGCAGTCGCGAGATGGCTAATAAGTCTCCATTATATGAGGTATATAACTGACTTTGATATTACATATGGCCATTCTGCAAATACTTATATTCTTGTGGGTTGTGTTTAGCATCTCATTCTCTTACTTTGTCAACTGATGTAACAAATGACAATATTAACGTATTAAAAGCAGCAATCTATTGGTATGGAAGAGGCGCCCCCCCCCAAAAAAAAAAAAAACTAAGCTGACAAAAGCACCATCCTTTCTCTCCCAACTTTCATATTTATTCTGCCTTTAGTTACCCTTCTTGTTAGACCTTGCACCGCTTTACTATTCCCGGTAAATCTTTCTTCAAAATTTCAAGTATGCTCTGCTGGCTCCGAGGTCTCATTGCCTTCATAAGTTCTTGATTCTGCACAAGGGCCTTATTCCCCAGTGGTCTCGTTACATCACAAGAGGCTCTTCTCATCAAAGTGGATACGAAGGCTTCAAGGACCGTATTCTCGTCAGTTAATAAGGCTCCCTAGTTGACGTTAATTTCTGCGTCCGATCTCTCCTCACAGAATTAAAATCGTCTTGCCGTATCAAGAATAAATTACATGTATAAAAGATGTCCGGCTACAGAGGAGGGAAAATGAGACCGTTTCTATTCACTTTACGGTCCTCTGAGGTGAAAAATTCGCCTGACAATATCAATAATGAATCTCTCTCTCTCTCTCTCTCTCTCTCTCTAACTGGGGAGATGTGGGTCTCTTACTAAGCATGCCTGAATAATCTTCTGACAGGTGGAAAAAAGGGATGAAATGTGTAATGGAGACTGTTTCCCCGACCCTCACTGGAGAGCTGTTCCCCATTGGAGTACACCTGTCCAGACATTGTCAAAATAAGAAAAAATATCACCGTACTCTCATATAAGTTTCTCGCTAGTCTAACATAGTTTCCCCTCCCCCCTTTATGAAAACTTTTTTTTTTTTTTCTTTTATGTGTCCGACTTTGGGCAAAGGCGTCAGGACCTAACCCAAAGCCCAATAGACCTCCTACACACCTTCACGTGTCACCACATCGGCGCTTACACCCACCGTCCATACCGAACACATACAAGACTGGCGTACTGGTATTAGCGGGGGTATTTTTACACGTGGGCGGTCTTCTGGTAGATCACTACAGTCTCCTTTTTACGAAAATCAAATCCTCAAACTGTTCCCTGCCCCAGCCGGGATTCGATCCTGGGTCCATTAGGACTGCAGGCCGCCTCTCTACCGATTCAGCCATCACCTCCCCCAAAGATACTACCAGTAAAATAAGCTTTGTGAGCGCGTGACGAGCGAGCGAGCGTTTGTACATAGGCCTATCACCATAATTTCATCTTGGCGTAAACTTTCAACTATTCTGGTGAGGTAGTTGAACAATAACAGAGGAATAATTGAGTTAAAATACTTTCTCATGTTCTCTCACGTTTCCCTCTGGATGTGCATATAGCGAGGCGCTATGGCATTTAACACACGCGCAATATTCAATTTTCTGTTCCTGACCTGCCATGTCAACGAACTTCGTCGGTAAACGCTTGGCTGTTGATCGAATGATAAAACGCAGAGATTAGGTGATTGCCCTTGCTGATTTCACCTCCTAAACATAAAAAAAAGGTTCATGTAAAACTATGAGCGTATTATCCGATATTTAATTGTTAGAATTCATGCAAGAAAACTCAGAGTTACAACAAAAAATCTTTAATTCAATCTCATAGTTGAGCATGTCTGCTGAAGCCCTCGGTACATTTCCTTGGAATGCTGGGATTCCAAGGGGTTTCTTTGGTCTCATGAGTAAATACATAGCGAAATAAGAAATTTGCTGAATGTATCTACTACCTGCTGAAAGAATCTCTTCTCTATCTCACATAGTAGAAAAGCTATTAGCCTCTGAAAACCATCGCGATAGGGCTGTGTCGTGTTGGGCCGCTCATTTCTCAGCTGAACATAAACATCGCTTCGCTACGCTTGCCCGCTCCACTCGCTGTGCTCGTCCGGTCATATCAATATAACAGATTTTGCCTGCTCAATCTGTTTTTTTTTTTTTTCTTTTGCTTCACTGTAGTGAATTACTTCACTGTAGTCGGTTACTTCAGGGAATAACTTTGATACTTAAATCATCCTTCTGTTCATAGTATTTTATTTGCGCAATGCAAAAGAGTAAAAAGTACAAAGAAAGCAAATAACAAAAGACCTGCTGAGGTTGCTTGCTACGGAGATTACTATTGGTAAAATACCTACGACTACCAGTTACCTGACATTCATTCCCTTCCACTCTGACTCCCGTCAGTCCTTTAGAATTAATGCATATGGGCTTCGCATACACCAATGGAGACAAAACATTAAGACATATTATTAGCTTAACTGTACTTCCCAATACTCTGGAAGGGCCATTCTCATCAAGAGATACTAACACGTCAGACCAAGGGTGCAGTAGCAGTTCTGAATATACCGTCAATAGTCTCGGCTTATTCTGGTGGAGTCTACGATAACTGTATCCCCAGTGAATGGAGGCAGAGCACCATTCCGCCGTAAGTGAATGAACGGATGCTATGGATTAATTTGCATTCAGCTGACAGTGGACACTGTATCCCGGTAACTGCACCACGTTTTCCTAGGTAATTTTACATACACAATAGGCCTCAGGTAAAGGTCATTCCCATTAAGTTTCAAGTTTCTAGGTCCCTGCTCTTCCCACACCTTATCCCACTCTGCATCATATCTTGTGACTGCCATATCTCGATAACAAATATACAAACAAAAACACCCACCAAAGCCATCCAAAACGTCAGCCAGTTATCACCCTTCACGAGCCCCGACTCGAAATTCATCCCACAAAAACCTTTGCCCTTTCCAGAGAGATAAGAGTTCATATATCCAGACCCAAATGGGACCATCACTTTCTACTTCGGCACCGACAGGAAATCCAGTTCACAAGTAATTCGATGAGCTCTCTATGTAATACAGTCTCTCACAGCACAAATTTACTTCATGCACCTCACCTGCACAACACAACAAAACAAAACATCAAGAAATGCACTCTCAGAACTCTCGATTGAAGTGCCCGGATTCCTGTGGTACATCAGGTTCACAAGGCCTTTGAAAACAACAACAAAAACTTCATTAAATAACTACTAATGTCCCACCACTACCAGCACTTCATGATCACCATTACCAACACCAGCCCCCAGTATTTACTTACAGTACAATCTGAGAGTGAATGGTGCGTAGGAGGGTCGGATGGTATGGCTTCTGCATCAACTCTGACCTAAAAAATAATCGTTCACTAACAATAATCCAGTATTCTCCCACCAAGAGTTACTTCCAACAACAACACCTCCAAATTACCAGTAGCCCACCATCACCAACATTATGCCAACAGTATCACTAAAGCACCGTACTATATCACCTAACAGTATCAATGTGGTACTGCATCACCTGTCGTACTGTATCATCTAACAGTATCACTGTGGTACTGTATCATCTAACAGTATCACTGTGGTACTGTATCACCTAACAGTATCATTGTGGTACTTTAACACCTAACAATATCACTTTTTTTTATTTATGCTAGGAAGAAGGAACCAAAGGCCATGAGCCCGCAATAACTGTTCCTTCCAAGAGAAAAACAAAATACAAGAGAGAGCCAAATTCAAGATCCGATCATTTCGAGATGCCTGGACACACTGCGTTTGAAAGACTGGAGATCGTAGGAAGCAGGAAATACAGACAGAGGGAGACAGTTCCAGAGTTCACCTGTTGTATAAATGAAGGACTGGGAGTAACGGTTAACTCCTGCATTAGAGAGTTGGACAGAGAAGGGATGAGAGTTTGCTGCTAGACGGGTGCTACGTGCCCGTCGTAGAGGTGGAGGAATGCATGCAGACAGTTCAGAGGAGCAATGACCATTGAAGTAGCGATAGAAAAGAGATAAAGATGCAACAGTGCGGCAAAGAGCCAGAAGTTGATGGGAGCCGGTAAGAGGAGGAAAGTTAATGAGACAAAAAGCTGTAACTTGCAATACTTTGGTGATAGAAACTCCGTGTACAAACAGCTAGATAAGGAGTTTATTACAAGCTCACAGTAAAATAGTCTGCCCGTGTCGGCTGTCTGGTATCAACTGATGCAATAACGCCGTCTTCAGGCGTGGGAAAGGGTGCTGACCTAGCAAGATTAGTGGGGGCGTGTATGCACTGGGGGGGGGACATATATACATCGGGGGTAGACATATTGTGGAGGGGGTACACTACTCCCCTGGGTAGCTGAGATGGTGTCTCCTGACACCAGGAGGTAAATGGTGGGTGATTATAGGAGTAAGGCAGGACCGGGGAGGTATGTACAAGGGATAAGTATGATACAGGGGCAGTAGGGGAGACAGGGCCATGTTGAGGGGAGGGAATTAGAAGGATATATACAGATAAGATATACAAGGATTAATAGGTACAAATCCAGTAAGGGTCGAAGGTATATATAAACATAATGGGAATTACACAATAATAGGTTGATACATGATAAACAAGGAGTAGATATGAGAGTTCTATTGTTGTTCTTCCTTCATTTTTTTTTTTTTTTTGTCGTATTTTCTGTAGGATACACTGTCACTCAGTAATGTATGAAAGAAATACCATCATTTTCTAGTAGGCAGAGTGCTGGTCACAGTTTGGTGAATGGTTAGATGGCAATGGTAGTCACTGAATGTGAGGGCACTAAGTACGGGGAGTTTCTACGTCGTGTGTAGGGCGTACTATGCCTGTAGCGACTCTGATTTCCTGGAGTCGACGTTCCATTTTTCTGACACAACAATGCACTGCACAGATGATGAGTAGAAAACCTATGAAAGCGATAACCACAGGGGGAAACACAACTGTTGGATGAACCCATGAACGGCTGAAGGCCAGAGAAAAGTGATCCATAATGAAATCACTGTCATTGAGGAAGGTGAGCATGCGCAAGTGAGGGGAGGTGATGGTAATGGTGGCAGATGGTAGGGTGGAAGGCATGTCGATTGGTTGAAAGATGTCATAGGAGTGTTTATGAACAGCTTGGTGATAGCGAGTGGCGTAAGGGATGACGGACTCTGATTTGACGGTACAATAGTCAGGTGCTTGGTAGAGACCACTAGCGGGGACAGAGCGAACGGAAGAACCAGGACACATGATTGTGACAGAGATGGGAACAGCAAAGAAGAAGTACTGGACATGGTTGAGGTGAGCATGGTGGACCGGGAGGTCAGGAGCAGGGACAAAAGAACAGGCCGAGTAGATGGAATGGTTGCGAACTAAAGCAGACTCACATGGTGTCGCACTGCTAGGGAAGATAGCGAAAAGGTGGGCAACACAGAGACGAGAGGTCGGAGTAAGGGAGGAACATTGCTGGAGGTCTGTGGAAGAAAGGAAGGCAACAGAAAGATGATCATGGGAGAGGAGGAAATATTCTGAAGGAACAGATACCTGTAACAAGGAGTTGTTGAGGCGGAAAGGGAAGGGAATGATGTGGAAAAGGTTAAAGGTTATGGCAGAACGGAGAGGAATATGGACGACGACGTATGTAGTGAGAAGAGTGGCTTCGAGAACAGGATAATAATATTCAAGGGAGGAGTAAGGGAGGACTGGGGAGAGACCGAAGGTGGAGTGAGCCCATTCCAGGACAGAACGGAGAGCTGAGACAGGTACTAAGTCGGCAGTGACACGTCCATTGATAGCATCGACCAGGATACGAACCAAGGTAGAGACTTGAGACAGGAGAGAGTCAACGGCCAGTTGAAGATTATCCATGTTGAGTTTGAGGTAGAAGAACTGAGAGATAACGTTGAGATCTGAAAGGTGGCGTTGTAAGATATTGGTGAAATTGTTTAGAGTGGACGTGACTTCATTGAGTTGGGTTGTGAGCCTCTGTAACATAGTGTGTTGGATTTTAATGACTCGGCGTTGTGATTCTAGGGCTGAAGCTAAATGAGTGAGATCAAATCTGAAGCCAGAAATGTCACGGGCTGTAGCAACGCCAAACAAGCCACTCAGAATCTCACCGCCGAAGTTGAAGAGACCTCGTTTCACACGAGAACGACCCACGGGTGTGTGAATGGAAAATGTGTCATTGAGCTCAGTGAATCTGTTACTTATGTATTGCAATTGCCAGGAGAGTGGGAGGAAAAGGTTATAGAGATACTCATTCGGGTTGTGTGTCCCCATGAGGGCCGTGAGATGGTTCCTGATTCCGTGGAGCCGGTGCGCATAGGCAGGTAGGGCAATGGCTACGTCGGCCAGGGGCGCAAGATCATAGCGCAAAGAGGCGATGTCGTCGATAAGCATTACCTCGTCTCCCGAGCCGACCAAGGCCCGGGACGTACTCCACCATCGTCCTGACCTGACCCAGACCCCAGGAGGGTCAGCACTGCCAGCAGGGAGATCGCTAACATCGTACCTAGAAAATCAGGGTAGAGTTAATGGGGGAGGTCGTGAAGAGGTTGATGGGCAGAGCGCAGTTTGGACCGATATTGATTGGTTGATGAATGAGCAGGTGGAGATGGAGATGAAGGAGACTGAGGGATAGGTGGAGACAAAGTAGACTGAGGGATGGGAGGAGGGGAAGAGGGGGCAGGAGGTTGTGGAAGTGACTCTTCCAACACGAGGCCATGGGGCGCTCGCTTTAAGTCATCGACGTGGACCCATCTGGTGTCCTTAGTGGACAGGTCCTGGAGGTGAAATTTGTTGCCTTGTTGAGTGAGGACTCGGTGGGGCCCTGTAAATTTGTCATCCAACTTGGAGGAACGCGTATGGGAATGAGCAAAGACAAGATCGCCTACATTGATAGTGATAGGAGAGGCGGACTTATGTTGGCGCTGCAGCATGTCCTCCTGAGAGGAAGCCAAAGTGGATTGGACATACTGGTGGATTGTCTGGAAGTTGGCCAATTTTAGTTTAACATAATCATCCATGTTGTAGATAGGTTCTGGCTTTGAGGATAAGAGAGAGTATGGGAGGTCCTTGTCAAAACCAAAGAGGATGAAGAAGGGAGATTCAGCAATGGATGCATTGATGGAGCTATTGATGGAAGATGCCACTTGGGGAATCCAGTCATCCCAGGACGAACTATGGGAGCCTAGATGTCTGAGGCACTCTAAGATTTTTCGGTTGTGGCGTTCTACAAGGCCATTGGAAGCCGGATGGTTAGGCACGACATTGCACTTACTGATATGAAAGTGGTGACAGATCTCATCGAGAAGGCTATTGTTGAATTCTGTACCGTTGTCAGTAAGAATGGTATGAGGGGTACTGAACGGGCAAATTACGTGATCTACAAGGGCACGTGCAACGCTCTTCACGGTCTTGTCGGAGAGGGGTACGAGGACACAGTAGCGGGAGAAGTGGTCGACCGCTACGAACAAGTACTCAGCGCCAGATTCTGTGAGAGGTAGTTTTAAGAGATCGATTGAGACGGTTTCCCATGGTCGTGATGGGATTGGGTATTGTAAGTCGGCGACGGTGACACGTGCGGTCAGGAACAAGGCGTATGGGTGCGGTTGTTTGAGAGGTGAGCACTGGTGAGAAAAATGGTACACTCGAAAAGCACAGCCAAGGTATAGAGGCACAGAGGAGGGGCGAGGCTGGCAGATGCGAGTCGTCGTGTATCTTGTTGTATCACAAAAAATCCAAGGAGGCGGTCAGAATGTGATGGTTCGAAACACCGCTGCTACCAAATGTAACTTGCAATACTTTGGTGATAGAAACTCCGTGTACAAACAGCTAGATAAGAAGTTTATTACAAGCTCACAGTAAAATAGTCTGCCCGTGTCGGCTGTCTGGTATCAACTGATGCAATAACGCCGTCTTCAGGCGTGGGAAAGGGTGCTGACCTAGCAAGATTAGTGGGGGCATGTATGCATTGGGGGGGGACATATATACATCGGGGGTAGACATATTGTGGAGGGGGTACAAAGCCATTGACTCCACCCTATTGAGAAGAGCTGTATGTGGGGAACCTCCCCACACATGCGAGTTGTACTCCACACAGGGGAGGAAAAAAAACGTGTATAGAGTCAACAATTGTGCAGGGGTAAAGAAGGAACGGAGTCGGCTTATCACACCTAATCTCTTGGAAGCAGATTTTACAAGAGATGTAATATGATCTTTAGAAGATAAATCCCGAGTGAATGAAACCCCAAGCATGTTCAAGGATGATGCAGGATTAAGGTGAAAATTATTAAACATTAGTGGGTACACCTGTGGAAGATTTTGTCGGGTTGATAGGTGTAAGAACTGAGTCTTTGATGCATTAAAAACTATCTGTCTACCTATCTATGGCCAGACGCCTCAATCCCGCACGGGGTGTCCACAAACAAATAGCCTCCACGTCGCCCTGTCCTCCGCCATTTCACTGCCCTGCTCCCAACTCACACCGCCGCTCCCTCATTTGCTTCTCCACTCCATCCCTCCATCTCATCCTTGGCCTCCCCCTCCCTCTCCCCGCTTCCACCTCACTCACATACACTCTCCTCGTCAGTCTCTCACCCTCCATCCTCTCCACATGGCCAAACCACCTCAGTGTGTTCCTCCTAACGCTTCCTATCACATCCACATCCACACCACAACGCTCCTTTATATCCTCATTTGTCAGCCTCTCTTCATGTGAATCCAAAGGCTCCTCTTATCTCATTTCCACTGCTCTCATTTTTGACTTCTGTCCTTCCAACAATGTCCAGGCTTCACTTCAATATGTTAGAGCTGGTATCACAATACTGTCATGTAGTAACTATTTCATTTCCATGCTCACTTCCCTGTTTCTTATCACTGCTTTCAAGGAACCAGCAACATTTCTTCCTTGTTGTACTCTTTCAAGCACTTCACCCTCCAAACTTCCATCCTTACTCATCACACTACCCAAGTACTTAAACGTACTCACATTTCCCATTTCCTCACCATCCAACCTCACTGTACATTCACTGACTTAACCTCTCTCAAAGACCATCACTTTACTCTTCCCTACATTCACCTTTAGATTCCGTTTCTTACATACTCTCCCAAACTCATCCACCAAGCCTTGCAGCTCCCCTTCGTCTTCATTCAACAACACCGTATCATCTGCAAACAACATTACAGGAAGTTTCCAAACACTACCCTCTCTCACCAGGGCCACTCCAACATCCACTGCCCTACCTTGTACCTCTTTTATTACCCCATCCATCTACAGACTGAACAACCATGGAGACATGACACATCCCTGTTTCAACCCAACCTTCAAAGAGAAAAATTCACTCAGTTCACCATCCATATGCACTGCAGCCTTAGCACCATCATACATACTCTTCACAGCATTCAACAACTTTCCATCTACTCCATATATCCTTAATACTATCCACAATCCTTGTCTATCCACCCTGTCAAATGCTTTCTCCAAATCCATGAAAGCCGCATACGACTTCTTTCCCTTCTCTAGAAACCTTTCCACTAGAGATCTAAGAATGAATATCTGATCTACACAACCTCTTCCCTTCCTAAAGCCTCCCTGTTCTTCTCCAACTAATTCCTCTGTTCTTTCTCTAACTCTGTCAATAAGTATCCTACCATACACTTTTCCTATTAAACTAAGAAGACAAATGCCCCTATGATTACCACACACTTCTTTTTCTCTTTTTCCTTTGTACAAGGGAATAATTATACCTGCATTCCAATCCTCCGGGACTCTACCTTCCTCCCAGGCCAAAATGCACATCTTCCACATGCATTCTACTACTATCTCTCCCCCATGCTTCAGTATTTCACCACACACTTCACCAGTTCCTGGAGCTTTCCCCAGTTTGACTTTCTTCATTGTTTCCACAACTTCTATCCTACTGATTTCTTCCTGTCTTCTCACCTCCCTCCTTCTCCCAGCCATTCCCCAGCCACTTATACTCACATTACTTCCATCCTCTATGTTCAGCAATTCCTTAAGGTGTTCTCTCTATCTGCTCACTTTTTCTCCCGTCTCCACTAGTAATCTACCATTTTTATCTTTCACTCCCCTGCTAACTTCACTGTCTCCCCCTTTCTTACTCTCTTCACCTCCTTCTAGAATATTTTCTTACAGTCCCTCCACTTTTCAAGAATACTCCCCCAGTATCCCTGCTTGTCATACAAGGCGACTAAAAGGGTTGGCGAAGGGTTAGTGCCCCTCCCCGGAAAACAGCTAAAAAGACGAACAGTAAAAACAACAAGATTATTTTTACCCCACTCAGAGATACGAGCCAAGTCAGACATTAGGTGTGCCATAGTCTCATCCCTTGTTTGTTGACGTAACTGTTGAGATGGACGTTGCGTGAACCGAATGGAAAAGAGAAGAGTGGAGTCATCAGCGTACAAGTGGATAGGGTTAGATGTACAGCTCAGAAGGTCTTTGATGAATAAAAGGAAGAGAGTTGGTGATTGGACAGAGCCCTGAGGAACACCACTGTTGATAGATCTAGTAGAACGATGGCCGTCTACAACAGCGGCTATAGAAAGACCAGAAAGGAAGCTAGAGATGAAGGCACAGATAGAAGGATAGAAACCGTGACAGGGCAGTTTGGAGATTAAAGATTTATGCCAGACTCGATCGAAAGCCTTTGAGATGTCAAGTGCAATGGCAAAGCTTTCATCAATGTCCCGAAACGAGGATGACCAGGTGTCTGAAAGGTAGGTGAGAAGATCGCCAGTGGAGCATCCCTGACAGAACCCATACTTGCAATCAGAAAGAAGGTTGTGATAGGAAAGATGCTTTAAAATTTTTCGATTAAGAATTGACTCGAAAACTTTTGAGATACAGGATGTTAAAGCAATTGGGCGATAGTTAGAGGGTTGGGAATGACCACCTTTCTTTGGGACTGGCTTAATGAGAGCAAACTTCCACTAAGAAGGAAAGGTACAAGTTGATTGACAAAGGCGAAAGAGCTTGCCTAGGCAGGGTGTAAGCACAGAAGCACAGTTCTTGGGAACAACAGGAGGGACTCCATCAGGCCCATATGCATTGTTAGCACTGAGGCCTGTGATGGCTGAAAATACATCAGCTGAAGAAATTTTAATGTCAGCCATGAGGAAGTCAGAGGGGGGAAGTGATGGAGGAACAGCACCGGAATCGTCTAAGGTGGAATTGGAGGACAAAGTCTCAGCGAAGATCTGCTTTATCAGTAGAAGAAATAGCTACAGAACCGTCAGAGTAGAAAAGAGGAGGGAAGGATGATGAGGTAACGTTGTTAGAAAGGTTTTTGGCGAGGTGCCAGAAGGAGCGGGAAGAATTCGAGTTGGAGAGTTTAGAGCATTTAGTACAGATGAAATCATTTTTAGCAGAGCGATGAGCAGACTTAGCACAATTCCGGGCAGAAACGTAAAAATGATGTGATTCAGGGGTGGGTTGGCTCCGATACCTTTTATAGGTATGTACTGTTGTACTATATCATCTACCAGTATCGCTGTGGTACTGTATCACTTAACAGTATCATTGTGGCAATATATCATCTAAGAATATTATTGTGGTACTGTATCACCCAACAGTATCACTATGGTACCCTCAACAACTCCTCCATCATTATCATCTTCATCAAAACCATCTTTAACATCAGTTCAGAAACAAGAACTGGAAAACTGAAAAGCTGGACAATTAATAAACAGAGTGCCTGATGTCAAATATCCATTTATTCATTATTAAAGTCTTCAGAATTCTTGGTTCCACTTCACAGGTCAAATGATCAACACAACACTGCGTGTCATGGTGACTGTGGGGCAGAGACCATTCCGTCAGCTGCTAAATTAAAGTATCGCAAACCTGGTCATGTACTGTACATCTCCGCACATACAACTGTTTCATCTATCAAATTATCATTATTTTTAGTCTCTGCTATAGGTGCCCAAAACTACCAGTGTCTCATCAGTACCAGTCAATATCAGCCTCAGTATTTACCAGACTTGGAGATGTACAGTTCATATGAAGAGTGGGCTGGAAAACGTTCTGGCAAAATAGATACTGTACAAATGACTACCAGCACCTCATCACTACCACTACCAACACCAGTATTACCGTCAACCTGCATGTGTACGATGTGTAAGGGGAGATAGATGGGGGTACACTCTGCAAAAAATAAATACTCATAACTAACAGCAACTGACCACAACCACAACATCAGTACTCACCTACGACCTGGTGCGTATGAGGCGTGGATGGGATGACACCTGGTACTGGTACGTGCCCTCGTCGTGTCTCTGCACGTACCGGATGCGCAGCTGATAATCCTCAGGCTGCGCGAAGACTAGAGCGAACCTGTACGAGGGCAAGAACGAAAGGTTACGTCAGGCCAAGTTCGGTGAAGGAAGAGAGGTTGTCAGGTGATGGACAAAAGGAAGACAGATTAGGCCAAGTAAGGGAAAAAGAGAAGAGATTGTCAGGTCTAGTGGAGGAAAAGGGGAACAGAGGTTAGGTCAAGTCAAGGAGAAAAGGAATAGAGGCTAGGTCAGGAGAAAGACAAAAGGAGTCAAAGGGAATATGCCATGAGTGACAAAAATTAGAGGTCAAGAAATGTGTGGGAGATCAAGTCGGGGGGGGGGGGGGAAATGGAAAATTACAGAAGGTAAGACTAAATGCGAGGCAGTAAGTTTGGTACAGTAAAAGACAATAGTCCAGTGAGAGTCGAGATATATTTTGAGGGGCAGGGAGTGAGACACAGTGAAAGGCAAGAGTTGAGGTAAGTTGAGGACGAGATTGTCATGCAATGGATATACGTCAAGAAAGGTGCAGTGAAAAAGGTTAATTATTGATACGTTAACATGGTAATGCTCTCAGTATGGATGTGCAGGAAACAGCAAAAACAGCAACTCGGTATCATAGCTAAGAATGAAGATTAGCAAATTTTAAGTTGACATTCGTATTGGAAAGTGATTTTGTGTCTGTATGCTAAAAGCGAAGTCCATCGAGCCATGCACACACGAGCTATGGCAGGTTAAAAACTTGACATAAAAAAATGCGGATTTTGTCAGTCTTCTTTTTCTTCTTCTCAGTTTCTTAACTGACTTAACCTAAGAAACTACGTATGTATAGTCTATAAGAAACCCACCATAAGACTCGCTATCACCAGGGGTTGTGCAATGGCTAAGCACTTTGTAATTTAGCAAAGTAAAAGTCTCATTCCGATGCCATTAATAATGAGATATAAAACTGATAATCCTTTAGAATATGGATGTTCACGTCTACAGATATTTGGATGCTCAAGTCTGTAGATTTCTCGTGCATGACAAATTAATGGCACGACAGTGCTGTTAGTGGGGATGGGCAGGAAACAAACAGCAGCAAGTCAAAATCACAGCAAAGAAAGAAAATTAGCGAAATTTGAGTTGATATTCAAACTGGCCATGTAATTTCGTGTCTGCACAATAATAAGTCAGCTGAGCCATGCACACGCAAGTTATGGCAGGTTAAAAACTTGAAAAAAATGTGCAATATTGTCAATCTTCTTTTTCTCCTCAGCCTCTTAGCTCGCTCAATCTTAGAAACAACCTCAAGAGCCTGTACGAAACCCACCGTAAGACTCGCTATCACCGGGGGTAGTACAGTGACCATGCGCTTTGTAAAGAAAGCAAACTTGCCATCAGGCACACAACTGCCTTACCCAAGGTACAGTCGACCGAGGAAGTGACGGCAGAGTATCCAGAAGATTTCGGTAAGCAATGATGCACATACTCCTCCCTATATATTTAAAAGGTGAAACCTAATACGTAAAACTGTTACAAAAAACAATATGTAAATGCTAGAGTACCGATATATTTCGCATTTGTAGGATGCAGTTCGTTAGTTACGATAATAGGAAATCCTAAACGGAACTAATTGAAATTTCAGAACTATCTCTCAGAGTCAGTCAGGAAAAATTTGTGTTGTTCAAATCTAATAAGGTAACAAGCTTTATTTTTTTAGTAGCGCAAGACTGAAAAGAAAAGAGCTTCAATAAACAATTTAAATCAGTCATTAATATTTATCAAATAATTTCCGTTACAATACTAGGGAATAATTTAAAGTCAGTATCTTTTTTCTTCATGAAAGACGACAGAAAGCGGGAAAGAGACGTAAGTTCCTAAGCTACTTCAAGTGGTTACATCAACAAGCACGACAGGAGACAACTTTTACTCAAAGCCATTCAGTTATTACACTGCATTTGGCCAGTTTTCCATTAAGAAGAATCTCTGGAAGATATAACATAAACCAGAGGACTATCAGTGCCTAAAATATAAAGAAAGAACCTTGAAAATTTGCCGAGAATCGGATGTCCTTGGAGAATGTCATCCTGTGTCATAGCCTAATATCCCAACTGTTGAAAATATGATTGGCAAGAACAATAAAATACTGAGGTTCATAAATAAATCGCTGAGTTCCAAATCTCCAATTCAGCAATTTCAGTTAAGCAGGACAGCGGTTTACTTAAAAAGAAAGATATTACAGATTAAAAGCTAGGACAAAAAGTATGTGCTTTTGCATTGCAAGAGTGGTCCTGTTTATTGCCCTGTATAAGAGAAAATGATAATATCTGTCATACTTCCTTACTATTGAAAATAATTAAGCATCAACTGGGGATAAAGTAGCTAATTATTACTATTATAAGCAAGGGGAAGACAAGGAATAAAAGGGAGAATAATCTTGGTGCCATCGCAGATAGGGTACCATTACTGGGAATAATTTCATTGTTGTGGCATCTATAATGTTATATCATCACCACAGCACTTGAAAACAGGGTGGTGTATTGGAGTTGCAAGAGTTTTCCTTAACTGGTCTTCGAAACTGGAGCATCTGTATTTGAAATCCTGGGATGCATATCCATCAAGAACACTGAGTAGTAGTAGTAGTAGTTGTTCCCTAGGCAGTCTGGCCGAAGAGCCCCGAGTCCCTTAGGAAGGCCATGGCCGAGACCGGGCTTTCCCACAAAGCTCTCAAAAAGTGTATGTTGTGTTGTTGGCGTAGGTGATTGTGTGCGATGCAGTCTTCCATAATGTGCTTAATAGTATGGGGTGCTGTGTTGCATCCTGAACAGGCATCAGCGACGGAGTCATCCAGCCTCTTCTGGTAGCTTAAGAGGGCTGGATGGTGCCCACATCTCAGCCTGGCCAGGTGGACCCTGTCCTCACGAGAAAGATAGGATTCAGAAGGGTGGATATCAGGAGGCCGTGTATGCAACTGTGTGTTGTCTTTAAGTGACTGAATGGAGTGGCGAGTGATCTGAGTGTGGATATGCTTCTGGAAGCTGGTCTGAGGTGGGCGAAGGGGGAGAAATGACAGTATTTGTGAATGGTATCGTGTGCTGGGTGTTGTTTTGATGTTCCTTGGTGTGGGTGGATGTGCTGCCATTTACTGTAGTGGATGTTGTGGGTTTGTGGAGGCTGCAGCAAGAAACTGGGTGCCTCTCATGTCTAGGTGATCCTTGACTTTGAAGACTTTGGTTTCTTGATGTAGGTGGTCTGTGGGTGTAGTAGCTGTGCAGCCTGTGATTATTTTTAGGGCCTTGTTCTGTATGGTCTGTAGAGTGTTGTAGTGTGTTTTGGTCAGGTTAGAAGCCCAGGCAGGGCTTGCATAATTCATCACTGAACGTATGTATTGTTTGTATACTGTGGTAGTGGTTTCTTTGTTGTGTCCGAATGTTGTATGGACAAGTGACCTCAAAGCACTGAGTCTTGGTGTTATTTTATTTTTAATGTTTGTGATGTGTTGTTAAATGACATTGATGTATTGTATGTTACACCAAGGATCTTGTGTGTGTGTGTGTGTGTGTGTGTGTGTGTGTGTGTGTGTGTGTGTGTGTGTGTGTGTGTGGTAGGGGAGTGTTGTTTATGGTGAGATGTGGGATGTGACTGTGTTCTGCTGTCCAGTTTGTGAGAAGAGTCACTGTAGATTTGGCTGGGGCTATTTTGAGCCTGTTTGTGGTGAACCATTCGTGTAGTGTGTTGAGGTAAGGTTGAATGATGTGTGCAGCTGTGTTTGCATTTTGGTGTGTACATGTAAGTGTTATATCATCTGCATAGGAAGCTATGTGTATCTGTGGTGTGTGGGGTGTGGGTACGTCGTGCATGTATAAATTAAAGAGTGTAGGGGACAAAACAGATCCTTGGGGGACGCCGTTTGTGAAGTTTCTGATGTTAGAAGACTGACCGGCAAATGTTACGTGTGCACATCTGCCTGCTAAGTAGTTTGCCAGCCATCTTTTTGTGTTATTGTGCATGTTTGTGTTGAGTATTTTGTTTGTGAGGTTGTGGCGGGGGATGGCATCAAAAGCTTTGCTAATGTCTAGTGTGACTAGGAGTGTTCTGTTTGGTGGCTTAGCTGATTTCATGCCATCGAAAACTCTCTGTGTAAGGTCTGTAAGAACGGTGTTTGTGGAGTGTAGTGGCCTAAAGCCATGTTGTGACTGGGTTATACTGCCTGCTGCTCGCGGAGTAATACATTATATACTTTGTTTGATATGACGTGATGAAGGCACAGAATTTTTCCCTTACACCAGTATTCACTAAGTTTTCATTTAACGTATGACAGTGCAGAGTGACCGAAGCAATCTGAAACTCTATCATTTCTTGGGACGACTCTACAAAAGTCATATGCGCCAAGTCTATAGGTATGCACATGAGCAGTTCTGTTTACAGTTAACGACCTGCTGCAAATACTGAGTGTGGAAAGTAACAATTATCAGTGCAGAAGAAGAAGAAGAAGAAGAAGAAGATGATGATGATGGTGATGATGATGATGATGATGATGGTGATGATGAAGACCCAAAGAATAACTCCCTTCCCCCCCCCCCCGTTCCAAACGGTGATGGCCACGGAGGCCGCAAGTATATACTGTAGTAAGTAACCGTAGTTATTTGCCATCATAGTGCAATACACCTTTACATCAGTGATGCTTTTTATTGCTGAAGACGTACATCAAGAAAGCTAACTGATGATTATGTTGATTTTATATATATCCCGAAATTGCTCCACTTAACCCTTCGTTCGCCATGTGGGGTCAGATTGACCCTAACACATTTTTAAAACGATGCCATTCAGCCACTTATTGTTTTAGGGAATCTGGCGACCCATGACTTTGTCTGTCTTTGAGTGGAAGGACTTCTAGTTCAGGAGTTAGGAGGGCGCAAACTTCATTGGGGGTCGTCCGGTACCCCATCTAGCATTCCGTGTAACATTTTTTTTTTTTTTTTTTAGATTCTAGATATTATTGACCATGTCACTGAATGTCGAGATGTTCTGCGGTCAGCAGGGGAGAATCGTAGAAGATCCTTCCATTTGTGATGCTGATACTGGCACCTGGAGTATTTTATCTGAAGTTAAAATCATTCAGGAGTTTTCTAATTATAAATACGTCAATCTTGTTTGTTTACTTGATTTGTAAATCATTCAGGGGTTTTCTAAATATACATGTCAATCTTGTTTATGTTCTGAAAAGAGATTCAGATATTTTGCATCATTTTACTTTCATATTTTTTTCCTATGGTATTATAACTGATAATACGTTTAGCTATTTTATTGTACTGAGAGCATGCTGAATGAATAAGAATGATGTAACCTACAATATATGCCACATTACTCATTACATGTGCAAACTTTCAAAATTTTAAATAATAAAATTATTGCTTTCATTAAAAACATAAAGAAAAAATAAAAGACAAAAGGGACACATAATGGATTGGCTACACATGCCGTGTTCTGGGTAACATACGCACAAAATTTAACACATGTAACTTTGTGCAGATATGGTAGAAATCCAAAAATTAAGTTGGAATCTTTCGAGACCCCAGATGGCGTGCTGGGTTACCTTTTTTCACCCGGCAAACAGAGGGTTAAGATACAAACTAGATACGTAAAATCCATCCCTGACAATTTCCAACCAAAAAAGCTCCAGGTCCAGATGGAATTCTTCCAGTTATTTTAAAAAAGTGTTCCCCTGAACTTGCTCCTGCTCTAGGTAAATTATTCAGACTATGCATATGCACTGCTTCATTCCCAATTCTTGGAATAAAGCCAATATCTACCCATTTTCGAAGAAAGTTCCTTGGACCCCTCTGATTACAGATCAATAGCTATCACATCTTCTCTTGGTAAAGTATATTTGAGACTGTAATTAAAAGGCACATAGTTAAACATCTTAAATCCAACAACTTAATTAGTGACAGACGGTATGGTTCTCGCCAAGATTAATCCACTCTTGATATACTTAATCTCCTGACTCATACCATCCGTTAGTCAATTGACCAACATGAAGAAACTCATACAGTAGCCCTTGATATTTCTAAAGCTTTTGACTGAGTGGGGCACCATTCACTGCTATCCACACTCCCTTGTCATGGCCTATCATCTTTTGATCCTCTGATTTCCTCTTATCCCAGTGACGGGAAGTGTAACAGTAGATGATGTATATTCCAATTTCCACTCAATTAATGCCGGTCTCCACAAGGTTCAGTTCTGGCTCCAACCCTATTCCTAATTCATATTAATGATCTCTTATCTGTCATCCATAAACCAATCCATTCATATGCAGATGACTCAACACTTCATCGCTCATTCACACTTAAACACACATTCACAAAGTTCAATATCTTTGACTAACAACTCAGTACAGCAATCTCCATAAATCAAGACTTATCTACGATCACAGAATGGGGACAAAATAACATTGTATCACTTAATGCTAGGAAAACAAAATATATACAATTCACTAATAGACAGATATTGCCTGATTCCTATATTACCTTCAATGCTACTAATATTCCTATCTCTTGAAGTGCTGAAATTCTCGGCGTTTCACTTTATGATGTCCTCAGCTGGACCTCTCACGTAGATCACTTGCTAAAACGGCTTCAAAGAAACATGGATTATTGTATAGAGTCCGCAACTCCTTCACTGATGAGCAGTTAGCTATAATTTACAAGAATCATGTGTATTCTCAGCTCGATTATTGCTCACCCTTGTGGAATCGATGTGGTGAGGTACCACTACAACAACTGGACAAAATTCAGAACAAAGCTGTTAAATTATTAATAACACTACTATTACAAATGATCTACCTCCCCTACAAATAAGAAGGAATTCTGCCTCCCTCGTATCATTTTACAGATATTTTTATGGCAAATGCTCAGATGAAGTTGCATCCATTGTGCCACCTCTCCGCGCCTTCCCCTGCTTATACATGGGCATCTCTTAGCCCTCATGACTGGACTGTCACACTGCCATACTGCAGAACTTCTGCCTAGCAGGATTCTTTTATTCCCTGAAATGAATCTCTGTGGAACTCACTTCCCCAGAGTGGTTTACCCCCCCATATTCAACCTACGGCTGTTCAATTCCAGATATTACAGATTTTGTATGAAGGGAGGACACGTGCGATCTGGTGTATGGATAACATTTTTTATTTGTTTGTTTTTCCCTCCTATCTATCTATCTATGGCTTATGGATAATGTTTTTTCATTCAGTTGTTTTTCCTTCCCATCTATCTATCTATCTATTGCCAGACATTTCAGTCCTGTAAGGGGTGGCTACAATAAATTGCCTCCATGTTGCCCTGTCCAACGCCATTTCACTGCCCTGCTCCCAGATCACCCCCTCTCCCTCTCTCATATACCTCTCCACTCCATCCCCCCACCTCATCCTCGGCCTCCCCTTCCCTCTCCGCCCTCCACCTCAATTGCATACACTCTCCTCGTTAGTCTCTCACTCTCTATCCTCACCAAATGGCCAAACCACTTCAATGTATTTCTCCTAACGCTTTCCTTCCTCTGTTCTGTTATTTTTTTAAAAGTGGAACATGTCTTTTTATTTCGCTATCTCTTTCGTTACTGTTAGTATTTGCCCCAAGTAATTATATTCCTCGACTTCTTCACGAATTTCTTCACTTATTCTGGTGGCGCTCTTTGGTGTATTTTGATGAAATGTCACTTTTGTTTTACTCAAGTTCATCTTTTGCCCTACTTTGAGACTTTCTCTGTTTAGGTCATTTAACATTTCTTGCGCTGTCTTAGTTGTTTCTAAGATTAGGACAGTCATCTGCAAATCTTAAATGGTTTAGGATTTCTCCATCTATGTTTAATCCTTTGTTTTGCCTAGCTTTCTGCAAATGCGTTCTAGGCATGCTGTAAATAATTTTGGTGAATTTGTACCTCCCTTACGCACGCCCATTTCAATTTTAATTTTTTCCGAGTATTTATGTAACCGTAGCAGTTCCCTCTGTATGTCTTCGAACAGTTTTACAATGTCATCATTTATTCCTTGTTTTCGCAAGGAATTTATATATAATTACTATGTGCTCCACTGAGTTGGAAGCCTTTTCATAATCAACAAAACCTAAGGACAGTGATTCATTATACTCTGTAGTATTCTCATTTAGCTGATTCATTGTGTACAGTAGATGATCAGTTGTCGAATATCTACTTAAGAATCCTGCCTGCTCACGAGGTTGGTTTTCTTCCAAATTTGTTGTTATTCTGTTCGTTAGGACCTAACTGAAGAGTTTTGTAGAGATGGGAGGGCCAAAATGCAAGGAAACAAAATGGGATGGGCACTAACACCACTACGCGCATGTCATGTGATACAACATAGCATGAGGTCCACCATTACTCCCCTTTTTTTATGGGGCAATGGCACGGGTAAAGGGCAGCTTCAGAAAAAAAAAAAAGTGAAATAAAATCCTGCTATTAGCCTCCTGAGAAAATATTTCCCACCAAAAATTATTACAAGGTAAGCTTAGTTTAATAATTCATTCTTGAGTCTGCTGACACAAGGATTATTGTATGTATATTATTTTTTTAAGGTGGCAAAGAAAAAGCCTTCTCCATGTCGTTGCATTTGGAAGGAGACTTAGATTGGCCAATTTCCTCCTAATAAGGAACAAGAGAAATTTTTAATAACAAGACGAAATTGAGGCCGAGTTATGCTGGGTCTCAAGGCATGTTGTATTACATGACATGTGCGCAATAGCATCAATGTCCAGCCCCATCTTATTTCTTTGCTTTTTGTGTCCTCCCATCCCTACCCCCCGCTGCATTTTTTTCAAAATGATTTTACACTTCTAATCATAAATTTTCTGAACTATGTTGCTTATAAGACAGGGTGTTTATACGGTACTTTTATGAGCACTCGTACACTTACCAAGCACCACATAACCAAATTCAGGGAAATGTTAATCACACACACACACACACACACACACACACACACACACACACACACACACACACACAATCGGTATCAGACACAAAAGATAACCACAGTTACGTAGAATCAGACACAAGCACGGAAAAACGTACAAACTACAAGCCGCAAGCAAAGCACAAAAAAACATACGCATGCACAACCTCCGTCAGTCAGCCCCCCCCCCCTCTCTCTCTCTCTCCTAATCCAGCATCGCTGCATACGGCTATTAAATACGAAATTATTCCCCCACCACACTACTGCCTTTCATGAGAGCTTTTCCTTTATCAGTACAAACAGTGGTGTGTGTGTGTGTGTAATTCACCGGGTCGGTCAAGATCACTTGATGGTCGTGATCGTCAGCTTTTACCCTCCCGGAAGGGAGCTGAGAGCTCATATAGTCCGATCTAAGGGCAAGGCTGTGACCTTCACACACTCACACACCCGTCCCCTTGCTCAAGGGGGATAGTAACCACCCACTTCGTCAGTGAAACTTTTCGCAACCTGAGCGAGGAGCGAACTCCCGTCCACCAGTTGGCAAGCGAGAGCGTTACCACTGCACCAGCGAGCGGTGTGTGTGTGTGTGTGTGTGTGTGTGTGTGTGTGTTAGAGTGTGAGAAATGGGCTTTCAGTCTGTGAAGAAAGTACCATAATGTTTTATACATAATATTAAATATCTTACAGAAATTACAATGTTAACTTTAGGTAAATACGATATTTGTACCAATGTTTAGTTATAGACAGTAATTTCACTGATAATAAAGTACATAATAAATATCGCAATATTCATCTATTGAATGTACTGATGTGGATGTATAAAGGACCTGTGACTGAGGATGCACTGTACAGTAAGGATAAAAAAAATTGTACACGCCATTTGCACGGTGGGGTCTCAGTCGCTGAAGGTTAGTATTAATATCGGATTTCTTGCATAATTAAATGAGCTGGGTCACGAAAACATAAGAAATATAAGTAGCCACTAAAGGCTAACTGCCCCTTGTAACACAACTCCTGTCACAAGGTATAAAGTGACATGAAAACTGACAAGTCTAAGTTACTGAAACTTGCTAAGCTGATGATGAGTGAAGTGCAGTATATTATGTGATGTAATTAGTGTATATAATCACTGATGCAATTACTATGTTATCATTCAATTTGTGAGTTGACGTATGCAGTCAAACACTATAACGTGCATGATAAGGTGTTCTGTCCACTGCATGATCAAATTAATTATCCACAGCTGCTTGTGTGGGTTTGAGGAGAAATAAAAATGGTCCACAGGATCTTAAGGGTTACTAAGTTTTAAGGCTTGGGAATCTGTGTTACTATAAGAGAGTGCATGGGAACTTGTCACACTGTACAGAACCATTACCCACGTCTGTACATTTGGCAATGGTTTTACCGATGGAAACGGGAGGATGTTTCGGCCATAATCATGCCTGAGGGTGCGCTGACTATATTCTCATTAATAGTGATGCCTATACGTGCGTGAGACTATTATAGACGTCCCTCATGCAACACACTGCGGTGGAGGGCAGGCCAGGCTGATGGATGGAGAGAAGGGAGACAGTGAGGGGAGAGAGAAGCGAGTGATGGATGCTGAGAGAGAAGGGCATAGTAAATGGAGATAAGTTTGAATGGTGAAGAGTGAAGGGAACACATGGTGTCGAAATGGATGATGAAAGTGAGGGTAGAGTAAAAATTAATGAATGAATAAGGGTGAGGAAGAAAAAAACTGAAGGGTGACACGAGGGGGAAGCTACAATAAAAGAGGTGAGTGAATGGATAGCGAAAATAATGCTGAGAAGTTTGGAAGGTAAAGGAAGTGAGGGTGAAAATACAGACCACACCAAGGAAGGTAAATGTAATGAGGGAATGATTGTGAGTACACAAAGAGAAGATGAGAAGGGTGAAAAGAGGAAGAGGTGAGTGTGAAGGAAATGGTGTTCTATATGTTGACATAACACGTGTAACTGAACGAAAGAAGGTGAAAGGAGATATAAAATTGAAAATAAGATGAGAAAGAATGGAAAAAAAAAAAAAGATAAAATGAGATCAGATGAGAATGAGTGTTACCAATGATTTAATGATTTCTTACAAACTAGACTGATGCAAGTGTATTTATCAGAGTATAATGGTGTTAGGTGAAGCACTGTGTAGATATAACCGTTGGTGGTGTGTACAAGACAGAATCTATCAAGTCTGCTGGCGTCGTCCTGAAAAATTTGATGACAAAAGGTCTAAAGACCTGGGAGGCAGTGAGGCTGGCGCTAATCGCTCTCATTTCTAGTTCGGGCACAATCCAGGTCACATCTATAATTATGTAGTCAACAATACATGGGCAGAAAATCGCACTGGAGTTTGACCACGGCCTTGACTTAAAAGCGATTCATAAGTGCAAATAGTGAAAGACAAGATAAACTGAGACAGAAGCGAAAGGGATGAAAGTGAAAGAAAGAGTGAAAATTCATAAGCTGACAGACATTACAAAGGAACAAAATAAAGAGTAAGAATGAAGATTGGAAGGAGACCTAAGAACCAAATGGAATGAGTGTAATTATAAAACAGTTAATGAGATACGAGAGTCTGGAGGAAAAAGAAATGAGAGTGAACAGAAAAGATTGAGCGACTGTATGTTAGACAGTGTAAAGGAACTAAAGACGTGAAGGGAAAGTAATGGTGAAAAGAAAACAATGTGAGAGAAAATATACGGTGGACAGAGAAATCAAAATGTGAACAAGTGAAACTCGGAAAAACAATAGTGAGGTGAAAATGGAGAATGGAAAAGGAGAAGGAGATAGGAAAATTAAAAAGCATAGCAGGACATGGTAACAATACATAAAACTGAATATAACAAACGTAGCCTGGAGGAGAACGTAAAAAAAAAAAAAAAGGAAAAAAAAAAAGGAAAAAGAAGAAACGAGAAAATGTGTGGGGAAACGAGAGGATGTGAGATGAAACTATATATATATATATATATATATACAGTATATATATATATATATACGCTCCTGACTGGGAATCGAACCCTGGACGTCATAGATAGAAGTCAGGCATTGATACCTCTCCACCACGGCGTGATAAAAAAATGTGACACCTGTTTTTTTTGACAAACGAGGTAAATCCATTATGGGAGGATTTATTTCAGTCACAACACAGGATTATTTCACAGCCTCACGCAACTCGGCAAGTGACAGAGCAGTTTTAATCTGTCCCAGGTGTCACAGCTTTATCACGCCATGGTGGAGTGGTATCAGTGCCTGACTTCTATCTAAGAGGTCCAGGGTTCGATTCGCAGTCAGGAGCGTGAAAACATATTTGCACACACGCGTGTAATGTGCGTCTCTCCAACATAGTAAGACGCTCGTGTGGTGTCCAGGTGAGATTAAAACTGCTCTGTCACTTGCCGAGTTGCGTGGGGCTGTGAAATAATCCAAATGTGTTGTGACTGAAATATATCCTCCCATAATGGATTTACCTGGTTCGTCAAAAAAAAATAGGTGTCACAGCTTTTATCACGGCATGGTGGAGTGGTATCAGTGCCTGACTTCTGTCTAAGAGGTCCAGGGTTAGATTCCCAGTCAGGGGCGTAAAAATATATTTGCACACACGCGTGTAATGTGAATCTCTCCAACATAAAGGAGAAAGGGAAAATACAGTGATAAATTTATGATACATAGTTCGGAGATGTCTCACCTAAGCTCAATACAACTGTCTGGGATTAATGCAAATAAAACAGGAACGAGAAAGGTTTGGTATACAAAGAAGATTAATAAACGAGAATGGAAAAAACAAAAAGTTCCCGGGTAGACGGGGTTGTGAGTGAGGAAGAAAAAGAAAAGGAAATGGAGAACAAAGTGAGATGAATGGAAACGGAAAATAAAGTGAGAAGAAAAGTGTGAGGGAAGCGCATAGTATAAACATACGGTGAGCAGAGGACACCGGTAAAAGTGTGAGGAGGGGATATAAACAGAAAGTGTGGGGAGATGATAAACAAAAGTGTGAGATGATAAAATGAAAAAGTGTGAGGAGACGATATAAGAAGTGAGAAGATGATATAAAAAGCGTGAGGAGATGATTTAAACAACAGTGTACGATGATATAAACAAAAAGTGTGAGGAGATGATATAAACAAAAGTGAGCAGATGATATAAACAAAAAGTGTGAGTAAATGAAATAAACAATAGTGTATGATAATATGAACAAAAAGTGTGAGGAGAGGATATAAACAGAAAGTGTGAGCAGGCGATATATATATATATATATATATATATATATATATATATATATATATATATATATAAACAAAAAGTGTGAGGTGATGATATACATAAAAATGGCATGATTATATAAAAAAAAGTGTAAGATGCTATAAACAAAAAGTGTGAGGAGAGGCTATAAACAAAAAGTATGAGGAGAGGATGTAAACATAAAGTGTGAGGTGATGATATGAACAAAAAGTGTGTGGAGAGGATATCAACAAAAGTGTGAGGAAAGGATACCAGTAAAGTGTGCTTTGTGAGCGCATGACGAGCGAGCGAGCGTTTGAACATAAGCCTGTCTTCATAAGTTCACTTTGGTGTAAACTTTTAACATTTCTGGTGAGGTGGCTGAACAAAAACAGAAGAATAACTGAACCATAATATTTACTTACTCACTTTCTCCCCCTCTCACGTTTTCTCCCTGGATATGCTTATAGCGAGGCGCCGTACCATTTATCACACACATAATGTTCAATTCTTTGTACCCGACTTGCCTCATCAACGAACCGCGTCGGTAAACCTTTGGGTATTGATCTAATAATAAACCGCAGAAATTGGGCAATTACCCTTGCTGATTTCACCCCCTCAACATAGAAAAAAGATTCATGTAGAATTATGAGCGTAATATCCGATATTTTATTGTTAAAGTTCACGAACGAAAACAATGTTATAACAGGAAATCTTTTTAAATTCAATTTAATACTGGAGCATGTCAATTTAAGCCCTCGGTACATTCCCTTGGAAAGCTGGGATTCCAAGGGGTTTCTTTGGTGTAATGAATATACACATAGCAAAAAACAAAATTAATTGAATGTATCTACACCTCTCTTCTCTATCTCACATAGCAGAAAAGTTATGAGCCTCTGAAAACCATCACGGTCGAGCAGTGTCGAGTCAAGCCGGTTATTTCTCAGCTGAACTTAATAATAGCTTCGTTAAGCTTGCTCGCAATAAACAGGAATGAGGGAAAGGCAACATAAGGGGAGAGGGGAGAGAAAGCAGAGTTAAGCAGCTTTTGGACTGCTTGATGCAATGGAAGAATATGGGATGTGAGGGGAAGTGAGAGGGTGGAGGTGTTGGTAAAGTGTGTGAGATGAAGGGCTGTGAAAACATTGTGAGTGAGGGAATAAAAACAAATATTAAAGAACCCGAATGTCAAAAAGTGAAATATGGGGAGGATTATGGGAATGGTGGTGTGGTGAAGAGAGAGTGGGATTACATAGAGAGGGAGGGATAAATGAAGAGAGGAAGTAAAATAACTGGAGTGCGATATAGTTAGGAAGTGAGGTGACGGGAATGGGTCAGAGAGAGAGAAATGAGACGACAGACTGAGTTTTGTAAGGAAATATGGGAAGAGAGACAATTGGTCAGGATAACAGAGAAGAAATAAGGGGACAAAAACAATTATTAAGGGTGACAGGGATAGTAATGTGGGGGGAAGAGAAGTATTTATGGTAAAAGGGAGGGACTGTAGGGAGAGAGAGAGACTGTGAAGGAGTGAGGTGAGGGGAAGGGACTGTGTTGGTGTTGGTGTTCTTGTTGCAAGATCAGGCTCATCTGCATGTGAATCTAGGAAACTGCATGGAACCGCTCACTTTAACCAGACGTCGCAGATGTCTTTTGTTGAGGTTACGTTGATGGAGTCTCTGTGTTGTGATAGTGTGGTGCATGAAGTGTGCGTGTTGTAGTGGGGGCTGCACTGCAACATGAGCATAGTGGATCACTTGTGAATTGAATTTTGTGTTCGTATTAAAACGGAGAAGGTTGGTGACCGCGTTGTTGTCTGAGGGGTACATGTTTGACGGTAGTTCATGAATACTGGTTCTGGGCTGAAGATTATGGATGGCTGTGGTGGCTGTTTACTGATGAATATGTTGGTAAAGTGTAGTTGGGTAGAGAAGGAGGGGTGTTGCTGAGGAGCAGTGTGCAGTGTGCAAGGCTGTTTGTTTTTTGTCTTTTTGTGAAGTGGGTGATGCTACATAAAGTTACAAGGGTGGGAAGGGGATGGGTCTTGAATTTAGGTGATGTACTGTCTCTCACATCTGCATATATAAAAGAGCTGCGTTGTTTGTTTGTCCTTCAATCACGCCCAAACCGAGGACCAGACACCACCAGACCCTTACATATTCTGAATCAGGGTGACCCAAGGATGGTTTTAGGGGAGTCAAAATTCAGATCTGGGTCATTTGAGGTCACAGACAGTGGTCGTCTTTTGGGCAAGGGCAACGCCGGGTACCCCTGCATCCCAATTTTTGCCATGGAGACTCACATGACCTCCAGTTCGGACAAGGGCTATGTGAGGTTGACCTCCGAGGTCATTTAAGGTCACTGGTCAGAGATTCTTTGAGGTCACCTGTAATACATGCTGGAACGATTAGACCCAACAGCCCAGCTTTTGGCATGGAGACTCACATGACCTCCAATTCGGACATAAGCTATATGTGGTTGACCTCAGAGGTCATTTGAGGTCACTGGTCGGTCATTTGAGGCCAACGGTAATACACACTCGAATGACTGGACTCAGCAGTCCAATTTTGACATGGAGACTCACATGACCTCCAGTTCGGACATAGGCTATGTGAGGTTGACCTCCGAGGTCATTTGAGGTCACCGGTGATAGTAAACAAGTGCACAAAAATGTTGTGCATTAGTTTGCGAAAGCTGAAATAGAAAGTTCCTGGACCTCTTATAATCCCTTTTCTAAAGCAAAAGAGGTACATGGTCTTTCTGGAGTAGAAAGAAAAATTTAATTAGAATAAATAGGAGTAGAGAGTTCGCTTTTTTTTTTTTTTTTTTCTGGCCAGGGCAACGCTGGGTACCCCTGCTAGTATTCATACAATCCCGGGGTGGAAGTGTTTCTGCTTCTTAATGTAAATGATCTGTGCTTACTCAACATCCGATCCGAGCCCGTGCAGCATAAGAGCACGGTGGGATCTCTCTGGTAGTCATTAATACTCCCAAGCCCATTAAGTGACCAAAGATAAATATCTGAATAAAAGGTCTACTTCGCAACCTAACAAAAGTCCCCCCCCTTCTCTCTCACATACACACGCACACAGACACACACACACACACATGTCATAAAGACTCTGTAGTTACTTGTAGAGAAGTATATTTTAGACTTGTGGTCGAGCGGCTTTTATATCTTGTAGTAGCTTCCCCACCAGATGTCATGTAGTGACGGGAGAGGTAAAGAATAGTATGGGACTATTTTTATTTGTCTTGGAAATATTAAACAGGTCTCTCACATGGAAAGAGTATAAGTCCCGGGTAGCTACCTCCCTGTCTCGCTATCTCTCTCTCTCTCTGTTCTAAGGCTAATCTCCGTCTCGACCTCTCTCTAAGGTCACTTGTCTCCTTCTAAACTCTCTTTCCTAAAATCTGGTGTAGCAGGGGTGTGTCACGTATGTTCCTCATGGTTACCAGATCTTTGTTCACGAGAGGACTGCTGACAGCTAACTGCATCATCTCCTTACTGGCCGCTGTCGTCAGCTTTCCTCAGTGTTAAGAGTGTGTAAGCATGTTTAGCACTGCTCGATTCTCGCAGACACAACACCTTCTCATCATTTGACTTCCTGCTTCTATCTGTCTCTCTATCTATCTCTTTATCTATCTATCTATTATGTAGTCCTACACACACACACACACACACACACACACACACACACACACACACACACACACACACACAATTCCGTTATCTGTGGACCCATCACTAAATATTATCAACTCAATCTGTTAGCGGTGGTACAATGAAGGGTTGTCTCTGCCGCTGGTCACCCTCTAATGCCAGCCGAGTCCTTAAGGTGAGACTCGGGCCCGCACTTGTCCAATCCCAAAATCCCCTCATCTCATTCTCTCCCTCCTTTCTGGAAATTCATATAACCTATTTCAACACTTGCAGTCTCTCTCTCTCTCTCTTTCTATGCTTTTGAGTATCAATCTCTCTCTCTCTCTCTCTCTCTCTCTCTCTTTCTATGCTTTTGAGTATCAACATTGTTCACACTTCATCTTTAATCTACCTCCGCCATCTTTGTCAACATTATTTACACCTAAGAGCGCGTCCAAACGGATGCTGGAACAAGTACTGGCAACATGTAAACAACACAATAACAAACAAGCTGCAAACATGCTGGAAACAGCAGTGTCCAGATCATGTTGGCAACATCATGATGAAGTCTCAGCTGCCTCGTATGGACACACTTATCCCATCACCTCTGCTGCCATCATGTTTGAAGCTGCACTGTAACATGTTTGTATACATTTGTCCACATACTGTTGCATACATGTATCCAAACATGTTGCCACCTGTGTTGTCAACACATATTCGAGCACACGTGTGGACGCGACCTAACCGTTAACCATCCTCACCCTCTCCGTCCCTAGCTCGACACCCTACAACATTTCATTTCCTTCCTTCTTCCCTCCGTTCGTGCTTTCCTTCCTAACTGCCTGCCTTTCCTTCCTCTTCATGTTTCCCCCTCCCAGTCGCTTATCCTGTCCAAAACTCAAACAGTTCACAACATTTCGTAATTTCTTCCTATCTTCTTTTCTATCCTTCCAGCCTTCCTTACTGCCATCCTCCCTCTCTCATCCTGCATGTCCTGCTCTTCTTTCTTCTTTCCTTCCTACATTCATTCATTCATTCATTCCTTTCTGCCTCCCTTCATGCACTTTTCCTTCTTCCTTCCTTCTCATCCTCTCCCCCCACGACATCCTCTCCCGTCTGAATTAGGACAATAACCTATTCTCATGGCTTAGCAGGTTTTGCAACATCTTACCCCCGGTGACTTATTTTACCTTATTACACCTACAACTACGATGCATCTCCTTCACTTCATTTTTGCTGTTTCGGGCACCCCCTCCCAGTACGGCCTTACAATAATGACATATACTCGTAAGTCATGGTATTTGCTGACTCTCTGCATTTATCCCCGGTTGAAAGGAAGTCCTGGCCAGGGTTTCACACAGGACGAAGGTCTGTGACGGGCAATTTGAAGCTTTTCCACCCAAGATAGTAAAAGCATCATCATTTAATGTTTACCTCTGCTTTTCCCAGAAAAAAATCAGTCTCCTTACCTGTGTATCCACATCTATTGCCAGATGTCTCAATGGTTCAAAAGGTGCCAACAAGCAAATAAACTCCACGTCGCTCTAACCTCTGCCATTTGGCTCTCCTCCCTCCAACCTTCGTATATCTCTACACTACATCCTTCCAACTCATCTTTGCTCTCCGTCTTCTCCTCTCTCCCTCCACCTCATTCACATACACTCTTCTAGTCAGTCTCTCATTCTCCACATGGTTAAGCCATATCAAACTGTTTCTCTTGACGCTCAGTCACATCCATATCAACACAATAACACTCTCCTACTTCCTCATTTGTCTGTCTGCCTCTCCATGTGACTCACATGCTCCTCTCAAACAGGTCAGTCACACTGCTCTCACTCTTGACTTGGGTTCTTCCAACAGGGTCCAAGCTTCACTTCCATAAGTGAAAGTGAGGATTACAATACAGTCATGTAGCGACATTTTTATTTCCAAGTTCACTTCCCTATTCCTTATCACTGCCTTCAGTGAGCCAGCAACCTTTCTACCCTGCTGAACCCTTTTCAGCACTTCATCCTCTAAACTTCCATCCTTACTCGCGACACTACCTAAGTACCTGAATGGACTTGAATTACATTTCCTCACCATCCAGTTTCAATGTATATGTTTTGACTTCATTTCTCTCAAGCACAGAATTATCTCAATACACTTTTACATTCCATTTCCTACATACACTCCCAAATTCGTTCACCAAGCCTTGCAGCTCACATTCACATGTACAGTATAATCAACAAACAACAGTGCAGGAAGTTTCCAAACCCTTCCCTCTCACATTAGACACACTCCAGCATCCACTGCCCTACCTAGTATCTCTTTTATAATTTTATCCATATACAAAATGAACAGCCACGGTGACGTAACACACCCCTGCTTCAGTTCAACACTAAAATCAAAGAATTTCTTTACTTCACTTTATACACGCACTGCAACGCTAGCGCCCTTATACACTACCTTCACAACATTCACCAACTACCCATCTACTCCATATATACTTTTGGTAACGTCCACATTGCCTGACTATGCACTCTATTAGTGATGATAGCCTGGTGACTATTATCGAACTGTAAGTCACTTCAAAGTCACTTCTGCACCGAGCGCTAAGGTTTGTTATTTCTCTGAGTTAACCAAGCCTAACCGACCTTAATCTAACTTATCATTCTAACCTAACCAAACCTAACTTTACTTTGACTAATCGTCAACAGTCAAACATATCTCAACGTAAGTTAACCTAACCAAACCTATCAGCCGATCCTATCTTAACCTAATGGACCAAGCTTAATCCTCACATGCTAACAGCATAACATAAACTAACCCTAACAGCCCAACCTAGCCTAACCCAAGCAAAAGGCACCCGGAAAATGCAAAGTAGCCATGGGAGTACAGTGTGTACATTTGGTTTCTGGTTTACAAGTGCAGTACCAGGGATCTGATTACATATGTGGCTTGGTTGACCCAGTGTTTTACTGGCTACTGGTTGCCGTAAACGTAACTTTATCAGTCTGTATAAAATCTCTTAGATGACCGAACCTTCCCCTTGGAGGAAGAGCGAAACCAGAATTAAACCTTCGTCACACTGACTAAGCATTAATAGGGAAAAGGTGCCTATAAAGAGCGTGATCCATTTGAAGGTAGACGCTTTATAAAGGCTGTGTTTGAATACCTCTGAGTCTGTACGAGTACTCGTATATGTCATCAGCAGAACGAAAGCTTACATATGAAAGTAAATACTACCAGCACCCACGACTGTGGTTTCAAACACCCGATGCAGGGCACACACATCACTGAGCGTAAAACTTAATCCAATCCCGTCCCATGGGATGTTTTCCCTTAGATATCTTACAATAGTCTTGCGGATGTAAGAATATAATAATTATAACAAAAAGTTCCATCCACAAAAAGTAACACCCGCCTCTACATCGACTTCTTCACCCTGCACTGTTTGCTTCACAATGACCATTTGTTCTCAAAATCCAATCACTTCAGCACCGCCTGGCTTGCAGCCCTTACATAAGCTTGGTCTAAGTGGATAAAAGTTGACCGAGTTGTACTGTTCACACACACACACACACACACACACACACACACACACACACAATAGGACCTAAAACAACACGCCTCCGCAATAAGACGTCAGCGCAGGGAAGGGAAGGAACGAGAAGGGGTAACTATCTTTAGCATCACTGAACCAGAGAACTAGAGTTCCTCGGAGAATCGCAAATTTTCCACAGCTATTTATTCTCCACATTACACCTTAATACCCTCTTGACTGATACTAATGCAAACTTTGTCGAATAAAGTCTATACAAATAACATACTGTAGACTGGTTAGGTGCAATATGCAAAACAAATCGGTAAGAAAGATGTTACAAAAGTTCCTATATCACAGAATGCGATCCGTACTTTCCCCTTGACTTTCAATCTTCACCTCCCTATCCACAAATGAACCTCTTCAGGGGGCCGCTAAGCTCTCTCGCCCCACCACCATCAGGGAGACAGGCGCCAACACCTTATGCACAAGGACAAGTGGAGAGACGGAGAGGCGAACGGAGAGACGGACTGACGGAAAGACGGAAGAATGAACAGAGTGAAAGATGTGAAGAGACAGAAAGAAGCTGAAATGGAAGGAACTCAGAGCCGAACTGATGGAGATATGGGCAGACGGGAGGACTCAGAGACGGAGAAATATGGAGCTACGTGCAGATATAGAGATGGTACGATTGATGTGACTGAGGAGCAACTGTGAGACCGAAGGATGTGAAAAAAAGGAAGGATGTAACAGTGACCAGACGAAGAGATTGGCGGAGGAAGAGATGAACAGCAGACAGACAGGCAGACAGATAAATGAACAGCCAAGTGGTCATACAGTACACAAACACACAGAGAAGGAGGGATAAGGAAACAAAGTAAGACAAGGTAGAATGGTGAGACAAAGATAGGCAGACGGAAGGATGGGCATACAACGACAGACAGGAGGGACGCGGACAGAAAGAAAGGCAAGGTGGGACGATGAGACAAAGAAAGACAGTCAGAAGGATGGGGATACAAAGACAGACAGAGACGTGGGGAGGAAAAAAAGAAACAGGAGAGATGGGGAGAAAAAACAGACAGCGGGGATGAGGAGACAAAGACAGACAGTAGCAGGGATGAGGAAACAAAGACAGACAGAAGAAGGGATGGAGCGCCAAAGCAAAGATCCTGACAAACAAAAAGACCAACAAAGAGAAAAATTAAAAGCGACAGAGGTGGACAGATACATAAAAATAGACATGTAAAAGCAAAACTACTCACAGGCCTTTACCTCACCGGAGGCTTTAATTAAAATACTGGAGTCAGCTTCAAAGTTCATTATGAGACAAAAGCGAAATAACCGACGCAGAAGGTAAGAATTTCAAGTAGGCGCTAATTAAAGACGAAAAAATGTGCCGCCTGAATATACCACTCAAAAAGTGTTGATATAAATTTTCAGATACATTAAATGCTAATAGGAGTCGAAACATAGTTTTGAAACAACACCAAACCACACTACCATACCTGCCACACACAACCACAATTCCCCCCAAAACTATTACAACTCCTAACACTCGATCACGCCACTTCATGCATACTTCAACTCGTCCTAACGCACTACCACACCTAATACTAACACAGCTCTTAACACACTGCCACACTCTTAACACACTACCATACCTTCTAACAGTACCACCCCTCTTAACACATTACCAAATCTCTCAGCACAACCAAACCTCATAATTCATTACAAAACCACATCAACAACAGTACCACACTTCCTACTACACAACCAAACCATTAATATATTACTACATACTGCCACACCACCACGTACACACTATTGCACACAACCACACCACCTCTCAGATACATACTACCACACTACGTTACACACAACCACAACTGTACATAAACCACCATCCATTCACTTGATGTAGTACTGCCTACATCTTCCTTCATCATTCTTTTTCTGCGTCTGCCCTTCTCTCTTACTATTTTTCTCAGCCTTCCTGCCCATTTTAAAACCCATCGTTCCACTTCATTTGGTTCTTCATTGAGTGACGAGCTCAATGGTTTCCTATAAACCAGGAAACCATTTACAACGCCGAGTGGTAACCATATAACTAAACAACAGGGTAGTGTGAAGCTGATAGCGGGGTGGAGAGGCGCGCGGCGTCCATCTGGGGAAGAAACCTCCACACACTACCCTGTGCCTCGCTATGGCGAGACGTTGTTTACCGGGAAAAAAAAAAAAGTCAGTTGACTCCACGGGATGTCCCTTCAGGGGTGGTTGCTTCCCAGCGATTGCCGGGTCTGCTCAGCCAGACAGACCATGGTTACTCGACAACTACCTCAAGTACAACCACACCGACTCCATACACACACACACACACACACACACACACACACACACACACACACACACACACACACACACACACACACACACACACACACACACACACACACTACCAAACCACATCCAGATAGACTCCCAAAACAACATGCACAATGTCATGCTGCCACGCTACGATACACTCCAACTCTCCCCACATTATTACACTACCACACCACCATCACATACTATCACACAACCACACACTACCACACACTTAAGCATCGTCCCCACACACACTACCACACACTGAAACCCCCTACACACTACCACACCGCCATACATTACAACACACTGCCACAGCACCACCACACACCACCACACAACTAACACCACTCTCACACACTACCACACACTGAAACACCCCACACACACACTACCACACCACCATACATTACAGCACACTGCCACATCACCCCCATACACTATCACACACTGTCACACCACCTCCAAACACACTCCCAAACCACTACACACAATGACACGTCACTACACATTCCAATACCCCAAAACTATCACACTACCTTACCAACCCCACACACTTGCACACCACCATCTGCTCACTACTAAATCAACACACATTACCACACCATCATATACACTATCACACCAACACAAACACAATACAATGCTACCATACACACTATCACACCACACCACAACACATTACCACACCCAATGCCCGTATCCCTGACCGTCTTTAAGAGAGTTCCAATATACTTGACCTCACAACTTATTCCTCTGGTTACCCTGTCAATCTTTTTTCTCCACCGGACTTCTCATATCAGTCTTACCTCAGCAATCTGTCCTAATGCTTCAGTAAAGCCTATGGGCCCTCCCAATTGGCGTGTTTATTGCGTTATGGTTATGTGTATTTGGCAGTACTTCTTTGCCTTTCCCTGGAATTATTATTGCTTCCATACTCAAGAACCACCTGAGTGTACCAAGAATATTCTAGACTCCCGAACATGCGAACATTCTGAACATTCCCTTACCTACTCACACTAATACCAAAGACCTTGGTTTAATCGCGCTTGCACTTATCTATCTATATACCTAGGCTGCTTCCCTCAAAGAAAGGGAGGTAGCCGAGACAGGACGACACACTCCCAATTAACTCGTCCACACATACACATTTATTATTATTTATTGCTCTTAAGCTGTCCACAAAAAGACGGTGGTTTTCAAAACATACCATAGCCAAATTATCCCCAGATCACATACAGTTTATATTTCTGCTCAGTATCGTGCTAAATCTGTCCTGTGTCGGCTCACGAACAACTGTAGTCAGGCTATATGCAACAGACTTTTCCGTACTTTCTAGCACACTGTCAAAATCCCATACTATAAATTAACTCCCATTTCTCTCCATTTTCAATCAGATTGCTCTATTAATTTTATTTTCTGACAGGGCTGAAACTTAAGAACATACTTTTACTTCCAACTCCATCCTCAACGATGCCTTTGCTCGTTTTATCTTCTGCCTCCTCTTACTTTCTAATGCATAAAAATTTATTCATAAGATGTACTTAGGCCATTTCTAGCCTCGCTGGAAGGAAGGGACACTTACCTATCATCGTTGTGGTAGGTCTGGAAGCCAAAAGTAATGAGGTGGATCTCACTGCCTTTCCTCAGGTAACATGATACCTGAAGAGTTAATGGAAAAGCAACAGTGAGCAGGCGTCAGTCAGGCTGTGGTTTACAAATATTTATAATGTCTATCGGCTACATTTTGTTGGTTACTGTATGTGCACTGGGTTAAAGGAAACTGTTTTGAATCCCAGCACCAAAGATGGATCTCTCCTAAGTTACCAGATTAAATCGCCTGTCGGGAGCATGATTAACAAGTATTAAGCACTAGACAGATGGCGAAGCCTCAGAGCCCTAACATGAGGTTTAGCTAAAGTTGCTATAGTGTACATGAATGAAGAACCTCATTTACGAAAAACCTTAGTTAAACAGACAAACAGAGCCTCACCTCTAAATGCACCCCATATAAAAATTTTGCCACCGTACTGGTAGAGGTTTTTACTGATGTAGTCCCAGGACCTATACTGATTTGTTTTCCATTTTTTTTTTTTTTACACGACCACATTTCAATGCACATGAAACAGTAACTGTAAGAGCCCATAACAAGGATCACTACACAGCCAAGCCTTTTCCTCTGAGGAAGAGATAATGTCAATAACATCCATTCACCAAACAAACAGTATAAATCGGGAATGTCTACAGTAATAGTGATCTACCGTATGTTATTTAAAACAAGAAAGAAGAAACCAAAGGCCAGGAGCCCTCAAGATTGTTCCCTCCAATGAAAAACAAAAACAGGAAAACAGAGAGCCAAATTCAAGATCCATTCATTTCATTTCGAGATGCCTGGACACAATGCGTTTGAAAGACTGGAGATCATAGGCGGCAGGAAATACAGACAGAGGGAGAGTTCCAAAAGTGACCTGTTGCATATATGAAGGACTGAGGGTAACGGTTAAGTCTGCCACATTTTCTTTAACAGAAGATGAACAGAGGAAGAAAGAGCAAATTAAAAAAAAAAAAAAAAAAATCCATACACCACACATGAGTAAATCAACTGATAAGGATTTGTGTTATCGTTCGTCCACTTTAACATGGCAGGATTTTCGTTTTTTTCCGGCATTTTTCCAAAACTCAGTGGCAGAACAAGACTAGTGGGGCTTTACACTCGCCATATAGCATTTCTAGCATTATATCTTAATACTATCACAGGTCAGTATTATAAATGGGAGATGACAATTTTGGGGGTCAAGCTGAAATGGAAAGAGTCTAGTGAACCCAATAAGCTGTTGAGAAAACGTCCATAGAGATTCACCTAAAGGACAAACTCGATCCCCAACCCACACTGGAATATTCACTGCCAGATATATGGGTCAGTTGGTTCCACGCGTGGGTGGGTGGAGTTCGAACCCGAGAAACAGTTTGGCAGGAATTTCGGTGACGGACAGACTGACTGATTGACTAAACCGCTAAACCCCTGTATGACGAGTGTGGGCGAGAGACACGAGCTTGTTTATAATGTGTGTAAGATTAAGAGAAATTATGCTACGAGCCAGTTTTTAAAGACAAAGCTTAGGTTTTATAGGTATTGACATCACGAGGATCCGCAAGGCAGATAATCAGTTTTTAAGTCCCCATCTCTCCCTAAAAAACGAAGCACAACACCTCATTTGTAGTAATATCCCCATCTGCTCTGCTGGTTGAACAGTTGCAATAGGGCACCAACTTTGTCCAGGAACCTGACCGGCCCAAGAATCCAACTTGGGTTCTTTCAGTTGCGAGCTAGACATGCAAACACGGGGGAGGGGGAGGTGAAATGTGTGTGTGTGTGTGTGTGTGTGTGTGTGTGTGTGTGTGTGTGTGTGTGTGCAACAGACAGCTCTGGGAAGTTGAATAGTCACCTACTCGTATCGTGATGTCACAGATTGTTTACTGTTATTTAATACCATCACAATTAAGGCACAATGACCAAGAATACTAAAACCCCAGAAAGATAAAGGAAAGAAACATTGTCACCAAATAAAACAAATGAATAAAATGAAATAAAACAGAGAGACGTCAGATAGGAAATCAGAAAGAAAAAGAAAATACCAAGGAAAACGAAAAACACGTTACCTGAGAGAAGGCACAGCATGATAATTAAGCCATAAATAAGATAAAACAATAATACAGAATACTCTCAGAAATATAGAAACACGGAAATGAGAGAGATGCACGCCACCAAGGGAGACAAGAACATTGGGCAAAATATCACCAAACCTAAAACCTAACCAAAACAAACAAAAACTCCCCGTAAGGATAATAATAAACAGAAGTTGAGATAACCAGCAAAGCCTTTCAAAAGAACACACGATCATCATCTGAAGGACATGAAGAAGAAAGAGAACATGAGCGAGCCAACAAGGGAGACATGAAAAACGCCAAGATAATGAAGGAGGCAAGCAAAGGGAGAGAGATAGTAAAGTGGAGGTCGGGGCTTGATCAGTGAAGCTTGGCGAGGTTGTCAGGTCGTTAAGTTAAAGTCAACAGCCACCTCAAGTCGCTGATGAGTCGTGGGAGATGACGAGTGGCACAGCTGCAGGGCTGGGGGAAAGGAGAGAGGGAGGGAGGGAGGGAGGAGAGGGAAGGAGAAAAGAAGAGGGCATGGGTTGGGGTAGCGAGAGAGGAGGAAGGGAAGGAAAGGGAAGGAAGAGGGCAAGGGTTGAAGTAGAAAGGGAGGAGGAGGGGAAGGAAAGGAAAGGAAGAAAGATGGCAAGGGTTGGGGTAAAAAGAGAGGAGGAAGGGATGGAAAGGAAAGGAAAGAGGATGAGGTTAAGAGTTGGGGTAGAGAGTGAGGAAGGAGGGGGGCAGGAAAGGTAAGGAGGAAGGAGGAAGTCAAGGGTTGGGGTAGAGTGAGAGGAAGGAAGGAGGGAGGGAGGGAAGGATGAAGGAAGAGAACAAGGGTTGGGGTAGAGAGGGAGGAATGAGGGAGACAGGAAAAGGGAAGGAGGAGGGAGAAAGTAAGGGGTTGGAGTAATGAGAAAGGAGGGAGGGAGTGAAGGAGGAAGGAGGAGGTCAAGGGTTGGGGTAGAGATAGAGGACGGAGGTAGGAAGAGAAGAGGGCAAGTGTTGGGGTAGAGAGGGAGGAAGGAGCTTATGAGGAAAGGGAATGAGTTATGAAACTGAAAATTTATATTGTAATCATTAGTTGGAAACAATTATTGAGAATTTTATACAGTTTAAGAAAGGCAATGGATGAGTCTTTTTTCTAGAATAATACTGTAAAAACAGACACCAACTTGTAAACATACTCAGGTGGTATTAAAAAACACAAGATGTTCTTACTGTTATACTTTATTGTACTGTCATTTACTTTTCATCAGGCTTATCTTATGTCATTAACCAAGTCTGATAAACCAAATTATTCATACATATACTGGATACGTACGTATATAAACACTTTTTTCCTTTACCATACATAACACTTATACCCACCTATACACTAATATATATTAATCTTGCAACATTGCAGTCACAGTGTACAGTGTCATATTGTTAAAAGCTATCTAAATCGTGATTATTGCAATGTAAGTATATGCTTGAATTTTGGTAAGGAAAAATACTGATGATTGCTTATGAAGCTGGTGAGTGTAGCCTTATGTTAAATGTCTAGTAGTAGTTTATTCCAGACCATCACAGTCTTGATATCATTAGTGAAGTTTCCAGTGAGTTAATGTTCCTGAGATGTTACCTCACACCATATTAATCGTTATCAATTTAGTTTGGTACAGATTTGAACACTAAAAGAATGGCGCAATGTATGGTAGGAACTTCATTTTTTCAATAATATAAGGTTGGAGAAAAATTCATTTGCATGGTAAAAATTATTCTTAAAAGTAACAGTACATAGTACGTTTCATTGGTCCACCTCTAATGCCTTTATTCTTGTTCTACCTGTCGTGCCCTAACCGGTGTGGCTGGAGAATAAGTGTAGGTAAACAAGGCAGAGGTATATATGAGTAAATTCTTTGATATTTAATAGAGAATTCCACACTGCTTATATATTTTGCTTTCTATATGCTGTATATGCCTCTCTAGATTAATTTTATTGACTACTACGATAAAAAATTTCTTTTGTTCTTCATCCCTAATTATAGTACCTCCTGTTGTTAATGCCGCAGGCTTTGAGCCCTGTTTTTTTTTTCCAATGACTATTTTTAAATGGGTCCTAAGAATTACAGTAAATTTGCTACACATAATCCAGTTTCACACTTTGATTAATTCTGTGTTCACAATATAATTATTCCCATGTACAAAGGGAAAGGGGAAAAAAGAAGTGTTTGGTAATCATAGAGGCATTTGTCTTCTTAGTGTAATAGGCAAAGTATACGGTAGGATACTTATTGACAGAGTTAGGGAATTAACGGAGGAATTAGTTGGAGAAGAACAGGGAGGTATTAGGTAGGGAAGAGGTTGTGTAGATCAGATATTCATTCTTAGATCTTTAGTGGAAAGTTTCTAGAGAAGGGCAAGAATTTGTATGCGGCCTTCTTGGATTTGGAAAAAGCATATGACAGGGTGGATAGACAAGGATTGTGGAAAGTATTAAGAATGAATGGAGTAGATGGGAAGTTGTTGAATACCGTGAAGAGTATGTATGAGGGTGCTAAGGCTGCATTGCGTGTGAATAGTGAACTGAGTGAGTTTTTCTGTTTGAAAGTTGGGTTGAAACAGGGATGTGTCATGTCTCCATGGTTGTTCAATCTGTACATGGATGGGGTTATAAAAGAGATACAAGTAGGGCAGTGGATGTTGGAGCGGCCCTAGTGAGAGAGGGCAGTGTTTGGAAACTCCCTGTACTGTTGTTTGCAGATGGTACTGTATTGTTAAGTGAAGACTAAGGGGGGCTGCAATGCTTGGTGGATGAGTTTTAGAGAGCGTGTAAGAAACGGAATCTAGAGGTGAATGTAGGGAAGAGTAAGTTATAGTCTTCGAGAGAAGTGAAGTCAATGAATGTACAGTGAGGATGGATGAGGAGGAAATGGAAAATGTGAGTACGTTTAAGTACTTGGTTAGTGTGATGAATAAGGATGGAAGTTTGGAGGGTGAAGTGCTTGAAAGGGTACGACAAGGAAGAAAGGTTGCTGGTTCCTTGAAAGCAGTGATAAGAAACGGGAAAGTGAGTATGGAAGTGAAAAAGTTACTACATGACAGTATTGTGATACCAGCGCTAACGTATGGAAGTGAAGCTTGGACGTTGTTGGAAGGACACAAGTCAAGAGTGAAAGCAGTGGAAATGAGTTATTTGAGAGGAGCCTGTGGAGTCGCATGGAGAGACAGACTGACAAATGAGGATGCAAAGGAGCGTTGTGGTGTGGATGTGGATGTGATAGGAAGTGTTAGGAGAAACACTGTTAGGTGGTTTGGCCATGTGGAGAGGATGGAGGGTGAGAGACTGACGAGGAGAGTGTATGTGAGTAAGGTGGAGGGGGAGAGAGGGAGGGGGAGGCCATGGATGAGATGAAGGGATGGAGTGGAGAGGTATATGAGAGTGGGGGGTGTGAGTTGGGAGCCGGACAGTGAAATAGCGGGGGACAGGGCGACGTGGAGGCGATTTGTTTTTGGCCGCCCCGTATAGGAGTAGGGCGTCTGGCAATAGATAGATAGATAGACAATATTTGTTGGTGTGTGAGGGTCTGGAACACGTTTTCTCACGGGTTAAGGAAGCTCCTTAACATCTTTTCCTTAAACGATTTATTTTGCTGATTACACCTTCCGATCCTCTTCTGTATTACATAAATCGTTCTCATATCGCCACGTTTTGCATAAATAACCTACTAAACGATATTTGTCAGCCGTGTACATAAACAAATCACTTAGGAAAAGGTGTTAGGGAGCTTCCTCAACTGACAAGAATACGAGCTTGGGTGACTTACACAACGTCCTGTCGCCAGCAAATAAAAACAACTTCATTAACCTGGTTACCTGTGTCATTAACCCCTTCACCCCGATCACGTATTCTTCATATTTTTGGCATCTCCTGACGATGTTATTCAGCTCAGAATATATATTTTTTTTTCAAAATGGAAGAGTTAGATGAAGCATTTGTTTCATTCAGAAGATGAACAGACGAAGGGAAAGCAAATTGAAAATATATATCATTAATAAACCGCTTCCGTTTGAGAGAACTTGCCTAAAGTGAGTAAAATCGTCTGGAATTAGTAAGTAAATATAAATAGGCCACTGGATGCAAGGGTTCAATAATTTACCTCCGCCAAGGGTTATATGTTTTACCCCACGTTAGTTAGTTAGTTAGTTTGTTTGTCTGTCTGTCTGTCTGTCTGACTGTCTGTTAGCAGGATTTTCCAAAAAGTTATGAACGGAATTTCATGAAATTTTTTGGAGGGGTAGGGTATGGCCCAATGAACAATCGACTAGATTTTGGTTGTGATCCGGAATTATTTGTTTGTTTGTTTACATCATGTCTCCAAAAGTTTCAGTGCATTTCATTGAAATTTTATGGAAGAGTGGGCCATGGGCCACGAAAGAAATGATTAAACTTTGCGGTGGATCCGGATCTGGATCGTACCGCACAGTATCTCCAAAAGTTCTCAATGAATTTCAGTGAAATTTTGTGGAAGGGTAGGCCGTGGGCCAAGACAGAATTCTTATAATTTTGAGGTGGTTCCAGATCCGGATCCGGATCCGGCATTGGCGGAGGTATATGCTGTCTGAGTACCCCTCTAGTTAATATATAAAATGGAGAGTAATAGTCTTAGTATGGATCACTTAGGAATGCCGTGCATAATTATCTGAGAATGTGATTGGGATCCTTTATAGTGTACAGTATACACCGCCTGTGTTAATAAAATATAATCTAAATAAAAGTTAGTATGTTAGTAATGCCTTTGTTTCCAGAATATTCTAATTTAGCGAGATATATATCGTAATTAACTTTATGGAAAGACTTGCAGGAAAAAGCAAAATTGCCCTAGACCATCTTTGTAGTACTGTATTTCTTTTTTATCGAACGAGTTGAGAGGATCAGAAGTAAATGATGTATGAGCAGAACCTGTCGGTCATCCTTTTCAAAATCCGTAGTGGAAATTTATTAAAGTTTCGGAGCAGTGTTTGCTGACTCCAGTATACAGTACATTAATTTCTCGAATATTTTCTCAGTGCAGGTGGTACTGATACTGGACGATAAATACTGAACATTCTCCTGTCACCCGTTTAAAACGCAGGAGACATTTTTAGCATTTTTAATTCATCTGGAATATACCTGTTGAAAATGGGGACTTACATAGATGTTACAAAACGTTATATAATATTTTGGTCAGGTCTTTTTTATTGTACCTAAAAATGCTTCATTACCTGGTGCTGAGCTTTGAGGCTGGTCTGTGATTTACCGAACTCATTTACGGTGATGGGAGCCTGTTAAGGAGGCTACATGTCTGTTTTGGGAGTGCGATTCAAAATTAACGGCTGGTTCTTGTATATTGTACCCTCGAGTTTCACCAGCGTTAATAAAATAATGATGAAATCCTAATATCAGCAGGTTCGTGTCGGAAAGGAGAGAGTGTTGGTTGTAATGGGGAGATAGAAAATTGATTTAGACGGAGAGAAAGGGTAGAGTATTAATTACTGAGGTCCATAATAAAGGAGGGACAGTGTATCGACTGGGGAAGGAAGTAAGGAGAGCGGCATGGAGTGGTGTATGAAGGGAGGAAAAGGGCATAGGTTGGGGTAGGAAGGGAGGGCATAAGTAGGGGGTAGGAAGGGAGAAAAAAGATGTAGTTTGGGGCAGGAAGGGAGGGAGAGGGTGTAGGTTGGGGTAGGAAGGGAGGAATAGGGCATAAGTTGGGGTAGGAAGAGAGAAAAAAGGCATAGGCCGGGCAGGAAGGGAGGGAGAGGGAATAGGTTGGGGTAGGAAGGGAGGAAGGAGAGGGAATTGGTTCAGGGAGAGAGGAAAGTGTAATGATTGGAGATATAAAAGAGAGAGAAAACATGGACTGTGGTTGAGAAGTAGGAAGAGGGCATGCGTTGGGCTGGGAAGGGAGGGAGAGTGCATGGATTGCGTAAGGATGGGAGGGAGGAGGGGACACAAGAGATGACTGAAATAAAAGAGTAAGGGAGAGGGAAGAAGGACATCAAGGTAGGAATGAGAGGAATGAGAGAGGATCATAAAGGAGAGTGGAGGGGGGATGGAGGTCGAGTGTTTTGCATCGGGATAAGAACCTTGAAAATCAACAGACTTGGTTCTTTGCCATAGGAGCGATAGCATGTGTGAAAAGTTGTACAGCCAAATGTGATCTGGTTGGTGATATCTGACATCCACAAGTTGATTCTTGGTGAGGTGTGGGAGTGGAGGGTGATAACACAGGTCCTCGGAAATAAAGAGTTGTACCTACCATGCGTCTGTTGTGTATCTAAATGCATGCCCAGATATGACCGGTTATTGAGATGTGTTACTGGGGGGCAAGGAAGTCAGCATCTTGAAAACCAAGAATATCCCTTTATCATTGGTCTAGTATGTGTATAGTAGTAGTAGTAGTAGTAGTAGTAGTAGTAGTAGTAGTAGTAGTAGTAGTAGTAGTTGTTGTTGTTGTTGTTGTTGTTGAAGTAATAATAGTGGTAGTGGTTGTGTAATCACGGTCCGTCTGGTCGAGCAGATCCATCAGCCGCAGGCAAGCAACCTCCCCTGCAGGGTCATTGCATGCAATGAACCGATGGTCCCTTGCAATGGACAGCTCCTGGCCGCAACTTGCCACAGCGATGCGAGGGAAAGAGTGTGGGGGTTTGGTTCCTGGATGAACGCCGCATTTGCCTCGGCATCCAGTTAACATAGGCACCATAGTAGGCTCCAGGTCACTCCGATATTTTGTTATATGGTTACCATCCAGCGCTGTAAATGGTTTCTGGGGATCAGGAATCATTAGGCATGTCACTCAGTGTAGAGCCACCTAAGGAAGAAGTAAACAGTACTACATTAAGTAAATGGATGATGTTCGTGGCCTGGTTACTGAGCTATGGGTAGTAGGTGCAAAGAAGGGGAAAGGCTGGACGTAGAACCTCCAAAACCAGAGATTTGGCCTTTACCGCTGAACAAGCCAAGTTGATTATATTACTGAGGTAGAGTAGCCATAAACTGTGTCGTGTGGTGGTAGACCAGGCATTGAAACTCAAGTAAAACGAGATTATCCCATTGTTGACTCGGATAGACAGTGACACATATCTGCAATCGATTGCAATTTAAAAACGTGACGAGCAGCAATAAGCTCTGCATTATAAGTACCGTTTTAATCACAGTGCATTATATTCGTCATACCATACATCAGAGTTACTATTCATACTTACCACGCACACCGGAATATGACAATTTATCGTTCATGTTCCATCAAATAAAGGTACTTCAATTATTTGTTAGTATGCAAAACAGAAACTGTTGCACGCACATTAAAAGTTGGTTGTAATATCTGTCTAGCTTTTCTGTATTACTGATTTGCTAGTATTTGTGCAGAACAAAGCCGAAATGAGGGCAAGGGTGAGTCAAAAAGTGCCGGTCACATCGCCGTATTACCTACATTTTACGTAGTGTTTTTCGGCCTTACGGATCCTTTCCTATTTACATGCATAACACAAATTAAACGTGAATTGTACATCCACACCACCTCTCTCATGTCAGGCGTGTGAATATATATATATATATATATATATATATATATATATATATATATATATATATATATATATATATATATATCTATCTATCTATCTATCTATCTATCTATCTATCTATCTATATATATATATATATATATATATATATATATATATATATATATATATATGTGCAGCATGTGATGTGGTGTGTGGGATGAAGAGAAGACGAAGGGGTGTGCAAGGAACAGCGTGGTGGAATGAACAGGTGAGACAGGCTGTGGCTCAAAAGAAGAAAGCATACAGTGAATGGATGAGAAATAGGGGCGTTGAAGAAGTTGAGAGGCGGAAGAGAGAGTTATATGTAGAAAGAAAGAGAGAGGCGAAAAGATTAGTAAGAGAGAGTTATATGTAGAAAGAAAGAGAGAGGCGAAAAGATTAGTAAGAGAGAGTTATATGTAGAAAGAAAGAGAGAGGCGAAAAGATTAGTAAGAGAGAGTGAGAAGAGAGCGGATGAGGAATTTGGAAGGAACTTGAGTGTAAAGTGGAGGGATTGTAAGAAAATGTTCTGGAAAGAGGTGAAAAGAGTAAGACAGGGTGGAAGTGAAGTTAGCTGGGAAGTGAAAGATAAAAATGGTAGATTATTATTGCAGAAGGGAGAAAAAGTGAGCAGATGGAGAGAACACCTTAAGGAATTGTTGAACAAAGAGAATGGAAGTAATGCGAGTATAAGTGGCTGGGGAATGGCTGGGAGAAGGAGGGAGGTGAGAAGACAGGAAGAAATCAGTAGGATAGAAGTTGTGGAAGCAATGAAGAAAGTTAAATTGGGGAAAGCCCCAGGAATTGATAGAGTGAAATGCTGAAGCATGGGGGAGAGATAGTAGTAGAATGGACGTGGAAGATGTGCAGATTGGCCTGGGAGGAAGGTAGAGTCCCGGAGGATTGGAAGTCAGGTATAATTATTCCCTTGTACAAAGAAAAAGGGGAAAAAGAAGTGTGTGGTAATCATAGGGGCATCTGTCTTCTTAGTATAATAGGAAAAGTGTATGGTAGGATACTTATTGACAGAGTTAGAGAAAGAACAGAGGAATTAGTTGGAGAAGAACAGGGAAGCTTTAGGGATGGAAGAGGTTGTGTAGATCAGATATTCGTTCTTAGATCTTTTGTGGAAAAGTTTCTAGAGAAGGGAAAGAAGTTGTATGCGGCTTTCATGGATTTGGAGAGAGCATATGACAGGGTTGATAGACAAGGATTGTGGAAAGTATTAAGAATATATGGAGTAGATGGGAAGTTGTTGAATGCTGTGAAGAGTATGTACGATGGTGCTAAGGCTGCAGTGCGTGTGGATGGTGAACTGAGTGAATTTTTCTCTTTGAAGGTTGGGTTGAAACAGGGATGTGTCATGTCTCCATGGTTGTTCAATCTGTACTTGGATGGAGTAATAAAAGAGGTACAAGGTAGGGTAGTGGATGTTGGAGTGGCCCTGGTGAGAGAGGGTAGTGTTTGGAAACTCCCTGTACTGTTGTTTGCAGATGATACTGTGTTGTTGAGTGAAGACGAAGGAGAGCTGCAAGGCTTGGTGGATGAGTGTGGGAGAGTGTGTATGAAACGGAATCTAGAGGTGAATGTAGGGAAGAGTAAAGTGATTGTCTTTGAGAGAGGTGAAGTTAGTGAATGTACAGTGAGGTTGGATGGTGAGGAATTGGAAAATGTGAGTACGTTAAGTACTTGGGTAGTGTGATGAGTAAGGATGGAGGTTTGGAGGGTGAAGTGCTTGAAAGGGTACAGCAGGGAAGAAAGGTTGCTGGTTCCTTGAAAGCAGTGATAAGAAACAGGGAAGTGAGCATGGAAGTGAAAAAGTTACTACATGACAGCATTGTGATACCGGCTCTAAAGTATGGAAGTGAAGCTTGGACATTGTTGGAGGGACACAAGTCAAGAGTGAGAGCAGTGGAAATGAGTTAATTAAGAGGAGCCTCTGGAGTCACATGGAGAGACAGACTGACAAATGAGTATATAAAGGAGCGTTGTTGTGTGGATGTGGATGTGATAGGAAGCGTTAGGAGGAATACACTGAAGTGGTTTGGCCATGTGGAGAGGATAGAGAATGAAAGACTAACGAAGTGAGTGTATGTGAGTGAGGTGGAGGGGTGAAGAGGGAGGGGGAGGCCGGGGATGAGATGGAGGAATGGGGTGGAGAGTTATATGAGAGAGGGAGGTGTGAGTTGGGAGCGGGGCAGTGAAATGGTGGGGGACAGGGCGACGTGGAGGCGATTTGTTTGTGGCCACCCCGAACGGGATTGAGGCGTCTAGCTATATATATATATATATATATATATATATATATATATATATATATATATATACGCTGTACGTTGCTGCGCTATCTACAGTTCATTTTGAAAAACTCTCATATATACATACTCAGAAATTCATCTCTCACCCACGCAGCCTTCCTTACATTCCCTTGCAAACTGAAGGAGTTAGCGTATCACACCGCCATGCTACCTACATTGTAAGACTCACACAGCATCACATTCAGTATTTTAAGAGTAACAGAGCCAACGCATTACAGTTTTTATGATTCGCACATCACTCTCAGTATATGAGGATCCACATAGCGATAAACTCCACATTTTAAGAAACTCGCTTTGCAGCACATTAGCATTGGAACTTCTCACGAGCCAGTCCTACATTATATAATTTACCTCGTTGTGCTCTCTATATAGCCATCAACCATTTCAGAGCCCAGTGTATCTCTACGTCCTTCTTAAAAAATTTCGTGTTACTTCTGGTTAGTTAAACGCACACACTTCTTCCCCCCATCCCCGCACCCCCCCACCTTTCTCTCTCTCTCTCTCTCTCTCTCTCTCTCACACACACACACACACACACACACACACACACACACACTACTACTACTACTACTACTACTACTACTACCCATGAACGCGTAAGTGCAGGAAAAGATGTTTCAAGTCTATTAAAATGTTCAGCACGCAATTACCTGACGTTATGGAGGACGTGAAGCCTTCCCCCACCAACTCAATTATTCCATTTTACTGCCTTTTTGACAGCAGTTTCCGGCAGCTGCACAAGTCACAGAATTCACACGTTAGAGTGATTTAGAGCCAACAAAGGAGTTAAAGCTGCCCACTTCACCCCAGGTACCTTTCGCTATTCATGTGCTTTATAATGAGGTAGCACCGTGTATTTTGCCCAGACTGACGTTCCTGTCACTGTCATTATAACGATTGCTGTGTGTGTGTGTGTGTGTGTGTGTGTGTGTGTGTGTGTGTGTGTGTGTGTGTGTGTGTGTGTGTCATCAATATGAATCGACAAGAAAAAAACTGCAACCTTATTTAAGGGCACACGACCATCATCAGCATTAAAAGTCCGTCACGGTTTGAATCACGAACTTTAGACTTAATGCACACTCACATCGTGATACAAGTAGTCTATCAAGGCACGTCCGATGGCTCCTGGTGTTTTCTAAGCTGAAACTGATCATCTAAGGGCAGCAGGACAAAGGAGAAGGTCTTTCACTGTAATCAAGAGGCTTCAGCTACAAATTGCAACCTATTCATTCATGGAGAGCCTTTGTAAACTATCTTGCAGTACAAAATAATGTGGTATAAAAATGTTGCCGGCAGTAGACAGTGTAATGGGCCTGGTGTGAGCGTGGTATTTGTGTGGGTTAGAATGGCATCCCTCCTCCATATCTTGCCGTAATGTTGACTCAGGTGGCGGACTGACTCAGGTAAATGCTTGCTTTCATAGGGAGTGTAATTAAATCCAGTGTGGTTTGATTAGGAGTGTGGTGGTGGGAATACACACACACACACACACACACACACACACACACAGAACGGATTAGGTGTGTGGTGCGAATGGAAAAGTGACAGGCCGACTAGAAGGGTTTACAAGAGTGGCGTAATTCAGAGGGGAACGAGAGAGATCTGGTGTGCAAGTATGTGAGAAGGGGTAAAGGGTTTCTTGAGATGAGGGATCGCTAAAATGTTGGAAGGGAAATGCCTGATAATTTTGTTGATGCCACCTCTCACAGGATGCAGCGCCAGACAGCAGATAGATAGATAGATAGACGGATAGATAGATAAACTGATGAAGAGAAGGGGAGGAACGAAGAAAATGGAGAGCTGAGGTGTGAGAATATGTAATGGAAAGTGGCTTGTCTTGGAATTTAGAGAGGTTGTTACTGAAACGCCTTGAGATACTTGTGTGAAGGCCGCCTCTCACAGTTGTAGTAGATACATGGATAGGTAAATACCTGATAAACAGACATACCGGTATACCTATAAGTAGAGATACCAGTATTGCACTCTTGGTCGCAAGCATTTCACAAATCTGTGTGTGTGTGTGTGTGTGTGTGTGTGTGTTGCTGTGCGGCCGCAGAGGTGCATAATTACCACACGCACCACCAGCTTTTTACCTGTCTCTGTGGACAGGTGAACTGCCTTTACATACAGCGCGAAAGTAGTAGTTAAGTACAGAGTGGAGAAGGTTATAAGGGGAGGAGGGTTGTTGCCTGCTGGAGATCAAAGAAGGTCTGGGATGGGAGTTATGATGGAGGTTGTAGTCAAGGAGCAGTTGGGGTTCTTTTTTTTTATGCCTTCGACGCTGGGTATGGACTTGATAGCCCGTTCCCAGTGGCCCAGCAGTCGTTTTACCTGCCATAATCGCCTGTCGGTGGGAACATCTTAGTTAAAAGGCATTGTCGTTACGAAAGCGTGACATTTGACGCGAGGCGAAAATGAAAATACTCACAATTATTGGTGGTGTTCTGGAGCCTATCAGACAGTCATAATATTCTTGTATGCAGGAGATAGAGGGAAAGAGTTTGTCAGTACGCATAATTTGTTTCTTGACGTGCTTCATTAATATAACCTTATAACACCATGCATTAGCGCTGGTCTCAGTGTTTATTAAGTAACTACGGTACGCTTTTCTTAGGCAAAAAGCCTAATAGATTTCGTAAGTAGCTTGTATAAGAGTTCGTAAATATGCCAGATAGGAAACAGTGCACGCACCTTGACCTGGCGCATAAAATACTGACAACAAAATGCATTAGTCATATAAATTAAGTTTTGTTTGCCAGATATACTATTTGTTTTTTAATCTAGACAAGAAATTTTGTCTGAAACTGAATTAAAGGTTTTGGATTTCTACATAAATGTAAATAATAAAGTGCATTTCAGAACTTATTAGACAGTTATGCTATTCTTGTGTTATGCAAAAAGCGGTGCTGCTCAAGATGGCCCTCAGAACCACGGAAATGAGGCGGTAAGGTAGGGAAAATTAGTGGCTGCAGGTGAGAGGAGGAGGAGGAGGAGGGGAAAAGTATCGTACAACTGCAAAGGGAAAGGCTCAAGAGAGAGATAGAGATAGAGATAGAGAGAGAGAGAGAGAGAGAGAGAGAGAGAGAGAGAGAGAGAGAGAGAGAGAGAGAGAGAGAGTTCACAAGATTACATATTTGTGGCAGGAATGGGAGAGAATATATATAATACAGCCAGAAAATAAGTCATGGCAAACTGTGGCCTGCCGGAAGAAAATAAGACATAGAGTGATTATGTTGTTTCCTGCCGCTTATCCTTTTGAACCATACTGTTAATTTTCTCTGATAAACAACTACTCTTACGGTAGCATAAATCTTGACCAGCTATTTGTGTGTGTGTGTGTGTGTGTGTGTGTGTGTGTGTGTGTTACCCTCAAACCATTTTATACAGCTTAAACATCGGCTGTTGTAAAGAGTTAACAATTCATCTCCGCTAAACCTTTAACAACGTTATGGATATTAATTACTTTCCTGCTGCCGCCCCCAGATGGTTTTATTCACTTCAGGAGTAGCCCATCGTCCCATATGGTTTCGGAAAATACGCTACTTATTCAGCTTTTTTTTTTTTTTTAGTCTTCCTTATTTTTCCGTATATTTTGTACACGAGACAAGCTCTTGTTCGCTTAATATGCGAACATAAATTAATCAGTATCGATTTTCCTTTTACGTTCCTTTGGCGCAAAACACAGCTAGAATTTTCTTTCCATTTAACCAGCGTTCAGGAGTCATTTCTAAACAATGCACAGCACCAAAGGACACACATATATATATATATATATATATATATATATATATATATATATATATATATAGATAGATAGATAGATAGATAGATAGATATTAATATATATATTCCCTCTCATATCTATATATCTATCTACATATATATATATATATATATATATATATATATATATATATATATATATATATATATTCCAATATACTCAACTACTTCTGGATCAGAGAAGTTCTATCTATCTATCTATTGCCAGACGCCTCAATCCCGTTCGGGGTGGCCACAAACTAATCGCCTCCACGTAGCCCTGTCCCCCACCATTTCACTGTCCCGCTCCCAAATCACACACCCCTCTCTCATATACCCCTCCACCCCATCCCTCCATCTCATCCTCAGCCTCCCCCTCCCTCTCTCCCCCTCCACCTCACTCACATACACTCTCTTCGTCAGTCTTTTACCCTCCATCCTCTCCACATAGCCAAACCACCTCAGTGTATTCCTCCTAACGCTTCCTATCACATCCACATCCACACCACAACGCTCCTTTATATCCTCATTTGTCAGCCTGTCTCTCCATGTGACTCCACAGGCTCCTCTTAAATAACTCATTTCCACTGCTCTCACTCTTGACTTGTGCCCTTCCAACAACGTCCAAGCTTCACTCCCATACGTTAGAGTTGGTATCACAATACTGTCATGTAGTAACTTTTTCACTTCCTTGCTCACTTCCCTGTTTCTTATCACTACTTTCAAGGAACCAGCAACCTTTCTTCCCTGCTGTACCCTTTCAAGCACTTCACCCTCCAAACCTCCATCCTTACTCATCACACTACCCAAGTACTTAAACGTATTCACATTTTCCAATTCCTCGCTATCCAACCTCGCTGTACATTCACTGACTTCACCTCTCTCAAAGACCATCACTTTGCTCTTCCCTACATTCACCTTTAGATTCCATTTCTTACAATATCTCCCAAACTCATCCCCCAAGCCTTGCAGCTCCCCTTCGTCTTCACTCAACAACACAGTATCACCAGCAAACAACAGTACAGGGAGTTTCCAAACACTACCCTCTCTCACCAGGGCCACTCCAACATCCACTACCCTACCTTGTACCTCTTTTATTACCTCATCCTTCAGAGAAGTTCATTTTAATAAACCCATGCATTATTACTCGCGCCGTTTTCGTTTTTAAGATATTGGTAACACTGCTGTATGTCATGTTGATTAAGTAAACTAGATTAATCTAATTATTATTCGTTCATATGAAAAGGTTTTCTTTGCATTTGTGATTTTTGTTGGCTTGATATATAAACGAAAAATCAGGATTTTTTTGTTTTTGTTTATTTCCATCAGCGAAAACGATTAATTTACTTCCTTCAGTCCGACGACCAAGTATTTACTTATTTCTGCCATCTCCTGAGTTCATTATTCAGCTTGGGAGAGACTTTCTGAACCTGGAGGGGTTTAATATAGCTTTCATTAACCCATTCAATAAGACAATCCTTTCCTCAGCTAAATGAATTAATATAGAAGTAAGGAGAATAACTAAAATCTTCAATACCGTGTTCTAGGGGTAAATCACGCTATTAAATCAGACGGGACAAATCAGCAAAAAGGAATTACCGTACGTAGCCCTTTCCAAGGAGTGATATAGTGATACCTCTGTGTAATATATCAGACGGTGGATTATGTGGCAGTAAAGCCTTGTGGAGGGGAGGGTGAGCCAGGGCTTTCCCCTCATGAGTTACGTCCGGCCTGTAAAACTGGGAACTAACTTTAATAGCCCAACTTACTGGTTGAAATTAGCCTGTGACCACCGCTGTTTATGATAATGTGAAATTTGTGCATGTTTAAATTTGAACTACTTCTGTTTTTCGTAACACAGTTGACAGTCTTCAAGCTAAACGGGGGACTACTGTCAGAGGATGAAAAGCTCGTGGCACAGAAAGTCGGAATTGCTGAATGCAGAAAGAAAACAAGAAGGAGCATACAGAGGGTACAACACCCGTGTCCTACAATTTGGTGTAAGGCTCGAAGATTTGACTATGCCCTTTGGTCTTCACCTTCGGCGTTTTTTTTTTTTTTTTTTTTTTTCAAAACTGAATTACTGTACTTCATTCCTATCCAATCCTCAGTCCAGTCACTGTGTTTTTTCTAAATGGGAACAAAATCTTTGAGCTGACCATGCCTTGTGAACATGGCCTTTGACCAACTGTTTTCCAAACACAAGGCCAATCATTTGCCTGATCCTCAACATTTCCACCAAGTTTGATTCCATGTTTATCCAGGGCTAATTAAAACTGTTTAAATTATTTTCTTCACACACAGACACTCATGGGACAAAATTTGGCCTTGCCTAGTGACCTTGATTATTGACTGAGTGTCCTTATAATCGAATCTCTTCGTCATTGCCATACCTCACAACCATTTCACCAAGTTTGGTATAAATCAAATCAAAACTGAAGAAGTTGTCCTTGCCATGTAACCTTAGCCATTGACTTTTGAATTTTCTCTAAATCTCATTCTTTTGTCCTTGCTTTACCGTGGTCGCACAAAGTAATTGAAAACGAAGATGTATTCACTAAAACAATAGGTTACCCCCCTTGGCCGACCATTAACATTTCCAAAAAGGCTGGGCTAAATCAGATGAGTCAATATCGACCATGTCCTATGACCCTGACATATGCTTGATTGTTTTGAAAATCGGAGCCATACCTTTGAGTTTTGCTCTTAGTTTGATGTGAAATAGGATTAAGAATATAAGTTAAACTTGCCATTAGCCTTTGACTTTGAACCATTTGTTGAAAAAAAAAAAAAAATGGCCTCACGACTGATCTTCAATCCTTCCAACAACTTTGGTTAAAATCGGACCAAAACTGCATGTTATTTTCTTCACACACACACACACACACACACACACACACACACACACACACACACACACACACACACACACACACACACACACACACATCCTTCTCTCTCTCTGTCTCTCTCTCTCTCTCTCTCTCACCACATTTTCATGTTTCTCCCCTGGCCCAGGACAGGGAGCAACGCAGGACCAGGACCGACTGACCCATTGACTGACCCCTACCACGACCTTGACCACAACAGTGACTATGCTAATGATGCCTCAGGAAGAATTATGCTGCTTCAGGAGATACTGTGTTTGGGTTCACAGTTCTCAAAAACGTCCCCTTCTGTGGAATCACCAGCCTTGTTGGGTTAGTCGCCAGGATCGTATAAAGTTCTCACGAAGACTTTATGCTGCTTTTTCCCAACCTCTGCTCTCCTGTTTCTGGTAATGACAATAAATTATAGTCACCAAAGACTGTGCTCAGGATCAACGAATTTCTTAAAGAGGGTAAATAATGACATCTGATGCAGCCGAAAAAGTACAGTATATGTAACTGTGTGTGTAATTCACCAGGTGACCGGGTCGGTCAGGATTACATGATGGTCGTGATCGTCAGCTTTTACCCTCCCGGAAGGGAGCTGAGAGCTCATATAGTCCGATCTAAGGGCAAGGCTGTGACCTTCACACACACACACACACACATACACACACACACACCCGTCCCCTTGCTCAAGGGGGACAGTAACCACCCACTTCGTCAGTGAAACTTTTCGAAACCTGAGCGAGGCGCGAACTCACGTCCACCAGTTGGCATGCGAGAACGTTACCACTGCACCAGCGAGCGGTTGTGTGTGTGTGTGTGTGTGTGTGTGTGTGTGTGTGTGTGTGTGTGTGTGTGTGTGTGTGTGTGTGTTTTGCCTCTGCCAATATTCCTGGAACACCGGCACTGTGATTTTACGGATTGTGTGATTTAGATTTCACGGATTTAATTTTTCGAAATGTTATGTAGCGGTAGTGTTATATTTTGAAGTTAGCACTTACAAACAAGCAAGCCAACTTCCGGTTTAATCCTAACCTAACCTATCCTAACGCCTCCTCTATATAACATTTCGAAAAACTGAATCCGTGAAATCAAAATCCGACAGTCTGTAAAATCACAACGCTGCTGCAACACCGATTGTCGAAGGATTTGATGGTGGGGTGACAGGCTTCAGGTTTGTTCCCATGTTCTTAAAATATGATTCTTAAACTTTTGCCAATACAGAGCGTCTTTCCAGTATCGGCAGCAGTAAAGGCGGTAGTAAAGGCAATAGTAAAGGTCGTATAGTGTGGTTTCGTGTGCCTTTGTAACGCCTAGGTAACATATTTTCCCACTTGTACCTCTCGCCAAGTCGTCTCTGTTTTGTTCATTAGTGCGCCTCCAACAACGAACGGTTAAAAATGGTCGAACTTTGTGTGATTTAACGCAGTGTCCTGAGCATAAACTTTCATTTGTTGATTAAAAAACTTACCCACACCATCTGCAGCTGGGGTTTACACTCTGAATCTACGCCATAAGCCTCATATCGTGTGTGTGTGTGTGTGTGTGTGTGAGAGAGAGAGAGAGAGAGAGAGAGAGAAACTGGCAGAAAGTGAAACAGCTGGGGTAAACCAAATGCCAGAGGGAACATGGTGGTGAATGGTTTAAAACTGCTCTGGTGGAGGCCATTGCACACACAGTTGAGAAAATGAATGTGAGTGAATGTTTCTTTGTCTTTTTTTAGGACGCCACCCTGGTGAAGAGGATAACGGCGAAAAGTAAAATCAATATGTAAACAAACAAAATATAAGGGACATATTTCACAGCCGCACACACCCCTGTAGTATTCTAAAGGGAAGTAATAATTAATCCCCAATTAAGAGTTTCAGTGACACCCTTCTGGCTCACAGTCCAATACAGCTAATTGCCCACTGCTCTGCATGTCCTACTGTATCATTTTGACATAGCCTTCTTTATCCCTTCGCTGATCAGTGGTTTTCTCAACAAAAAATGTTTATAGACAGCAAAAATGATATTTAAAAAGTGTCTTGAAGGTGAAGGGATTAAAGTGTAAGCATCCGATATATATATCTCCGAAATAGAGTTGTTACGAAGCCTCCTGTGCCAACGAAAATATGACTTTATACAGGACCCAGGGTTACAAAAATCCTTCAGATAAATTGCCTGTCATAACTAGTATTTTTTTAAAGAACAAAATATATTGGTTTATGCACTCTGCTTTCCCTGCCCCTCCAGTAAAACTATCACTGGTTACCAGAGGGAATTTTGAGTTTGAGAACTGCAAGCCAGGATCAACCCCATTATACGATGACTTATTTTGCCATTGTTCGTTTTTCCTTTTCTCTGTTTCAGCCTCCCCCTGTGTGTGTGTGTGTGTGTGTGTGTGTGTGTGTGTGTGTGTGTGTGCGTTCCTCAATCCACGCAGCATTCTCCGTACTCTACCTACCTCCTATTTCATTAATTCAACAATAGTTTCATCACTACTCTCCCCCATTCTTCCTCTCCAACCTTCGTTTTGCCTACCGTTTGTTTACCTCTCCTGAGTGCTCACATTTTCCACCAGCCTCCCTTTCTACGTTTTCTTCTCATTTTATGTTTTCATCCCCTTGCCTTTACCTGTTTCCGTTAGTGTCTTCCTTTACAATCACTCATCCTCCCTCATCACAGCTTTGCTTACCTTCCTTCCTTACCTCACTGTATGTCCTCAAACTTCTCACAAGTTTCATCATTCCTCTCCTAATTTCTTCAGTTCCCTATTATCTCCACTTCACTATCACTTTGTATACCTCCACCTGCCTCCCTACCTACCTTTACACCTGCCTTCCCTGTCTGCCTACCTTGGGTCTGGTGGTCAGGCTGTGCTGTAGGTAAGGAGTTCAGCAATTATCGACGAATGGTGGAGCTGCCGGGCTGACAAAAACTCTTTATTAGAATATTTCCACCACAATATTTTACACCTGTCAGTCACGATATCCATTCCAGTTTTGTGGTGATTGTAGTGGTGTGGTAGTAGAAGTGGTACCGTAATGAATAGTGTTGTAGTAGTGGTAGGTGTAGTGGTTATAATTGTTGTGGTGGTTGTGCTTGGTATGGTGGTTTTGGTTGATGTAGTGACAGTGTTTGGTGTGGTGGCAGTGGTTGGTGAGTGGTTGTGGCCCATGGCTGATGTGATAGCCGTGACGAGTGCTGTGGTACTTGTGGTGGTGTGGTGAATATGATGAGGTAGCGATTTTGTTGGTATTTTGGTGGTAGTGGTTGGTGAATGGTAGTGACTGGGTCATGTGAGATCGCAGTACCTGGTGTACTTGTGATACTTTGGTGTGGTGATAGTGGTCAGCGTGGAGGTAACGGCTGATGGGGTGATGATTTAGTCTCTCGCGTGGGTTATAGAAGTTTATCGTTATTACTGCTTTTTTTTTTTTTTTTTTTTTTTAATTCACCAAGAATGTTCTGTTCTTGGTTTAGTTTTTTTTTTTAATGATCTGTCTATCTGCTTCCCTAATAGCAACTTTATGGAAACATCATAGGGTGCAACTGCATCAAGTGTGGTTTAATGATCGACAGCCATCAGTGAAACCAATGGAGAAGGTCTGAGGTCACGATGAATGACATGCGAAATATGACGGAGGGAATGGTGCCCTTTGGCGGAAGTATGCGCTTTATTAGTGCGTTTACTGTACTTTTATTTTCCCTTTTATGTGTCAGACTCTGGGTATTGATTTGGCAGCCCGCTTCCCGTGGCCCACCAGTCTTCGTACGTGCCACATACCTTCACATGTTACTACATTGGCGTTGATATCCACCATCCTAAACTAATAAATGCCATGACTTTCACGTAGAACTGCTGTGATGGCAAGGGGGAGGGGGTTTATATCGGTGCGTATTTGGGGAGACTATACTTATCTCACTTCAACTTTTCTTAGAATTGCCATCTCTCCTTCTTGAATGCTGAGTGTTTACAATAGATTAACACAAGAATATGGTACAAGTCACGAGGGAGTGCTATGGAAGTAATGTAGGGTAGTAGTATTGCCTTTTTCTGCCATTGAGCTACCTGAAATAAGCTGCAAAATGACGAAAATCTGGGCCAAGTCATGGTGAAAAGAGTATAGTAAAATTTGGATTAAAGTAAATCAGAGCATCAGAGTCTTCCCTGGTACATCCTGAGATCGAATTTGCGTATAATCGGACTCTCACTTCGTGTGGTGGTTGTCCTGGTTGTGGCTAGTGCAGCAATTTGTGTTAGTGAGATTTTTGTGGTAGTGGTTAGGTGTGATGATTGTTGTGGTGGTTGTGGTTGCGGCTAGTATTAGTTGGTGTTGTGGTTGTGGTTGTGGCTGGTGTGGTGGTAGTGACTGGTTGAATACAGTAGGTGTGGCGGTAATAGTTGGTATCCTCTGGTGTGGTAGGTGTAGCTGTGGTCGTTGTGGCGAGCGTCGATTGTAGTGCTTAACAACAAGTGGTGACTGAAATGGTACTAAGCTATTTATCTGTTTTTAAAGTGTTACCGAATAATTTTTAATGTTATCGTTAAAATTACTATAAGATATTCCCATCCCATGTCCTTGGATGCTGTTTTTCTTTTACTAATGCTTGAACCCTGAAATTGCTGGTGTTGGTAAAAATAAAAGAACAGTTAATAATATTATTTTTCCTGTATGCTAGTAGCATCACCAAAAAATCTATATGACCGTCATCCATATCACTCACAATTTCTATTATATTATCGTAACATTTTTTATAATTCTGAAATATTCAACAACAGGAACACCCTAGTAGTTGTGAAATAAGTTATGATATTAGCATTCATATTACAGATAATACTTTTTTATATTAACTTTCTTTACCCTGAAATAGTCTTCTTCTTCGACTGGCAAACTTGAACAAAAAAAAATTAAAAATGTGTGTGTGTGTGTGTGTGTGTGTGTGTGTGTGTGTGTGTGTGTGTGTGTGTGTGTGTGTGCTCGAGCGAGCGCTTCTTTGACGGGTAAACTTGAACAGAAAAAAAAATTAACATGAGTGTTGGTACATTTGTGTTGCTGTTGTGTGTGTGTGTGTGTGTGTGTGTGTGTGTGTGTGTGTGTGTGTGTGTGTGTGTGTGTGTGTGCGTGCGTGCGTGCGTGCGTGCATGCGTGCGCGCGCGCTTCTCTGACTGGTAAACTTGAACAAAAAAAAAAATTAACGAGTGTGGGTACATTTGTGTTGCTGTCGTGTGTGTGTGTGTGTGTGTGTGTGTGTGTGTAATTCTTTGACTGGTAAAGTTGAACAGGAGAAAAAAAACATGAGTGTGTGTGTGTGTGTGTGTGTGTGTGTGTGTGTGTGTGTGTGTGTGTGTGTGTGATTCTTTGACTGGTAAACTTGAACAGAAAAAAAAAACATGAGTGTGCATGCATTTGTGTTGTTGTTGTCTGTGTGTGTGTGTGTGTGTGTGTGTGTGTGTGTGTGTGTGTGTGCACATAACAATAATGTGCATTTGTGTTGATGGTTGGTTCTGTGTTGCAATGTGTCGTAAAAGTTTGTTAGCGGTTGTAGTTATTCCAGGGATATTTTCCTATTACCAGCGACAGAAGTGTGCTGATGCTGATGCTGAAGTAGTTTGGAATGTGATGGCGTGATTAATTTGTTGGAGTAGTGTTGTAGTAGTGGTGTTGTAGTTCTTGATGTTGGTGGAAGTTGTGGTGGTGTTGGTGGTTTATGGCAGTACTGAGTTTTTGTCGCCAGAAGTAGGGATGTGCTGATAGCAGTGCTGATGCATGTGTAGAAAGGAATGTGCTAATTGTTGTGTAGTACTGTAGTTACTGTGTGTTATCGGAGTTGCTGTCGTGATAGTGGAGATGGTACAGTAGTTGTGATGGTGTTAGTCGTTATGGCAGTGTTACCCTGATTGTGCCAGTGCTAACAAGGATGTACCGATTGCTTTTGTCATTGTGTGGTTTAGGTGTGCAAGAGGTTGATGTCACGGTTGTTATATATTGTGTGAGTTATTGTGTTCCTGTGCTCTTTATGTTAGTGACCCTTGTCCTAATGGTGATGATTGCTGGGTGTTTGTCTGTTTGTGGTTAGTATTATGGTAACGTTTGCGTTGGTAATGTGGTTTACTGTGTGGACTCTGTAGAGGTTCTTGTGGATGTTTGGTAGCGATAGTTGTGATGGTATTAAAGGTTATGGGATTGCTGAGTTCCTGATGCTGATGTAGTTACGGGTGTACTGACTGATGTGTGGTGTTGGTTTGGCTGTTGTGGTAATGTCGTTTTAGTGGCCACCGCTGTGTTGATGGTCGTTGTTACCGTGGGAACTTTAGATGATACCACCCTCAGCCTCGCACCACTCACTCTTTACCAAAATTGGCGTTAACTGGAACAGACTAACTGATCTGTCCCGACTATGAGCTGATTATGAGCGAATGATTTGTTTACTCTCAGTTATGTTTGGAAATGATTGGCCCGGCGCGACCTGACCGTCACGCTAAGCAGAAAGTACTGTAATAAGTTTACTCCTATGTGTAGTAGAACTGAAATTCTCTGCATGTGATACATTCATTCAATAAATTTGTTTTTTAACAGCTAAAAATTCACCCATGAAGGTGTAGGAACCCCTTGGAGTCTCAAGTTTTCCAAGGAAGTGTTGGGTTCAATTATGAAACCAAATTAAACTAGAAAGCATTCAGAAGCACATACCTCCGCCAATGCCATAGCAGGATCCTGATCCGGATTCGCCCCAAAATTAAATCAGTTCTTTCTTGGCCCATGGCCCACTCTTCTACAAAATTTCAGTGAAATTCATTGAGAACTTTTGGAGATATCGTCTGGACAAACAGACAGACAGACAAACATACAGAGGTGAATACATAACCTCCTCCAACTTCATTGGCGGAGATAAAAATATTTTCCTTCGTAACACTGAGTTATTGATATCAAGTCTATCTATCAGATATCGGAGATTCCGCCTATTATCTTATATCAGAGGGAAACTGTGATATCATGGCGCTCGCTCGCTCGTCGCGCGCTCGCAAAGCACACTTTACTGGTTAATAGACACCTGTCGTGGTAGCTGTGATGGTGTTGGTGGTTATGGTAGAGTTAAGATGCTGTTGCCTGTGTAGAGTAGATAGGGATGTACTGATGGTTTGTGGTTATTGTTACTTATTACTGTGTGGACGTCTTCATTTTGTTCTAGCTAACGTACGACTGTTTTATGCAACTCAGAAGACTTGCCCAGTAGCGAAGGCGTCAGTACATGTTAGATCTTATCAGTCCAATTAGAAAAGTCTCTCTTAATCAGAAGGATTTTTTCCAGTGAGGACAAGAAATAGGACAGTGGTGGCTCTCGGGCTGAGAGGTGTTGTTTATGAGGTTATCCAGTTAATTATTATTCTGATGTTGTGTGGTGTCTGTGTTTGTGTGGCTGGAAGTATGGTCATTGGTCCGTATTTATGGAAACTCCCTAACACTTTCCCCAAGCGATTAATTTTGCATATTACACCTTGCTGTCCTATTTTGTGTTGCATAAACCCTTAAAAAATCGCCATATACTGCATAAATAACGTACAAAAGGATATTAACCGCCCAAAATAAATCGTTAAGGAAGAGGTTAGGGAGCTTCCTTACCCGACGTGGATACGGGCCATTGTTCCCGTGGTGGTGGTTGTTACTGCGTGGATTTTGTAGAGGTTCTTGGTGGGTAATTGTTGCGGTTTTCCCGGTGGAGTTCTGATATCGTTAGCATTTACGGCATTGCTGACTCCTGTGCTTAATTGCTGTTGACAGTGTGGATATATTTTGTTAGCACAGAGGTATGACATTGCCCAGTGTGTGTGTGTGTGTGTGTGTGTGTGTGTGTGTGTGTGTGTGTGCATAACAAGAGTCAAATATTGCGTTAAAATTTTCCTGAAACTAGAAATATACATCAGAAAGATCTTTAACGGTGTTGGGATATACGTGTCACCCAGTAATGCATATGTAAGGTATCCGGCACTTGGTGGACGTGCATGTTTCCCGTGATTTTGGAGGGAGTTACTGCTTTAAGCCGGTCTAGCAGTATTCGGCACAACATTTCAAACATTAACAGTGGAATAATGTCGCTGTGCTATAAGTCGGAAGCTGTTACGGATAGAGAAGGAAGACTGTGTGGGAAAAGGGCGTGAAAAAGCAAAGGATGACAATGGAAGGATCGAAACAAAGGAAGGGAAGTAATAATCAAATGGAAAGGCTTGAAAATTAATGAAAATGGGAATGGCGAGATAACAGCTTGGTAAATATGAGTGGTTTGGATGTGTCCACAGAAGCAATGTGGTGACTGAGATTGTGGCTGTGGCAAAAGTGAAGAATGATGTGAAGAGGTTGATGAATGGAAGGGCAGCAGGTGTAGTGTGATTAAGGTGTATGAAGAGGTTATGAAATGTTAAAAAAATGGCTCTGAATTATGTAGGAAATATGCCAGAGCACATGGATAATTAGAGCTGCATCGGTGGAGTGTAGATGTCCGCAGCTATACCTTATACAAGATAGAAGGTGACATATGTGAGTACAAAAATTATTCTGAGATAAGTGTGTTGTGTATTATGGGAAAGGTATATGAATGAATAACAACCAGGGTGAAAAAGATAATCCGAATGTTTGGTGAGTGATGAACAGAGTGGCTTTGGAAGTGCTGGAGAGTGTGTGAATGAAAGCATATGAGAAGGATGAGAAGGATTGTGAGGAAAGTATGTTATTTAGGGATAGGGAAAAAATGTGTGGCAAGGTGAATAGGAAGGTATTGTGCAATGTTTTACGTATGTAACTGGAAATAATTAAAGCAGAATTGCATGGAATTGACCTGAAATGAACTAAGTACGTCGAACTGGATGATGTGCTCTTCATATGTACACACAACTGTCCTGCCTATATAACACACACACACACACACACACACACACACACACACACACACACACACACACACACACACACACACACACACACACTTTCTCTCTCTCTCTCTCCCTCTCCGCCACACTGCACCAGACCGGCTAAAAATAGACACGATACTCTAGGATAGTTTATATATAGGCGTCTGATATTGATGAGAGGGACGGAGCTCAAAGTCCCGATTAATTAGCTTTGAGACTGATGGTGAGGCGACTAATGCAGGCTGCGATACCCACACCACCACCACCACCACCACAAAAATTCCATTACACAAATCGTTTATTGTTTGGTGAGCGACAGAAAGAATTATGCTGCCAGAGGAATGGGTTACATATTATCATTCACGATAGATCTGTGAAAATTACTGAAAGTTCCAACCAAGATCTGTGAAAAAATAATAAAAGTTCCAACCAGCTCTTTTTGAACCCCTTTGAAATGCAGACGCGAGACTGAGCTATCGGATTCCCGTATATCTAAGGGAAGATGACCTGAACAGTTCTCCTGGTGGCACTGTACTGTATGTCTAAAAACGCTTCAGTAAGGGGGAAAAGTGTGTCAAATCCAAGGAAATTGTTCTTGGACCACCAGTAATGAGTTTTAGGTACATATTGTCTTTGGTTTAGGAAATTCCCTAACACTTTTTCCTAAGTGACTTATCTTGCATATTGCACGTTACTGTACTAGTCTGTGTTACATAAATCCTTCTTTTATCGCCTTACTCTGCATTAAGGGATATTAACCAGCCATACCCAAGGGGATATTAACCAGCCATACCCAAATATAAATCACTAAGGAAGAGTTGCTAGGGAGCTTCCTTACCCAACGAGAATACGGGTCTTAGAATATAAACACATCTTGCGCGACTGTGAATGATAAGTTATGAGTGGAATATTAAGCTGAATGAAATCGTTGACTTCAGTTCAGTCAAAATCTAGTAATTAAAAGTGGTTGGTTGTGCTGTGGCTTCGTACATTTTGATTATTAGATGTAATGTATGTCCTCTAACAGCAGGGGCTCTTAAACTGTTGTCCATGATATTTTCCTAGGGGTAAGAGAGAGAGAGAGAGAGAGAGAGAGAGAGAGAGAGAGAGATGAAAGTGCTGATAATTTAAAGATTTATTGTGTATCTTTCTGGGCATTTTCTTAAGGTTGTTCGTCTTTCCTTGCCAACTCTCGTCACCACTTTGCTCCACTTATCCATGTGAGTCTAGCTCCTCCACACGTTTGGCAGTAGAGATGCAACAGTGGTATCTGCAGGATGTTGAACTTGACCCTCGATGCAAACTTACAAAACCCAGGTGGCAAAGGAACAGTGTCAGGTTCCTCATTATCTTTATCCATTGCTCATCCTTGCTCTTTCTTTCCTCCCATTTCTTTTCTTTAACCTTTTTCTCTTTGCCCCACTCACCTCTCCTCTCCTTCCTCCTCCTCCTCCTCCTCCTCCTCCCCCTCCTCCTCCTTTCTCACCTCTCTTCATACTTCCCTCAATTCCTTTCCTTTCACGTGAGAGTTGAATTTTCTCTTCCTCCCTTCCTCTTTCAGGGTTCACACTTCTTTCATCCCTTCTCACCCTTCCCCCCTTTTTTCTTACACTCCTTTCCCTTTTTCAAAAAGATTGATATGGTTACTTATGCAAGTAACTGTTATATTAATTCGGTCATGCTGAATGAAGAATAAAGTGACTGATAAAGTCGTATTTTTATCTTATTGTTTACTATTTATTTTCTTTAATAAGGGTTTCCGTTCACTGTTTGTTCTTGAATGTGATTTAGAATATAATGGCTCCACTCATACAAAAAACACAATAAGGTTAAGAACCCCTTTGTTGCAGGCTTCCAGTTCACCACACACAAAGTGAGAACTGGAGTGTGTGATCAAATTAGTGACGGACGAGCAAAGGGAATTGAAGATCGGAACAATTGTTTTGGATCCACGTCCGAGGGAATAAAAATAAAATGAATAAATTCTAGAACACTTCAGACGGCCAACGGAGTGAATAAAAGCTGTGGAGGCGAAATGGCGTGTACGAGCGAGCCTTCTTTATTATTCATATTCCATGGCAAGTAGAGGTTCATGTCGGGCTTTAGGACGCTGTTTACCACATCTAACTTACCAGTTTAGTCCTTACACTAGGCGCTTTAATATTCTGTTGTATAGATTATTTATGCAAAGTATGTCAGTATCAGTCCCTTGTGTACCGTGATATATACTTTTATTTCAGGCTGAATAATACCAGACGATTCACAGATAAGTTTTATTTGTTAAGTATGAAATTAGCTAAATAAGGTTTTTCCCAACCCCTCCAGTTCTGAAAACCTTTCCTAAGCTGTGCAGTATTCTGTGGAGACAGAAAAGATAAAGGAAAAAAGCTTCGTAGTCAAGGGGTAAAATACATAATTACAAACAGCAGTAAAAAAATAGTGAAGTATACTGAACAAAATATCAAAGACCAGGTGCCAGAAAACCTCCGAAAAGAACATTGCTGCAAGACACATCACGAATGAAAATTTCACCAGGAGCTCTCTTGCCAGTGCACACCCTGACAGAAAGTGACAACAAAGGAAAAAATGCCCGCAGATATATGACATATTTGATACACAAGACTTATTATGTACCTTGTCAGCGACGTGAGGTGTCATAATTTTTGTAGATTGGTTCCCACTCACTTCACCCCGAACCTCATTCAGTGCAGTGTAGGGAGATTCATAATGTCTGTCTATCTGACTGTCGGACACCAACTCCTGCATAGCTGAACTGCCTAGAATGAACGTTGGCTTGAACTAGATCTGGAAAACCAGTGTGTCGGTGAAACACACACACACACACACACGTGTGTGTGTGTGTACAGTATATATACATGCCCTTCTTGTTCTCACTTGTGCTTACAGCCCACACTTGCAGCGCGGCACAAATAAATAAGACTTCCCTGTCTCTGTCTTTCTGTCTGTTTGTCTGTGTGTTTACTTGGTTTAACTAACAAAATTAATGGGTCTTCTCAATGACTTCCGTCGCAGATATTCGTTTTATACTTATCAAGCATCCACCAGCTCCGTTAGCAATTGCATCATAGTTAAAACTGGGTTAATTTTATGTAGCATTTTCGACGACCGAGGTTACAAGCGCGTATCTAATTCATTAACGAATAAATAAAGAAAGAAAGGAAGACTATGAGCAGAAATTGAAAATCATTCGTCTAATTCCACATAATTTTGCCAAAGTGCATTTTGTTTAATCTGCGCGATCGTGTTAGTAAATCGCTGATGTCTGATGGCCATTTTTTTTTAAACTTGAAATTGCTGGATGGATTAGACTGCATCCCACGTTACATTGTTGTCAGCAGCGATACAGAAAGGGCAGACTTTTCTTTTCTTCATTCTTCTCTTCATGGTTTAGAATTTACCTTTAAAATGGGGTGTTTTCTACGCCTGTGCACTCTCACTTCTAATCATACCGCCGTTAATACAATACACAAAGACTTCCCTCGGCCTTCATTAGTCAAGAGAATAAAGCTTTTGTTGGAAGCTATATCAAAGTTAAAATAGTCATGAGGAGAAAGCTTTTTCGGAAGCTTTTTGTAAAATGTTGAATTTAATTAGTGCTAAGACAATGAATGAGCGGCTGTCAGGCCCATTTGACGTACTTTCAACAGAGAGAGAGAGAGAGAGAGAGAGAGAGAGAAATCGTCTGAGTTAGTCACGTTCATTTGACGTCTATCTATCTATCTATTGCCAGACGCCTCAATCCCATTAAGGGTGGCCACAAACAAATCGCCTCCACGTCACCCTGTCCCCCTCCATTTCACTGTCCGGCTCCCAACTCACACCCCCCTCTCTCATATACCTCTCCACCCCATCCCTCCATCCCATCCTCGGCCTCTCCCTCCCTCTTCCCTCCTCCACCTCACTCACATACACTCTCTTCGTCAGTCTCTCACCCTCCATCCTCTCCACATGGCCAAACCACCTCAGTGTGTTCCTCATAACGCTTCCTATCACATCCACATCCACACCACAACTCTCCTTTATATCCTCATTCGTCAGCCTGTCTCTCCATGTGACTCCACAGGCTCCCCTTAAATAACTCATTTCCACTGCTCTCACTCTTGACTTGTGTCCTTCCAACAACGTCCAAGCTTCACTTCAATACGTTAGAGTTGGTATCACAATACTGTCATGTAGTAACTTTTTCACTTCCATGCTCACTTCCCTGTTTCTTATCACTGCTTTCAAGGAACCAGCAACCTTTCATCCCTGCTGTACCCTTTCAAGCACTTCACCCTCCAAACCTCCATCCTTACTCATCACACTACCCAAGTACTTAAACGTACTCACATTTTCCAATTCCTCACGATCCAGCCTCGCTGTACATTCACTGACTTCACCTCTCTCAAAGACCATCACTTTACTCTTCCCTACATTCACCTTTAGGTTCCGTTTCTTACACACTGTCCCAAACTCATTCACCAAGCCTTGCAGCTCCCCTTCGTCTTCACTCAGCAACACAGTATCATCTGCAAACAACAGTACAGGGAGTTTCCAAACACTATCCTCTCTCACCACGGCCACTTCAACATCCACTACCCTACCTTGTACCTCTTTTATTACCCCATCCATGTACAGATTGAACAACCATGGAGACATGACACATCCCTGTTTCAACCCAACCTTCAAAGAGAAAAATTCACTTAGTTCACCATCCACACGCACTGCAGCCTTAGCACCATCATACATACTCTTCACAGCATTCAACAACTTTCCATCTACTCCATATATTCTTAATACTTTCCACAATCCTTGTCTATCCACCCTGTCCATGAAAGTCGCATACAACTTCTTTCCCTTCTCTAGAAACTTTTCCACTAAAGATCTAAGAATGAATATCTGATCTACACAACCTCTTCCCTTCCTAAAGTCTTCCTGTTCTTCTCCAACTAATTCCTCTGTTCTTTCTCTAACTCTGTCAATAAGTATCCTACCATACACTTTTCCTATTATACTAAGAAGACAAATGCCCCTATGATTACCACACACTTCTTTTTTCGCCTTTTCCTTTGTACAAGGGGGGCGCGGTAGCACAGTGGTAGCGCGCTGGACTTGTGATCGGGGGATTGCAAGTTCGAGCCTTGCCCGGGCTGCCGTGCCGGGAGGGGTAGCTCCCTCCTGTAACCCTAGCGGGGCTATATAGTCCAATACAGGGCTTAGCTCGGGGGAACTCCATTTCTCCCATTTTTCCTTTGTACAAGGGAATAATTATACCTGACTTCCAATCCTCCGGGACTCTACCTTCCTCCCAGGCCAATCTGCACATCTTCCACATCCATTCTACTACTATCTCTCCCCCATGCTTCAGCATTTCACCACACACTCCATCAATTCCTGGGGAATTCCCCAATTTAACTTTCTTCATTGCTTCCACAACTTCTATCCTACTGATTTCTTCCTGTCTTCTCACCTCCCTCCTTCTCCCAGCCATTCCCCAGCCACTTATACTTGCATTACTTCCATCCTGCATGTTCAACAACTCCTTAAAGTGTTCTCTCCATCTGCTCACTTTTTCTCCCTTCTCCACTAGTAATCTACCATTTTTATTTTTCACTCCCCCGCAAACCTCACTTCCACCCTGTCTTACTCTCTTCACCTCTTTCCAGAACATTTTCTTACAGTCCCTCCACTTTACACTCAAATTCCTTCTAAATTCCTCATCCACTCTCTTCGTACTCTCTCTTACTAATCTTTTCACCTCTCTCTTTCTTTCTACATATAACTCTCTCTTCCGGCTCTCAACTTCTTCCACGCCCCTATTTCTCATCCATTCATTGTATGCTTTCTTCTTTTGTGCCACAGCCTGTCTCACCTCTTCAGTCCACCACGCTGTTCCTTGCACCCCCCTCCGTCTTCTCTTCCTCCCACACACCACATCACATGCTGCCCATATTTCTTCTGTAAATATCCTGCACACACCTTCCACGTCCCTCATCTGCTCCAATTCATATTTGCCCAATCGTTCCTCCACTTCTCATATACTCTGCCTTTTTCTCATCCTCTTGTAACGTTTCCACTCTCCTTGCAACTACTCCTTCCTCTCGTCTTTCCTTTCTTCTATTCCTCCATCTTACTTGTATCCTAATTCTGGCCACCACCAAGTAGTGGTCAGAAAGTCCACTTCCCCAACCTTTCATAAAAAAAGAAAAAAAATCATCTGGCGGTAGGTGGAATAGACTACCTGCATTTCCATCATGAAAGGGTTAATGGATTGTTCAGTTCTGTCTTCACTCAGTACAATGACGCCTTTAATTCACTATGTTCTGGCTGGCTTCAGACGATTTTGTGATTGACTGGAAACGTACTCCATTAAACCCCGTTAGTTCGAGAGGTTCCGCCTAGTTTGGAACAAAAATGGTCGGGGAGAATAAAGAATAATTGTAAACAACATCACGATATCAGAGGAATTCGATAAAGTTTAAACCGATAAATTCCATCACTGTTTTATTCCAGCTGACAATTTTTTTTTTTTCAGTTTCAGATAGTCACGCCTCACTTGGATGGTGTTTTCTGTGGCTGTTATTCTTGCTATCAACAGGCAATTTTATTCAGATTATAACTGATTTCTGATCGCCAAATGAGTTGATATTTTTCTCTCACTATCAGAACGTCTCTCACAGTTAATGAAGTAAAACGGTCTGGCTACAGCGAGCATAAAATTGAAAAAAACTTCCTTGGTGAAAGGATTAGGTGCTGTATGTTTCTGGTACCGAAAGAACACAATAATAATAATAATAATAATAATAATAATAATAATAATAATAATAATAACCTTTCAGTCCATAGATCACTTTGTATACTGTAATTTTTCTGTATGAAGACGATTCCATTACACATTAATTAGTATATTCTTGTTGCCTTCAGACCTATTTTTTCAACTTAGGAAGGACCTCTCATATTTGAAGGACTTAATGAAGGTTAAATCTAAATTTCCCACCTCTAGAATTATCTCCAAATTTGATTAAAAATTTCTGGAGATAGCAAGAATAGAACAAAAATACCTCATGGGATTGAAAGGGTTAAGAAAGGTTTTTAGAACTATAGGGACCGTAGTCTCGAAAGTTAGGGAAACTCCCTAACACCTTCTCCTTACTGATTTATTTTCCGTTCTACACGTTGCTGCCCTCTTGTGTAGGCTGTGTTGTCCACGTCTATTTAACACCAACACAGAAGTTAAAATATACACACACACACACACACACACACACACACACACACACATAAGGGATTAAAAACGAGCTATATGTAACAATAAATCAGTAAAGAAACGGTGCTTAGGGAACTTTCTTAACCGATAGGGGTAGAGACAGACGTTAGACAGTAGCCGAATTAGCCTCATCATTACGGTCAGTTATTATTATTATTATTATTATTATTATTATTATTATCAGTGTGTGTGTGTGTGTGTGTGTGTGTGTGTGTGTGTGTGTGTGTGTGTGTGTGTGTGTGTGTGTGATTGTTTGTCAACTTAGGACAGAATTTTCAAACTGGGAGGTTACGTTGACTCTGATGCATTTCACGAGGAAGTGCTATGGGCAGGATGTAGAGCCGCAACATTGTCTTTTACCACCAATGAGCTATGTGATATCTACTTTAAAAGGACGAACATCTTGAGACGGTCTTTCGTAGGCTTTAGAAAAGAATCTGGCAATTTTAAGAATTGAATATAAAAAAAGGTATTATGCTGCAGGGTAAGGCATAACTAAGAATGACTATACTCTTTTCACTCTAACTTGGCCCAGTTTTTGTCCTTTTGCAGCATGTTTTACGTACCTCAGTGGTTGAATAAGACCATTCTACAGCCTTTCATCCTTTCCATGCACTTCTTCGTGACTAGCATCATATTCTAGTGCTAATCTATTGTTATAATTCTGCGTTCAATATGGAGAGACGTCAGCTTCTGGCCAAGGTAGAATACAACGGGTATAGCTCAGCAGCTGGTGTCTTGTTAAAACTGATTAAAACTGCCTCGTCACGGATAACAAGAAAAAAAAAAAAGCAGAGAGAGAGAGAGAAAGAAAGAGAGAGAGAGAGAGAGAGATTAATTAGTCTGGAGAGAAGCAAGCACAGGTTACGCAAGACATCTTTTTGAATTAATTAACTCCTTTATAGTCCTGGGCTCGTCTGGTCTAATTAAGATCGTCAGGAGTAGCGAAAATACAGCAATTACCTCCTACTAAGGCACTGAAAAGGCTTTGAATCCTGTTGTTGTGTAGGCTAATTAATTACCTGCAGAATAAACTAATCAGCAGGTGAAGGTCCCAAAAATTACCGTACCCACATTCACTCACGGCAACGCAAGGATTCCAGTCCCTTTCTTGTCTGCTTTTGAGTACTCTCCTCTTTACTTTCTCTCTCTCTTTCTCTCGTCACTTAATCATACCTTGCTCCTTCATCCAAGCTCTTGGCGTCCCTTCATTTTTAATTATCTCCCTAACCTCCGCAAATCTTTCCTTCATCATTTTCTAAGCTTCCTTTTTTCCTCTTTTTCTTTTCTTCTTCCTGTAGTTTCATCTTCTTCCCTCCTTCCTTAATTATTTCTTTCCTTCTTCTTCCTCTCCCTCTCCGTTTCTCATTCCTCTGCACATTCTTTTTTCTTCCTTGACCTCCCCTCTCTCTCTTTCCTCTCCCTCCCTTAACTTTCACTCCTCTTTCACTCTTTTTTCTTTTTTCTCCAATCTTTTCCCTAACATTACCCTACCCTGCCTCTCTCCTCTTCCTTCACTACACTTCTTCCCCATTTCATTCTTCAAGCTTCTATTTTTCTTCTTTCCTCTTTCCTTCCCTATTCATTTTCCTCTCATTCTTACAGCCTTCCTTGTCTTCTCTATCCTATTTTCTTTATCATTCCTACTTATTCTTTCATTCCCCTCCATCTTCCTTCCCACTCACTTCCACTGCCCTTTCCTTAGTTCCCTCACTCTCTTCCTTCTCTCTTTTCCTGTCTTTTGTATAACTCTCTCTCTCTCTCTCTCTCTCTCTCTCTCTCTCAGCTGAATAAAACCCTGTGGCATCAGCAAGAATAAAGTGTCATAATTGGCCTCATCGTGAGAGTGTTAATGGTAGCAATATTAATGGTATCGGTACTGACACTCCCAGACTCTGCCACTCCCAGCAGAATACAGCAGAATAAAAGCGTCAGACGGGAGCTTTACTGCAACATTAAATTCTCCCTGACTATGAGAGCTGGTGACTTTGCCCGACGCCGAATATTTTAACAAGTAACTATATTCTTCTCACTCCAATTCAGTCCAGATTTTCAACCTTTTTTAGTTTTTTTCACGTAGCTCAGTGGCAGAAAAAGAAAAGGCTACAGCTCTCCATCCTTTCCGTAGCATTTCCTCATGCCTAGCATCATATTCTGATGTTATTTTGTTTGTTACAACGCCCCATTCAAGGTGGAGGGAGGGCAATTTTAGGCCAAGTTAGGGTGCAAGGGGTATAATCACATTACTGTCAGGCGAGTCCATTACAGAGTAAGAGCGTGGTGTGGCAGGTTCAGGCATATCTCACCCTCCTTATCTTCATTGCTTGTCTCCCTATCTCACACAGTTGCCGGTAAAGTTCATCAATATTCATAGCATCCTCCACAGCCTAACTTTCCCCTCTCACGACTTGAATTAAGCTCATAGTTGGTACTTTATGAAAATCTGCTTCTAACACTAATTTTCTGTTTATCACATTCATGGTATTAGTCTCACACACTGTTTATATGTTTATTTTTTTTAGCATAGACATTTTACGTGCTAGTAATACACGAGGATATTAAGGGAATTTGGCAGAAGGTAATCGAGAGGACGAGATTTGATTATTACTGAGTCGTGAATTTTCATTTTCATAAGGAAGAATTTTATCCACATATGGAAATACAGTATTGCTTATTGGGGAGACTTAACATGTTTAGGATTTACTTTAACTCTTTCCTGTGTGCCCAAAGACGGAATATATGCCAGTTTATGTGTAACAGGAGCCTCTGTGATACAGTGGTAAAGTGTGTGTTTTCGTACACTGAAGAACGAGGGTTCGCGCCCCGCCAGGGTAATAAACTTTGGGAACGTTCTTCAGGCCACGTACTGCATTGGCTGACACAAGGGGTGCTGTGGCTGAACCAGTGTCACATACTACAAAGTATGCTTGCACCCAGTCGGCTTGCGCGGGCCGATTACACTTGGTTCACAGACTACACACACATCCAAAGCCACTCCAACACTACAATTACCCTTACAAGCACTTCTCACCCCACATACAATCTCTACTAGGCAGCCTAAGCCACTGGGTAGAGATACATTGGCTGTATCGTCCCCACTTCGGTCGGGATAGGCCTGTCCTGCAGGGGACACTCAAACGTTTGATGAGATGAGATGTGTAACACTCTCTCTCTCTCTCTCTCTCTCTCTCTCTCTCTTATATGCTACTCCTTCATTTTTCCCTTCCTCACCCCCCTATTCAAAACCCTTCAGAACCCCCCAATCCTCTCCCATCCTCCCCACGTCCTCTCCATCCCTTCTCCTTCTCTACTCCATTATTCTCCCTCAAACACTTTTCATCATCTTTAATGTATTTTTTGTCTGTAACTGATGGACTTCACTTCAACGTCAGAACCAACGTTTTAAAAATTTCTGTATTCCCTCGAATATTTTTGTTTTCTGTTCCTTTAGTTCTTACTTTGACCAAACTTATTTCTCCTTCTTTCTTCCTCTTTCCCTCCTTTCCTTTTCCCTTTTGCCTTTCATTCCTTCATCTTCCTACTGTCTCATTTACTCTGTCAATTACATTCATTATTATCTTCGTTTCTAATCCTGTCCCCCTTTCTCTTTCTAATCTCTCTTTTTCGTCTCCTTTCTTACCCATTTGCATTCACGCTTTCCTGCCTCTCTCCCTGTTCCTGCCTTTGTCCTTCTGTCCCTCTCCCCCTTCGCTCTCTTTCCTTCCTCCTGTCTCATCATACCTAATTGATCGGATTCAGTCATCAACTTGTGGAGGTGGTGACAGTGGTGGTGGTGATGATGATGATAGTGGGCGTTGTGGTGATAATGGGTGTATGTGGTGATGGTGGTGGTAGTGGTGACAGTGGTAGGGTTATGGTGACAATGGGCGTTTATGATGGTGGTGGTGGTGGTAGTGATGGTGGTGTTGGTGATAATGATATTGATGATAGTAGGGGTGGTGGTGATGGTGGTGATAATGGATGTGTGAGGTATTGGTGTTGGTGGTGATAGTGGGGGTAGTGGTGATGGTGATGGTTATTGCGGTGGGGTGATATTGGTGGTGGTGGGTGTGTTGGTTGTGGTTGTGACGGTGATACTTGTGGAATCTGTACGAATAGTGGTGATGATGGCAGTAACTGTGGTGGCGATGGGTGTTGTGAATGTGATGATGGTGATGGTTTTACTGATAGTACTTGTAAAGGTGGTGTGTGGTACGTTGGTGATGATTGCAATAGTGACGAATGTGGTGGTGATGACAGTTGCTGTTGATGTGATGCGATGTGTTGTTATTGTGTGATGAGATTATTGATGGTGGTAAAGCTGATATGATAGAGAATTTTATTGTTGATGGTAATGTCAGGGAGACAGTAGTGATAAATGTGATGATGCTGGTACCGCAGTGTGATGATAGTGGTGACAGTAAGGAATGATTATATCACCATGGAGCAGTGTCTCTCTGTCTGCATTAATCATTTCGTGTTAGTCAGTCTGTTTGTCTGTTTGTGTGTCTATTTGTACTAGTTTCCGTATTAATATCGATATGTTTTTCTGCCTGGGTTTATCAGTTTGTGCGCATCTCTCATTTTCAGTGCATTTGTCAGCATATATTAATCACTCTGTCTTTATTCTGTATGTATGTTTCTATCAGTCTGTCCGTCTGTATCTCAGTTATTCTGTCTGGGTGCATGTTGCAGTCTGTGCCTGTCATTCTTCTCATTCTTTCTCCATCTCTTTGTCAGTCTGTGCTTGTCTCTCTTTCTTTCTCTCTGTCTCATTCACTCTGTTCCTCTGTCAGTCTAATTCTCTCCCCCTGTATGTGTGTATCCATCTGAAGTGTTCATGATCCTATGAATAACTTTCCCCTTTTCACAAACCTTGCAGGCTAAAGTTTTAATGATGAATACAGATGGAGGAAAAGAATATTGTAATAATTTGTTGTCATATTCACTGAGGTTTGAAGATAGTAACTTTGATCTTATTTTCCGTTGAGATTGAAGTTCCTGTATTGGTGTGTCAATGGAGTCCAAACGGAAGAACACAGTAACAGAATTACAAGACTGTTGAAGCTGTTACAAGGGCGTCTGTGAACATCTTATCTATCCAGGGAGTCAGAAGCAGGGATAGCAAACAAGAAGGTTGCCAACTCCCCACCCACAAATCTCTAGTCAAAGTTGTCGGAAAAAGTAAGGACCACACGGTTTCATGTGAATGGGTGAAGGAAATAATCTATACAACACAATCTGTCAGAGAAAAGTAACATTTTGTGCATAACAATGTTGCACTGTTGCCGTGTCCTTCATAATCAAGAGAAATGCAACTGAGATAAATAACATTATGAGAGAAATACAACTAGGATAACTAACTTTATATTGCTCACTATAATGTTATTGTTGTCATTTAGGACTTTGCATCTCATAATGTGACGATACATTTGTCCTTTGTGAGCCAAATTAGAGAATCTGTCAAGAACTAAATGAATTATCTGCCTTTAGAAGGATACGTTCAGTTCATATCAATTTTGTATCATACATATATTTCTCAGTTTTACAGACCTCACACACACAAAAAAAAGACGAGAAATTGTACGTTGAGCTGCTGTATTTTCATTTGTATCATTTATTCAGTGTAATTTTATTCCCTAGATTACATCTTTGTGTTTGTGTCCCCAAAGCTAACTACTAATCTGAGTACATCCTCAGCGAAGGCTCAAGTGTATCAGAGATGATTTTTTTTTTTTTTGAGGGGGGGGGAAACGTCTAGGAAAATTCTGCAAAAATGGTAAATTATGGCAAATGATTTTGTTATATCTTATGTATTAAAACGTTATTGAAAAACCTTGGAGACTATTCAAACATGATAATCGTTTGTATTCAACAACTGTTAAAATAATTGGACATTAAGTAGACGGTGTGACTTACTTACCTTTTTGGGTTTTGGATGGGGTTTACATATATATACCTCCAGTTGTGAGGCAGCAGGGGCATGGCCAGGGGAGGTGGGGGAAGCAGAGCTTGAAAAAATGATGCTGGCCATGTGTGCTTACAGGTTTTCCTGTTAGCAATCCAGTAGAGGGTGTCATTATCTTCTAAATCATTTGTATATGTAGTTTTGGTGGGATTTTTTTAAAGACAAAGCATCATTCATGCATTATAGCTTAAAAAAAAATAGTAAAGTATGAGTTATTCACTGCTTCTAAAAACTTACCATACTCAGGATGCAATGAATATCACCATTATAATAGGATATATTATCAGTTTCACATGTCTGTGCTGGTGGACAGTAGGTTAACCCAAGTGCCATCCTACGGCATAATTAAATTCTAGGATAAATGTTAATTGATTTGGTATTATCAATTGATTGGTGTAGTATTATTACTAGATGCAGATTCGCTTTTCTTTTTTAACAGGAGACCACTTCCCGTTTTCTTATTTCTGCCACAGCTAAAAAAACAGCGTAGTAAATCATACTCAACTAAACAGATCTCTTCATTAAAATAGTCAGCCATATACAATTCTCAAACGGTAGTTACGTTATGGTACTGCAGTCAGTTTTTTGTGTTTCCATCAGAGACTAAAACTAGTGCTTCCGTGAAGCAAATTATTTAGAAGTTTTTCTTTGGTGTAAGTGCTTATCTTACTCCTACACGCATACTGTCTATTATTTCCTTGTCTGTTGGAAAAAGTGTTGCATTTCATATTTTGTGTAGGTTATGATAACTAGCTTATCAATCCTTCAGCCCGAGGACGTTACTACACCCGTGTGAGAAAGCCTGAGGTTCTTAAATGTTATTTCGTTTTTTTTTTTTCCTGTCACTCAATCTGTCAGCAAGATTATGGGAAAACTATTGGATGGAACTGCATCAAATTTTGCGTAAAGACTGCGGATATTTAAAAAGAACAGGGGATTAATATCTGTCCGAAAATGGCCATAGGTTATAGGACAAGCTTATGATCAACTTAAACACTGATCCAATTATAATCAAACTTGGGGGATGGGTTGAGGGACAGGAAAGGATGGAGTGATTAGGTTTCGAGACCAGTCAGACATAGGCAGAGGCTACAGAGGAAGGTCAAAGGTTTGGCTTTTTATTTCAAGTAGGTTTGACATGATGTGGTTTGATATGATTAGAATCAAACTTGATGGAGGAGTTTAAGGTAGGTCATAATTTAATCTATTTTCAGAACAGTACGTCAAAGATCAAGGTCACAGGATAAAGTCAACTAAACACTTCTGATATGATGTGAACCAAACATAGTGACTGGGCTAAGGTTCAGGTTAGTGTGATGTAATTTGATTTTGAGAGGAATCAAAAGCCAAGGGCACAAGGCAGGGCCAAATGATCCACCTTAGGGCTCTTCCACACAATCAGTTGGGCATCTGTCATGTTTTTTTTTTTTTTTTGTTCTACAGATGAACAGAGGAAGGAAAAACAAATTATATTAAAAAAAATAATCCATACACAAGGTTACAGGTGTCCTCCATTCATAAAAAATAATCTGTTACAGCTGGACGTAAACTGCTGTAGGTTGAAGTTTGATGGGAAACTATTCTGGGATGTGATTTCCATAGAGATAAGGTTCGGGAAATAAAAGAATTTTGATAGGTAGAGGTTCTGCAATATGGCAATGTGACAGTTTTGTAATAAGCGCGATTCCAGCACATTACTCATGAGTTTCGAAGCTTGGTGATGATCAGGTTATTAACAGTAGGTCAGAATCGGGGAAGGTTACCACGCCTGCACGATTTTTCTCCAGCATCTTATCGTACTCCAAATCCACAGGTGTCCACTGGGAGTGTGAACAGGCTATTAGACCGAATGAATGGCGCTGGTGTTGCGGTGTGTGAGTGCTTCTTGTTTGTCGTTTATTTTTGCCGTCTCCAACCAATTTTATTGAGCTTAGGAGGATAGACTTTTTGAACTGGGTGGATTGAGTAGAACCTTCATGAACCTACATCACTACCAGACTGCATTCCTTATATGAATAAAGTCGTCTACTGGTAACAAGAATTGAATTAGAACGACATCCTTTGGGTGAAGAGGTTAACACTGGGATTTCGGCGAGTCACTCTGCTAAATATAGTAACCTGAAGGTTTGAGAACAGTGTTGCCTCCACAGAATACGATCGCTCCAAGTAGCAAGTGAACGCAAGGGTTCTCGCGACCATGAGAGTCTTAACAGCTGCATCAGTTTCATAGCCATTTTTACCACCAAACGAAGCTAGCCGAAGTGCACTCAGACTGACACCCTTCATTGTCTGGTTTATCCTACTTCCCTCCCCGTCCCTCCTTTTTCGTTACTTTTTCTTTTTTTTCCTTTTTAATGTGCCTAGGCGTCCGTTGTCGGTACTCGGAGATAATGGAATGAGTGAGTAAGTACCTTCCGTCCATTCATCGTGACCCCCGCTCTCTCCCTACTTCTGGACTGCTCTTTCCCCCTCCCAGATTTTTGATCCCCTGCAATTCCTACTCCCACTCCTACGCTTCATTCCCTATCCCTTCGTTATTTCCAGATCCCTCTTGCTTGGCTCCTGCATTTCGGTGCCCCGTAGTTCCCCCACTCATAATCATCGCTTCTACACCCCATGTCCAGTCTTTCCTCCCCGGCCCCAATCTCTGCATAACCCATTCCCCCCTCCCCTGTTATAGACTCTAGAATTTTCTCTCTCCTTTCTATCCATATCTACATCCCGCTATCCCCTCCTCTTTCCTCTTACCTTCTTTCCACTTCTGGATTATCCATTTATCTCAACCGCTTTTAAGACCCTCAATCTCTCTCCCCTCTTCTCCACCCCATTCCCACTACTAAATCCTTCATTCATCCCTCCCATCTTCTAGGTCCCCAGTTCCCACTACCCCCTTAGAACTCACCCCAGTAATTTGTCTCCCTCTTCTTGATTCTCCAATACCCCCTTCCTCGATTCTATTTGTCCCTCACCCGGTTTCCCTCCCACCTCTGTAATCCCCAGTTTCCCCTCCCCCACACCCCCATGTCCTTCTCAGGGGGAACTGGTGGTGTAATGGTAAACGTATCCAGCCCACAACTTGAAAAAACCAAGCTTAGGACCCGGGCTGGTCTTTCTCTGAGACAGTTTTGTTTCCCCTGTGTCCCTGTTCATCCACTTGTTTTATATATATATATATATATATATATATATATATATATATATATTCCGTTTTGTATTATGGGTAAGATTGTGGCTGTTAAAACTGATTTCGACCTTAATAATCCTCATGCAGGAGACAGTCATTATTCTTAATGCCGTATGCAGTTACCAGACCATATAATAAATCACCTCTCAGGAGACCTTAAGTAGTCAAGAAGTTAATAAGTCCTTTACTATGATCACTATACGTTACTTCACCTGTGTTCGCGAAGTGACAGCGGGAGTTAGGTGTTGATCCGAGCTCCCGAACGTGTGTTATAATAAGTTAAACTGTCTTTATCCGATTTTACACAAACTTAATCGAAGAGTTAAGGGTCAGCCAATATGTATACCTAATGTTTTTAGAACAATAGGTAAAAGGTCGGGGACACAGGACTAGATCATATTTTAGCTTTGAAAAAACAGTTTAAACAGTTTTTATCCATAAGGCAACGCTTTGAGAAGAGTTGAAGGTAGGGCACGAATGAACGGGTTCAAGTTTGAAAACAGTCAGTCAGTGGTAAAGTCACAGAAAATGTTAAAGACCAAAATCACCGGGTGAGATCAACTCAAACAGTTATGATTTGATTGAATAAAAATGACAGATGGGTTAAGTGTCAGGCAAGAATGAAGGTATTCAGTTTTGAGAGTAATCAGTCAGGTGTCAAAGTCGCATGGCAAGGTCAGAGGTCGACCCCTGTGTCTGTGAATGAACCAACTAAAAAAAAAAAAAAAAAAAAAGAGAGAGAGAGAGAGAGAGAGAGAGAGAGAGAGAGAGAGAGAGAGAGAGAGAGAGAGAGAGAGAGAGAGAGAGAGAGAGAGAGAGAGAGAGAGAGAGAGAGAGAGAAAGAAAAGAAAAATGCTGTAATTTCGATCGAATTTTGTGAATGACTTGTGGACCACCCGATGTGTTGACCACTTATTTTTCAAAAGTATAGGTAGGCTCAAACGTACAGATATGACAGTGATAGGTGGATGTGTAGCCACTCCTTGAATGCGAGGCTAGGGGGGTGGGCTAGGTTTGCGACTGAAGAGATGAGAAGAAGGATAGTACTGGAGTATATCATTGCAGTGATTAGGAGGGGTAGATTGAGATGGTTTGGGTATGTGGAGAGGATGGAGGATGGCAGTTGGGTGCGGAAAGAGAGAATTGTGAACGCTGGGGGAAGGGTTGCGAGAGGCAGACCGAAAAAGACTTGGCACGAGGTCAAAGAGTGTGACCTCAGGGATAAGGAACTTAATAGGGAGGCTGCCAGAGATCAAGCAGCCTGGAGAATCACCATTAGGTGGCCAAAGCCGATGCATGCAAGCATGTTGGAGTCATTATAAACGATAGGACGATACGATAGGTCAGTGGTCAAGGTCACATAGCAAGGTCAGTAAAAACAGTTATTATCCGTTTTAAATATTTGACTAACTTTTGTGAAAGGAATCAGGTTAGAACAAGGGTAAAGAGATCGATTTTAACAATTGTCATAAGTTAGGGTCACAGGAAAAGGTCAAAGGTCAGAGTCACAGGGCAGAGTCAGATATTCAGCCCTTGTACCAGATGAGCGGGTGCTGCACTGGCTGAATGCTTCTTGTTTCAGTTTTCCCATCTCCAGACGGTTCTGTTTTTGCTAGGGCCAGGCGATTTGATGTGTGGCATTGTCTGACGATTTTACTCTTGCCACTGACAGACGATTTTATTTCTGTTTTTAGCGGACGATTTAATTTGTTTAGGGCAGGCCTCGGGAAAGGAAGGAGTTAAAGAAACAGCTCGCCCTAAAATATTACGCTGTTTGGATCAGTGGTTATCGCTTTCACACACACACACACACACACACACACACACACACACACACACACACACATACAGAGGCAGTCATTACAACACTTCCACTTTCACGTGCATTTGAGACTTAACTCTCTGATTCGTGCTTGGCCAGCATAAGGTCCTACACTGCTTTGGACCCTTACGTTTGACGCGGGTACACTCAGTGATCATGTGTAGGGGTTGCATTCCCGTGGGTTTAACAGGCTTTCATAACCCTATTATCTATCTACTGTATCTATCTATCTATTGCCAGACACCTTAATCCCGTAAAGGGTGGCCTTGTTTATCTTTTATAACCCCATCCATTTACAGATTGAACAACCATGGAGACATGACACATCCCTGTTTCAGTCCAACATTCAGACAGAAAAATTCACTTAGTTCGCTATCCACAAGCACTGCAGCCTTAGCGCCCTCATACCGTACATATTCTTCACGGCATTCAACAACTTCCCCTTTACTATATATATTCATAATATTTTCCACGTCCCATGTCTATCCACTCTGTCATATGCTTTCTCCAAATCCATGACGACCGCATACAACTTCTTTCCCTTTTCTAGAAACTTTTCCATTAAAGACCTCAAGATGAATACCTGATCTACACCTCTTCCTTTCATAAAACCATCCTCTTCTTCTACATCTAATTCCTCTGTTATTTCCCTATCTCTGTCGGTAAGTATCCTACCATACACTTTTCGTATTACACTAAGCAGAATCATGCCCCTCTGATTACCACACGCTTCTTTTCCCCTTTTTCCTTTGTACAGGGGAATAATTATACCAGACTTCCAATCCTCCGGGACTCTACTTCACTACAACGAATAAAATTCTCTTGGTTGAACAATATCTTTCGGTGTTAGCTTAGAAATTGTCCTAGGTGTACCAGTAGCAAAGAAAAGTTTACTGAAGATAATTAAATTGCCTATGAGTACTAGAATTTTTCTCAGATGTTCAGTATCTGCAGGAGTTAGAATACAGTACCTACTGTATGTTCAACAACCGCAGAGAAAAGTTCATCTACTCTTCTGTATATTTTGCTTATACATCAACTGCCATACATCGGCATCTGCAATCCTAGAGCATTTTTTTTATTCATTCCTGCTAACTAGATCTTGTTATTAATCTTTGTAACGATTTCTATAAATGATGGTGTTAAAAAAAAAAAAAAAAAAAAGCTGTATCTAGGCCATCCAGTTAGAAATATCAAAGAAAATCGTTCGATAGTCGAAAGTAGAGTAAGAACAGATATCATCGGATGGAAGGGGTTTATATTGTCCTGTGTGCTGGGTTTATATTGTCTTGTGTGCTGGGTTTATATTGTCTTGTGTGCTAGGTTTATATTGACTTGTGTGCTGGATTTATATTGACTTGTGTGCTAGGTTTATATTGACTTGTGTGCTAGGTTTATATTGACTTGTGTGCTGGGTTTATATTGTCTTGTGTGCTGGGTTTATATTGTCTTGTGTGCTGGGTTTATATTGACTTGTGTGCTGGGTTTATATTGACTTGTGTGCTGGGTTTATATTGACTTGTGTGCTGGGTTTATATTGACTTGTGTGCTGGGTTTATATTGTCTTGTGTGCTGGGTTTATATTGACTTGTGTGCTATGTTTATATCGTCTTGTGGACTAGGTTTATGTCGTCTTGTGTGCTACATTTATATTGTCTTGTGTGCTTCGTTTATATTATCTTGTGTGCTAGGTTTATATTGTCTTGTGTGTTGTATAAGTATCGTTAATATTGACATAGTTTCTGTAAAGAATCATCATCATCATCATTATCCTCCTCCTCCTCTTCATTCTCCCCCGCCTAATGTTGGGTTGAGGTAGGATCCAGAATCAAAGAGAAATTGCGACAGTGGAAAAACTATCAGCAGTATGCCTAGTGAAATAGTCATCATCATCATCATCATCATCATCATCATCATCGTCATTGTGTCACCGTCATTCTCATCATTAAGCACGGAAATATGCCAGTAATTATAGTTACAGTGAATTTACGAGAAGGAAATGATGTTACGTTATGAAAATTATGCTTTAGCAGGATAAAACGGTTATGGTGGTAGGAAAGACTTGGTTGGAAATTAAGAGTCGGTGACAATGAATATATTACACAAATGAAGTTGCAGCAGCGAAATTTCTATCCATAATGGAGTCATGATAAGGAACTGCAGCCTCGGTATTATGGCGATGATGAAGTTACGTTGGCGAAATCCTGTTGATTTTGGTGACTGATAGGTGTTGCAAACAAACTTTTGGAGATGGTGGTGGTGGTGGGAGGATGTAGGAGTGGTTGGAATTGTGGTGGTGTGGTGGTGGAAGGATGTAGGAGTGGTTGGAATTGTGGTGGTGTGGTGGTGGGAGGATGTAGGAGTGGTTGGAATTGTGGTGGTGTGGTGGTGGGAGGATGTAGGAGTGGTTGGAATTGTGGTGGTGTGGTGGTGGGAGGATGTAGGAGTATTTGGACTGGTGGTGGTGGTGGTGCATGGAGAGTGTTGGAATGGTTGGCATTGTGGTGGTGTGGTGGTAGGAGGGTGTAGGAGTGCTTGGAATGATGGTAGTGGCGGTGGTGGCTGTGGTGGTAGAGATGATTGAGCTTATGTCTTCTGTTGATAGTATAAAATTATCATGATATCATTATTATTGATAACGTGACTGGATGGGCACTCAGTGGAGTGCATCTCTCCGACAAGGGCAAAGTAATTTCCGAATCACTTTTCATAATGGGTTAGGTTTTGTCATCGCTGGTTAGGGTTTCACAAAAAAAATGTTCCCCGTATCCAGAATTTGTAATTCGATCAGGATCGGTCCCAAAAGTTGATCGATTGTTCCCTGGGACATGGGCTATCTACCCACCAAATCTGGTCCAAATCTCTCTTTTAGCTTTTGAGTAATCCTTCTAACAGACAAACAAACTAACAAATAAATAGGGATGCAAACATTCTCTCCTTGTCGGAGAGAATAATAATAATAATAATAATAATAATACATCCATCCATCCAATCTTATGCCGCCCCATGAGGAGCGTAGGATCCCGGGGCTAGGCAAGTTGGTCCTGACATTTAAGATGAGAGTGACCAGCTTCACTCATCCCTGAGTGGCATTACGTGAGCAATAAACCCCCACCCACCCCTTGAATATAAATCTATACAGGCTCATCCGATTGGAGCGCCTTAATTACCCACTAAACCACCAGGTGCCATAGTAATAATAATAATAATGATAATATTAATAATAATAATAATGATGATGATGATGATGATGATAACAACAACAACTAGAAAGCACTCAGAGAGAGCATACCTCCGCCAATGCCATTGCCATTACAAAGGATCCGGACTTGGATCCGTGGATATAATATCCGGGTCCTGATCCTGATCCGGATCTGCTTTAAAATTTAATAAATTCTTTCTTGGTTCATGGCCCACATTTCCACAAAATTTCATTGAAAGTCATTAAGAACTTTTGGAGATATTGTGCGGGATACTCCGGATCCGGATCCGGATGCGCCCGCAAATTTAATCACTTCCTCCTTGGCCCATGGGCCACCCTCCTACAAAATTTCGTCAAAATCCGTTCATAACGTTATAAGTAATCCTGCTAACAAACAGACAGACAAACAGACCAACAAACCAATGCTGGGTAAAATATAATCTCCTTGGCGGAGGTAATAATAATAATAATAATAATAATGATAATAATAATATTAATAACAATAATGTGTTATTACTGTCACTATGATTATGATGGTAATAATAGTAGTAGCGCTGGTGGTAGTGGTGGTGGAGGTAGTGATGGCAGGAGGCCGTAACGGTTGTGGTGGTAGTAGCGATGGTAGTTGTGGTGAGCGTGACGATATTGGTGGTACTGGTGACAATAATGGTGGTAATCGAGGTAATAGTGGTAGCGGCAGTAAGGGTAGTAGTGGTTTAGGTGTTGGTGCCAATAATGGTAGAGATAGTATGACGCTGGGATGGTAGGAGGTGTGATGGAAGTGATGGTGAACGTGATGATATTGGTGATAGTAGTGGGAGGACATAGTTCTGGTAGCAATGGTAGTGGTGGCGATAGTTATGACGGTGCGTGGTAGTCGTAGTGGTGGAAGTGATGCCAGGACGTATTAGTGGTAGTCGTGATGATGACAGTGGTAGTGGTGGCAGAGGTGTTATGGATGGTAATGGTGGTTCTGGTGGTAGGACATAGTTGTGATGATATGCAGTAAAGGTGGTTGTGGTGGTTGTTGGGTGGTGATGGGTCAGGTCTTTTGAGGGCGCTGCTGATGGGGGTGGTGGTCTTGGCTATGGTGGTGGTGGTAATGGTGGTGTGGTGAAGTAGTAATGGAGGTGTGGTGTAGTGGTAATGCTGGTGTGGTGAAGCAGTAATGGTGGTGTGGTGAAGGTGGTAGTGATGATGGTAGTAGTGGTAGGGTATTGCAGTGGTGGTGTGGGGGTCGTGATGGATAGGGTCGTTTGGAGTTTTGGTGGCTGGCGCTGGTGGTGGAGGTCGTGGATGTTTTTGTTAATGCCGCGAGGGAGTGGGTGGGGAGACTTGAGGGTGGAGGGAAAGTTGGGAGAGGGTGGGGGAGAAGTGAGGGTGGGGGAAAGTTGGGAGTGGGTGGGAGGAGAATGGTAGGTGGGGGGAAAGTTGAGGGAGGGTGTGGGAGAAGTGAGTGTGGGGAATAGTTGGAAGTGGATGGAGGAAGAGAAGGGTAGGGGATGATGAAGGCAGGGGAAACTTTGTACAGAGGAAAATGTTTGGGGGTGGGGGGTGGGATATTAGTGTGGGGAAGCAACGATAGACAGGGTGATTGAGAGAAGGGGATATGGGTGTGGGGAGTTCCGGAGGTGGGAGATGATGGGGTTAGGGGTAAAATGAAGATGAGGGGAATGGGAAGGAGCGCTAGAGACTGGGGTATGGGTGGTGGGAAAAGATAGATACGGAGTACGGGGTTCGATGGGGGATAGAAACGAGGATAGGGGAAAATGGGGGGATGTAGGGAAGGTTTAAACTGAGGTGATGGGAGGGCAAAAGTGGGAGTAGGGAACAGAAATGGGGATAGAGTGGAGAGAAATGGGATGGAAGATGTATGGAAATGGGAGGAGGGAGACGGATACGCCCTTTCCTGCGTTGGATAGTAACCATTACAACCAGTAAATATACCTTTGGTGATGTAGTGGGTTTAATCGCTCGTACCGGATATGACCAATTACGGGTAGAGTCCAAGAGATGGTTGTATTTCATCGCCCACACAATGCCGCTCAGGTGTTAGCGTCTGGTCTCTCACTTTATGATTTTGAACTGAGTAGCCTATCCCCAGGCCCCTACGCCCCTTATGGGGCAGCATAGCTAGGTGTAAGGTAATAAAAAAAAGGATAAAGAAAAAAGTTATCGAGAGAGAATGGATGATTACAATAATAATCAATCAAGTGCTTTGATTACACTAATCATTCAAGTGCTCCCTTGGGTACTTTTTCTTTTCGTTTCCGTTTTTAGCAACGTGTATGGTCACACACACAGAAAGTGCTGGAGAGTGCAACACACGCGCCCACCAGTTGGTGTAAGGGTCGAACATTTGACTTTGCCGTGTGACTTTGAATTTCAGTCAGTTGCTCTCAAAATAGATTTATTTCACTCTTGGCACACCCTTGAGATCAGATCAAAACTGTTTGGATGATCTTGTCCTGTGACCCTGGCCGTTGATTAACTGTTCTCAACATCGAATCGTACATCGTTCTTTTAGCCTGAACCCTACTACACTTTTGGTCTACATTGGATAAAATCTGTTTACGCTAACCTTATTTTATGAACTTGACCCTTGACCTATTTTAAAAAAGTACCGTAGGTCAACCCCTTGTTTACACAAGACACGGGATAAACTTGGCTCAGTCACTTTGCCTTGACCCTTTGATTGATTCTTCTCAGTATCCAACCTATCCACCAAGTTTGGACTGAATCAGATCAAAATTGTGACGACCTATTGTTCTATAAAACAACTGGTCAATTTCCATGCAGTCTGCCTACGATTACATCAAATTTGGTTACAATCGGATAAAAACAGTTTGAGGTATTTTGCTCACACACACACACACACACACACACACACACACACACACACACACACACACACACAGGTGCATAAAAACATATTACCCACCCTTCTTTCGCGAGTGAAGGTATTAAAACTGCTTTTGTGCCTGTCAGCAACTTTACTACGATGTTGTATTTATTATTCGAGAGAGCAAAGCTAATGAGAACACTGTGCTAAACGTAGGTAGGTGGTTGGTGGTTAGTAACTCTGTGAGGGGGGGGGGGGAGACGCCCAATTTGGTAGTAAAGCTCACCAGCAAAACCATGTAATCTCAGAAGCTGTAAACTATAATGCTACAGAGGGACGACGTACATATTGGAAAGTCTGTAGAAAAGAAATAAGCGTTACTCAAGTGACTTCTAAAAATGAACCACCATATTGCTGAAAGGGAAAAAAAAAGAAAGATTCAACACCAAGACCGTATTAATCTCGGAAATTATTAAAGTAAGCTTATTCACTCGGAGATGGGTTTATACTTTCAAGTGTGGACGCCTTTGTTTTTTTTTTTATAACTATTTCTCTCCTGCTGTGTATAGGAAATTTTATTCGCATAGGGATAAATTTTGTAACCTGAAGGGTTTGGTATAGCCTTATTTCCTGGTGGTTTTAAACTAGATATTATTATTGTACAGACGATGGATAAAGGAAGGGGAAAAAAAAAAAGTCTGTCTGTCTGTCTGTCTGTATGTCTCTCTTTAATTTGACTGGACAGTTTAGGTGTACCCTACTCACTGAGGCAACCAGCGTCTTCTAAATGCAAATTGTCCAAGCCAGATGTAAGGGTTCACTGATAGGTAAAGATAATTCACGAGAGAGAGAGAGAGAGAGAGAGAGAGAGAGAGAGAGAGAGAGAGAGAAATTTCTTGTTCTATTATAGCTATAGCATAGATAGAGTACTCCTAGTATGAAAAGAAAAGTTACCATAATCTGATATTTTCCTTCATTTGTACGATGGCCTCTGTGTTCCTTGTTTTTCGTAGTCAGTTATACACCGGTAAAATTTAGGAGTTTGTGTGCAGCTGTGGCTGATTATGTCTTTCCGATGAAATACTCGTCTTTCGTATTAAACTCTTCCTTCTTTAGCACTATTTTATTCAGCTTGAGTCGTTGAGAATAGGACGGGTTGGATACAGACTTCCTTTGCTCCTTCGGAGCCACAGAACCTTCCTAAGCTTGATATAGTTGGTCTGTTGGCAGCATAAATAAAGGTAAAGAAAAAACTACGACCCCGGATTCAGAGGGTTAACCTTTTCGATACTGTGGCGTCTATTTACGAGGGGGCATACCTACTACGACAGACGGTTTTATTTACCTTAGATCGTCTTAAGCTTAAGCCACTTACTATGATGAGGCCATTTTTTATTTTTTTTTTATTATTATTCTTCCAGACCACCTCATTCAGCTAGGGTAACTGTTATTGTATGGATTAAAATCAGTGGTATCTACAGCAATATATCCAATTCAGAAAGTATATTCCTAATTCGAGATAACAAGATTAGGGTAAAAAAAAAAAAATTTTGAATGGGTTAAGAGATTCAAAAAACAAAATTAGGTCAGATTCTCTGCCTAAGCGGACTAGAACACCTTTTAACCCCCTCGCTAGTATGAGGTTGATTTAGCTCTTCATACTACCAGACGATTTGTTTAGTGTAGGAGAGACTTTTCGAAGGGGAGAGGGTAGGTATTCCCATCATTAACCCCTTCACTACAAGGAATACTAACCAGAGCTGCATGAAATAGCCTGAAGGTAATTTAGATTAAGCATTTCACTGGCAAGAACAGAAATTAACATGTTATAGTTCTTAAGAGGTTAATTGGATTAAGAACTTTATTTTTTTTTTCCTTTTAACTCATTCGGTTTATTTTGACCGATAACGTGAATTAAAAGCATTTAGAGATTTTTTTTTCCTGTTTCCCTCCCTCTTCTGTCTTTGATTCTCACTTTATCTTTTCCAAAATACTTTACCCCTTCACTCCAATGGCGTATTTTGCATTTCCTTTGCTTCCTTAAGGCGATTTCGTGTAGCTTGGGTGAGGCTTTACGAACTGAAGGGCTTAGATATTAACTCGTTTGAAGCTGCAGTATTAAAGATCTGTCTTAAGCTGCATTTCATCTAGAGATAGCCAGAATTAACCAAAAAAAAAAAAAGTCATCCAGACTAACGCTCTAGCTGCGATGTATTTCTCATATGAATAGAACCGTCTGGGGTTAGCTAAATTAGAATTCAAATTTCTTACTTCTGGACCAGAGTGAAAATTAAGACAGTTTTCAACCATTCATGCCTGTGTAGGTTTCTGTGAGTTGGCTACCACTCCACTAAGGCTGGTTTCTTTAAGCCTAATATAAATGCCTGTTGGTTGCACGAATACTGTACGGGATCATATTCTTTTTACACTAACTTGGCCCAGATATCCGTCGTATTTCCATTTCACGTTTGTTAGCGTCAGAAAATGTTAGCACCAGAAAAAGACAATACTGCAGCCTTACATCCTTTTCGCAGCACTTCTTGATGACTAGCATCATATTCTAGTGCTAATATGTTGCTGCAATTCAGCATTCAAGAGGAGAGATGGCAATTTTGGGCCAAATTAAAAACGGTATGGTTGTTCGCGACCTTAGGGTTTAACTCCTCGTCATGATCTATTTTTATTTTTATATTCTACCCGCCTCCTGCCAGATTTATTAAGTTTACAAAGGACCTACTGCACTGAAGGGAATAGTTAAGGCAGTGTCTAATTCCTACTAAGCTGGGAAAGATTGTTTATAGATACTAAGAATAAATTTTAAAAGATAACATTGGGAAGGAGTGAAGTTATATGTAAAATAGAGAGTCAGCAGAGATGGATTTGGCCTGAGCCGAATAAAATCACCTTAAGCTAGCCATAATGGAGGCCAGAAGTTTGAGGTATTTTGAAAATGATGGCTGCCCCAAATTTCGGAGACTGGAAAAATCGTTGTTGATGGGTTTTAGGAAGGGATGATGAGAGATTTGCATGTGTGGGGTGGGATGAGAGAGAGAGAGAGAGAGAGAGAGAGAGAGAGACACGCACACACACACACACACACACACACACACACACACACATACTAACAATGCAATTAGTCGGCTCAATAGTTCTTTCTGTCACTGTCAGTTATTTGTGCAGTATGTATTTTTCATTGCCTGAGAACGACTCCGACACACACACATATATATTAATGTGAGAGAGAGAGAGAGAGAGAGAGAGAGAGAGAGAGAGAGAGAGAGAGAGAGAGAGAGAGAGAGAGAGAGAGAGAGATACTGGCAGCAGGATAAATAAGCCATTAATATACAATCGTGAGCCACATTTCGAGCTTCAATCCTGCCCCTGTCTGGAGAGATGTCATGGGCAGGATGTCACACCGAATGAAACCTTGATGTCCAGTGTTAACTGGTTGTTCGAAGCTTTGTTTGCCTAAACGAAGAGCAATTCGCGATGACGCTGTGAATCGTATAGTTAGAAAAGCTTCGAACACTGGAGAACTGGTTTTGGCTGGATATGAAACTGTAGCTCGACTCCCCTCCAGCCGGTGGTGAAATTGTAGGGTGAGTTGAAATTATAATCCGTGAGTGTACAGTTCGACTTACTGGAACGTAATGCGGTTAACCAGCGGGATTGAATCAGTGATGCATATCGTGAATCTCGCGCGGAGATGATGTTTCAAAACACTTGACGGTGAAGTGCAATATTACCTTGACGTTTGTAGGGTAGACTTAACAGTACCATGACTTTTATAATAATAATAATAATGATAATTATTATTATTATTATTATTATTATTATTACCTGCCAAGGCTGTTTATTTCGCTTTGGATTTTCACTTGAAAGAGATAATTACAGTTTGCTTTAACCCTATAACTACTAGGAGCATCTCCTAAAAAGAAGAAAATTTAATCCTGACAAGAATAAACTAAACAGACGCTACCATTGAAGGAGTTTAATGACCCATATTCATTCGACAGGCATTCATCTAAACCTTGTTTTTTTCAGGCCATCAAGGGATCACATATGGAGGTGGATCGAAGGGAACCGAGGCTTGGTGAGTAGTTCCATCTGTAAGTAGTTAGCATTTTAAACTGAGTGCACCAAGGTATGAGAAAGCTCTTAGTTTCTGACAGACATTTATGGAATATCTGTGATTGTTGAATGTAATCAGGCTCCTTCCGACAGTACAGAGTGTAGTTTAGTCAGCAAACACGTGTTCTGTCATCATCACTTGCTTCTGAAATATCTTTCCAGAATTAGGGAGTTGGCCCACACCTTCGTGCTCTCAGTTCAAACATTAAGGCCAGGTCGTTTTTTTTTATTCATATATTTTTAATAAATAGCAGGTAAATCACAAACTCTTTTTTCTATTAAAGTTTCACTACTACCTTCAAAGTTGATTTACAGCTTCGCAAAAATTGTCTGGAAAATAATTATAATATAATTTATAGTATTAGAGTACATCCCAGAACTGCCTGAGTCAGTTTATTTTTACAAACTGTGTTATTTTACTTTTGATAGAAATTCAGTCAAACTCTCTGTATGTCTCAGGCATTCCATTTTTTAAAAATATCACCAGTGAGATAATTCGTTACTGAGTGATAAACAGCCATACTCTTCTTTTGAATTCCAGATATCTCGATTAATTTTGTTAGGTCTTGTTCATGTTTGCAGGATTTTTATGGGGGTCGTTAAAACCAAGATACGTGACAAACTGCAATAAGTAAATTATTTCAAACAACTTTGACGAGGGAGAGTCGGTAGTTCAGTAACAATATCTCATGTACTTTATGGTACGGGGTGTGGGAGAACGATCAACGTAGTTTATTTCGTACTTTTGTGTTTCACATTAAACTGACCATTCCTAATGATCTGAATATTTTAACTGATAATATGAGGGTTTAGACTAATATAAGACTTACTTGTAAGGGGAAATGTTCAAGGGAAGACGAAACCAAAATAAATTATTAGGTACCCGTCTAGCATCCAAGATATTACTAAGTGATTAATAACCCATAATCCCCAGGGGAATGTCATGTGATGACGAGAGGAACGTTCGGGGGGTATGTCATCTGGCACGAGGGATTTTCAGTGTGAGTGACATTTGGTGGTCGAGCCATCAGTAACAACCCACGCCACACCAGCCACAGCTAACTGAATTTGCTGCAGCTGTCACCAGAGCAGGTCACTCTATTCCCCTCACACCAAAGCCGTTTTTGTTTCGCTACATATTGCTAAGCGCAGTTATTCGCGTAAAAATCCTGCGTATTTCACCTGTCGTCGTAGTGATAATAAGGAAGGTAAAATTTACTTCCTTCTAACTACTTTTACAGGATAAACTGAACTTTATCAAGGATATCTTAGTTATCTAAATAACTCTTCATTTCATGGAATAATTGCTGGTTAGAGATGAGCAGTTTTTGCGGCACCCAGAGGGGCGGCCAAATACAGTGTATGTCCCTCACTGTGTCACTGACTCATTCACTAAGCCTCTGTACCGTTTTTAAGGATGGTTTCCAGGCCTTTTGGGGGGTGTCAAAGGATGGAGGGTACAGAGAGAGAGATACACAGTAAAGAGTTCTTATTAACCACGTACCTGCGTCATGTCAGAATAGCAGCACATGGGACACAGGAGGATAGAGGAGCCATTCCATACATGCATCTTTACGTACAGTACATATGCATTCAGAGAAAGAAGTACGAAAGCTATAGTTGACCTCATACCTGCACTATGCCTGACTGCGTATTTTTGTTATTCAAGTACACTTAGTCATTCAAATATGTTGGCAGCGTCGGAACAAGTTCAGCGAGAAATGACTATGCAGCGTCGCGCCTTCTCTCGAGAATAAATGAAACTATTCGGTTGATCAAAGCATACAGTTATCTGAAAAGCCGTGTTTTGATTTTAAGTCAACCTATACCTAACTGAGACTACGGCTGTTCAAGTCCAGGTTACAGATATTTTTATGAATGGAGGACACCTGTAATCTGGTGTATGGATTAGTTTTTTTATTCATTTGTTTTTCCTTCCTCTGTTCTGTTATTAAAAAGAAACAACTTAGGGCTAACCTAACGTTAGCTGTAGCATAATACCTTATTATGCTTAGGAGGATGAGGAAGGTGTAACGTTGCTAAGTCTTTTCTCGAGGCACTCGATCCGACGTTGCCAACTTGACCGGATGACCAAGTATATCAGGAAAAAAAAATTGCTGCCGGACTAGCCGTAAATATGGGACAGAGGTACTGGGCAGAGCACTGAGCAGTTACCTGTACTGGGACGGACTGTGAACCACAAAGGTGTCATTTTAGAGCTTGATTGGTATGTTATTATTTATTTTCCCTTAGAATACTGCAGGGTTAGGTGCGGTTATTAAAAATATCATTTGTCATGTTTGCAATAAGGCCAGGAGAACACTCTGTATCCCACACCTGGAGCATAAGAACTAATTGTTCCTTTGGGAGGATACTTTACCGTGAATGTGATGAAGCTGTGTAACAGTTGGTCAGTCAGAAATCCTTATGGGTATCCCTGCAAGTGCATTATAAAATACAAAACTTTCATAACTCTGCAATGTGTTCACTTAGCTTTCAAATGGCGTATCTTTGAGAACAACTTAATTTAGTAATTATCCAGCCGAAAAGGGCCTGAAGGTTGCAAAGGTAAGTTGTGAAGGTAGAATATTAATACCTTTCACCGTATTTTAACACACATTTCCTCTGATTTATCGATAAAAACCCTTTGCACTTCTGGGACTCAAATTTGATGGTTAAACGGGGTAGCTCTTCACGTAAACCGCAATAAATATTTAAAACGGGGTTCGTTTTACTCATAAATATTGCTGTGTCAGCTTAGGATATGTGGACATATAATAAACGAACAGGAAATTTCTTTAAAGTGCTCTTGCAAAAGAAGCATTGATAATCAGGCAATAAACAACTACACTTGTCAGGTAATTTTTGAAATGGCATTAGGCGAAGTTATCAAGCTATGAGATCATCTTCCGAGTCTTTCCGGAGAGTAAATCACTTCAGCCTGTCGGATATCGCATAGTGGTTCGTCGGAAAGTAATCGGAATACATTGTGGTAAATGCATACGCGGTATAATGGATGAGAGCTTTATTTAAATTACGTCCCTGTTATTTAAATCACAGCTAGCTTCGAATGTTGGTCGTGTTTGGTTGTTATGATTCTGTAAGGGTGCGGCCACACTTGCCCGAAACATGTGATCGACAAGATGAAACGAAGCACCGGGTGAGAGCCGCTGCATGGGTCTGAACGTTGGACGGACTTCCGAGCCTCATTTCATCTTGTCTTTTGCATGACTGGAGTGGGTGTGGCCGCATGCTAAGATGACCGATGAGACACCAACGTCAGTAGCATCAGTAAAAGTAATTAAGATATGGAAGGATAAAATAAAACTGTTTCTATGTTTCCGATAGATCCAACAGACTATTATATCCAGCATACACATCTCTCTAACTGGAGGTGTCAGCTATATTTTTCCTTCAGTGTCCCCTTTCACAAGTAGAGATCATTCCTGAGTTGAGAAAAATCAGTTGGTGGTAGCCTTATCAAAATGAAGACGACTTCATCGTTGTCAAGGGCTAATATCTAATATCTGTTGCTGTGTGTGTGTGTGTGTGTGTGTGTGTGTGTGTGTGTGTGTGTGTGTGTAACAATGACTGTGAAGTGGATCAAAACCTCATAGATGGTTAGTTTGGTTGACAGATTCATAAATATGCAGATAGATCGCTATTACTCATACTATAAAACTCCACTGAGATATATGCAAGGAGTAGAGTATCATGTGCATAAACCACATTCGATTTTTTTCCCCGCCAACCAGTACATATCATCGCCTTACCCATCATTATCGTCCTGGCCTCTTGTAACCCATCCACACAGATGCTGAATAACCAATGGGATGCCACTGAAACAGGCTTCAACGCAAAAGTAATACTGAGCTTCCCCCTTTCATTCCTCATGTAAATTTCGCGTGCCTTCCTACCAGCATCAAAGCTCTTCACAACATTCAGCAGTTTGCCTGTCACACTTTGCTTACTTATTATCTTTGCCAGTCCCTCTCTGCTTACCTCGTTGAACGATATTCCATGATTTTTATGTGCCACCAATATATCTCGACTCCACAGTGCTGTGAATTGCTCAGACAGGAGAGTTATATCCACATTTGAAAATGTCTATGTTCATAGTTCTCAGTAGATAAAAAGAAAACTAAATTCCATGGAAGGATTAGCCTTTTTCACATCCCACATACAGTATATACCACTATATCTCCACAGTCATTCTCAGCCTTCATATCATGGTGTTTCTGAAATCATTCATCATTGCCACAGTAATCTTATAATCTCATTCACATCCTCCCTCCATCGTCAAACGAAATAAGATAAAAGTGTACAGTTTTATTCCCGTCAGTTTGGTCGTGTTTTTCCTTGTCTGTGCCACGGATAACCTCACCGCAGCCTGTTGCCAGTGTTTTGCGTCCTCACATTTTCCTGAATTATTGATAAGGACTGCCGTGGCGACGCGGGAGGGGGCATTACAGAAACAATAGCGTGCCTGTTATTGTGTACGTGTTATGCTGCCTTCACCAAAACGATAGATTCTTTACGTACTTTAAATTGCAGTCAGTACAAATAGAGGTCTTAATGTTTGTTTTAGACTACATATCACTACTAATGTATTTGTATATGTATGTATTTATATAAGTCTGTCTATCTATCTATCTATCTGTATCTGGCTATCTATAAACAGTTATTTATTTATTTATGTATATATCTACTCATTTATTTGTATAATGGGTGTCCCGGGACATGGGTTACCAATTTCGAAGTGATTCTTGAAATGTTTATGAATAACATATCACTGTTTTGATACTTGACTTACCGTCCTAACTGAAAACATGCTAGGACTCTCATTCCGGGCTGATATGTGGGGGATGAGGCTTTTTGATGTGACATGTCGGTGGACTTTGTGGAAGATGAGTAAAATCTGCTTAGGGAAATTCCAATTAGCAATCTGTTTCTTGGGATAGAACTTGCGTCTTTCTGATTAGTAGACTAATCATTTTACCCACCTGATCACCAGCTCCCCTAGTACTGTTGATAGTATGTTGTCAGCCCACAACTTGACCACTTTCTCCTCAAAGTCACAATCATAAACCTGATCACAGAACCAGCCTAATTAAAAAAGAGTGAGTTTATGTTAATGAAAGAAAAACAGAATCCGATTGTGAAGAGAATGAGATGATTGCAGGAAATGTTAGTCAGTTGGAGAGGTGTTGTGGGGATGAGGTTGGAGGAGGTGGGATGGAGAGCCGTGACAGGGAAGAATGGGATGGATCGAGGGGTGTGATGGGATGGAAAGGGATGGAAGGGAGAGAGGGGAGGAAGGGGATGGAGTGATAGAGGGGATGGAGGGATGGACGGAGAGTGGTAGATGAATTAAAGGAATAAAGCAGGTGGAATGGATGGTAAAGCTGAGTGAGTGTGTGGGGATCGGGTAAGGTGAATATATGAGGGAGGGAGCGAGAGAGGGAGGGAGGAAAGTAAAGAAGTTGAGTAAAGGAGTACATTGAAAGTGCAAACGGTAGGACGCTTACTGACGAGGTTATTTGTTAGGGGGAAAAATATTGTAAAATCTGACAAAATATGTAAGAAAAGGACAAAAAAGCTGGGAGGAAGGGAGGGAAAGGCTCTCTCCCGCCCACCACACCATCCGGGATGTAGCCGGCAGGAAAAAGACAGTGTAACTCCACCAATTTGAGAATCAGCAAGCATGACATTTTTTTGTATAAACGAAAGTGGAAATCGGGGCACAATGCAGTCTTGAATATAAAAATATGGAAAAAGAGCAGACACATTAGCAGAATGTTCTCCTAATTATCGATCATTTCATGGGCGTTGCGTGTATGTCAACCTGGGCATAAACAACACTCGGTTTGTCGTGGCGAGAAAATGTCGAAATGTACGCGCAGACATTTTTTTTTTTTAACTAACGACTATTGCTGGTTATATTCCACTGCGCAAATATTTAAGTATTATTTTTCCTATTTTAGAACTGTGTATCTTAACTTTGAGCTTCGTTCCATTGTTTTTAATGATAGTGTTTTGAATTGCGAATTTTTCATACCGGTCACTGATGTCGTTAAATTTGATACGAATTTTAAATATTTGTTTTTAGACCTTATTTTTTTATTTTTTTATTTATTTGTTTATTTTATTATTATTATTATTATTATTATTTTTTTTTTTTTTGAGAGAGAGAGAGAGAGAGAGAGAGAGAGAGAGAGAGAGAGAGCATACTACTTTCTTATAACTGTTCTCTGCAAGCAAATTCTGCAGTGATGGGGCCAATGGCCCTTCATTGCACTGTGTCTAGTTTGTTTTCGTCCATAATAATGTGCATGGACCTTTTCTGTACTCGGTATTGTACTTTTGGCTTAACTAGTGACGTACACATCGAGGAGTTTACTTGTGATCGACATGTGTTGCAATAAAGCAGAGTATCATGTAAGTTTTATTACTCGCTGCTAGATCCACTATTTAGGGTTATTCAGATGCTTACTGATAATGACTTCTTGATCTCTTTCGTCCATCTAGAGCTCCTTCGTTTTTCTAGAGCTCTTTCGTCCTTCTAGAGCTCTTTCGTCCTTCTAGAGCTCCTTCATCCTTCTACATCTCTTTCGTCCTTCTAGAGCTCTTTCGTCCTTCTAGAGCTCTTTCGTCCTTCTAGAGCTCTTTCGTCCTTCTAGAGCTCTTTCGTCCTTCTAGTGCTCATTCGTCTTTCTAGAGCTCTCGTCCTTCTAGATCTCATTCGTCCTTCATGATCACTTTAGTCCTTATAGATCTCTTTCGTCCTTCTGGAGCTCTTTCGTGCATCTAGAGCTCTTTCGTTCAAGATCTCTTTCGTCCTTCTAGAGCCTTTTCGTCCTTCTAGAGCTCTTTCTTCTTTCTAGACCTCTTCCGTCCTCTTTAGCTCCTTCGTCCATTTAGAGCTCTTTCCTCCTTCTAGGGCTTTTTTGTCCTTTTAGAGTTTTTTCGTCCTTTCAGAGCTCTTTCGTCCTTTTAGATCTCTCGTCCTTTACTTCCGCCACCAAGGTAACAAGAATTCATTTCTTGGATTTAATGTATGTGTCGTCAAAATGTATTACTTTTAAATTTATCTCATCATCATCATCATCATCATCATCCGGACCTCCTTTCCCACCGTAGGGCAGGGTGAGGAGTAGCATGTCCAGACAGCCCATATTTGCCCAGTCCAAATGGGCCACGCTTCCATTCACTCATCATTCAAGCCCCCGGAATCCTGGCTGTATCGGATACGCCAAAAACATTCATCACGTTCTGTAGCTTCACATAAACGTATCTACAATAAAGTTATTCTCCCATTTGCACTCTGTATTATTAGCTTATAAAGGTTTTGGGAATGAACTGACAGTCTAGTTTAGTAATTACTTTTTTCATGTATGTTCAATTTGCTACCATGAGGAAGGACTGTTTTTTAGATCACTGATATCAATAGTGAAGAGGAATGGCACGAGAACTGAACCTTGTAGGACTCGATTACTTCTGGCTAATCGGATAATTAATTGCTTATCATTAACCTTTGTAGGCAGTTTGTTAGCCAGTCACCTGTCCAGTAACATAATATGTTTGAGAGACCATGAGCTTTTAATTTACCCTTTGGTCTTACATAAGATATGGTATCAAATGCTTTATAAAAATGTACAGTGTACACTCTTGCACAACTTACTCGAACATAACTTACGCGATTTTACTATACGCGATTAAAAGTAGTGTGCAAGTATTTAATAGTTTAATATTTAAGTTAAAAGTGTGCACGAGGGTTAAAAATATAAAAAAGGGCCATTTTTTTTTTTTCTCTCTCTCTCTCTCTCACACACACACACACACACAAACACACACACACAAGCACGCACGCAAGAGCGCGCGCGTGTGCATGCGTGCGTGTGTGTGTGTGTGTGTATGTGTGTCTGTGTAACTGAACGAAGCTTGTATTGTTCAGTGCGTGATGTACAGGTTAGGCCAAGGCTAGAAATGACATTATAAATTACGGTAATTATGCAAATAAAGCTCAGGTAGGCTTTGAGTATTGCCTAAGCATCATTATACATTCCACTGTTTTCGGGCCCATCATTTTGTGTATATTACAAACCGTGAAGTAAAAAAAAAATTAATTTGCTGCAATGGACGTGTTTGAATGATTGTGATAATGGTGGTTATATGGATGAACCAACACGCACACAATCGCCTTGCGCCACATAGGCTCAAAGACCTTTGAAATTTATTATCTTTGCATGTATGTTAAAAGCCGAACTTACCACTCCATTAGTTATTTTAGGACATATTCATAGCAAAGTACTGCTCAGCAGTCATGAATAGCAAACGTCTTCGTGTTCAATAACTGAATGAAAAGCTTATGCATTATGACATCCAGTTTATTTTGGTGCACTGCTGCACCATGGCGACGTGTTGCCAGGTGTGGGGGTTGCTATAGTAACCATGCAAGCACCTAGCCCACCATGGGAAGACTCTTGTTCACAGACATCCACAATTTATGTCTATCTATCTATCTATTGCCAGACGCCTCAATCCCGTTTGGGGTGGCCACAAACAAATCACCTCCAAGTCGCCCTGTCCCCCGCCATTTCACTGCCCTGCTCCCAACTCACCCCCCTCTCTCATATACCTCTCCACCCCATCCCTCCATCTCATCCTCGGCCTCCCCCTCCCTCTTCCCCCCTCCACTTCACTCACATACACTCTCTTCGTCAGTCTTTCACCCTTCATCCTCTCCACATGGCCAAACCACCTCAGTGTGTTCCTCATAACGCTTTCTATCACATCCACATCCACACCACAACGCTCCTTTATATCCTCATTCGTCAGCCTGTCTCTCCATGTGACTCCACAGGCTCCTCTTAAATAACTCATTTCCACTGCTCTCACTCTTGACTTGTGTCCTTCCAACAACGTCCAGGCTTCACTTCCATATGTTAGAGTTGGTATCACAATACTGTCATGTAGTAACTTTTTCACTTCCATGCTCACTTCTCTGTTTCTTATCACTGCTTTCAAAGAACCAGCAACCTTTCTTCCCTGCTGTATCCTTTCAAGCATTTCACCCTCCAAACCTCCATCCTTACTCATCACACTACCCAAGTACTTAAACGTACTCACATTTTCCAATTCCCCACCATCCAACCTCGCTGGACATTCACTGACTTCACCTCTCTCAAAGACCATCACTTTACTCATCCCTACATTCATCTTTAGATTCCGTTTCTTACACACTCTCTCAAACTCATCCACCAAGCCTTGCAGCACCCCTTCGTCTTCACTCAACAACACAGTATCATCTGCAAACAACAGTACAGGGAGTTTCCAAACACTATCCTCTTTCACCAGGGCCACTCCAACATCCACTACCCTACCTTGTACTTCTTTTATTACCCCATCCATGTACAGATTGAACAACCATGGAGACATGACACATCCCTGCTTCAACCCAACTTTCAAAGAGAAAAGTTCACTTAGTTCACCATTCACACGCACTGCAGCCTTCGCACCATCGTACATACTCTTCACAGCATTCAACAACTTCACATGTACTCCAAATATGCTTAACATTTTCCACACTCCTGGTCTATCCACCCTGTCATATGCTTTCTTCAAATCCATGGAAGCTGCATACAACTTCTTTCCCTTCTCTAGAAACTTTTCCACTAACAATCTAAGAATGAATATCTGATCTACACAACCTCTTCCCTTCCTAAAGCCTCCCTGTTCTTCTCCAACTAATTTCTCTGTTCTTTCTCTAACTCTGTCAATAAGTATCCTACCATACACATTTCCTATTATACTAAGAAGACAAATGCCCCTATGATTACCACACACTTCTTTTTCCTCTTTTCCCTTGTACAAGGGAATAATTATACCTGACTTCCAATCCTCCGGGACTCTACCTTCCTCCTCTTGGTGAGAAAATTCCCGTGTGTTAGAATCTGTTTAAACAAAATTTTTCAAAACAGTATTAGTTAGCAACGAAATCGTTTTGATAAACTACAGAATATATATATATATATATATATATATATATATATATATATATATATATATATATATATATATATATATATATATATATATATATATAAATATATATATATATATATATATATATATGTTGTGGTGACAATAGATGGCTGGTAGTGCACAGTGTGGTGATCGGGTTGAGCAGCCATGCCTTGCACTAAGTAGGGTTGGGCTATGTCTGCTGAAGAGTTCATTAACCCCTCTGCAATTAATTAAATAACAGTACTGTACTCGCATACCACTCCACATGATTATTGTTGTAGGAGTCTGATACAGTCTCTTTCTAGTTAGATTTTTTGTCGGGTGGCATTTTTAATTTTTTTCCACGTCATTTACCGCAAAATGCCAAACGGACTTCAGCTTCTTTATTTAAATAAAACAATATGAATGAATTTATTTATTTTATTGTATTACTGTTTATATATATATATATATATATATATATATATATATATATATATATATATATATATATATATATATATATATATATATATATATATAGCCTCCGTGGTACAGTGGTAGAGGTGGGGGATGTGGTAGAGTGTGCGTTTCGTACGCTGGTGAGTGCGGGTTCTCCTCCCACCAGAGTTGTAAAAACTATGCGAAGCGTTCACCAAGCCACGTGCTACTTTGGCGAACACAAGGGATGCTGTGGCTGAACCAGTGTCGCATACTACTGTAGTATGGTTGCACCCAGTCGGCTTAAGGCGGGCCGATTACATTTGGTTCACAGACTATATATACATCCAAAGCCACTACAATCACACTCACAAGCAGTTCTCACCTTACATACTGTCTCTACCAGACAGCCTAAGCCACTGGGTAGAGATACATTGGCTGTATCGTCCCTGCTTCGGTAGGGATAGGCCGGTCCTGCAGAGGACCTCAGCGGCTGAATATATATATATATATATATATATATATATATATATATATATTGTAAGTTTAGGAACAATTAAATGGGTATTTAGTGGAGTGCTTTGGCTATAAGCAGTTTTTGGCTTTACGCAATTTTTGGCGTTACATGTGGTCATGGCAACGTAACCCTCACGTAAGTTGCAACACGACTATATAAATCGTCAGACTCTATTATTTATATATATATATATATATATATATATATATATATATATATATATATATATATATATATATATACTGTGTTGTTACTGTGTTGTTACTGTGTTGTTGAGTGAAAACGAAGGGCAACTGAGCTTGCAAGAGAAAAGATTGGATGGGTTTAAGGAGAGTGTGTAAGAAACAGAATCTAAGGAGTGAATGTAGGGAAGAGTAAAGTAATGGTCTTTGAGAGGAGGTGAGAGTGAGTTAGTCAATGTACAGCGAGGTTGGATGGTGAGGAATTGGAAAATGTGAGGTACGTTTAAGTACTTGGGTAGTGTGATGAGTAAGGATGGAGGTTTGGAGGAGGGGTGAAAGTGCTTGAAAGGAGTACAGCATTACGGGAAGAAAGGTTGCTGGTTCTTTGAAAGCAGTGATAAGAAACAGGGAAGTGAGCATGGAAGTGAAAAAAGTTACTACGTGACAGTATTGTGATACCAACTCTAACGTACGGAAGGTGACGGAAGCTGAAGCTTGGATTGTTGGATTGTTGGAAGGGAACACAAGTCAAACACACACATGAAATAATTGTTAAGAAGGAGCCTGTGGAGTCACACGGAGAGAGACACTGGCAGATGAGGATATAAAGGAGAGTTGTGGTGTTGATGTGGATGTGGACAGAAACGTTATGAAACACCTGTGTGGAGTCCAGTGGTTTAACACATGTGGAAGGAGGGTGAGAGATGAAAGTGTAGGTGAGTGTAGTGGAAGGGGAAACTGACAGGAAGGTAAGGATATAAATGGAGACTGACGAAGTGAGAGAATTTATGTGGATGATAGGAAGCGTTGTGATTGGGGCAGGGTGATAGTGTCACCCGTGAGGTAAGAGAGGAATTTGACGGAGAACCCATGAGGTGGTTTGGCCCATGTGGAGAGGAAGGAGGGTGAGAGACTGACGAAGGTGTAGGTGAGTGAGGTGGAGGGGAAGAGGGAGGGGAAACCGAGGATGAGATGGAGGGATGGGAGTGGAGAGGTATATGAGAGAGGGGGGTGTGAGTTGGGAGCAGGGCAGTGAGGCCTGGCAGGGGACAGGGCGACTTGGAGGCGATTTGCTTTGTGGCCAACTAACAGCATAAACATTTGGGATTAAGAGCGATCTCTGGCAATATATATATATATATATATATATATATATATATATATATATATATATATATATATATATATATATATATAATATATATATATATATATATATATATAATATATATATATATATATATATATATATATATAATATATATATATATATATATATATATATATATATATATATATATATATAATATAATATATATATATATATATATATATATATATATATATATATATATATATATATATATATATATATATATATATATTTATAAACACCCACTAAAAATGTTCTAATAGATTTGTAATACAGGGTCTCTTGTTATGGAACCCGTGTTGCTCGACTAAGTTTATGCATATCAAAGAATAAGGCAAGCTGCTTTCTAATAAGATATTTTCTAAAGTTTTGCTAAATACTGAAGTTAAACAATTATGACTGTAATTTGTAATTTGTGGAGGGAGGGAGGGACGATGATTATAGGAGAGAGGAAACGAGGAAGAAGGAGAGGGGCGGGGGAGTAACTAATGGCAGACGTGGAAGAGGTAGGTAGCACATTCAGGAGGAGGAGGGCGGGTGGTTTGGGGCAGAGAACGTTTAAAATGCCGTTATGAAGAGGTTTGCAGGACGTGGCCACAGTTCCGAGGAGAGGCTTACGTCTCACCCAACGCCCCCTCCTCTCATCCCCATCCCCTCCCCCTCTCCACCTACCTTTTTCTTTTCCCAACTTCCCTCTTCTTCCATACCTCTTTTCGTCCTCCACTTACCGCCTCCACTCCCCCTCCCACACTTTTATCATTTTTCTCTTACCTCCCCCCACCTACCCTTCTTTTCCCTCCCTATCCCATTGTTTCCGTCTCCCTCCTTCTTTTCCCCCCTTCTTCACTCCCCTTTCTTCTCCCCTCACCTTCTTCACTCCTCTCTCCCATATCCCCCTGGCCCTATATTCTCCCTTCCTTTACTTATCTTTTCGTCCTTTTCTTCCTGCTCTCATTCATTTCACTTTTCTTCCTTCTCCAGTCTCTCCTTCGTTCGCTGGTATTTCCTTCGCTCTCTCACTTTCCTCCTTAACTCTCCTCAATCCTCCTTCATCCTCACGCACTCCCTTCCCTCTCTTCTCCATCTCTCCTTCCTTCTCACCACGCCCTGCACCCCTTTCTCCACCAATCCATATTTTCCCGTTTCCCTCTTTATTCCATCCTTTTTCTTTCCCTTTCTCCCCCCTCCCCCACCCCCAACCTCATCATATCCCTCCATTTTTCGGACCCTTAGCGTGTATTTCGTGGATTAACTTCGGAGAGTATAATCATTCATTCATTCATTGCCAGACGCCATGTATCCCAGACAGGGTGGCCAAGGGCTTAGAGTTAATTGTTTTACAGGGAGGGGCACTAATCCTCCACCAACCCCACTTGACGTAGGGATGCCAACAGCATCTGGTGTTCCCAGGCGGTCACCCATCCAAGTACTAACCAGACCCAACGAGAGTATAATATCAGTAAGAAAATAAACCTTTAACCCTTCAATCTAGTAACGTGTTTTTAGTTTGTTCTTACTACCTGCAGGAGATAATGTTTAGCTTAGGGAAGGCTTTTCGAACTAGAGGGGATAGATACGGCCTTCATCAGCTTCAGTAACATGTTCTGTACACGAGATGTTTCCAAGGTTGAATTAAATTGTCTTGAGGTAAGAAGGATAGTTTGCAAAAACACCGTCATTAGAATGGAGAAGTTAATAAGAAAATATAGTTGTCTAAGTTATATACACTTGATAGATAGATAGATAGAACGATAGATACAGATAGCGAGATATATATAGATATAAAATTTTACTGAAAATAGTAGCTTCCACTCCAAAATCGTCTGTCGTAAGTTCTCAGTAGTGGTAAAAAAAATATGTATTGTAATGGACAGTAGGATAAAAATGTCCAGTAAATTTTAAAAGTTTTTAAATGGAAATTAAAATATTAGTAAATGCCCTGGTGCACTAAGACATGGTGAAAAAATGAATTGCCCTGTAGAGCACGTAAAAAGAATGCTGTCCAGTTAGCGTAGTGAATTGTATAGTCCAAACAATATAGAAACTGTTTTAGTGTCAGTTGACAGTAAACACACACACACACACACACACACACACACACACACAGGTACTTACCCTTTTTCTGTCCTGCTCGCCGTTGTAAGAGATAATTAGTAGGCCTATTCTGCCCATGTACAATACTGGTAAATTCCGGAACTGTCATCCTCAGAGTGTTTTTCCTACTGTCTGTGACCTCCAGTCATTTAAGTGAAGTGTGTCGGGAATTACAAAATGGACATACTCCGTTTTTTTTTTTTTTTTTTTAATATACATTAAATAAATATAATATTACAAAGCAGAATGTGAAATGTTGTGTAAACGAACACATGTGGTGTAATGCAAAATGGATTGAAACGACGTCCCATAATGTTAAGAATAGTGTTGCAAAGTAGAGATAAATAACGTCTCTCAAGGTAAAGCCAGCGCGTCTGTTGACTATACCGATGCCGGCATAACCATCAGCCAGTGTGATCACCCTTCAGGCTCAGGAATACCAGTTCTGATTAAGTCAGCGCCATTCATGCCATTAAGTCAGTTCAGGCTGTTTACATTCATCTAGGTTAAGTCATGTCAGGTCAGGTCCATTTAAGAAAATTTAGTTCCAGATAGATCCACTTAGTTCCAGTTATATCCATTCAAACCATTAGTTCCATTCACGTCTTTCACAGTCATAAAGCTTCAGTCAGGCCATTTTTTTTTTTTAAGTATTCGGGTCCAATAAGGTGTACGGTATTCATGGTCTATGCATCCAGTTGGACGTAATCAGACCAGTTTAGATCCAGTCACATCATTAGATCAGCGTAGCTTGTAGAAAATGGGACCCATTCTAGACGTTCGAGTTCATCTCAGCCATGTTCAGACCCAGGCAGATTAGTGTAGATGGATTTCAAGCAGTTTAGGTTCTCTCAGGTCACTCCAGGTTCATCAAATCCACTTAGGTCAAAGATCAATTCAGGTCATTCCAATAAACGCGTGTGCTAAGAATTGCCCATTCAGTGCAGTGGGTTTTGAGGCACGACGTTTCAGATTTTTCAGTACTGGGTGGGATGAGCAGAGAGGAGTGGGCAGGATGTGCTGAGTTGATGGTGGCCACAATGGAACAACTGTACATTTGAGCAATTTAGGTTGGCTGGTGGATGGGGCATTCGTTTCGGCGATAATCACAACATAAGGGTAGAAATTGATGCATTATGGGGAGAGGAGTGGGTGGGATGGGCTGGAGAAATGGTAAGTGATGGAGTTATTGGTGGGATATGCTGTGCAAATGGATGGAATACGTGGAGAAATAGAAGGAATGTGTGGAAAGAAGTGGGTGATATGAACTAAATGGTGTTAAGTCGTGAGACAGGACGGGAGGAGTACTTACAGTGACGGGAAGTGTATGAGGCACTATGTTGGCAGTGGAAACATGCCTCTTAAATGGTCAGTGCCGGGGAGTGGGTGGGAGAGGAGTAGGAAGGACGCGTGTTTTTTCCTTCTGGTACACTTAGTCATCCGGTCATACTGGCAGCATCAGAACGAGTTCAGCGAGAAATGATTCGGCAACGTCGCGCCTTCGCTCGGGAATAGGTTGAAACAGTTTGGCTAATCAAACCCAAAAATCATCAGAAAAGCCGTGTTTTACTCTAAACCAACCTATATCTAACCAACATAGGCCTAACCTAACGTTGACCTACCATAACACCTTATTTTGTTTCGGGGGGTTGACGAAATTGCGACGTTGCTGAGTCGTCTCTGGAGGCACTCGATCCGACATTGCCAACGTGACTGGATGATCAAGTATACTGAAAAAAAAAAAAAAAAAAAAAAAAAAAAAACCGGGCGCGTCGAGCCAAGAAAGTAATGGGTGGCTGGGCAAGACGGGGGTAAAGTGCCTCTTGAAGATGGTTATTTTAGGCTGGCTATTTTCAGCATGGCACTGGCATATTTCAAACCTTTCGTAGAACAAGAAAAAGAATAAAGTCAGCTCACATCCTTTAATATACCTTGCTTTTCGGGAGGCAGGAGGAAAAAGACAAGTACAAAAGTAGTATGTGGATGTGGGGTTATGTGGTGCTTCGCTAGAGGGATGCATTATATTGGGCTTTGCCGGAGAGAAGCACCTTGTATGCGAAAATCATAAAGGAATGACTGACTGACTAGGCCGCTCCTAGATTTGCTCCCTTATTTAAAATTACTGTAATGCGAAGTCAATGACGATGTAGGAAGGAAAGTACTATCCAGTAGCGAGTTTTGCAAGCACTGTACTGGCTGTTGGTTCGGTCGTATGCTGATGTGATCGACAGTGATGTTAAGCTAGGTCATGATCGGACGAACTCTAGTACGGTATTCTGTTCTGCCTAGTGCCAGCCGATTTTATTTAGCTAAGGGTCACAGGGGCCAAGGAATGATGGGAGATGTATCTAACCCTCGCCAGTTGAAAAAAATCGTCAGAATTCAATTACATCGTCTGAAGACAGGAAAACAATAAATATATAAATGCCATCCATCAAGGATAACGTTAATCTTTGCATGCCTCATCGTTACCATTATCGTCGTCGTCGTCGTCATTATTATTTCGCAATCTTTCCCACCCGCAGATGAGGTGATGTGGCACCCAGAAAACAAGCCAAAGGAAAGAGTAGGACAGTGGAAGAACTAATCAACAGCATGCTTAACGAATTGAGCTACACACCCATTCAATCACTGTTCAAACCCCTGAAATCCCAGTTCCACCTCATTGGTATTCCTGTCCACTCGTAGCGTCATAATTACCCATCAGAAAGAGTCAGTCCAAAGACTGTCAAGTTGAAAGAGAATTACCAAACCATTGTTCACCCCTCACAAACATATTCCAACCAGCTCGATCCTTTGGTAGTTCCCATGCTTCGTCAGGCTCTATATCTTTCTTTCTCACACACTCATTTCTCATATCAATCCACTTTTTTCTTGACCTATCACGCCTCCTTTCACCTTTAAACTCACTCATATATACCCTTTTCACCATCACATTTTTATCCGTTCTCGTCATATGATCATGCCATATAAACACACTTTCTTCAGCTCTAGGGTTCATGGACTCTCTTTCTTCACATCTTTCAGTAATCGCATTATTTCTTATCTTGGCCACTTTTTACATTCCACACACGCTTCTCAAGGATATCATCACCACCACTTTAGCTCTTGACTTTTCGTTTTCATGCCACACCAGGTCTCGCACCCATACATTAGTGTGGGTACTAATACTTCTTCACGCAGTCCCCTTACAGCTGCTGTGCTCAGACCTCGGTTTGGTATCAGGGTCTTCTTAGTATCATTGACTCTCTATTCCTGTACCCTCCTTGCTTTTATCTTTCTTTGCACATTTACTTTTTTTTTTCTGTCTCTGTACCACATTACTTAAACTTTCTCATCAGTCCATAGTTTTCTCCCTTCGCCGGAACATCATAATGAGAGCCGCATTCTTTCTTAACAGTCATCACTTTACTCATACAGACGTCAACAAAACTCCACACTACTCTGCAGTTATTTTTTTCACTGTTAGACACCAAGACAGTATATAAATATCATCTACATAAATCAGATGTATATACTGCACCCTTCACTGCTCATTACTGTTCTTATCCCTTTCTCCACTACTTGAGGTTTTACGTCTCTCATTATCCGATTCATACCAACATTGAACAGCCATGGGGACATCACACATCCTTGTCTTTCTCCAATGCCGATGTTAAGTCAGTCTCTTACACCACCACCTACTCTTAAATAAGCACCCCTACTATTGAAAAAGTTCTTGACAATATTCAGGAGCCTTCCCTCCACACTGTACATATGCAAAACTCTGCCTAAATTCTTTCTATTTACCTGTCGTACGTTTTTTCCTAGATGCACAAACGCCATAAAATCCATACAGTCCTTTTCACAGGCCTTCTCCGCTATCTACCCCATTGCGAAAATTTAATTCACACATCTCTTTCCCCTCCTAACATCTCCCTGTTTGTCACTCACTAATTCGCCTGATGTATTATTTAATTTCTCTATGATAATTCTTCCATATACCTATCGTACTACACTCAACAAACTTAAAGCTACTTCGGTCATTTGTGCACTCACTTCTATCACATTTATTTTTTACAGGGGCACATCCAAATCATCTCTGCATACAGTATATCTCATCAACACCTGATACCTTCCCATTTTTTCAGTCATTTCACAGGTCTCTTCACTTCTCCTGATACCACATTTCGTGCCATCACATTCCATCTGCACACTACCCAGTCCAGTCCTGCTTTCTGCTGCTCTGCTCTCACCATTCCCATTCAGCAGCGGTTAAAAATATTCTCTTCAGCTGCTCCTTACATCACTTCCATTAGTTCGTATTTTCCAGTTTTATTCTCACACTTTCACACCTTTTGCATATAGAACAGAAAAAAAAGTAAAATTCACTGAAGATGTAATACAAAGTAAAGAGAAAGCAAGACTTGGTAAAGTCTACCAACCTGCCTGTCGCTAGACGTCATAACCTCGGATGAGGTGGCAACAAACAAATCGCTTCCATGCCGTTTTTGTTTCCGCCATCACGCTGCCCTAACTCCACTTCATACCACATTAATCATGTACGTCTCTCCCTAATTCATCCACCTCATCCTCGGTCTCCTCCTCTCTCTCCCCTTCCACCTGACTCACACACTAATGGATAGTATCTCACTTTCCATTCGTTCCATTTGGCAGTAGAGTCTCAGAGTGTATTTAACGCAGCATAAGCACATCAGAACCACAACGCTTCCCAATTTCCTTATTTGTCTTTCTCTCCACGTAGCTCCACACGCTCGTCTCAGATAAACCAGTTCCATTCATCACTCCCTACGTCAAGGACTGAATGGAAAGTAAACATATACTGTAATGAGAAGTCGACAAAGGCATAAATTTAGTGCGGGAAATAGTGTAAAGTCCAGCAAGTGGTGCGCTGGCTGGCTGCCGGTGTGGTCGTATGCTAATGAAGTTTGCTAAATTATGCCTGCTGTGTTGGTGATAATTGATTAAATGTTTATGCTCACACTTTTTGAGGTTTTACTCCAGCAATCGTGTGGTTCAGAGCGATAGTTACTCTTCTGCAGAGTGGGTTACACGCCACGTTGGTTGACAAAATGTACTGTAATGTAATGTACTGTAATTGTATTCCTTCATTTTTGCTCCGTTCCTAAAATCTGTGCACTTTGAATTGGACTATAAATTTTACCTGTCCGTTTTAAATGTTGACCTGCAACAAGAAATTGACACTGTAATAATTATGATATTAGTCACGAAGAAGTGGTATGGAAATGATGTAGAGCCGTAGTATTGCCTTTCTCAGCAGTTGAGGTGTAACAAGTTGTTGACGTCAGATTATGATACTCAGCAACAAAGGTACATTTACCATGTTTTCCCATTGAGCCGTAACAATAAAATATCATTAGATTATGGAAACTCCCTGTACTGTTGTTTGCAGATGATACTGTGTTGTTGAGTGAAGACGAAGGGGAGCTGCAAGGCTTGGTGGATGAGTTTGAGAGAGTGTGTAAGAAACGGAACCTAAAGGTGAATGTAGGGAAGAGTAAAGTGATGGTCTTTGAGAGAGGTGAAGTTAGTGAATGTACAGCGAGGTTAGATGGTGAGGAATTGGAAAATGTGAGTACGTTTAAGTGCTTGGGTAGTGTGATGAGTAAGGATGGAGGTTTGGAGGGTGAAGTGCTTGAAAGGGTACAGCAGGGAAGAAAGGTTGCTGGTTCCTTGAAAGCAGTGATAAGAAACAGGGAAGTGAGCATGGAAGTGAAAAAGTTACTACATGACAGTATTGTGATACCAACTCTAACGTACGGAAGTGAAGCTTGGACATTGTTGGAAGGACACAAGGCAAGAGTGAGAGCAGTGGAAATGAGTTATTTAAGAGGAGCCTGTGGAGTCACGTGGAGAGACAGGCTGACGAATGAGGATATAAAGGAGCGTTGTGGTGTGGATGTGGATGTGATAGGAAGCGTTAGGAGGAACACACTGAGGTGGTTTGGCCATGTGGAGAGGATGGAGGGCGAAAGACTGACGAAGAGAGTGTATGTGAGTGAGGTGGAGGGGGGAAGAGGGAGGGGGAGGCCGAGGATGAGATGGAGGGATGGGGTGGAGAGGTATATGAGAGAGGGGGGTGTGAGTTGGGAGCAGGGCAATGAAATGGTGAAAGACAGGGCGACTTGGAGGCGATTTGTTTGTGGCCACCCCAAACGGGATTGAGGCGTCTGGCAATAGATAGATAGATAGATTATGGGGACTAGACCAGAGTTTTGTCATATTCTGTCAATGAGCCTGCCTGTCTGCTTACCTCCGTCCCTGACTTTCTACCTTCATGCCTGCTTTTTTTTGCATGCTCACCTAGTTTCCGTCGTATCTGCCTGTCTGCCTCCCTGCCTTTCTGCCTGCCTGCTTGCCTGCTTGCCTTCACCTTTAACCATCTGGCCTTCTGTTTGTCTGGATTAGCTATCTTACTCATGAATTTTCAGTCGCTCCCTGGCTCCCTTGCCTACCCTTCCTACTGTAATCTTCTTTACCCCAACCAAACCTGCCTATGCTTTCCTACTCTGCCTGTCTCTGTTACCCTCCCTATTCTAACCTTCCCACCCCGCTTACATCCTTGCCCTGCCTGCCTCCCTTCCCTGACCTGACTACCCCTGCCTGTGCTTCCTATCCCTGTCTGTTGCCTACCCTGTTACTATACATAACCTGCATAACCTAGCTGACGATCGTACCCTTTCTATCCTTCCTTCTCCTGCCTTCATTTGTCTATTTCGCCAGCCCTGCCTAGCTCTGCTTACCCTGCATACCCCTTCCCTCTGTCCTTACCCTGCATTCCCCATCCCTCTGTCCTATCCCTGCCATATCCCTTCCCTCTCTCCTTACCCTGCATATCCCTACCCTCTGTCCTTACCCTGCATATCCCTTCCCTTTGTCCTTACCCTGCATTCCCCTTCCCTTTGTCCTTACTCTGCATATCCCTTCCCTCTGTCCTAACCCTGCATATCCCTTCCCTCTGTCCTTACCCTGCATTCCCCTTGCCTCCGTCCTTACCCTGCATATCCCTTCCCTCTGTCCTAACCCTGCATATCCCTTCCCTCTGTCCTTACCCTGCATTCCCCTTCCCTCTGTCCTTACCCTGCATACCCCTTCCCTCTGTCCTTACCCTGCATTCCCCTTCCCTCTGTCCTTACCCTGCATTCCCCTTCCCTCTGTCCTTACCCTCCATACCCCTTCCCTCTGTCCCTACCCTGCATACCTTGTCTACCTTATCTACCCTGCCTACCCCTGCCTACCCTGCTTACAGTGCCCACCCATACCTAACCTGTATACCCTTCGCACCCTTTCCTTCCTCTGCCTACCATGCCTAAGTCGCCTACACCAGTCTGCCCTGTGTATAGAGTATACTGCCTTCACCTGCCGACTCCTTCCAACAGTGCTAACTTATGCTTATTATTGTTTACAGTGCTTATTGATGCCTACCCTGCCCACCTCTGCTTCACGATGCCTACTCCCTGCTCTGCCCACCCCTGCCGACACTGCATACCCCTGCTTACCCTGCCTTCTACTGCCTACCCTTAATATCTCCATCTACCTCAGCATACCTTCTGCCAACCTCTGACTGCCCCTACATACCCTCTGCCTACTCTGCCTTCCCCTTCCTGCCCTAGTTTCCTCTGCCTACCTACAGTGTCTGGATGTGGGCACTTGGTAGTAGGACAAAACTCACTGATTAAACACAAATGAGAAAAAAAAATCATCAAATAAAATGTCATTAACAGCATTAATAGAACAGATGTGTAGTTAGACAATAAATGCCATCATAGGCCTTGCCAGTTCATGCGCAAAATTCTAGTAAGAGTTACAGGGAAGTGATTTATTAGTAACATTCAGAACATCATGACATTGAAAACTTTTATTTGTAAAATGTTAGTTATAGGGAATTATAAAGTTCGTGCATTATGAGAAACTGTCAAAATTTATCAGATGCTGGCGTGCATAGAAACGTACACAGTCTCCAACAGTGCTTGGGTATCCTTCTGTCAATTATCTACTACGAACTAAACCTTTGCCTAGTTCTGTGTATGTTTCTGAAAGTCCACGTAGCTTATTTTCATTCTTTTATTTTGAGTTTGGCTTCTTCTATCATCCTATATCATTATGTTGACCAGATTCATTGCTGTTAGTAGAATGATGATTGAGAATGAAGAGCCAGCTGCTTGAATGAGGAAGTACAATCTCCACGTTTATCGTCTGTTATTCATTTTAACCCCACCACTTAAGGTATCATTCTGTGCATTCCACTGTGGTGGGTGGGAAAAAGGTGATAGTCATGGAGTCTGTGCTGGTGGTTGTTCGGTGTTTTTCATCAATTCCGGAAAGTCATACAGGACAGAATGTACCAGTAACCTCTATTCTGCCAGCGTACGAGAGGGATTCAAATTCCTCACGGTGATGTCCTTCAAAAATTGCATACCTTCCTGTACCTTTTGTAGTGGAGGAAATGCTAACCAATACTTTCCTGGTGATCTTTTGTCCTTGTCTGCAATTAACTGGCGAATTCTTGCCTGATTTTTTGTTTGGTGTAGTTTTGTCAGTACGCCGGGGAACTTTGGCTTTCGGCTTTACCCTCTTCAGTGGTAATTTCTTTCTCTCTTTCTCTCTCTCTCTCTCAGCTTGACCCTCCTTCACCCTCTCTCCGTCCATTCCTCTTTCCAATCCTTCCTCCTCCTTTCCAACCCTCCGTCCATCTCATTTTCCCTCCCTCCCTCCCTCCAGCACAGCTGCTCCTCCGATTTTCCTCCCTGTGTCTCCTCATCTCCATCCCACATTCCTTATCTCCCACTTACTCTCATCCTTCCTATGCACTCCTGCTTCAAATTAATATGTCTGTCTTTATCGATTTGTTAATCAAAATATCGGTTCCCCTTTCTGCTTGTTTATATATCTGTCTATCAATATATCTATCTTTATCTGTCTACCTGTTAGCAAGGGATAAAGGAAATACAGATTTTCGAACGCGTGTTGGTATTCAGACAGCCAGTTATGTCTTAGAGTTGTGAAGATATGAAAGTGCTTGGGAAACTGCTACTTTCTTTATTACTACGTTTACATCTCTTTCTCTCTCTCTCTCTCTCTCTCTCTCTCTCTCTCCAACTCTGATGTAAGAGTTAACCGTTACTCCTAATCCGTCATGTATGCAACAAATCAACTCTGAAACCATCTTCCTCTGTCTGTACTTCCTCTTTTAGCGTAGTGTATCCAGGCTTCTCGAATGGAACAGAACCTGATTTTGGCTGTCTGTTATTTTGCTTTTATTTTTTCTTGGGGGGAACAATTTTGCGAGCTTCTGGCCTTTGATTCCTTTTTCCTTGTATATAAAAAATCATACATACATTCATACATACATATATACATACATACATGCAGGGTTTTCCATGACTTAATGCTGCAAGTTCAGGGGGTAATTCCTCAGTTCATTTTAAGACACATACTTTGAACATCTGTCGGATCCAATATTTTGCATAATAAGTATGTACAGTGTATAAAATGCCTCTAACACTATTTCAAGCACTGCTGATAAAACGAGAATGCAGAAGGACTGGAAACACGAGATGACTGTTGAAGGCTGATGTAGGTGATATCCCAGGATGGCTTAAGGTCGCCATACATCTTGCAGGATCTGAACTATTGGAGGTGTGGGTTAATTCTGACTGCTGTAGGGCAAGAGGCGGGAAACTCAATGGTGCATACTCCCAAGCCTTCAGTTTACATGATGTTTACCTTGTCATTCGCTTTGTTTACCTTCAGATACTGATTTATAGTTTATTAGCATTCCATAAACTAGGATTTACAGCCAATATTTAACCAACACACAGAATAATCCAGCTGCCAGGTCGTTTGCACAAAGATCAAAGAAATAATTCCCGACATTCTTGTACTTCAGATTTAACTGGCTACATTCAAATAAAAATTCACTAGTATATATGCAAAGGGACAATTAGTTATAACCTATACCTTGAAGAGAGAGGACTAATGCAATACTTATGTTAGACGGACAAAAGAATTCAAATCGCCTTTTTCCTCTGTAACAATGAAGCTTGAATTAATAGAAGTTAAGAGCAAAAGAAGTCTATATTTTCACAAGCTCAGCTTTGTACTGTTCAGTTTTATGATACTACATGGACACAGACGTACACGAAGAACCAAAAGCGTCGCTGATGTTTTACCGTAAATTAACGAACAAAAACATCGGGGGGGTCGAATGCTAATCGCCTGCCAAAATATGTTGTTGGCTAATGTACAAGCTTCCTTAAAATAAAGACTGAAGAAATTTCGCAAAACTTTACGGAATTAAGTTCCCCGTTTCACACACACACACACACACACACACACACACACACACACACACACACACACACACACACACACACACACACACACACACACACACACACACACAAAAGTCCACTTTATAAAATAAATGGTAGCTGGCATTCGGTGGACGTCGATCAAATCCTCACCAAAAGTAACGTCTTCTGCACCTCCACGTAGTTGTTATTTCCAGAAGGTTTGGTGAAAATTCGCCCTCAACTTTTTGAGATGTTTTGGCAACAGATGAATACACACACACACACACACACACACACACACACACACACACACACACACACACACACACACACACACACACACACACACACACACACACACACACACACACACACACATCTCCACGCCTTGTTAAAGGGGGGCGATAAAAACATCTGTCACAGAACTCACCCATCAGCGAGCACACTGGGCTGCTAAGAACTGCTTCACTCACAAGGCTTTCACACAGTAACACACAACACAACGCACCTGTTCACTCGATCAGATGCAAAGAAATATTCACACGGATACAGCAGTTTACACAGAAAAGTGAATCCGCCTGTCTGGGTAGGTCACGTCGGGAGCAAAGTGTCGTTAAAACGTTTACAAGGCAGCGTCTTTCCAACCTCTATGTTGCTAATCTTCGGAGAGAGACTTAGTTGTATAAACAGTTAACTCATTTCCAGCAATTATTTGTATGCTACAGATGTTAACCTTTCTATATGATATTCGATTTACTAGTGTTAGCTTTCCATGTTGAATATTGGAGTTTAAGTTTGGTGGTGTCTTCTTACGTGGCACATTAATACTCTCTTGTGATGTGTCGCTAAAGCTGACCTATTGGCTTTTGAACTTCGTCGTTTGTACACTTTAAATCTCCTGGAAATATTTTATTTTGTCTGGGTGTTTTCTGATCTTCAGGTTATTGATTGCAAGTAGTGCACTAAGAATAAACAAGTATAGCATTCTTAGTTGTTTACATAGGTTATTGATTGCAAGTAGTGCACTAAGAATAAACAAGTATAGCACTGTTAGTTGTTTACATTATGAAGCCCTGTGACTCACTCAGCTAATTAAATAGCGTTTTGTTAAGTGGGATAGGTTACTTGAGTTGTCTTGTCCATGAAAGGGTTAACGGTACTAATATTCACTTAATGTTATATTATAAACTCCTTTGACTCAGTCATCTTAATCAAATCGTGTGGCATTACCTAGAACAGAAAACAAGTATTCCGTGGACAATAAGATTGATTATTTCATTGCTATGTCGTATTTTGTATTTTCTTCTTGCTACTGTCAGCTAATTTTATTCAACTTAGGAAAGATCTCTTGCAATGAATGGGTTGAAGGAGGCTGTTTAGCTCCCTGCACTGTTAGATGTCTCTCCTCAGGTAAATAATATTGCATTGAAGTCGCAAAAAGGAAATGGATAGTACGTAACAGTAACGTGGTAAATGGCCAATGGATATGCTCCTTCCCCAGCTCCCATAAACCCACTCATCCCCATTCCGAGTAAAGCAGAGGTGAAAAGAGTGGATAGATGTGATTATTTGAACTAAAAACCTTCCTGTAAACGACATTCCATCACCGGCCCTTGGAAACAAATCTGAATTTAAAATATGAGGGAGACATGGAAAAAAAGTTGGAGGGAGGAAAAGAATATTAGGAGAGATCGGAAGAAACGCTCGAAGAGATGCAGCAACAAGACAAATGAAACTAATGATAGCCGAACCACCCCAACCGTATTCAGCACCCCAATACAACCTGACAGATCCCTCAGACACCTCCCCGACTCACCCCAGATGCAAATCACAGGCACTTCTGACATACACCCTAGCACACCTCTGACGCACACCACACACCTCAACACCCCCCATAAGTGTGAGACTTGTGAAACTATACGGCTGTAGCTTGCCATATTCCATCATTTAGAGAGAGAGAGAGAGAGAGAGAGAGAGAGAGAGAGAGAGAGAGAGAGAGAAGCTAGTGACGGAGTGGAGAGGGTCGCAGCAGGTGTGGGTGGACAAAAAAGAAATAGGGTATGAAAGGCCTAGACAGGTGGCACAGGAGAGCGAGGGGTATTGATACGGGTTGATCATGCTTTGAACAATTCAGCACGAAAACGCCATTTTATTTATTTATTTATTTTTACTCCCACTAGACAATTCTATTCAGCTGATAGGTAATTTAAACCTCTGAAAAAACTGTGTATTACCATTAATTGGAACGTATCATTAACCAACTCAGCAAAATGTGTTGAAAAAGTTTCTAATTAAGCCGACTGAATTCCGAAACTTCATATACTTTTCTTTTTAATTAGTGTAATTATTATACGAATAAAAATTTTGTAACTGTTTTGCATTTAGGAACTGTGAATGTATCTCTGCTGTAAATACCTTGTGTATGAAATGTAGCCAGAAAATTAACTGCGAGTGCAAAAATTATGCTGTTTTGCAGATTAATCCTTTCAAACTGCCGTGATTCTTTTTGTGTGTGTTTCTTCCACTATCAGATGGTTTTATTTACCTTAGATATTTTTTTTCGAACCACAGGTCTGGTTAGTACTTGGATGGGTGACCGCCTGGGAACACCAGATGGTTGTTGGCATCCCTACGTGTCAAGTGGGGTTGGTGGAGGATTAGTGCCCTTCCCTGTAAAACAATTAACTCTAAGCCATTGGCCACCCCGTCTGGGATACATGGCGTCTGGCAATGAATGAATGAATGAAGGCATTGGATCCAGCTTTCAATAACCACTTCACTAATGTAAGTTCTTCTCGAGCTGAATAAATGCGTTGGTTAACCTGTATTTAGGATAATTAGGTTAATTTAAGACCCTTCAGGCCGATAAAAGTTCACTCAGACTCTTTGTAACCGTTCAGGCAAGGTCAGGTGATTTCAGAGCTGCGAGGTCAGGTCAGGTGCAGTCTTGTCAAAATAACCTTGTCTGTGCCATTAAGGGTCCATTTAGGCCTTTAACATTTATCTCAGACCTGTTGTCAATTTAGGTCAGTTTAAGATCATTTAGATTAATTTGGAAAAGTTCATGTCTTGTTGGGTCTGTGGGGCCTGATTAGGCCTATTCATACTATTTACATAAATCGAAAGCCTCCTCATTTATTACACTGCCTACATCTTGTATTGGAGTTGTTAATAATTTCACACTCATGTAAGTTTAGGGACATTCGGTTCAAAATTGGATCCATTCAGTAAGCATCCAATTCATTCATAGGTATTCAGGTCAGTTAAGTTTCCTTACAATCATTCTGGTGCTGGGGTGGGGCGCCTTCAGACGATGGCACTGATATAACCCTGTTACTCCGCTGCTCAGTTATACAAATGTCTTTCAGCTCACTCCCTATCTCCGGTAAAGAGGATGGAGGACTGCAAAGGGGGGAGGGGATCTCATCCCGTTGTTAGTTGTTGTTGAGGAATATCAATCCTTCTGCCTGAGCAGACCCATCAACCGCAGACAAGCAGCTGCTCCTCTAGGGTCGTCCCGTGCAGTGGACCGATGTTTCCTTACAGTAGACAGTGACTTGTAACAACTAGCGTGCGGAAGTGTGAGGAGGTTTAGTTCCCGGATAGATGCTGCATTTGCACATCTCTACCCAGTGAACTGGGACACCATGGTAGGCTCCGCATCACCACTTTATTTAATTATATGGTTACCACCTAGCGTTATAAATGGTAGTGGAAAGAGGAGTAATAAAATGTGACAAGAAGGATGGGAGAAATAAGAAAATAGGGGGTGAAAGAAGAAGTAGGCAGCACTACATCAAGAGAATGGATAATGGTTTCCACAATCAACTACCTTCAGCTTGTTGGTTTCACATGCATAGGCAACGACTACTGCTATTGTATTCCGGTTCTTTTTAGTCATGTTCATAACCAAGTAGTTCGATTCATTTTAGGATACTTTAATGTCCTTTCAAATCACTTCAGGCAAAATGGAGCGATTCAGTTAAATATTAATTCAGACAGTTACCGTGAAGCTGAATGCCAAACATCAACCCTCCCTTACAATTTTTTTTTTACATATTGACTAAAAATGTAGACGTGCAATTCTACATGGCCTCCACAGTAATATACACATATATGTGAGAACTGCATTATGTACGGGCAATGAGGTTATGATGTCATGTGCAAAAATCGCGATTTAAGTGGTTCGATGGTGTTACGGAACAGAGAAAGATAATGTACACTTTAAGTGAGAATACTAAAAATCACTACTGTCCCGTAAAGTTCCAAGTTCAAAACAAAAGAGTTAGGTAAAATTACAAGTTAAAGTTTAATACTCAAACTAACAACAAAACATTCAGGACTCATAAGGATAATGTAATGGCAAAAAACAGGTTAAATATATGGTTAACTGCAATAGCCTCTATTAACATGAAATTAGCAAGAGTAAATTTACCTAAGTCGCCCCTGATAAAATGAAAATACACTGGGTAATGCTCAGTTAATGCAAGATAGATTATTACAGATACAAAATAATATTAAAACTGGCTGACAAAATGAATCCTACATAAATCACAAAAAAACCTCACTAGGCCTACAAATCAACACCTTATGCTATACAGTACAAGGAAAAAATGCAATAACAGTTATACTCAAATTACACACAGCTGCTAGATGGTTGGAGACTTCCAGAGCACTCACAACAATAACTGTACAGGGGAGGACAGAGATGTGAACAAAATGAGGAGTAGATCTAAGTGGCAATTAATGTAGAGACTGAGCTCATTATATAGGGGCCAGCAGAGCTTGATACAACTTGTAAGAAAGACGTGCAAATGAAGCCATGGGGACAAAGAGCTGACAATCCCGCTCTGAACAACAGAAAGGACGACTTACTCTACTATAACGGTAGAAGGGGGGGACTGAGGCAGAACACGCTCGTGATCAAACATGCAGCAACTGTACGTTAGAATTACACAAAGGATGATGAAATCATAGGCTATGTAACATCTCCCCACAAAGAAAAAGAAATTTACAAAGAAAATTTCTTATTACTCTAAAACAATCTGTCTAAAGTCTAGATAAGCAATCTGCAATAACATTTTCTTTCCCCTTGACATGTTGTATGTCTAATGAATACTCCTGAAGAAGTAGACTCCATCTTGTCAATCTCTGATTTTTATCTTTAAACTTACTAAGGAATTTCAGTGGGTTATGATCGGTATAAATGACTATGGGGTCAAAACCAGAACACAAATAAAATGAAAAATGCTGTAAACCCAAAATCAAGGCCAAAAGCTCTTTCTCAATAGTGGAGTAGTTCTTTTGAGGTGGAGTGAACTTCTTACTGTAGTAAGATACAGGGTGTTCAATACCCTGATCATCCTCTTGCAGCATAACAGCCCCAGCTCCTGTATCACTTTCATCAACAGCCATCTTAAAAGGCTTAGCAAAATTTGGAGTAGCGAGCACTGGCTGACTTAATAGAATAGCTTTAAGTTTGTTGAAAGAGGATTCACAGTTATCGGTCCAGACAAATTTAACTCCCTTTTTCAGTAGGTATGTAAGTGGTGATACAAGAATTGAAAAGTTAAGAACAAATCTCCGGTAATAACCTACCATTCCCAAAAATCTTTGTAGCTCTTTCCTACTTTTAGGTCTGGGAAGATCACTTATAACCTGAACCTTAGCTCCTGGTGGTGCAACATGTCCATCACCAATTACATACCCAAGGTACTGAACTTTAGCTTGACCAAACTCACACTTTGATAAATTAGCTACAAGATTAGCATGAACCAAACGCTCAAGAAATTTACTGACATGGCATAGGTGATCTTTCCAGTTGTCATTGAAGATTAATACATCATCAGTATAAGCAACACACCCTGCCAAACCCTCTGTTACAACATTCATGAGCTTCTGAAATGTAGCTGGTGCATTCTTCATGCCATATGGCATTACAGAACATGCAAAAGTCTTTCCTAGAGTTACAAAACATGAGATCTCCCTAGCACGTTCAGTCATAGGTACTTGCCAGTATCCCTTTAACAAATCAAACTTACTTATGTACCTAGCCTTTCCGATCTTGTCTATGCAATCTTCCACACGAGGGAGAGGGTAAGTGTCTGTTTTGGTTATCTGATTAACACGTCTGTAGTCAATGCAAAGCCGCTGTGACCCACCTGGCTTAGGGACTAGAGTGACAGGAGAACTCCACTCGCTCTGACAGGGCTCAATCATCCTGTGGTCCAACAGGTAGCCAAGCTCCTTCTGGATGAGAGGAACTTTCACTGGGTTCACACGGTAAGGAGGCAGTTTAATTGGCTTTGCGTCTCCGACATCGACATCATGCATCAACACAATGGTTCTTCCTGGAGTGGCACAGAACACTTGCGGGTACTCCTGCAGTAATGCCGAAAACTCCTGCCTTTCCTCGGGAGGTAGATGAGAAAGCTTAGTCTGGAGATCATTCATGATATCAGGATTCTTAACCAAACTATCACTCAGGCTCATGCTGCATGGGAGAACTTCACTTGCAGACTCGAGTGGAACAGCTACAGTGCAGACTGGATTATTTTCGTCCCGCCTGTGATATAACTTTAGCATGTTGATGTGACAAAGTAGCTTGTTCTTTCTACGATCTGGTGTGGCGATGACATAGTTGACATCACTGAGTTTCTTCTCCACGAAATAAGGATCACTAAACTTGGCTTGAAGAGGTTGCCCATGCACCGGTAGCAGAATCAAAACCTGATCTCCTGGCTGAAAGTGGCGTAACCTGGACTTCTTATCATACCAATTCTTCATCTTCTCCTGAGCTGCTCCTAAATTCTCTCTCGCCAGTTGTAAAGCAGTGGATAGCAGTTCTTTGAACTTCATCACATACTCCAGCAGGTTGACGTCATCTTCCTCCGACAACCAGCATTCCTTGAGTAACTTAAGGGGTCCTCTTACTTCATGGCCAAACAGTAGTTCAAAAGGTGAGAAGCCCAGTGATTCATTTGGAGATTCTCTTGCGGCAAACACAACGAATGGAAGACCTTTATCCCAGTCTGTCTGATGTTCCAAACAGTATTTCTTGAGCATCGATTTGAATGTTTGATGATATCTCTCCAACGCTCCTTGGGTCTGGGGATGGTAAGCTGAAGACGTGATCTGGGTGATGCCCAACTCTTTCAGAGACCGCTTGAAAACATTTGACATGAAATTACTTCCCCGGTCTGACTGTACCTCCTTGGGCAGACCAAACTTTGTGAAGAACCCTAGCATTTCCTTAACCACGTTCTTTGCTGAGATATTTCTAAGTGGAATGGCTTCAGGATAACGAGTAGCCATATCAATCAGGGTCAACACATAAGAAAATCCTGAAGAAGTCTTAGGAAGAGGGCCCACAATATCCACCAACACACGGGTGAAAGGCGCCTCAAAAGGAGGAATGGGAACTAGAGGAGCAACCTTTTCGGTCTGATTACACTTCCCCACAACTTGACAGGTGTGACAAGACTTACAATACCAGGAAACATCCCTGAAGATACCTGGCCAGTAGAAGTGTTTCAAAATGCGTGCCACAGTCTTCCTCACTCCAAGGTGTCCTGCCAAACTGGAATCATGAGCCACTCTAATAATATCCTGCCTACAAACACGAGGGATGACAACTTGATGTACAACCTCCCATTCACAGTCGGCTGATGCTGTTGGGGGTCTCCACTTCCTCATAAGTACTCCTGACTTTACATAATAACAAGTAGAAGCACCAGCTGACTCTTCCTCACTGCAAGCAGAGTTAGCTAGACCTTTCAACTCAGGGTCAGCAACCTGCAACTCAACCAACTCTTGACGAGACAAATTATCAACACTAGGGGGTACTGCCTCATCTGGTGAGTGGTCCAAATTAGCAAGAAAAGTGTCAGCTAGGATAACATCATCATCATCATTATCCTCTAAATCACCAGTAACTTTAGACTTAGCCCTAGTGACAGCACATGCAGGGAACACATCAGGGACATCACAATCCTGGGACGCAGCCACTGGCTCACTAGACAACTGAGGAGCTGGACACACTTGACTTCCACCAATATCATTTCCAAGTAAGAAAGTTACACCTGACATTGGGAGTGTCTCAACCAACCCAACCATAACGGAACCATTAGCAAAACCAGACTCTAAATTCACTCTGCACAGAGGGACAGAGAAGTAATGATTCACTACACCTTGTAAGATTACAGTTTCATCAGAGGAATTAACATTAGAGCCTAGAACACTGGTCAGTATAAGGGATTGGCAAGCACCTGTATCACGATATATTTTAACTGATTTCCTGCCATTACTGTCCAGAGGACTGACAAAACCTTCAGACAGGAAATTAGCACATGAACTCTCGAGAGTGTCACCCACGTTACTGCTCAAAAGAGGAGCTCCATCATGAGAATTTAAGTTACCCCTCAAAGCAGGTTCATTTAACCCGCCCCGTCCCGACGACGTATGGGTACGTCACCACGATTTGCATTTGCCAGTCCCGGCGACGTACCAGTACGTCGTGCAATTGCAAGGTACCTAATTTGCACAATTTTCAATTTTCGCACGTGATTTTTCGTATGTATACACGGGACACCTTCCTCTATTCCTGTAGAAAATACCAAGCAGGGACAATGCCTTACACTGCATAACCTCCCCCCTCCCCCCCTCACACCATTGTCTTGGCAAAGGACCTGTTACCAGTGACCTGGCTAGTAAAGTTATTCAGGGCCAGAGTGATTCCCCAATCGATGACAATGTGGAGGACAATGTTTACATAGCATTAGAAGAAGAAACAGCCAGAAATAATGATCAGGTAGAGTGGGAAAAATAGGTCAGGTATGGTGATTAGTTAGTGAGTGAAACAATGCTTATAATGCCTTTATTACTGCTTGAAAACCAATATACTGTCATACTACATATACATTCGTACCAAGTAAATAAATAAATACCGTTTATGAGTGGATAAAATAGTTACCCTCCCATAGAACTCGTTTTCTTTGGTGCCAGCATGTTAGAAAACCCACTCAGGTAAGGAGGAACTCCTACCTGGATTGGGCACTTTAAACCTCAGGTGAGCGATTTCTCTATGAATTTTCGATGTTTCTCACCAAAAGCGAAGGTTTTAGCCAAAAAAAAAAATTTCGAAAATACCTCGGGACTGGGGGATGTCGGAGGTGTGGAAAACCTCGGGACGTGATGGGTTAACTAAAGAATTCTGGGAACTCTCAAGAGTGGACACTAGACCAATTGACTGAATATTTAAAGACTCCCTTTTGTTCACATCACGCTGTCTCCTGAAACATTTCTCCGTAGTATGACCAAGCTTACTACAATAAGTACATTTACTTCTCTGAAATCTAGAGGTGAAGCTGGTATTTACTTCCTGAGAAACATCATCTTTATTCTCTTTCCTGTTACCTGTACTCTGAGTAGAGGCAACGTACTTACTCTCAGCTTTCCTTCTATCTCTAGAATATCTCTTGTGAGTGAGAACATATTCATCAGCTAAAACTGCAGCATCAGACAAATTATCTATTCTTTTCTCAAGATATAGGCTTACATCTTTATAAATACACCTCTTGAAGTCCTCCAGCAAAATCATCTGCTTAAATTTACCAAAATCAGAATCCACATTCTTAGAATTTAACCACTGCTCTAACAGATCTTCTTTGATTTTTGCATACTCAACATGGGATTGCTTATCTTGCTTGTAAGTTGTCCTAAATTTTACTCTATAGGCTTCAGGAACAAGCTCATAGGCCTTAAGAATCAAGCTCTTAACTACATCATAATTATCAGATTGATCCTGAGGCAAAGATGCATAAGTTACTTGAGCTTTACCGGTGAGAACAGTTTGAAGGAGTACTGGCCAATACTTTTTGGGCCAATTAAAACCTGTAGCTACCCTCTCAAACAACTGAAAATACTTTGTTAAATCAGATTCATTAAAAGGAGGGACAAGTTTAACATTTTTAGCCACATCAAAATCATCAGAGCTAGATGATCCAGTTCCACCTTGTTTCATGCGATACTCATGGTCTGCCTGAATCCTAGCAATTTCAACTTGTGCCTCAGCCTCCTTAGAACGGGCCTGAAATTCAGCCTCCTTAGCACTTGCTTGAAATTCAGCCTCCTTAGCACGAGACTCCGCCTCCTTAGCACTTGCTTGAAATTCAGCCTCCTTAGCACGAGACTCCGCCTCCTTAGCCTGAGCCTCCTGCAGGGCTAGCTGTAACTTAGCTAATTCAATCTGCGTTCGCTCATTTGGAGGAGTTACATTAAACAAGCTTTCATTAATCATGTCAACAATTTGATCTTTAGAATGATGAGAGCGAACAGCAATTCCCAATTGTTGAGCAACAAGCTTAAGTTCATTCTTTGTTCTGTTTTCTACATCACACACTGTTTGCACATTTGACAAAAAATCTTTGCCTTCATCAAGTGTAGTAATAGTAGACATCATGAATAAGTAACAGTCACAAAATATCAAGCAATATCCTTATGATAATATCCTGAATATCCTGATATGAGGTCGCCAAATTTATGTTACGGAACAGAGAAAGATAATGTACACTTTAAGTGAGAATACTAAAAATCACTACTGTCCCGTAAAGTTCCAGGTTCAAAACAAAAGAGTTAGGTAAAATTACAAGTTAAAGTTTAATGCTCAAACTAACAACAAAACATTCAGGACTCATAAGGATAATGTAATGGCAAAAAACAGATTAAATATATGGTTAACTGCAATAGCCTCTATTAACATGAAATTAGCAAGAGTAAATTTACCTAAGTCAGCCCTGATAAAATGAAAATACACTGGGTAATGCTCAGTTAATGCAAGATAAAATATTACAGATACAAAATAATATTAAAACTGGCTGACAAAATGAATCCTACATAAATCACAAAAAAAACTCACTAGGCCTACAAATCAACACCATACGCTATACAGTACAAGGAAAAAATGCAATAACAGTTATACTCAAATTACACAGCTGCTAGATGGTTGGAGACTTCCGGAGCACTCACAACAATAACTGTACAGGGGAGGACAGAGATGTGAACAAAATGAGGAGTAGATCTAAGTGGCAATTAATGTAGAGACTGAGCTCATTATATAGGGGCCAGCAGAGCTTGATATAACTTGTAAGAAGGACGCGCAAATGAAGCCATGGGGACAAAGAGCTGACAATCCCGCTCTGAACAACAGAAAGGACGACTTACTCTACTATAACGGTAGAAGGGGGGGACTGAGGCAGAACACGCTCGTGATCAAACATGCAGCAACTGTACGTTAGAATTACACAAAGGATGATGAAATCATAGGCTATGTAACAATGGTTACTGAGAAATTGAAAATGTGATGAGAGAGCAAAAAATGGGTGGGATGGGCGAAGAAGAGTGGGCCTGGCAGGCTGGGATGCTGGTAAGTGGTGCGGGGTGGGCGGAGAAGAGTGGGTGTGACAGGGTGGAATGGGAGGTGGGTGGTGGAGCAGGACGGGGGAAGTACGTATATTCTGTAAATACTGCATTGTGTGAGGCGTGACGTTGGCAGTATAAAGGACAATTCTCTTTGAGATTCATTGTGGTAGAGGGGAAAAGGGGTTGGGTGGGCAAACAGATGTGGGTGAGAGCGTGCGGAATTCGGTGGTGGTGGGTGGTGGAGCAGAGGAGGAAATTGCACCCAGTAAAGGTTGGTGTTTACTGTGGAGTTATATGCGTGTGTTGCAGGTTTCATTCAAAATTTTATCCAACAACAACAATAATATCAACATGAATTAAGAGGATAAAAAGGCACTCGCCTCTGTCATAACATAACTGCAGAACAAGTACCCGCTCCTAACCTCCATCTAAGCTCATTTTGGATTGTTCATTAAGTTAATTGTTTTTCATGCATACAGATCACAGACGACTCAAGAAGCTATAGTTATGCCCTTAACAGATTAAGTGTAGAAAATATAGAGTAATCCATAATTAAACCTTTCGTATGAAATTTGCAGGATAATTTTTGGATACTACTTGGTGATCCTTTTTAGTTTCTTTGGCCGATTTCGGCTGGAGGCATTGGTTGGTGGGGGGAGCCACACAGCTGTTCTTTCTTTACCTTTGACTCATAGAATATAGACCATGGTAATAATCTCCTCAGTAACAAGCAGCCTCGAAAAAAACGAAAGCTTCATTGTTATGGATTTCCTTTATACATTCACTAGTGCTTGCCGCAAAAATTTGCGGGACTAACTAATAGTCTTTCCATTACAAAATGTTTGTAAATACCAATAACAGGTTTCCACACCGTTATTGAGCTCAGTGGCTATTTCTGACCAAAAAGTCGAAAAAAGTGTTTTTACATATTTTCGCTTGTCGCGATTTCCATCAGTTTCACGCCGTCGCATCGCGTGCAAACGACTTTTTTTTTTTTTTTTTTTTTTTTTTTTTTTGACACTCCCAGGATTTACCCTGACCAAATCACAAAAGAATTAAGTCGATGTCTGTTACCGTTCTCTTGAAATTTACGAGCACACACACACACACACACACACACACACACACACACACACACACACACACACACACACACACACACACACACACGGCTTGACTTATTATTATTTTGATTTGTTCAATACACCCAGCTTCTCACGGCACAGGTAAAAAAAATTAAGGTAGAAAAACACAAAAATAAAACAGACTCACTGGGCAGCCACCCTACAGCATGTTGTTATACCCAGAAGAGATACAAAAAACTGCATGCATGTATTATCTTCACTGTTTACTCTGCTCGAACGATTCCCGCTTAATTTCACTGGTTAACTCCTGTTTTACTGAACCTGAGGCAGACCTCTAGTAGCAAGCAAATTAATGAAGAATTTGCCCAACACCTCCAGTTCGCGAAGTCTTTGCCCAGCTGAACAGAATCATGAGATGATAGAAAAATAAACGAAAAAAAAACCGTCCTCTGAGTGAAGACGTTCCAGTTCAGTAAGTCCCTCCAAAGCTGAATAAACTCGTCAGGTGGTAAAAGAAATAAAATAAGAAACACGTCCTGTGACAGAAGGGAAATTGAGTATGTGTGTGTGTGTGTGTGTGTGTGTGTGTGTGTGTGTGTGTGTTTAATTAGATGAAGTTAAAACTTACGAGTGAGTGATGAGGTTTAGGGAGGAAAGAGAAAAGAAGAGGTGTGGTTAAACTAAGTCAGCTGTGGTAGAAGTGAAATGAAGATGCTGGGGATGGGGATAGGGAAGAAAAGGAGGTAGAGAGGGAGTGTGGACGAGGAAGGAATGGAGTGGGAGAAGCAGGTGAGAGGCAGAATGGAGGGTGGGAAAGGTAGTAGGTGAAAATAGGAGGGTCGAAAAGTTAGTATTGTCCTGTTGTAGTTAGAAATAGATTAATGAAAACAAAAATCTAGTAAGTTCCACAATGACAACCAGAATAACTACTGGAGAAAAAATTACACTGCAATGATGTTAATCAGAAAATAATGGTGTGGTTGAAACAGGAGTGAACTGGCTAAGAGATCACTGAAGTGGATTGTGCAGTAGAAGGGGATAGGGAGTCATAGCAGAAATTTGTGTTGACAGGACTAAAATCAAGCGGAGTGAGTGGATCTGAGTACAGTGGTGGAGACAATAGAAAAGGAGAAGGCAGTGTAAGAGGGAGTTAAGAGAATTGAGATTCCCAGGTAGAATTGTAATACCATCTTCAGAAAATTGCCCTCGTTCAGTTCAGCAGAGTAGCATTATCCAGATTTCCTCCCGTTTTATTATTTAAGGTCCGCACCCATTACGATATCTGTGTTTTGCTTGTAGATGTGTGTCCATTTGTCTCCGAGGAAACCCACTGATAATTTCTAGCCTCCGTGTGGCAGAGAGGCTGTAAAAGAAAAAAAGCTCAAGGGTTATATTTTCACCTATCGACTACACGAGGACCATGAACATCAGAGGAAATAGGGGAGAGGGGTAAAGGGGTAGGTGGAGGGGAGAGAGGTGAGATGGTAGAGAAGATGGATGAGTGAGAGAAAGAAGTTAAGAAGGAAGGTAAGGGAAAGGTATTAGTGGATATTCATCATAGAAAGAGCTCATATTTCCTGCCTCTGGTCACCTTAATCATATTAACTGTACCCCAAGGAATACTATCATAATCTCTCTACTTCACTAATCACGTATAATTATCTCCTTCACTACCTTGATTATGTCCGCCCTTGGGAATGTATATCGTCAATCATCCATCATATTATTATTATTTTGGACAGTATTTATATTTTATCACTACCATCATCACAGTTTACATAATCTCTCTCATCATGATTATTTTCATTATGGTCATTATTTACATCTTCATCATTACAGTCATCCAAATTTACATCACCTCTGTCATCGTGAGCATTTTCCATATGTCATCAATATCATAATCTTCAATTTTCACATCCACGTCACCGTCAGCATCTGTCTCCTTTGCTGGGTTGAATATGACTGTCTTGGATGAGCTGGCGTGATGTTATGTTATGTTTTCCTTTCTCAGAGCGATATCTCATGTTGGATATTCGACTTCTGATTATTACATTTATTTCCAAAGTTACATTATACGGCATATTTCCTTTTTATTAAATGAGACATTGATTCTTCATTTCTCAAACTTATCACTCGAATTAGATATGATATTTTTTCCATTCTCATATTGTTTCCACAAATTAGAACATGATTTTCCTTTTCTCAAAATGATTTTCCAGATTAGTTGGCGATTTTTTCATTTTTCAAGATGGCTGTATTTGATCATTTTTTCTTTATTACGTGAATTTACTAGTGGTGGTTTTATTTTTTTTTTTTAATTAGATTATGATTTTTTATTATTATCTCGATCTCCTCCTGAATTATTTGATTTCTTAAATGCGAGAACATTTCCAGCAACGGCCTGGTCAGTGTCTCTCTCACTATTTTCGGAAACTAGGTGCTTCATTTCCACATACTTTAACTGCTGAAGTGAAGCATCACCACACCACACCATACCACACCACATCACACACCATGCCATACCACCCTCTCACACCACACTTACAAAATCACCCTCCCACACCACACACCACTAAGTGCATTAACTGAAGGACCCAGAAGCTCTCGCATCAGGCACCTGTGTATGTGATTCCCCTCTGAAACTAATCTCCCAAATATTTAACCACTACGTGTGATGTTTTTTTACTGTGTGTGTGTGTGTGTGTGTGTGTGTGTGTGTGTGTGTGTGTGTGTGTGTGTGTGTGTGTGTGTGTGTGTGTGTGTGTGTGTAACAACTGTATGGAAGAACTATCGGATGATACAACTTTATCTTGAATAATGATTAAGGTTAGTCAGAGGAACAAGTGATTAAGCTGTGACATTTACCAAAGGTCAGGGTCATGAATACATGGAAGGAGGATGCTGCAGCTTTGGCGGAGGTATGCGCTCTCTGAAGCTCATTTATACATTGCAATTTAGTCAGCTCAGGAGAGACATCAAACAGTAGGAATTGGATCCATCGCTCATTATCCTTTTCACTACTTGGATTACTCTCCTAAGCTGAGTAAAATCGTCTAGCAACAGCAAGAGTATAATGGTAAGACGTCCTTATAATGAAATCTTCTTACGATCTGTTACCTATTCTCGTCAGATCCAGGCTTGTATTCTCGTTAAGGAGGCTCCCTAGCATCTCTTCCTTAGCGATTTATTTTTGGATATGGCTGGTTGATGTGCTTTTGTATGTTATTTTTCCAAAGTATGGCGATATTGGAAGGATTTGTGTAAGCAGAGGAGGACAGGAAGGTGCAATAAGCAAAATAAATCGTTTTGCAAAAGGTGTTATGGAACTTCCTTACACAAGAATACGGGTCCCAAAAAACAATTTAAGTTAACGTGGGATGCAAGCTTACCACCCAGTGCAGAGAGCTGATTTATAAATGGTAAAGGGATCACAATGAACCTCATATCCACCCTTTTGGGGAGATAAGAAAAAACGTGCAAGGTTTTTACTGCGGTCCAAAACTGAATCGATAGAGAGGCGGCTTGCAGTCCTAATGGACCCAGGATCGAATCCCGGCTGGGGCAGCGAACAGTTTAAGGATTTGAATTTCCTAAAAGCAGACTTTCCTGATCTACCAGATGACCCGCCGACATGTCATAAAAGTACCCCCGCTAATACCAGTACACTAGTCCTGTATGAGACAGCCCTAGCATGTATTCAATATGGACGGTGGGTGTTAGCGCCGAAGTGGTGACATGTGGAGGTGTAGAAGGACTACTGGGCCTTGGGATGGGCCACTGCCCCCAAGAAATAGGCCCTGAGCCTTTGCCCAGAGTCGGACACGTAAAAAAAAAAAAAACTGGGGTCCCATGATATTTTAACTCCCATAATCTGATAACGCATATTTTTTTTTAGCTTATCCTTGCTGCTACGAATCAGTTTTAATTTGCATTGTGGAAGAGCGTACTGATGGGTCGGTGATGGATGTGTCTGACCTCGCCATGCCTTCCCTCGTGCTACACGGACATCTGGTAGCGCTTATGACTGGAATGTCACACAGCCATATTACAGAACTTCTACCTATCAGAATTCTATTGTTCCCCGAACTGCATCTCTCTGGAACTCGCTTCCCCGGAGTTGTTTCCCCCCAAACTTCAACCTACAGCTGTCCAAGTGTTACAGATATTTTATGAATGGAGGGAGCTGGTAATCTGGTGTATGGATTATTATTTTTTAATTCATTTATTTTTCCTTCCTCTGTTCTGTTATATATATATATATATATATATATATATATATATATATATATATATATATATATATATATATATATATATATATATATATATTGCCAGACGCCTCAATCCCTTTTGGGGTGGCCACAAACAAATCGCCTTCAAGTCGCCCTGTCCCCCTCCATTTCACTGCCCTGCTCCCAACTCACACACCCCTCTCTCATATACCTATCCACCCCATCCCTCCATCTCATCCTCGGCCTCCCCCTCCCTCTTCCCCCCTCCACCTCACTCATATACACTCTCTTCGTCAGTCTTTCACCCTCCATCCTCTCCACATGGCCAAACCACCTCAGTGTGTTCCTCATAACGCTTCCTATCACATCCACATCCACACCACAACGCTCCTTTATATCCTCATTCGTCAGCCTGTCTCTCCACGTGACTCCACAGGCTCCTCTCAAATAACTCATTTCCACTGCTCTCACTCTTGACTTGTGTCCTTCCAACAACGTCCAAGCTTCACTTCCGTACGATAGAGTTGGTATCACAATACTGTCATTTAGTAACTTTTTCACTTCCATGCTCACTTCCCTGTTTCTTATCACTGCTTTCAAGGAACCAGCAACCTTTCTTCCCTGCTGTACCCTTTCAAGCACTTCACCCTCCAAACCTCCATCCTTACTCATCACACTACCCAAATACTTAAACGTACTCACATTTTCCAATTCCTCACCATCCAACCTCGCTGTACATTCACTAACTTCACCTCTCTCAAAGACCATCACTTTACTCTTCCCTACATTCACCTTTAGGTTCCGTTTCTTACACACTCTCTCAAACTCATCCACCAAGCCTTGCAGCTCCCCTTCGTCTTCCCTCAACAACACAGTATCATCTGCAAACAACAGTACAGGGAGTTTCCAAACACTATCCTCTCTCACCAGGGCCACTCCAACATCCACTACCCTACATTGTACTTCTTTTATTACCCCATCCATGTACAGATTGAACAACCATGGAGACATGACACATCCCCGTTTCAAACCAACTTTCAAAGAGAAAAATTCACTTAGTTCACCATCCACACGCATTGCAGCCTTCGCACCATCGTACATACTCTTCACAGCATTCAACAACTTCCCATCCACTCCATATATTCTTAACACTTTCCACACTCCTTGTCTATCCACCCTATCATATGCTTTCCCCAAATCCATGAAAGCCGCATACAACTTCTTTCCCTTCTCTAGAAACTTTTCCACTAAAGATCTAAGAATGAATATCTGATCTACACAACCTCTTCCCTTCCTAAAGCCTCCCTGTTCTTCTCCAACTAATTTCTCTGTTCTTTCTCTACCTCTGTCTATAAGTATCCTACCATACACTTTTCCTATTATACTAAGAAGACAAATGCCCCTATGATTACTACACACTTCTTTTTCCCCTTTTCCTTTGTACAAGGGAATAATTATACCTGACTTCCAATCCTCCGGGACTCTACCTTCCTCCCAGGCCAATCTGCACATCTTCCACATCCATTCTACTACTATCTCTCCCCCATGCTTCAGCATTTCACCACACACTCCATCAATTCCTGGGGCTTTCCCCGATTTAACTTTCTTCATTGCTTCCACAACTTCTATCCTACTGATTTCTTCCTGTCTTCTCATCTCCCTCCTTCTCCCAGCCATTCCCCAGCCACTTATACTCGCATTACTTCCATCCTCTACGTTCAACAATTCCTTAAAGTGTTCTCTCCATCTGCTCACTTTTTCTCCCTTCTCCACTAGTAATCTACCATTTTTATCTTTTACTCCCCTGCTAACTTCACTTCCCCTCTGTCTTACTCTTTTCACTTCTCTCAAGAACATTTTCTTACAGTCCCTCCACTTTACACTCAAATTCCTTCCAAATTCCTCATCCACTCTCTTCTTACTCTCTCTTACTAATCTTTTCACCTCTCTCTTCCTTTCCACATATAACTCTCTCTTCCGCCTCTCAACTTCTTCCACGCCCCTATTTCTCATCCATTCATTGTATGCTTTCTTCTTTTGTGCCACGGCCTGTTTCACCTCTTCAGTCCACCACGCTGTTCCTTGCACCCCCCTCCGTCTTCTCTTCCTTCCACACACCACATCACATGCTGCACATATTTCTTCTGTAAATATCTTACACATACCTTCCACGTCTCCCATCTGCTCCAATTCATATTTGCCCAATCGTTCCTCCACTTCTCTCTTATACTCTGCCTTTTTCTCATCCTCTTGTAACCTTTCCACTCTCCTTGCAACTACTTCTTCCTCTCGTCTTTCCCTTCTTCTATTCCTCCATCTTACTTGCATCCTAATTCTGGCCACCACCAAGTAGTGGTCAGAAAGTCCACTCCCCCAACCTCTATACACTCTTGCATCCTTTACACATCTTCGCATCCTTTCATCCACACACACATAATCAATCATTGCCTTCCTTTCATTCAATTCACCACCCACCCTTCTCATCACTCGCCATGTATACCTGTGGATCATTTTATGCCTGAAGAGGGTATTGGCTATCACCAACCCCCTCCCAGCACAAATGTCCACTAATGCACTCCCATTCTCATCTATCTCAGCAGGCACACCCCACTCACCAACTATTCCATCCACCTTCACATTACCAACTTTACCATTCATATCACCAATCAAAAACACTCTCTCATTCTTTCCAAACTTTTCCATGCACACTTCCACATTTGTCCAGAACTCTTCTCTCACTCTTCTAGCATGATCTTGCGTTGGCGCATACACACACACAATCGCCCACATTTGTATTCCAACTTTCAACTTTACCCACACAATCCTTGACCCAGCTGATCCATACTATCTTATGCTCTTCTTCCATCTTTTACTCTCAACTATACACACTCCTTCCTTTGCCCTCTCATTCTCATCTACTCCTGCACATATACCCCATCCATACTCCCATTCTCTCACACTTTCTCCTCTCCATTTTGTTTCAGTTATTCCACATACATCCACTTTCGCATCCTCAAGCACCTGGACAATCTCTCTCTCATTCACCTCATCATTCGCTCCTCTTACATTCCATGTACTCAGTACCAAGTCCTTTGTCCGGTCCTGGGTCGTCATCGTTTGGTCAGTCCTTGTCCGAGGCTTCTTGTTTGTTTTTTAGTTAGTTGTTTTCCGGGGAGGGGCACTAACCCTCCGCCAACCCTTTTAGTCGCCTTTTACGACAAGCAGGGATACTGGGGGAGTATTCTTGAAAACCCCCCTACCCCCAGGGGGTATATATATATATATATATATATATATATATATATATATATATATATAAACTATTTATATATATATATATATATATATATATATATATATATATATATATATATATATATATATATATATATATATAAACGCCATTTCAAAACACCCTTCCAACTGAATAAAATCGTCTTGGGATGGCAAGAATCTATAAAAGCATCCTTATAGTGAAGGGGTTAGATAATAAATACAGCTCACGATGCCCCCAAACGATTACTCTCATCACCTGCATAAGCAGTTGATAACTATACTGGACAGGAAGTATCACAAACATGCGATAATTGTCATCCCACAGGAAGCAGGTCCGCCAACGTGGGGTACATAGGCGTAAATCCCGTAACTGAGACAAATCCTCCCTACATCTGGGTCAAGGAGAACGTCCTGTGTAATCATAAATCCCTATAATTCAAAAAATCCTGAATTAATACAAAGTTAACCCTACAGTTACCTGAGAAATAACTATTCCATCCATTGAAAATGCAGTTATTTAAAAAACTGCAGAAGATGTTATAGTATCATTCGGTGTTAAGTTGGTATGATATAGCATGCTGAGCTTTAAAAACGAATGCTAGTGTGCCAGATTTGGCTAAAAGTTACGAATTGTGTTACTTTTGTCTTTGTGCCGATTAAACTGACATTTAATTTGTTTTATACGACAGGAATTTACACAGTACACCATACATCAGTCCATCCACACGTGTAAATGTATATACAACACAAGATAATCATACAACATTTATGCTTATAAGAAGGAAACATGTGCACGAAGTTTTTCTGTGAGTTTAGAAAAACTTGCTTTAGCAGTTAAAATTACTTTCTTCTAATAAGCACGGTTAATTTTAAATTATTTTATTGACCTGAAAGTTGGACCAAATGCATATCTCAAGTTTTTTGGAATTTCTTTTGTATAATGGTAAAGGTTTTCTTTATGTGATTAGTGGAGAGCAACTGTCTTTGGTAACACACACACACACACACACACACACACACACACACACACACACACACACACACACACTCGACTCCCAATCCAGGTGACCCGAGTTCGAGCCCCGTTCAGACCGCACTGCTTGCCTGTGTGAGGTGGGTTCTCACCTGTTAGGTGTAGCTCAAGGCGTGCTGTGTTGGAAGACCCGCAAGGGTTCGAAACTCAGCTGGGTTAAGATTAGGCTGTCTGTTCCCTCGAGCCTACGCCTCACTCCAGCCTCGGTGAGGCTTGGGAGTGTGTCGGCGCTCCTCAGGAGGTTAGGATACTAGGTTAAGTGGCTGCAATGAAATAATAAACCGAAAATTATTATTATTTATAAATAACATCGGAACAATGTACAAACTTCAGATGATATAGCGTTACTTTGAATTAAAATATGCTATATAAACATGGATCCAGTTCTCAGCTATTAAGGAACTACAGTTACTGGTGACCTTATAGCAGAAAATCGTTGCCGTCACAATTAAGTAATAAATTCCTCAAGTACTGCAGCACCGTAACGGGTAAGAACTGGACCTATGTTGATATATCCTTTTATGCTCAGTCTTGGTTCAAGAATCACCTGAAGTTAGAATATCGTCATGAGCCAACCCATTGCTATCAGAAAGTTTTGCACGTTGCAGAAAAACCACATCATTCAACTAACACATGCGTAAACTTGTGATTGGGAGTAACAGAATTATATGTAAGTCTTTAAAAATCGATGACATCCTCTTTTAATGTAACAAGTACGCCGCCACCAATGACATCCACTTCAGCAGCAGGATGGAAACATGACACATCCCTGTTTCAACCCAACTTTCAAAGAGAAAAATTCACTTAGTTCACCATCCACACGCACTGCAGCCTTCGCACCATCGTACATACTCTTCACAGCATTCAGCAACTTTCCATCTACTCCATATATTCTTAACACTTTCCACAATCCTTGTCTATCCACCCTGTCATATGCTTTCTCCAAATCCATGAAAGCCGCATACAACTTCTTTCCCTTCTCTAGAAACTTTTCCACTAAAGATCTAAGAATGAATATCTGATCTACACAACCTCTTCCCTTCCTAAAGCCTCCCTGTTCTTCTCCAACTAATTTCTCTGTTCTTTCTCTAACTCTGTCTATAAGTATCCTACCATACACTTTTCCTATTATACTAAGAAGACAAATGCCCCTATGATTACCACACACTTCTTTCTCCCCTTTTCCTTTGTACAAGAGAATAATTATACCTGACTTCCAATCCTCCGGGACTCTACCTTCCTCCCAGGTCAATCTGCACATCTTCCACATCCATTCTACTACTATCTCTCCCCCATGCTTCAGCATTTCACCACACACTCCATCAATTCCTGGGGTTTTCCCCAATTTAACTTTCTTCATTGCTTCCACAACTTCTATCCTACTGATTTCTTCCTGTCTTCTCACCTCCCTCCTTCTCCCAGCCATTCCCCAGCCACTTATACTCGCATTACTTCCATCCTCTATGTTCAACAATTCCTTAAGGTGTTCTCTCCACCTGCTCACTTTTTCTCCCTTCTCCACTAGTAATCTACCATTTTTATCTTTCATTCCCCTGCTAACTTAACTTCCACCCTGTCTTACTCTTTTCACCTCTTTCCAGAACATTTTCTTACAGTCCCTCCACTTTACACTCAAATTCCTTCCAAATTCCTCATCCACTCTCTTCTTACTCTCTCTTACTAATCTTTTCATCTCTCTCGTTCTTTCTATATATAACTCTCTCTTCCGCCTCTCAACTTCTTCCACGCCTCTATTTCTCATCCTTTCATCGTATGCTTTCTTCTTTTGTGCCACAGCCTGTCTCACCTCTTCAGTCCACCAAGCTGTTCCTTGCACCCCCCTCCGTCTTCTCTTCCTTCCACACACCACATCACATGCTGCACATATTTCTTCTGTAAATATCCTGCACACACCTTCCACGTCTCCCATCTGCTCCAATTCATATTTGCCCAATCGTTCCTCCACTTCTCTCTTATACTCTGCCTTTTTCTCATCCTCTTGTAACTTTTCCACTCTCCTTGCAACTACTCCTTCCTCTCGTCTTTCCCTTCTTCTATTCCTCCATCTTACTTGAATCCTAATTCTGGCCACCACCAAGTAGTGGTCAGAAAGTCCATTCCCCCAGCCTCTATAAGCTCTTGCATCCATTACACATGTGAACCTTAATATTTAAAACATTCTACCTCCTCAAGTAACTCACCATTCAAAACTATATCCATCCCCCTACCATCTACGAACCTCGTACACTTCATCACTTTACTCTTATTCTCATTTACTTTCAATTTCCTCCTTTCACACACCCTTCCAAACTCCTCTATCAACTGTCTCAATCTCTCCTCTGAATCAGTCACCAGTGCAGTATCATTTGCAAACAGTAGCTGCTTCAGATTCCACTCTCCACCATCAACATTCACAAGACTCAGACTCCACCTGACACTCTTGCATTCACCTCCCTTACAACACCATCCATATAAATATTAAACAACCAAGGAGACATCACGCATCTCTGTCGCAGCCCCACTCTCAGGGGAAACTAATCACTCACAGCATTTCCCACTCTTACACACGCTCTACTATTTACATAAAAACTTTTCACCACTTTTAGTAACCTACCATCAAGTCCATACAATCTTAAAACAGTCCACAGAGCCTCCCTATCAGTTCTATGATACGCTTTCTCTAAATCCATGAATGCCCAAAACACATCCTTGCCTTTCGCTAAATACTTTTCACACACTTGTCTCACAGCGAACACCTGATCCACGCATCCCTTCCCTCTCCTAAAGCCACACTGCTCATCACCAATCACTCCCTCTGTACCCTCTCTAACTCTCATAATATACACTCTACCATACACCTTACCTACAACACTCAACAAACTTATACCCCTAAAGGTAGTAGATTCATACTTATCACCCTTGCCTTTATACAACGGGACCACACAAGCACTTGCTCAGTCAATTGGCACCATACCATTCACAAAGCACACATTCAATAGTCACTCCACCACCCTTCAGGCATTCCACAGCACACCCATCCATTCCTGGAGCTTTCCCTGTTTTCATCTCCTTCACTGCCTTCTCCACTTCCTCCTTTGTGATCAAAGAATCATTCAACTCTCCCAACACATTTATTTCTTGCACCCTTCCATCCGCCACAATCTCAGCCACCCTTTCCTCCTCTACATTTAACAATCTTTCAAAATACTCTGCCCATCTCTTCCTTACTACATCCATCTCAGTTAACATCCTTCCATCCTTTGCTTTACTTACATTTCCTTCCCAGACTCTCCCTTTCGCACCCTTTTCACCTCCTTCCAGAACATTTTCTTATTCTGTTGAAAATTCTCAGTCAGTCGCCTACCCCACCTTTCATCTGCTGCCACTTCAGCATCACACACAGCCCCTCTCGCCCTATTCCTCTTTTCCTTATACCTCTCATATGACATCTTATCCATCCTCTGCAGCCACACTTCATATGCACGTCTCTTCTCAGCCACAGCCATACTTACTTCCTCACACCACCATTCACTTCCTTTTCTTACACCACCACCCACGCTTCTCACACCACACACCTCTTCTGCATGCCCCACCACAGCACTCTTAAATAACTGCCATTCCTCCTCCACACTGTCATTTTCCTGATATTTCACTGTGTTCCACTCATCTTTCAATTTCTCCTGATAATCTATCATTTTCTCTCTTTTATCCAACTCACTCACTTTCAAAACCTCCCTGCCACACCTAACCCTCCTAGCTCTCACCCATCTCTTACCTACTCTTAACTTTCCCTCCACCAGGTAGTGGTCAGACATACCTTCACCTTCTCCTCTCAGAACTCTCACATCCAACAATCTTCCTATTACATTCCTAGAAACAGCCACATAGTCCATCAATGCTTTATCCACAACCATTCCACCCTCATGTCTCATCCATGTAGACCTGTAAATATCTTTCTTCTCGAACAGCGTATTTCCAATCACCATCTCTCGCTCAACACACATCCCTATCATTCGTTCCCCATTTTCATTTCTTCCAGGCACACCATGCATACCAACTACACCTTCAACTGCTACATTTCCCACTCTAGCATTCAGATCTCCCATCATTACCACATTCACATTCGCTCCAAAACTCTGCAGACACTCATCAACATCATTCCAGAAGGACTCCCTCTCTTCTTCATCCCTTTCACTACCAGGTCCGTATGCATTCACAAACACCCACAACTCACGTTCAAATTTCGCTTTCACCCACATCAGTCTCGATGACACCTCCTTCCATTCAGTCACACACTGCTGTACTTCCGGACTCACTAACAAGGCCACACCTTCTCTTGCCCTTCCTCTATCAACACCTGGCAATCTTCCATTCACACTTCTAAACATAGACTCACCTTTCCCTTTCATCTTCGTTTCACTCAAAGCTAACACATCCAACTTTCTTCTCACAAACATTCTCCCAATCTCCTCCCTTTTAGCCTCAATCGTACTACATCCACGCACATTCATAGACCCAATCTTCTGGGTACGGGGATAACTCAATCCCCCATTCCTTTCTCTGGCCTGTCTCTTTTTAGAAACTAAAAAACATAGGAGGGGGTCCCTAGTCCCCTCACCCCGCCCCTTTTAGTCGCCTTTTACGACACGCAGGGAATACGGTGGCAGTATTCTTCCTAACACAACCTGGTCGCAGAGTAGTAGTACCACTCCATAGTGCGGCCAGATTGTGTCCCCCCTGCCACAGGGGTGTAGCCAGTGTCGTGGTGGTAGTATAAAAAATCCCGTATCGTGGTCATATTATAAGGCCAGTGTCGTGGTAGTATAAAAAATATATAGGAGTGTTCTTGTGGCAGTATGAAAAAGGCGAGTGTTGTGGTAGTATAAACAAAGTGACAGTGTTGTTATAGTAGTATAAAAAAGTCAATGTTGTTGTAGTTTTGTAAACCATATCCAGTATTTTTGTGATGGTAGTGTAAGCCAAAGAGAGAGAGAGAGAGAGAGAGAGAGAGAGAGAGAGAGAGAGAGCGAGAGAAAGAGAGAGAGCAGTGTTACCGTGGTAATGTAAACAAAATCCAGTGTTTCTGTGGCAAATTATAAGGCAGACACATGGAGTATTGTACCTCTGTGTTCGCTGTCTAACACTGCTGACAGCATCCACCTTCTCTGTATCATCCTACATTCTCTTACATGCTTCCAAACTAACGGTGAATGCAGCATGTATGTGTGTAACGATATCACTTGTTCTCGTGTTCCTGAACATAAATTTTCAGGGTTACATGTACTCTGGGAACGGCTATCTTGCTAATTTCTCGCGAAACATATCTACACTGTTTACATGTGTAAGGAGACGGTGGGACAACCTCATAGGAAAGATTGCTTACCTGCGGACGAGGGGTCTTCTCGATCAGACGGACCGGGCTTGAGCAGCAGCAGCAGCATCTCCATTATGTCTGCTGTTTACAATTCTTTGACTAACTCATAAGTAAAAATTTCTTTCCACTTCTTTCCCAGAGAAGTCCTTTCTAGTACCAGTTTTCTCCACCACCTTTAGCCTTCTCTCCTTTCACTGATTCACCTAATGACGAAGCCTACATCTTTTCGGTCCATGAAATGAAAAAGATGTCGCCTTAGTGATCTGGATAATTGATGTTATTACTCCATCATTTAAAAAGGCCCTTCATAAAATGGTCAGTCAATGAAATGCAGCCAAAACAGTATAATAAAGACGTTCTTCCTGGAAGAGTTAAGGGAATTACATTCATGACATGTGGCTCAGAGGTGATACAGGTCGCAGTACGAAGTTAACACTATTCACACGACCAGAGTTTCCCCCAAGCTTTATAGTATCGTGTGGAGCTACCAAAAATAAAGTCAACGTAGAGTTCAGTATTTTCCGATGGTGAAAATAAAAGTACTGTTATTTTCACTGTTTCACTAAAATTACAAAACACTTGTGCATGTAGAATTTTAAAGAAATGATTTCCTTTCTTGGAGGTAAGGATAAATACTCCATAAAATTGCCATACTTATGACCAAGCTGGGCAAGTTGTTTTTACTGAACGATATCACCATCCTATTAGATTTCTTTCTCGTTTGTGGGTCGATCCAGAAATTCCCAATATTACCTTCATTTTAGCAAAGGCGAGTATCACCATACTATGAAAATACTGATATGTCTCTTACCCCCATGGAGTGAAAATCTGTTCAACCTAAGAATAATGTTTTCCTAAACTAAATTAAATCGTGTTGCATTAGCTAGATATGCTAAAAATTATAAAAGAAGGAACCCAAGTTGAAGGCGTTACAGAATAGTACAGTAGCAATACCCCACATAAATCACTGCTTCACTGTACAGTACTTCCAAGGGAATCATTTCCCTATCGTGCTCGGGTGAGGGGTTGGGGGTCGTGGAGATGGCGGTGTTTGAGTTATATGAACCACCACCACGGTCACGTCACATGTGTACAGTATGCTACATAATTCTTCACCCAACCAAGGTAAATGTACGTCCTCCAGCCTCCCACAAACGATATTCTCCTCTATACAAACACCCATCAATGATTTTCTAACTCTTACAACCTTCATACCTTTTTCAGCATGATGACGCTTTTACTTAACCTTTTCTACCTTCATATGATTTTATTCAGTGTAAGGAATCATTCATAAGCATCTCTCCACCTACCTGCCTCCTCCCCCTTCACCTGTCTTCCTGCCTACACACCTACCTCGCTGTCGCCTTACCTATCACCCAGCATTCTCACCCACCTTCTTGTTTCCCTACCTACCTTTCGTCTTGCCTACTCACCTCCTTGCCTCCCCACGTACCTCCCTGCCTTCCCACATACCTCCCCACCTACTTCTCTGCCTCTCCATTACCTTCACATCTGCCCTACCTTCATTCTTACCCATATTCTCCACCTGCCTTCACCATCACTACACGCCATCACTTTCCTTTATTCTCTAATATCCCCCTCCAACATTCTTTCCGGCTTGTCTCCATTTACCTACCAGTACCACTTTCCCAACTTACCTCTCTGTGTTCACCTTCTCTCTCACATTCTTCACCTCTCATCACCCTCACTCCCACAATTTATTCCGTTTGAGTCTCGTCCTTTCCCTACCTTTCCACCTCCCTGCCTGCCTATCCTGCCTTCCCTGGGACTGTTGGTAAGGTGTGTTGAAGGTAAGAAGTTAGGCAATTACTCGAGCGTGGTGGGACAGGCGGGGTGACACAATGTTCTTTATTAGAAAACTTCCGTCCTGTTATTGCACACATCAGTTACGGTAGCGACACCAGTTTTGTGGTGGTGGTAGTAGTGTGATGATTGTGATGGTGACTGTGATAGGGATTAGTGCTATTTTGGTGAGATATTTGTGGCTGATGTGCTTGTGTTGGCTGGGTTTGGTGGTTGTGGTAAAAGACTCTTTGCTGTGGTAGGTGTGTTGGTTGTGGTGGTGGTTGAAGTGGTTGGTTTTTATGACTGGTATTTACGTTATTAATATTGTTGCTGAGGTAGTTGTTACTGTCGTTACCATCTGGTATATTTTTGCTTTTTCCTTTACTGCTGTTGTAATGGCACTAGTGTTGCGTTTTTGTTAATATTATTTTTAATAAAGGGACTGTTGTTTTTGTAGTAGTAGTAGTAGTTATTCCCTAGGCAGTCTGGCCGAACAGCCCCGAGTCCCTTAGGAAGGCCGTGGCCGAGACCGGGCTTTCCCACAGAGCTCTCAAAGAGTATATGTTGTGTTGTTGCCGTAGGTGATTGTGTGCAGTGCAGTCTTCCATAATGTGCTTAATGGTATGGGGTGCTGTGTTGCATCCTGGACAGGCATCAGCGACGGAGTCATCCAGCCTCTTCTGGTAGCTTAAGAGGGCTGGATGGTGCCCACATCTCAGCCTGGCCAGGTGCACCCTGTCCTCACGAGGAAGATAGGTTTCAGAAGGATGGATGTCAGGAGGCCGTGCATGCAGCTGTGTGTTGTCTTTTAGTGACTGAATGGAGCGGCGAGTGATCTGAGTGTGGATATGGTTCTGGAAGCTGGTTTGAGGGGGGAGAGATGACAGCATTTGTGTATGGTATTGTGTGCTGGGTGTTGTTTTGATGTTCCTTGGTGTGGGTGGATGTGGTGCCATGTACTATAGTGGAAGTTGTGGGTTTGAGGAGGCTGCATCAAGAAATTGGGTGCCTCTCATGTCTAGGTGATCCTTGACTTTGACGACCTTGGTTATTTGATGTAGGTGGTCTGTGGGTGTAGTAGTTGTGCAGCCTGTGATTATTTTTAGGGCCTTGTTCTGTATGGTCTGTAGAGTGTTGTAGTGTGTTTTGGTGAGGTTAGAAGCCCAGGCAGGGCTTGCATAATTCATCACTGAACGTATGTATTGTTTGTATACTGTGGTGGTGGTTTCTTTGTTGTGTCCGAATGTTGTATGGGCAAGTGACCTCAAAGCATTGAGTCTTGGTGTTATTTTATTTTTAATGTTTGTGATGTGTTGTTTAAATGACATTGATGTATTGTATGTTACACCAAGGATTTTGTGTGTGTGTGTGTGTGTGTGTGTGTGTGTGGTAGGGGAGTGATGTTTATGGTGAAGTGTGGGATGTGACTGTGTTCTGCTGTCCAGTTTGTGAGAAGAGTCACTGTAGATTTGGCTGGGGCTATTTTGAGCCTGTTTGTGGTGAACCATTCGTGTAGTGTGTTGAGGTAAGGTTGAATGATGTGTGCAGCTGTGTTTGCGTTTTCGTGCGTACATGTGTTATATCATCTGCATAGGAAGCTGTGTGTATCTGTGGTGTGTGGGGTGTGGGTACGTCGTACATGTATAGGTTTAAGAGTGTAGGGGACAAAACAGATCCTTGTGGGACGCCGTTTGTGAAGTTACTGATGTTAGAAGACTGACCGGCAAATGTTACATGTGCACATCTGCCTGCTAAGTAGTTTGCCAGCCATCTTTTTGTGTTATTGTGCATGTTTGTGTTGAGTATTTTGTTTGTGAGGTTGTGGCGGGGAATGGCATCAAAAGCTTTGGTAATGTCTAGTGTAATTAGGAGTGTTCTGTGTGGTGGCCTAGCTGAATTTATGCCATCGAAAACTCTCTGTGTAAGGTCTGTAAGAAGGGTGTTTGTGGAGTGTAGTGGCCTAAAGCCATGTTGTGACTGGGCTAGGGGAATGTGAGGTGTGACTAGTTGTAGTACCAGTCGTTCAGTTACTTTAGAGGGGGTGCAGAGGAGTGTGATGGGGCGATGTTGGGTTTAGGGATAGTGATGATATTGCCATGCTTCCAGATGTTGGGTATTATGTTGTGTGAGTAGCTGTAGTTTGATATGTTGGTGAGTGCTTGTATGCCTTGTGGTCCTAGGTGTTTAAGGTGAATGTTGCTTATGTTGTCTGGTCCACAGGCAGATGAGTGCTTGAGGTTGTTAATGATGTGCTTCGTCTGGTTGTAAGTGAAAGATGCGTAGTCTGGGTCTGTGGGGAATTGTCTCTTACGTCGGATGATACGTCGGTCTTCGGGATGGGGGTTTGGATGGCTGACTTGTGAAAAGTGATTGATTAGAGTGTTTGCTTGTTGTTTGTTTGAGGGTATGGTGTCTGTTGTTGTGATGGCAGCGTGTGATTGTGTGGTGTTGCTGTTGAAAGTGTGATGCTGTTTAGTGTTTTGTAGAGTTTGCTGATGTTTGTTTTTGTGGTCAAGTGTTTGGAGGTAATTTTTCCAGTTTAGTGTTTGCTGTTCTGATATTTTATTGTTTATCTGAGTGTTGAGTTCTTGTATTTGTTGTACGGTGTCTTGTGTATGGAGTGTTGGGGAGTGTCGCATTGTGTCCCGTTGTCTGATGAGGCCTTGAATTTCTGGTGTGAAGTTGGGGTTGTGTCTCTTTCTGTTGCCTCTAGGGATGTGTCTTTTGTCTGCGTTTTGTATGATTGTATTGAAAGTGTGCACAGCAGTGTTGATGTTTGTGATGGGTGTACTGTTTAGTGTTTCGAAATGTTGTTCTGTTTCAGTTACAAAGGCCTACCAGTTGGCTCTCTTATAATTAGTGTATGTGTGTTTGTGGCCAGCTTGGGTGATTCTGGTTTTGGTAGTGATGATGATTGGGAGGTGATCAGAACCTAGGGTTTTGACCACTCTCCATGATGTAGTGGGGGCGAGGTTTGGAGAGCAGAAGGTGATGTCTGGAGATGATGGGAGGAAGGGGTCTTGGTGTGGGATATGGGTATGTTGATCTAGACTGTTTAATATGAAAAGATGATCTGTCTGGGATTGTACCAGCCCTCTGTCTGTGTCAGGGTTGTTGACATGCCAGGGCGACGACTTGGCACTGAAATCACCACCCAGGATGATGTTGGGTATGTTATTGATGTGGTGTATCTGTGGAGAGTAATTGTGTGGTACTGTGGGAGACGATTGGGGAGGAATGTATGTGTTAGCGACTGTTATGTGTGATTTATTACCAGTGCGTATTTTAATTGATTGTATTTCTGTTGTGGTGTCATGTGGGGGGAGAAGTGACTTTGTGTGCGCACTGGTATCTACAAAGTTGATGGATTTGTGTACCAGGGTGATGAGTCCACCGCCACCGCCGTCGGCCCGGTCTTGTCGAATGGTGGTGAAATTATGAAATGTCGGTGTTTTCTGTGCTCTGTGTAGTTTTGTTTCTTGTAAGATGGCGATGTGTATGTTCTGCTGTTTGATGAATTGTATGAGTTCTTGTATTTTGGTGTTTATGCCATCTATGTTTAACTGAAGGATGTTTATGTTGTGTGTGCGATGTGTGTTGGCTGCTGCAGCACGGGGGGGAGGTGGTGTGGGTGGAGGGGAAGGAGTAGGAGGAGGTTGTGATGGAGGTAAGGGTTGAAGTGAATTAGGATGGGTTGGAATGGGAGGAGTTGGGGGACTGGATGGTATGGGAAGGGTCGGTGGGTTAGGCTGTGGAGGTGTGAAGGAAGTAGGAGTAGGATTGGAAGGGGGGTTGATGGGTGAGGGGAAGGAGCATAAGGAGCAGGTCCAGGTGTTTGTGTAATGTTTTCTGGATGCAAGTGTTGTGCAGGTGTAATGGGTCCAGTTCTTGCAGGAATTGCACTGAACTGAACCCTTTGTCTGTCGGCTCGACGTGATAGGTTTTGAGCATGTTGGACATATGTATTTGTTGGTGGGTCCTGGTAGTGGTACTGGAATTAACCTCCATAACTTCCCCCTCCTCTCCCATCTCTGCATTTCTGTTTGCTTCATGCAGTTCCCAGTGCTTCCAAGCCACAAAAAATACTTAATCAGGAGCCAAATCACCCTTAATGACTTTATGGCTATTATTTTGTGTGTAAGCCTTTAATATAGCCTTCTGCAAAAAGTTGAGTGTGTAGTACAACACAGACGATTACCGCTGGCTGAACTTGCCCACGCAACAAAGCTGGGTAAATAACGCCCTGGGTTTTAATTGGCTGTTTGATAAAACGAAAAACTGTAACCTAATTTTTTTTACGCTGGGGTGTGATTATCAGGACATGAGGTAATGAATTTCTGAATATGGCCACATCTCGTATGTCTTTAACCCGTTCAGCCAATGGACGGCCAAAAAAATTTTTTTTGGTAATCTCCAGACGAATTTATTCAACATTTGAAAAGGCCTGCAGTAGTGATAGGGTAAATGATGCATGCATTTAACTGTACTAGTTCGAGAAGTCTATTTTAATCTGTGTTCAGCTTTACTCGTTGAGTCTAAATAAAGTAAATAGGATGCCATGATCGTGAAGGGGTTAAGATTTGAAGAAGGAATCAGAATTAGAAGGTGGCTTGTAAAACAAACACCAACAGACAGGTAATGTAGTGAGTCTGACAATATACCGTGTACACAGTCGATGAGATTTTGCCAGCAAGAATAAAACACTAAAGAGGAGACTTCAATTGTATGAAATCATTGACATCATTTCCGAGAAATCGTACACGCAAAGTTGGAGCTGAAGTGTATTATTAAATTTGGATATGGAGGCGGTAGCTCGGTCGGTAGAGAGGTGGCTTGCAGTCTTACCGGACCCAGGTTCAAATCCCCGCTAGGGCAGGGAACAGTTTAAGGATTTGAATTTAATAAAAGCAGACTTTACTGATCTACCAGAAGACCCGCCGACATGTCGTAAAAATACCCCCGGTAATACCAATACACCAGTCTTGTATGAGACAGCCCTAGCATGTATTCAATATGGACGGTGAGTGTTAGCGCCGAAGTGGCGACATGTAGAGGTGTATGGTATGTAGGAGGACTACTGGTCCTTGGGAGCAGGCTGTGAAGCCTATGCCCAGAGTCGGACACATAAAAAAAAAAAAAAAGGAGACATTACCCTGAAAAATTATTTAGGTACTGACGATAAAGGATTTTTAAGAATGGAACTGAATGGAAGAGAGAATTATCACACAGCCAACGAAGTGTGCAAAACTGGAAGAGAAAGAGTAAGGCATCTTAGAGCCAGCCTTTGTTGTTAATTATCAACAAGGCCAAGGTTTTTATCTCAGATGGGGTGAGACTTTCAAGCAAACATAATGTAATCGTAATCAGAATTCTTAATTATTGGAATAGACTCCATGTTTTTTGAGGAACTGTAATCGTAGCTGATTCCTTTTATTACAATGCCAAAGCAGTCGTAATCGATTCCACAAAAAAAGTAATCATAATCATGAGCCAGCTGCGAAGTTGTTTTATGTTGTAGTAAAGTTAATTGGGGGGGGGGGGGAATCGCAATAAGACTACCCAATTTTGAGTGTGGTTTAACTATAAAGACTATATAACTGGAACAGTGTTCACTGTATCGCCGGACCTCCCAAAAGACACGACTAATCTACACAGAAATATTTTATTTTTATAATTGACAGAACTAGGAGAAGGAGATAGGGAAGGTGACGAGAAGTTAATGTGGCTTTACTGGCTTCGAAAACTAGAGAGAGAGAGAGAGAGAGAGAGAGAGAGAGATGCACTGCCTACCATGGAATGCCAGAGGTGTACAAGCTGAAAATTATTCATATTTGTTTGTGATGATTTACTTGTAATATATTATCTGTACTTTTGTGACATGTACACAGCGTATTCCTTGTGTATTTTAGTTACCTGGAGAATAATCAGGATGTTCACATACATAAGAGGCCTAGTATTACAGTGGGACAGTTTAAACTGCGTTGGTGGCATGGCACATGACTGGCGGACGCTCATTAACAGGAGTGACACACTCTCTTTAAACTGAGTGACGAAGACTTTAACTGATTGGCCCCAGAGAGAGCCCGGCAAAAAGACCCTCTCTCTCAGTATATATATATATATATATATATATATATATATATATATATATATATTTGAGTATCCACTGCAGGACCGGCCTATCCCGACCGAAGTCGGGACGATACAGTCAATGTATCTCTACCAAGTGGCTTAGGCTGTCTGGTAGCGATTGTATGTAGGGTGAGAAGTGCTTGTAAGTGTAATTGTAGTGCTGGAGTGGCTTTGGATGTGTGTGTAGTCTGTAAACCAAGTGTAATCGGCCCGCACAAGCAGACTGGGTGCAAGCATACCTATTGTAAGCGACACTGGTTCAACCACAGCACCCCTTGTGTCCGCCAATGCAGTACGTGGCCGGGTGAACACTCCCAAAGTTTATTACCTGGCGGGGCACGAACCCTGGCTTACCCGTGTACGAAACGCACACTCTACCACATATATATATATAAATATATATATATATATATATATATATATATATATATATATATATATATATATATATATATATATATATATATACATATCTATCTATCTATCTATCTATCTATCTATCTATATATATATATATATATATATATATAAAACATCCAAGTGTTGCGCTTGTCAGACGTTAGCAAACAGCGGGAGGGCAGGGGACAAACACTGTTGATCACATTCATTTGTGCTGCCGTGCTTACCAACAAGATACTGTTGGCCCCAAAATGCCTTTTTTTTTTTTTCATCTTTACAATAAACATAGATATATCCTTGCGGGTTTGGCATTATTTTGAGGATATTCAAGGAAATTCGGCTTCATTCTCTGTTGCCGATAATTTTGCCACTGATAAAAGTAATTCCAGCGAGTTGGTAAGTCAGTGCCCTTCCTTGTCATTTGCTGCATTGAAAGACTGATAACTTGTACTAACCTTTATATCTTATTATGCATACTACGTTTTTCTTGGTCTTATTTCAGCTAGCAAAGACGTTGGTTGGTATGATGATGTCATGTTTTACCACAATAATGTAATTTGTAAGCATAATCGGTTACAGACCTTTGGATTTATAATCGTAATCGATTCCAACGCTTCATGGGTGAAATCAGTCGTAATTGTAATAACAGTATTCCAAAATAACAGAAATCATAATCGCTTCCATGGGTGATGATATCATTACATGTCTGTTTCGAAGTATCTCTCCATACCAATTCAGTTCTGTTCATATTCTGGTGAAAGTTTTATATATGCAAATAATATTGGTAGTCATCCATTCAGTGCAGTGACGTTCTCATATTTACTGTAATCATACTACCACCAGACGATCTTATTCAACAGTTAGCTTCAACTTTAGTATGGGACGGGGCTGATTAAGGCTATGTCTAACACCGTCGATTTGAAAAGTCTTGCTAAACTGAATAAAATGGCATGGAACTACCAAAAATAGAATGAAACTTCATAGGAATTAAGGTGTAAACAGTATAGAAAAACAATACTTAGACGTAATGTGCAAATTACGCTTAGGTGCTTAGACGCTTCCGGCAAGAAAACATTTACAAGACACTTCACTAATTGAACCGTTCTCGGAGTAATCTTTCCGGTGCACACCAGAGAAAAATGTAAACAGAAAATACACTAATGGATATACAGTAGTGTATCTTTGCTTCGGTAAAATTCCTACAGTTTCATAACAACCATGCAAGCGAAGTAAGTAAAGCAGTATAAGTTTGAACCATACCTTGATGAAATATTGAGTGTCTTTCTGCCTGTCTCTATCTGTTTGCCATCAAACAAATCCTGGCGGGACGGACTGGAATGAAAGTTGGAATGCAAATAGATTTCGAGAACTCGACTGTCAACAATGGATAGGCCCTCCTCGCCGCAGCCGGCACTCTCTCTCTCTGTCACATATATATACTGTAGCATATAACAAAAATAGTGTGTGTATATATATATATATATATATATATATATATATATATATATATATATATATATATATATATATATATGTATATATGTGCGGGCGCGCTTGCTTCACACAAGACGTCACCAGCAGATCAAGATGGGAAGTGAGGATGCTGAAGCTCCTCCTCAGTGGTCCTCATCCATTATTACTCAGCAGACAACACACATCACAGGACAATCGGCACACAAAGTACATTCAGTACAACACCCAACACACAGAAAGAGTACATTCAGTATAGCACCCAACTCATAAAAAAGTACATTCAGTACGATACTCATCAGAGACAAAATCCATTGTCAGCGCAACACTCAGTACTCTCAACACAGACAAAAGCATTCAGCACAAAACTCAGCACAGAAAAAAGTGCCTTAAACATAACACTCAGCACTTAGAATGAGTACATTAGGTACAACACTTAGCATGCAGACAAATTACACTCAGCGCAACTCAGCACACTGACAAAACGCTTTGAGCACAAAACAAACTACTTCAGCATAACACACACACACACACACACACACACACACACACACACACACACACACACACACACACACACACACACACAACACACTTCACGCAAAGTCAACACATAAATTGCTTATAGCACGCAGGGACACACCATTTTTCTCCTCCCCTTTTCTTCTTTTCCCTCCTTTTTCCCCTCCTTTTCTCTTTTTTTTTTTTCCACCACCACCACCACCACCACCACCACCACCACCACCACCTCCTCCTCCTCCTCCATTGTTCATTTCACCCCCCGCACCCACTTCCCCACATTTCCCCCCCCCCACAGTATAACTGTCATAGGCCGGACATATTTTTTTTTATTCATTACGGACCTAAATTCGTAAAGAACGTTTCGAAACGCCCCCACATAAACAACAGCAACAAAGAAGAGCGGTGAATTTACACGTGAACAGAATAAGAGAAGAAAAGTAAGACCAATACGAAATTTAGAAACTAGTCACGAGGAACTGTCAGACCCATATTACCCCCATCGAGATATAGGGATTCGAGCTAGATTATCCAAAAAATTCATATGTAAGAGGCCGACCTAACTGCTTGGCAGCCTTCTCCAAGATGGAAAATTTAGTTTTCTTGGCAGATTCGAACCGGAAGAACTTCGTGACGCAAGGCTTTCTGCCAGTGAGACTTCCCCTTTCACTATGATAGATTCTTGTGATGTACCCTCTCTCTCTCTCTCTCTCTCTCTCTCTCTCTCTCTCTCTCTCTCTCTAATCACTAACCATACCTTTGTAACGGTGGAAAAATGAACTTATGTTCAAACACACACACACACACACACACACACACACACACACACACACACACACACACACACACACACACACACACACACACACACACACACACACACATTATTTTTATAATGTATATTATATATATTATATACATAATGGAGCCTTTGTGGTACAGTGGTAATGTGTGCGTTTACGTACACTGAAGAACGAGGGTTCGCGCCCCGCCAGGGTAATAAACTTTGGGAGCGTTCTTCATGCCAAGTTCTGCATTGGCGGACACAAGGGATGCTGTGGTTGAACCAGTGTCGCATACTGTAAAGTATGTTTGCACCCAGTCGGCTTGCGCGGGCCGATTACACTTGGTTACACATACAAGCACTTCTCACCCTACATACAGTCTCTACCAGACAGCCTAAGCCACTTGGTACAGATACATTGGCTGTATCGTCCCCACTTCGGTCGCGATAGGCCGGTCCTGCAGTGGATACTCAAACGGCTGATGAGATGAGATGAGGTATACAAAATATATATTATTGATATATGTATTATATATACAGGTATTTATATAATATATATATTATTTATATAATATATATATATATATATATATATATATATATATATATATATATATATATATATATATATATATATATATATATATATATATATACATAATATATATTATTGATATATGTATTATATATACAGGTATTTATATAATATATATATTATTTATATAATATATACCGGTATTATAAAATATATGTTATATATGTTTAGATAATGTATATTATATATATTATATATAATGTTTGTGTGTGTGTGTGTGTGTGTGTGTGTGTGTGTGTGTGTGTGTGTGTGTGTGTGTGTGTGTGTGTGTGTGTGTGTGTGTGTGTGTGTGTGTGTGTGTATGTACAAGAACTGAGTCATTATGAAAGTTAGTAAAGCTACACCAGATCCATGCACTTTGTTGGATAACTTATGGATAGTAATAGATGTTGCATGCGTGTTTTTTTCTCCAAAATTTTCAGCATTTTGCTGAAAAGAGCCAAAAAGTATCAGATTGGGCACAATTATTAAGTTACGTGTGTAGCCCGCCATGCTTTGGTGTGAGGGTCCAAAACCCCTAAACTGATAATATACACATTCCGAGCTAAGATGGATGTTTTCAAAATGCACATTATTTTATTTTATAGTAGGCAAATGGGGGCGAACTTTTTCTGTTTTCTAAAACAACAACATTAGAAACTTGTTCGGTCAAGCACATTCTTCCCGTTCTTGTGTAGTCTCCTGTGACCTAATTTTTCTTTTACTCCCCCTCTCCAACAACACACCCAAATGCCACCCTGCTCTGCCCAACCCACCTAGCAGTACCCCACCCCATACCCCTTCCTCATTCACTCCACGCGCCCCACATCCGCCTCTATACTTCTTCCCCTTTCTGTATCTCTTCCACCGCACCCCTTCCCATCCCCACCTCACATCACATCACCCCACAGCAAACCATAATCCTCCCTCCCCCCCTCCGCTCCCGAGCCCGACAGTGCAGTGGTAAAAACTTTGATTGCCAAATACTGTGAATGCATAATTTATCAGTTTTATATGCCATTATAAAGCCATCACCTGATTAAGAAAAAAAGAACGGGAACTGAGACAAAGAAAAAGCCTTTGGCGAGAATAATGAAAAAAAAAAAAAATGGTGTTTACCACCGCCATTAGATAAATAAAAGAGCGTCCAAAAATGAAGATAACTCATGGTGAAGTTAAATGAAGAAAACATTGTTTCAGACACCGACAAAAATGACAAACAATAATGAGAAAAAATTACTGAGCCTCATGACATAATGAAGATAATCATAATGACACAAAAGTAAAATGATTGGCTGAAACATCTCCAAGGGTATAATGGAAAAATTTATAATCAGACCTGCAAGCTAATTAATCTGTGAAATTAATCAGTCCATTTGATGGGAAAGAGTCATCAGCGACCTTATTCCGCAGTCATTTATGGATGGTAATTACGTGACAGGATTTTGGGTAAGAGCTGGAGGAAAGGTAGGGAGGAGAGAGGGCGGTAACAGTAGGACTGAATTATAAGACGCAGTAGAGAGGAAAGGTAGGAGGATGTAGGGATTAGAACAAAATAACATGTCAGAAATGAGTAAAACGGGAGAAAAAGAAGAGAGAAGGTAAAGAAAGAAAGGCACTGACTGAATAGAAGGGACCAGAGGGTAAGGGAAGGGTAATAATAACAATAATAATAATAATAATAATAATAATAATAATAATAATAATAATAATCGTTACCCTTTCCCACACTTTAGCACTCCAGCCCTCTCGCCCCTCCACACCAATCTCTCACCCTTACTGCAGCATCCACCTCACCACTTCCTCGCCATAAATGTTTCGTTCACCTCACCATGACTAATGTATTCTCTTTCTTCCCTCCGCCTAAATACAAGCCCCGGTACCCTGTTCTCGCCTCCTGCAACCCCACCAACGTTCCCAAAGACGTATTTGATACATCACTTTCTACTTACATCTACCGTGGATGGTGGTAACATGGCTCACTCCTGACTCCTGAAAATATAGAATCATTGATTGTGAACATCTTGATTCTAATTGCACCTAAAGATGAGGTGAAGCTGGGACCAGAAACAAAGAGGGTACATAAATATGGGCTTATTATCACAGAGCTTATCTAGTAAAATGTGCCACACAGTCATTCACACACCAGTAATAAGTGCAAAAATAAAACTCATACATACTTCATTTGTTGAGTGAAGAGCGATAATATGTTCACTGTTTTGAGGCCGTACCTTCATTGCCTTAGGAGGTCGTCTAGCACACTTCCTTTACCGGTGCCTGTCTGTTTCAACATTTCGCATATTATCATTAATTTATGAGGTCTTCTAGCACCTCTGCTTGACTGCTTTCTGTCTGCGTGTGGTACGATAACAGTGTGATTTTCTTATTGTTCTTTAGATTTTAGGCGATGATAATGGTAATAATAATCGTATGTGAACAACTTACAGAAATGCATCAGGATGTAATATGCGAAGTAATTCGCTTAGGAAGAGGTGTTAGGAAGCGTGATATCTTTAATTTTAGTTACGAGTATGTGGAGTAACCAACTAAATGGATTAACACAAACAGAAGTTGTGATGCCAAGTATACGGAAATATTGACATTCATCTTTGGTTCGTCTGCAGTGTTATAACTTTGTGTTCTTCATCTAAGTCCGCGGACGACCCCCTGCCGCCTCCCAAAATAAAGTTAATGTTTTCTATTTCTCATAATGAGTAACAAAGCCCCGACTGGTTCTGTATCGAAAAGTCAGTGCCAGATATTCAACCGTTCCAATATCCCCATGCCGTTATTGGAACTTTTAACGTTCTGAGAACCTTACTTTTTTCCTTCGTCGATTAAATTCTTATATTCTTTTCATGCTAACTTTCTTTACCGCCAAAGATTTCTTTCCCCTAAAACATTAGTGTCTTCTCTCTCACATCCCCCTTCTTCCACTCATAAGGAGGCCCTAAAACCATTGTTCTTCATTGATATAATATCAGATTTATAAGAAGCGATGAGGATAGAACAAATCACAATCACTATACAGCACGGCCATCAAAATCTCATTATGATTATTAAGTAGAAAAACAGGAACCAAAGGCTAAAAAACACAAAACTTGTCCACAGGAAGTTATACAAGAGAATTTTAAAAAATCGGATTAATTTATTTCGATATCCCTGGACACGCTAAGTTAACTACAGATCATGATCAAAGGGAAAGGCAGACGGAGGAAGACTTTCTCTGAATTTCCTGAATTTGCTAGTTGTGTACACAAAGGATTTACTCGTTCCATATCGAATAGCTCTTCCATTACAGATCTCTGCAGAAAAAGGTTTTGTGTGTGTGTGTGTGTGTGTGTGTGTGTGTGTGTGTGTGTGTGTGTGTGTGTGTGTGTGTGTGTGTGTGTGTGTGTGTGTGTGTGCGTGTGTGTGTGTGTGCGTGTGTGTGTGTGTGTGCGTGTGTGTGTGTGTGTGTGTGTGTGTGTGTGTGTGTGTGTGTGTGTGTGTGGGTGTGTGTGTGGGTGTGTGTGTGTGTGTGAAAGTGTACACTTTGACCATACGGGTAATAAGGAAGGCATGCAAGCAGTTAAGAAGGAAAGCATCCATGGCAGCAGCGATAGTACAGCGATAGCAATATAACAGTGTAGGGAACAGAGAGGGATTGAAAGGAGGCTGTGTGATTGGGGAATTGAGACGAAAAGCCATTGTTGCCAGTCTGTTTAGGGATGCAGCGTGTGAGGTAAGACCCCCACACATTACAGCTGTACACCACACTGGACCGAATAAGGTTGCTGTAATGAGTCGAGGAAAGTACAGGACAGAAGAAAGCACTGAGCCAGTTTGATACATCTGCCCATGAAATAAATAGTTAATTAAGACCACAAACGATGTATACTTCAATTCGTCTTAATTTGATAAGGAACATATACTCGTATTCCATAGGACAACAAAGAAGCAGTCAGAGAAACAGAGACACTCACTACCTCTAAAACCGCAAGTAAAAGCAACATCCATCCATTAAAACGCAACGTGGACAACACCTTGAAACGTACCATAACACCACATACTTGCAATACGAGGACGCCTGTTTTTCATTTCATGTTTGCAGTCCCAGCATATTTTAATCATGTCTGGAAAGACCTCCCTTACTGAAGTGGTGATGGAAGGCTTTAGCCAACTCCAGTTGGAAATGTCTTGCCTAAGCCGAAAAGAAATTCTGATATAAAAATTTTGTCATCATACTGTAGGGCCTGCTACAAAATTATCAGATTTGGTGCCACGTTAAAGTGTGGACTCACTTTAGTCTCTTCACAGTGGCGTTAAAATATCTTTGTCAGGCAGATTAATTCAGCTTAAGGAAGTCCTATTTTAAAGGGGATTATGTGTCTATAAATCCAGATGTCGGACTTTAATATTTTGTGTAGATTAATGCTAAAAGAATATATTCTGGTTAAGGAAGTCGCTATTCCTCAGCGGGTCGAGATACTCCCTGGACTCAATGTAATTTATTCCAGATTTTGTTGTTGAGTAAAGTACAGTATATACTCTCCATGCAGACGTACACGAGTACACACATGAAGCAGACTGGGCGAGGCGCTATTTAATTTTAGGGACAGAAATACCTTACACATCGAGCTTAATGACCATAATGACAGCACTGTGGCGGGTTATTAGCAGCAGTGGTGATAACGAGCGTACACACTGTTAGTGGTGTGTTATGGTGCCTCTTAGGCCGCTTTCACACGAGGCCACCGGTGGCGGCCACCAGTGGCCGCCACTTGTGGCCCAGTGTGAAGGGGCCGGCAACTAATGTAGCCGTATGAAAGCTCCATTTGAAAAATTGCTTTACAGCGAGTGGCAGCAACCGCCGGTGGCGGACACTAGCTGCGCGAGTGAGCCACCTCTGGGAGCTCGTTACCGGCCGGGCAACCGCAGTGGCCTCGTATGAAAGGCTCCATTGAAAACTATGGGAGGCAACTAATTGCGGGCACTGGTGGCGGCCACCGGTGGCCTCGTGTGAAAGCGGGCTTATATGTAGCACTGCCATAACACATATACATTACTTTGATGAGGCTTGGGAAAACACATATTTGATAAACACACACACACACACACACACACACACACACACACACACACACACACACACACACACACAAAGAGAAGGGGCTGTTTTTGTTGCTCTACCCTGGTCAGTCTGGCCGTGCAGCCCCATCAACCACAAACAAGCAGCCTCTATCCTGTGGCAGATAGCAACCCTCAGGATTGGATCAGGGCCATTATACACGGCGTTGTGCATGAAAAAGAGGAGTCATAGTCCTGAAGAGTATGAACTGTGTAGAAGATAATTCTGTATGAGTAGTAGCCTCAACCAGAACTTTGCCTACTCTCACTGAGTTCTCCTCCTGGAAGCAATGTATTGTAGAAGACCAGCTGCCTGCCCATGGCCCTACGTCACCCCCATGGGAGCACCTCCCGGAACGATGGTAACCGTCCACCTACTATCTGAAGACGGTTAATGGGGGGGGGGAGTTAGAAAGTAAGGGAACATGCAATGAAAAAAAAAATGCCAAGGAAAAAAACACGGAGGGCAAAGGACGAAAAAATAGGCGAAGATAATGGTGAAAAAAGATAAGAGAAGACAGGAGAGCAAGATATGAAACGTGTGAGTAAACACAGGATGAGGAGAGAAAGGGCATATTGAAGTGATACAATACAGGCATAGATATTCAGCAGCTATTTCTGTCTCTACTCACTAATGACCCCCTGCGTTAGCATTACAGAACCTTCCCATACACCATCTTAATTTGTCTCTCCACCTCGTTCTTTGTTTACTTTTATTTCTCATTCCGCTAAGCATCCCACTGTCTTACATTCTCCTGGACAGTATCAGTCTTTCGGTTCGCTCCATAGCGTTGAACCACGTCAAATTATTTTTTTTCAATACCGCTACTCTAGCACCCAATATAAATTTCCTGTTATAAATATATTTGTCAAAATAGTTCAACTGGCATTTGTGGAGTAACTTGTCTCGACAGTTCTCTCTTCATTTCCTATATGTTCTTCAGGAATATATGCTTAACTGGTGTACGTCACTATTGGAAATACTTTACTGCCAGCCATTACTTTCTTTACTCCTGCTTTTGTATTGTTATCGCATGCCTTTACAAGGCGGAACGGTAATGTTTATGCCTGCCTCTGTGTGTGTGTGTGTGTGTGTGTGTGTGTGTGTGTGTGTGTGTGTGTGTGTGTGGAAAAGAGAGAGAGAGAGAGAGAGAGAGAGAGAGAGAGAGAGAGAGAGACGGGGTGGGTGGGATGTAATGGTCCCCAGAGTAATATTAGGAAGCAGGAGTTGATTTCTTCCAACTGTGCGGAATGATCCAGTGAGAGGGAGGGGTGGGGGTGAGAATGGGAGGGGAGAGGGAGGATGGAGGAAGGAAGGGAGGGAAGAGGGCATGGAGAAGGAGAAGGAGGAATTAAAAAAAAAGGGGGGGTTGCAGAAGGAGTGGAAAAAGGGCAAAGGAAAGGAGGAGAAAGGAAGGAAAGAAGGAAGGAAGAAAGGAACGGAGGAAAGGGGGAAAGGTAGATGATATGAAGAGGAATAGAGTGAGGGACGAGATAGGAAGATAGAAAGAGTGCTTAGGGAAGTTGGAAGGAAGTAGGAAAGAGACAAAGAGAAAAATGAGAGAATGGAGAAATGAAGAAAGGGAGATGAGAGAAAGAGGCAGGTGACAGAAGAAAAGAACGAATGGAAGGAAGACAAGGCAACGATAGACACAATTAAGGAGAAAGTAAGGAAGAGGTATATCAGAGACGAAGGAAGGAGGGAGGCAGGAGGAATAAAGGTGTACAAGTAAGAGTGCAGGCAAGGAGGAAGGAGGGAGAAAGAAATGAAGGAAGAAAGTATGAAGAAAATAAAGGAAGGAGAAAGAAGGGAGGATGGACTTGAAAGAGGGAGGCGGGTTGGAGAAAAAAAAAGTGATAAAGAAAACTAGAAGGCAAGGAATAGAGGAAAGAGGGGGGTGGATGAAGGAAGATAGAGAAGAGGGTGGATGAGAAAAGGGAGGAGGGGCTAAAAAAAAAGGAAAGGGTTAAGAAAAGAGGGAAAAGAGGAGGAGGAGGAGGAAGCGACCGATGAGGTGGAATGGAGGGGAAAGAGGAAGTGACCAAGGAGGGGGAAGCGAGGAAGAGGAGGAAGAATCCAGCGAAAAAATAATGTAAGACAGATGGACAAGAAAGGTGAAAATAGAGAGGCAGAGTACTGATGCTGATGACAGAGGAAGGCAATGCAAGAAATGGGAGTAAAATAAGAAAGGAAATGGAGGGTGAGGGAGAAGGATGATGATAGGGAACGGAAGAAAGTGGCACAGTGGGGAAACAAGTAGGAGGGAAGGGAAAGTGGGAGTTTAGGCAGTAATGTTACCTGTGTTATTCTTGCTGTTGCCGGTAGCTTATCCATATTTGATGACTACGCAAAACTTTGCAATGACGCCCCCTTATAGCTAATTGTGAATGACTTTTGTAATTTATTTACCTAGGCTCAGACGTCCTTATCACCAGCAATAAAATGTGGTTAATTTTTTTTCTCATATAGCAAGACTCGTCAATGCATATCGAGAAAAAAGATTAGGTAACCATGAAAAAAGTAAATTGAACCTAACCTAGATGCACAGAACATAATGCTAACAAAATGCCTTAATTCATAGGTAGGGCATGGGGAGAAAATATTGTCCCGCATTATAGTTCCTTAGAACGCACACACTAGGACTACTGCAATCATATATAGTCACCGTAATATATAAAAAAAATGAAGAGAGCACAGTTAAGGGTGATTTAAATATTACATAAACTTAGGCGTATACTGTTCAAGTGAATCTGTTTAACTTAATGCGAACTACAAAAGGCCTAACCCAGCAAATAAATAAATAAATTTGTACATAAAAAAAAAAAGGAGGGGGGATTTGGTAACATGGCAATAGTTTTCTCAGAACTGATCGATCTAATTACTTGGTTATCGTCATATTGAGCTCATTTTTTACGTTTATTTTTTGGTAAACTTTTCAGGTAAAGGGAAACAATGTATTTCTTCTATGGTAAGACTATAAACTTTTGGGAAGAACTGTTTTTCAGTGTGGTAGAGCGACATAAAGTGATAAAATCTAAAAAAAAAAAAAAAAAAGATTTTCGTACAAGTAACCAGCTTCTGTTCTTCGGCTAAACACGTTCCCAGCTGATTGATACAAAACTGACTTGGTGTTTTCTTTCATGCATATCACAGATGACAAAAATAACTCATCATTATCATGCACCTTTTGTCACTTTTCCCGTACAAATTAAGTTAGTCCGTCTCATTCCCTTTCCTGTAAACTGTCCATGATTTATTTTTCATATACTGCATGGCAATTCTTCCATTTTCTTGTCCTTTCGCGTGGCAGGACTGATGAATGAGGGAGGGATGTCTGTTTTCCTATGCTTTCTTAGACTCATAGTAAATACCACAGTCAGTCAACACTACAGGAAACAATTTTCAAGGGACTATCAGGTATTTTACTGTCTCATTTCCTTTTCACGTCCCCACCATTACCTTAACCCTCCCACACCCTTACGCATAGCTTCACTTTACCCCTCACACTTACCCATACTTTCCCTTTTACCCACAACCATATCCACACTCCTCCCTTACCCCACCCTCACCCCCTAACTAATCCCCACCCGCCACCTCCCTAACCCCCACCCACCCCCACATCCTCCCTAGCCCCTGCCCACTCCTACTTTCCCAAACCTCGTCCCTTACTTCCACCCTCCCGATCCCCTCCATCAACCGACCCGCCGCACCCCCTCCATCATCCCTACCCACACCCACCCCCTCCATCACCCCTGCCCACCCCCACTCGCCCCCAGCCTCACAGGATAAGAAGCTATGGCATCAGTAAAGTAAGGTGCAGCAGCGGGAGTGACGTAGCGTGGCGTGATTGGCCCCCTGTTGGCCGCCGGATTTATGGGTAGTGGCCGCCAGGGGGTGCACTCACTAGCGTACATACCTCACCCGAAATTACCGCGGAGGGAGATTAGCAGTATCTTTACCGTGAGAGAGAGAGAGAGAGAGAGAGAGAGAGAGAGAGAGAAAGAGAGAGAGAGAGAAATGAGTGTTGTAATAGAGAAGTGAAAATGCGAGTACTGAGATGTGTGTGTGTGTGTGTGTGTGTGTGTGTGTGTGTGTGTGAACCTTAGGGACGGACTGCATTAAATAAACAGTAATGGCAGTGGGAAGGCGAGAACACAGCTTACGTTGTTCATAATTCGCTGTGTTCATATTTGGTGCCTGGGATGGGAGGGTGGGAAGAGGTGACAGGAGAGAAAGGGTGAAGATGAGGTAGAAAGAAAGGAGGAAGTAAAAAAGAGAGAGAGAGAGGGGAAGAAATTGAAGAAAGAAGGAGAGGTGGAAAGGAAAGGAGAGGAGGATGTGGAATGGAGGTGAGGAAGTGCAGGAAGTAAGGAAGGAGAATGGAGATGCGGGAGGGTAGGATAACGAGAAGGGAGGATGAGGTAAAGGAAGGAAGAGATCGAGAGGAGAGAAAGGATGCAAAAAGAATGGCGGGGAGTAAGAGAGAGTTTGTTCTCATTTAGCTTGTCTCAAGGAAGGGTGACTATTCCATCTGACTTCACTACCTTCCGTCAGACCTCACTACCCTCCATCTGACCTCACTACCTTCCATCTGACCTCACTACCCTTTATCTGTCCTCACTACCTTCCATCTAAACCTCACTACCTTTCATCTGACCTCACTACCCTCCATCTGACTTCACTACCCTACATCTGACCTCATTACCTTCCACCTGTCCTCACTAACCTCCATGTGCCCTCATTACCTTCCATCTGAGCTCCCTACTCTCCGTCTGACTTCCCTACCCTCAATCCGACACCACCTTCAGCTGACCCCACTGACCTCCACCTAACTTCACAGAGCTCCAGATGACTTAAGTAACATCTGTCTGGCATCACAAACCTCCGCTTGATCTCACTAACCTCCATTTCATCTTATTTACCTCCACCTGACCAGAGTAACCACCAATAGAACTCACTTTTTTTTTTTTTTTTTTTTTTTGTCCGACTCTGGGCATAGGCTTCACAGCCTGCTATCAAGGCCCAGCAGTCCTCCTACATACCATACACCTCTACATGTCACCACTTCGGCGCTAACACCCACCGACCATATTGAATACATGCTAGGGCTGTCTCATACAGGACTGGTGTATTGGTATTAGCGGGGGTATTTTTACGACATGTCGGCGGGTCTTCTGGTAGATTAGTAAAGCCTGATTTAATGAAATTCAAATCCGTAAACTGTTCCCTGCCTCAGCCGGGATTCGAACCTGGGTCCGTAAGGACTGCAGGCCACCTCTCTACCGATTGAGCCACCGCTTGGCTCATAACCTCCTCCTCCTCCTCCTCCTCTTCCTCCTGCAGAAAATTTTTTGCACCTCAGCTAACCTCCAGTAATCTTAACCCGAGGCATCCCATCGACGTATGAGTACGTCACAACGTTTTGTCACAGCTAGACCCATCGATGTACCAGTACGTCGCACAATTGCAAGGTTCATAATTTGCACAATATTCAATTTTTGCGTGTGATTTTTGGTACGTATACACTGGACACCTTCCTCTACAAGATGCCAGGCAGGGACAATGCCTTACCCCGCATGACCTTCCCCCCCCACACGCCATTCTCTCGGCAATTCACCTGTTGCCAGTGACCTGGCCAATAAAGACATTCATGGCCAGAGTGATTCCCCAATTGATGACAATGTGGAGGACAAAGTTTACTAGCATTAGAGGAAGAAACAGTCAGAAATGATGATCAAGTAATGTTGCCAAAAAAGGTCTGGTATGTTGATGTGTTAGTGAGTGAAACAGTGCTTATATTGCTTATATCATTGTTTGAAAACCAATATACTCTCATGCTACATATAAATTCGTACCAAATAAATAAATAAATACCGTTTTTGAGTGGCGTGGAATAGTTACCATCCCATAGAACTTGTTTACTTTGGAGCCAGCCTGATAGAAAACCCAGTAAGGTAAGGGGTACTGCTAACTGTATCGAGTATTTTAAACCTCATGTGAGCAATTTCTCTATGAATTTTCGATGTTTCTCACCAAAAGCGGAGGTTTGAGCCAAAAATTTTTTTTCCAAAATTGGTCGGGATTGGGGGGAGTCAGTGGTGGAAAATTGGTCGGGATGGGGCAGGTTAATCAGACCTCCCCAGACCCACTCTGACCCAATGTGACCTCACCTGACCTCCCCTCCTCAGCCTGCCTCACATGCTGCTCAGCAAGGCAGCAACGCACACCAAGGCCTCCATTTTACGCCGATGTGTACTCATGACATTGCCGTAATAAAGTTGGTGTTGTGATGACCACCAGGGAGTTGCTCTAAAAAGTCTTGGGTTGGGAAAAGCGGCTTGTTTCCTAATGCAGTGAAGGCGACTGGGCTCAGTGGGTGAATAACTGAAAATGAATAAAAAATATATGGAAACCAGTTATATGTGTGGGAAAAAATGGAAAATATATTGGTAACTCAGACGTCTAACTGCAAAAACACGATGAATGGAAAACTCAGTATTGTAAGCAATTTGTTTTTCTTAAGTTTAGCAGTCTTGTATTCATCCGGTGACATGATAATCGTCAGATTGACTGTGATAGGTAATGTGAAAAGTGAAAATTAAAGATGTTATGCCTATGAGATGGAATCAAGATTCCGAGAGCTTGAATGAGGGATAATGCAAATGTGGTCCATTTAATTGGACATTATTATATAATAGTCCTGTTTCTGTTAGGTTACTTTTGCCCTCTGAGTTTTACCTCACCCCATCGTTTGGTGAGAAAAGTAGTCGATAAATTAGTCTATATATATATATATGTATATATATATATATATATATATATATATATATATATATATATATATGGTAAACTCTCAGTGATTTGAAGTAATTCAGCCAAGCCCTATGCCGGATGATGCAAAAAAAAAAAAAAAAAAAAAAGCCAGATATTGCATAGTACCCCTTATAGGCTCAATATTCTGCACCGAGCCGGATATTTCATTATTATCCGTCTCAGCTTTCTATACTAAAAACTTTCCCATTAGTAGATGAAAATTAAGCAAAAATACCATAAAGTAATGATAAAATACAGTAATACAGTGCAGGCTGGCTGCCATTTACAAGCTGTTTGGTACACCTCAGTGCTGGATATTACATAGAACCGCCAGTTATGTCCCATTTTGGCAACAGTTATTGCATTAATTGAGCAGAGCCAGGAGCACCGGATATTGCATTGGGCTGATTATTGCAATGATGTATAGATAGATAGATAGACTGAATGATTGATTGATTGATTGATACACTGAAACAAGCAGAGTTGTCCATAAATTACACAGCATGATTTTCATGTGTTGCAGGAACATCTCAGTCAGCATTAGTGTACTCATACCGTGAACTGTTCTCCACTTCACATACCCATGTTTGTGTTTCAGTAATGATATTTTTTCCTGAATGTCCTTTGATTGTTTGGATGATTAATAAATTCATGAAGCAGCCAAAATGTCCTTGTTTCTCACAGCAGCAGACTGAGCTGTTCCCGCAATACACAAGATTCATGAGTGCTGTTTATGGATCACTCCATCTATACTCTTACAAATATAAATGTTACATAGATAAGAGTCTGATATAATATTGTTTGCACTGTTTCAGTTAATTAGTTATGCAGTACCTGGCATTCGTATGTAAGTACCAACTTTATCCAGTCCATTATTTGTTGACTCATTCATAGGTTGGGTCACTTACCAGTTATTTACATCCTGTATAATAACTGGGCATTTAGTCCTCTTCTAAATCTTTTTTTTTTTTTTTTTTTAATGCGAGGAAGAAGGAACCAAAGGCCATGAGCCCGCAGTAACAGTTCTCTCCAAGAGAAAAACAAAATACAATATAGAGCCAAATTCAAGATCCGATCATTTTGAGATGCCTGGACACACTGCGTTTGAAAGACTGGAGATCATAGGCAGCAGGAAATACAGACAGAGGGAGACAGTTCCAGAGCTGACCTGTTGCATAAATGAAAAACTGGGAGTAACGGTTAACTCTTGCGTTAGAGAGTTGGACAGAAAAAGGATGAGAGTTTGCTGCCAGACGAGTGCTACGCGCCCGTCGTAGAGGTGGAGGAATGCAAGCAGACAGTTCAGAGGAGCAGTGACCATTAAAGTAGCGATAGAAAAGAGATAAAGATGCAACAGTGCGGCGAAGAGACAGAGGTTGAAGGGAGTCAGTAAGAGGAGGAGAGTTAATGAGACGAAAAGCCTTTGACTCCACCCTATTGAGAAGAGCTGTATGTGGGGAGCCTCCCCACACATGAGAGTTGTACTCCATACAGGGGCAGATAAAACCCCTGTATAGAGTCAACAATTGCGCAGGGGTAAAGAAAGAGCGGAATCGGCTTAGCACACCCAATCTCTTGGAAGCAGATTTTACAAGAGATGTAATATGATCTTTCCAAGATAAGTCCCGAGTAAATGAAACCCCAAGCATGTTCAAGGATGATGCAGGATTAAGCTGAATATTATTAAACATTAGTGGGTATACCTGTGGAAGATTTTGTCGGGTTGATAGGTGTAAGAACTGAGTCTTAGATGCATTAAAGACAACCATATTATTTTTACCCCAGTCAGAGATACGAGCCAAGCCAGACATTAGGTGTGCCATAGCCTCATCCCTTGTTTGTTGAAGTAACTGTTGAGATGGGCGTTGCGGGAACCGAATGGAAAGGTGAAGGGTGGAGTCATCAGCGTAAGAGTGGATACGGTTAGATGTACAGCTTAGAAGATCATTGATGAATAAAAGGAAGAGAGTTGGTGATAGGACAGAGCCCTGAGGAACACCACTGTTGATAGATCTAGGAGAAGAACGATGGCCGTCTACAACAGCGGCTATAGAACGACCAGAAAGGAAGCTAGCGATGAAGGCACAGATAGAAGGATAGAAACCGTAGGAGGGCAGTTAGGAAATTAAAGATTTATGCCAGACTCGATCGAAAGCCTTTGAGATGTCAAGTGCAATGGCAAAGCTTTCGCCAAAGTCCCGAAAGGAGGATGACCAGGAGTCTGAAAGGTAGGTGAGAAGATCGCCAGTGGAGCGTCCCTGACGGAACCCATACTGACGATCGGAAAGAAGGTTGTGATAGGAAAGATGCCTTAAAATTTTTCTATTAAGAATTGACTCGAAAACTTTTGAAATACAGGACGTTAAAGCAATTGGACGATAGTTGGAGGGTTGGGAGTGGTCACCCTTCTTTGGGACTGGCTGAATGAGAGCAAACTTCCAGCAAGAAGGAAAGGTACAAGTTGGTCCTTGGAGTAACGTATTTGTGTAAGAGCGAGTCTGATGTCTTATATTGTGGTTTGAAAACCAATGCGACTGCTCTACAGTGTTTACCAACAATTTGCACACCTAGACTAAGACTGAAGGATGCCAAGGCTAGGATCGAATGATGCAAAGATTATAACCAAAGAACTGTATGTGCTAGAACGAAAAACAAAGGCAACAATTAGAGTCTTTATTTTCACAGTTGGTTGAACTGTTCAAAGGGAGGATTTTTTTTAGTAGTGTGATGTTTTGCCTGGCGTAACCAACACAATCCCAGTGTGTTATACGAAGGCCAGTATGAATTTGCAAATATTTATGCATATGCAGCAGCACTTGCAGCACTTGTGGTGATGGTAATGGCATGGGAGGTGGTGGAATATTGAAGAAGGAAGTGTCCTCCAACTGTGCCACCATCTGGCATTGTTAAGTCTCTCTCGCTCTCTTTCCTTCAGTTAGGGCTGGGCCAGGAGAGAGAAGTGACTTATGCCTAATCCAACAATTATGAATAAAAATAGAAGAGAAGGAACGAATCATACGGACAGATGTGAATGAGCTGGGGGGAAGCAGCTCCCAAGTGTAAGAAGGATATTATCGTCCTCAGTAAACTCATTTCGTGTACATCTTTTTCTTTTTTGTCCGGAAGAAATTATTTATTCATACCATCACCTCACCCACACATGGCAATATGCGTCAATTTTTGTACAGTTGTACACCTGCTCTGTTCCAGTAACATCCCAGCTCATCCCTATCACAGGTCTCCGTCCTCCCCTGTTATTTATTTTTGTGTGTGTGAAAAATTTCCTACATCGTAAACCACCCATCATCCAAAACCCTTCTCTACAGAATGTACTGGTTCTGCCCTGTCCCACCACCCACCACTATCCCAGGCCTTCCTCCTCACTTCTCGTCATCAGTCTCACTCAAAGTTGCTCACCTGATAAATTCCTGGGAGAAAGTCAGCCTTGTCGACAATGCCACTTCACCCACTTTAATAGAGCAATTGTCTCCTGTTATGCCCCTCCACCCACCAGTATTTCACCCCATCATCCTTACTCCAGTCCTGTGTTCTTATCCAAACCAGAAAGATCTTAATCAGTATACCTCTAAAACCATTGCATGGAAGGGAATGATTTGGGGCAGTCGCCTTCATAGGTAGCAATTGAAGCAGTCCGTTCCGACCTGCCTCGATCCTATGAAAATGAAGGGACAAGAAAGGATATAGGAGAACCGGAAGGGTCAGAATATTATCCAGAAGTCATCGCACTAACAGGATTTAGCCAGAATGATAATGCAGAGAGGTTTTCTCTAGTGATCCCAATTCTACCCAGTCCCACATTTGTGACTTAATACTAGCTGGTATGGATTTATTCATACCAAGTCAACAATTCACTAAAAGATCAAACTCTCCAAAATGGTTTGATGGCAATTGTGCCAGAGCAACAGCCCAAAAGTCATTAGCATATAACTCTTACTTAAAATCAAAAACACCTGAATCACTCTCCCAATTTAAAATTGCTAGAAATCATGCAAAAGCTGTATTAAATCTATCTAAATCAAACTTTCTTCAAAAGCAAGCATCAAAACTACTTAACAACCCTAATGACAATAGATTATTCTGGTCAACTCTTAATTCTTTCAATAATAACTTTAACAAGTCATCTTCCATTCCCCCACTAAAATCTTCAGATGGCAATATTACAAATGACCCACGTGGGAAAGCAGATATCTTTGCTAGTACCTTTGCAAGAAACTCTACAATAGATGATACCAGCCAGAATGTCTCAGTACTGGAACTTGATTCTCCCGAAATTGCTCCACTTAAAATACAGACAAGATTTGTAAAATCCATCCTAGACAATTTACCTACCAACAAAGCTCCAGGTCCAGATGGAATTCCGCCAATTGTTTTGAAAAAGTGTTCCCCTGAACTTGCCTCTGTCCTAGCTAAATTATTCAGACTATGCATACGTACTTCTTTATTCCCAAATTCATGGAAAGAAGCCAATATCCACCCAGTTCCGAAGAAGGGAAGTTCGTCTGACCCCTCCAATTACAGACCAATAGCTATCACATCTTCTCTTGGTAAGGTATTTGAAACTTTAATTAATAAGCATATTGTTAAACATCTTGAATCCAACAACTTAATTAATGATAGACAATACGGTTTTCGCCACGAAAGATCCACCATTGACATACTCAATCTCTTAACTCATACCATCCATCAATCAATTGATCTTTTTGGAGAAACTCATGCAGTAGCTCTTGATATCTCTAAAGCTTTCGACAGAGTGTGGCACCGTTCCCTGCTGTCCAAACTCCCTTGCTATGGACTAACGTCTTTTGTTCCTTTGATTTCTTCTTATCTTAGTGACAGGAAAATAAGAGTAAAAGTAGATGATGTATATTCGAATTTCCACTCAATTAACGCCGGCGTGCCGCAGGGATCAGTTCTGGCGCCAACCCTATTTCTGGTTCATATTAATGATCTCTTGTCTGTCACTCACAATCCCATTCACTCATATGCAGATGACTCAACACTACATAGTTCATTCACACTCAGACATCCATTTACAAAGTCTAATATCTCTACCTCTCAGCTCAATACAGCCATCTCCATAAATCAAGATCTATCTACAATCAGTGAATGGGGACAAAATAACCTTGTCTCTTTTAATGCTAGTAAAACTAAATATATACAGTTTACTAATAGACAGATATTGCCAGATTCGTACATTACCTTCAGTGCTACTAATGTTCCCATCTCCAAAAGTACTGGAATTCTTGGTGTCTCACTTAACAGTGCCCTCAGCTGGACCTCTCATGTCAGATCACTTGCTAAAACCGCCTCAAAGAAACTTGGATTATTGTACAGAGTCCGTAACTTCTTCGCCGATGAGCAGTTAGCTATAATTTATAAGAGTCATGTGCGCTCTCAGCTTGAATATTGCTCACCCTTGTGGAATGGTTGTGGAGAGGTTGCATTAAGACAACTAGACAAAATTCAGAATAAAGCTGTTAGAATCATTAACAACCCTGCCATTACATATAAACTACCTCCCTGCAAGTAAGAAGGAATGTTGCCTCCCTTGCATTATTTTACAGATATTTTTTTGGCAAATGCTCAGATGAAGTTGCGTCCATGGTGCCACCTCTCCATGCCTTCCCTCGTGCTACACGGGCATCTGGTAGCGCTCATGACTGGAATGTCACTCAACCATATTGCAGAACTTCTGCCTATCAGAATTCTTTCATTCCCCGAACTGCATCTCTCTGGAACTCGCTTCCCCAGAGTTGTTTTCCTCCAAATTTCAACCTACAACTGTTCAAGTCTAACTGTTACAGACATTTTATGAACAGAGGACACCAGTAATCTGGTGTATGGATTATTTTCTTTCTCCATTTGTTTTTCCTTCCTCCGTTCTGTTATTTAAAAAAAAAAAAAAAAAAAAAAAGCAAAATTGCGGTGATACTTAATACACACTGCATTTCCAACTCAAGTATATTTCTATTTAAAAAAAAAAAAATCCCAACCACCGGTTTCCCCTCAAAAACATATCCATTGTTTTTTAAAATCCTTTAATTAAAGCGACGCAAATTCCAGCATTGTTCTAAATACCTTCAGACGACTATAGCCTATTTACCTCAGAGGAGACCTCGTACAGGAAAGTGGTTATTGAAGGATATATCTAATCCCTCAGTTTCGAAAACTCGCCCTTTAAATGAATAGAAATATTCGGAAATAGCAAGATCAGCACAGAAAAAGTAAAAGTAAACACAAATTACAGTTTCACTCTGATCCAATTCGCTTTTCACAGAAAGGCTCCATTCTCCACCCACCATTTTACCCAGCTCCTTAAACACATTCTGTAAGGCACATACAGGGATTGAGTCCAGTGCTTAACAGCATCACGCATTGGTGACCCAGGGGAAAAAATCGCATTGAAAAAACATTCCCAAGTACAGTACCTTAAATAGTTCCAAATCCCTTTCCTTTCCTCTCTCCTTCCTCGCACTTAGCTTCGTCTCATACAGTTTTCCAGTTTCTTTCTCTCTCTCTCTCTCTCTCTCTCTCTCTCTGGAAGGGGACGTGCGCGCACTGTGTGTGTGTGTGTGTGTGTGTGTGTGTGTGTGTGTGTGTGTGTGTGTGTGTGTGTGTGTGTGTGTGTGTGTGTGCTTGCGTGCCTGCGTGCATGCAACTCACCCACCATTCTCCTCTTGCAACCCACCCTCCTTCCCGAACTTAATCTTAAATTTAGAGACCTGACTCCCATCTCATTTTAACTCTCCTCCTCCTCCTTCTCCTCCTCCTTCAAATACTTTAGCAAGCTGGGCAGAAAAATGACGAATGAAATTCAACATAGAATAATGCAAAGTACTTCATATTGGAAATAACAACGTCCACGCCAATTACAAAATGAACAATATCCAGTTATCAAGTACAGACAGTGAAAAGGATCACACATGGTGTGATGATATCAAATGAAATAAAGCTCCGAGTAAGCAGTGCACCGAGGCGGTTAAAATTGCTAACAAGGTGGTGGGTTTTACTGGATTAACTTTCGAGTTTAAAATGCACTCGCCAGTGTGTCCCCATCTGGAGTATTGTGTGCAGTTCTGGTCTCCATACTACAGAAAGGACATAGAATAATTAGAGAAATTTCAGCTAAGTCACAAAAATGACACCACGACTGAGAAACAAACCATATGAAGAATGACTTGAAGAACTTAAATTATTTAGCCTAACGAAACACAGGTTAAGAGGTGACTTTATTGAAGTTTTCAAAATCATGAAGGGATATGACAACTTAGACATGAATTAATATTTTGAAATAGACTGGTCGAGTCAAACCAGGAGTAATGGCTGCAAATTTATGGGAAAGCGTTTCCAATCCCATGAAGCAAAATATTTCTTCTTCAATAGAGTCGTAAATATCTGGAACAGATTACCCTGGGATCCCGTGAACAGTATCTCAGTTAAGACATTTAAAAACAAAATAGACAAGTTTTTGCACGAGAATTCTCAAGACTCTGTTTCTCTCCGAATAACTTACTTTTACCAATTTCTCATAAGCTCATTTTCCTCTCTTGCCTACAAGACACTCCGTAAATTTAACATACCCGTACATAGCGTCGTGTCACGTCATTATATAAATATCAGTTTATTAAATGCAAATATAGTAGTATAAGCACAGAATGCGATCTGCTTAGATAGCCCTGAGTTAACGGTTACTACTCACACTTTCCACCTGTGATGGGCTGTGGATCACTGATGATCCCAGTTAGTTAAATGACCACCATCGGGATCCATTTTATTGTGCCACGGGTCACTGCTTCAGGAGGTAACGTGTGTGCTTGTTCGCATGGGGAAGTTCCTTGTCACAGTGATGTGAACGAAGCTGGGGCGTGATTGACTACTGCCTACCTTTAAAGCGCCAGGCGAGGCTGCCGCACCACTCCTAACCATCCACACTGTGCAATTTGCACACTGTCTACAGACGCCCTGTTACCTGAAAGTACCAGCATATGTTATGCCTTAGTATTTTTTTTATCTATTTGATTATTCATATTACTTTATTACTTTCTCTCTCAGGTTATTCAAACGGGTGGCTTATAGAAAAAGTATTACAGAATGAAACTTTTCCTTTTCAGTCTTTCCTATGAAAATTCCACGCCAGTTTTTCTATGCTGTATGGTGGTCCTTCTCACTTTTTCCTGTCAGTTTCAACTGGAAGGTTTGGAGGAGGTGGGAGCCTTCTTGCTATCTTTATCCTTAAGCATGTAGAATTTGATCTCGTAGTCACTGTCTACTCTGTATCAAGCAGCCTTGAAAGGACCATAGGGTCTGTTGCTGATTGCTTTCCTTTGCATTCCTTTGTATCCCTGCTTTGTATTCCTCCTCTCCTCACATTTAATTCTATCTCCTTCCCTTATCTCCTCCCTTCCCCCCTCCCCTCCTTCCTAGTCTTCTCTCTTTTCTCCCTCCGAACACCATTCTCTAATTTTTGTGTTCCTCTTCTCTCTTCCCTACTCTTCGTTGTCTTCTTTCTGTTTTCTCTTACGTACACAATGATATCTTCTCCTCTCCCTATTTTCCACCATTTTTTTACCCCAACCTCTTCCTCTTCAAACATCCCGATTTCTGCCTTATTTACCTTCTCTCCTCTGCCTTTTAGTCTCCTCTTCTTCTGTCTCTGTCTCTCCCCTTTCCTACTAGCTCCCATCCTCCTCTCTCTCTCTTCTGCGTCCGTCTTCCCGTGCAGTCCTCTTTCTCCCCCTTCCAATACTCCCTTCCTCTCTTCACCCCTCTCCTGTTTGGTCTCCCACTTCCTCTCTTCTTTATCAGCCTCCCCCTTTTCTGTAATACTGATATGTAACAGCTCATGTGATTTTATGGCGGTCTTCTTTTCTCAGGTCGTTTTCCATTAAGCTCATTCACTCTCTGTTGAACGTTTTGCTGAGGCAGGCTGGCCAAGTGTGGAAATGGAAGTGATATGGAGGCAACAAAAGACGAGGACAGAATTAACTGATTTCGGAGAAACAAATGCAAGAAATTTAAATCATACTCGAGTGAAACTAACCAAACTGACGAGAAAAACTAGATTGCCTGTTCACCGACTCTCAAACGCCATTGTATCCCCCTGTGAGCGTCTTCCTGAATGGTGTACCGCACTGAACCATGACAGCCAACAGACTGGGTCCTTTACCATGAACCTTGCATGTGTGTGTGTTAGGTTGCATCGCTAAGGGTGGTTCAGATACCAAAAGACTGTTTCAGCAAGATACTGCTATTATGCACAGAGATGCACAAGCAGAGGTGGCCTGGTTACTGAGGTATGACGTTAACAAGTTTTGATGCGTAGTGGCAGAGCTGGATCATATTAAGAATACCTCACACTTATAAAAAAAAATGCAGACCAATTCATATCCCCTCCTCACAAGCACACATGAATCCTGCGCATTAGTAACAAATCATAACACAATCACTGCGACACACACACACACACACACACACACACACACACACACACACACACACACACACACACACGAGCACACGCGCGCGCGCTCAGGTATAGGAGGTTAAGCAGTGTGAGAGAGGAGGCATGTGGGTAGGGAAACACAGGAATCTGGGTGAGGAAGCTAAGATATGTAGAAGGTATATATGGAGCTTCTGTGTGTGTGTGTGTGTGTGTGTGTGTGTGTGTGTGTGTGTGTGTGTGTGTGTCGGAGGGTACCTAAATTAGTATGAGAGAGAGAGAGAGAGAGAGAGAGAGAGATTTATGTGAGGGAGATTGGAATGTTTTGGCCTGGGAAACTTGAGATTTTTAGTGTGTGTGTGTGTGTGTGTGTGTGTGTGTGTGTGTGTGTGTGTGTGTGTGTGTGTGTGTGTGTGTGTGTGTGTGTGTGTGTGTGTGTGCGTGCGTGCGTGCGTGCGTGCGTGCGTGTGTGTGTGTGTGTGTGTGTGTGTGTGTGTGTGTGTGTGTGTGTGTGTGTGTGTGTGTGTGTGTGTGTGTGTGTGTGTGATGGGGGCTGGTGGGGAAGAGTGAGGAGGGTTAGGAGGTGGGGAAACAAGGCAGGCACTGAAACAGCATTTGGCAGCGTTTGTTGTGGTGTAAGCTGAGAAGACGCTTATGTACAGTCGTCAGCATAAATTCGCTGCAAGTCTACTCATGTGATGTGAGTCCTTTTGTCTGGCAACAGTGTAAGGGGACTAGTTGCCACGTAGACATTTTTACACTTTAACGAAGTGTTTTTTAAAAGTAGTACTAGAGGCTGGCTAGAGTACAATATTATGTATACCGTATTTAATTAGTATAAAAAAAGTGCAAGAGCTGACAGAATGTTATGAAACGACGTACGAGCGTATTACTCTGACATTCCTCATAACCGTGTCTAAACTCCCTTTCCCTCTCTCCCCCTTTCTCCTCCTGATGTCCCCCCACCCCTCCTTCTCCCTCTTACACCCCACTCACGTTCATGCCTCTCCACTTTCTCCTCTCCCCACTCTCTCTACCCCTCTCCCTTCTACACCCCACTCACGTTCATGCCTCTCCACTTTCTCCTCTCCCCACTCTCTCTACCCCTCTCCCTTCTACACCCCACTCACGTTCATGCCTCTCCACTTTCTCCTCTCCCCACTCTCTCTACCCCTCTCCCTTCTACACCCCACTCACGTTCATGCCTCTCCACTTTCTCCTCTCCCCACTCTCTCTACCTTCATTCATTTATACACGGCACTAACCCGACTGGTGCATCACAATTCTTTCTTGACTGTTTACTAAACCAATATTGTCCTGTTCTCAATTGCTCGAAATGCTTTAATAAAATGTATCCAAGGCTAATTACCAATATTCCTTCCTGTTCTAATCCCATTCTCACCCTCCCCGTCTGATTCCCACTCTTTTTATTCCAGTTGTCATTCTTTTCTCCATTCCTTGTCACTACCAACAGCCGCTAGATACAGAAGCGTTTGAGGTCTCGTTCTTGTGATGTATTCCTTACTGTGTGTGTGTGTGTGTGTGTGTGTGTTTAGTGAGCCTGGCAGTTGGTAGCTATTATTTCAGTAAGCGAAATTAAACAAACATTTGTGCCCATTCCACCTACTTCCTCTCTCTCTGTCTCTCTCGCGTTCCAAGGAAAATGTTCCCATCCTCCTCATACTGTTCACTAATTCATGAAGCAGGATCAGAACCCATCATGTTTCGAACTACTGTATCACGTTTGGAGTAAAGAGTGGGTGAAAAAGACTGAGGCATGGCAAGATACTCTCGAATGTAAGGAGCCAAAAGGTTACAGGAACAGACAGGAAATGGAGAAGAGTGCAGTTCTTTACGTAGATCTGCGCCGTGGTTAAGGTAGACAGGGTGCGGAGAGAGGGGGGTGGAAGTGAAGGAGCATGGGGGGGGGGTTGAGAGGTAGGGTGGGGAGGGACATCGGGTGGGTACGAGCGAGAAAGCAGAAGTTTTATCACTCTACAACATTCTTCTGTCGTCTTTTGCTCATTTTTATGCTAATCAGATATAAAGACTATTGCTTTCTGGGCGATTTATAGCACTAACTCTTACAAACACGTCTTTAAAGCGTATAAAAGCCTGTGTGGCAACTAGTTCCTATACATTGTTGCCAGACAAAACAACCACATCACACGAGCAGGCTTGCAGCGAATTTGTGCTGACGACTGTACACAGCCTCTGAATGGCCCTCTGTGTCAGGCACCAGGGCGTTTTGCCTCATTTACATTTACTGTAATATTATACCCTCTACAGCATAGGTATTATCCAGCTCCAGCTTGAAGTATCGAGGTAACTTGGTAGTGGGCTTTGTCCACAGAAATTCTGACCGGTGTAGTTGTTAGGAGAGCTGGGTGTGTGGTACTGTATCAAATGCCGTGAAAAACACCTCCAGTTGGATTTTTGTTCTATAATGGATGTTTTGCTCCATGTGGTAGACAGTGTGTGTGACAGTGTGTGTGGGGGGAGGTGGATATTGGTGGATGTGTGTATAGGTGTGTGTGTGTGTGTGGATGTGGGATGTATACATTCTCAAGATATGAACACACGGCTTCCATTCACATTACTCAGTATCCCCAGGGTCGAGGGTGGAGGAACGGAGAGTTTCCTGATGTGGGTTTCAACGAAGCAAGGAAGGGAGGGAGGATGGGGGTACCGTAGCGAGGGAATCATTGGTATGGCGAGGCAGCCCGACTTTCAGTGGTGTTAGACTTGAGGGACTTTAAGCTGTAGAGTGTTGGACTTGAGACTTTAAGTGGTAGAGTGTTGGACTGGATACTTAAAGTGGTAGGGTGTTGGACTTGAGAAAGTATAAGTGGTAGAGTGCTGGATTTGAGAGTTTAAGTGGTAGAGTGTTGGACTTGAGAGACTTTAAGTGGTAGAGTGTTGGAGTTGAGAGACTAAGTGGTAGAGTGCTGGATTGGAGACTTTAAGTTCTAGAGTGTTGGACTTGAGGTTTTGCGTGGTAGAGTGTCTGACTTGAAACTTTACGTCGTACAGTGTTGAACTTAAGATTTTAAGTGGTACAGTGTTGGACTTGAGACTTTAAGTGATCGAGTGTTGGGTTTATGACTTTAAATGTTAGAGTGATGGACTTCAGACTTTAAGTGGCAGAGAGCTGGTCTTAAGACTGTAAGTGGTAGAGTGTTGGATTTGAGACTTTAAGTGGTAGTGTGTTGGACTTGAGACATTAAGTGGTGGAGTCTTGGACGTGAGACTTTAAGTGGCAGAGTGTTGGACCTGAGACTTAGTGGTAGAATGTTGGACGTGATTCTAAGGGGTAGAGAGTTGGACTCAAGCTTTTACTGGTAGAGTGTTAGACGTGAGATCGATCTCACACTTAGGCAGGGTCCAGTATGGAGATTGTATTTTGTTAGAGCAGTAATGTGCATCGTCCACACGACTGTCGACATGCATAAATACTACCATGCTATTACCTTAACGCCAATCCTGAATTAGCCAGTACAATAATGTATTCGGTATGGATGGTGGATGTTAGTGCCCAAGCAGTGACATACTACGGTTTGACTTCATCTGTTGTATGTAGGAGGCTCATTGTGTCTCAGGGAACGGACTGTCTTGTTTCTGCTTAGAGTCTGACGCATAGAAAAGTCGATACATCAAGTTCCATTGACTTCATAATACACTGTACACACTTCATTCCCTGTGATACAAGCGACATAGTATATTATCTTTCATTCTGCGCAGCATGAAAACACAGTTTGCAGCAGTATATGTAGGGAAAGGGAAACCGTGGGTGGTGAATACATGAATAACCGCTCAGAAATAATGATAATAATAATAATAGGTAGCGGTAAATAAATATATCGGCTTAACTTGAAATGCCTGAGCACTCAGTGTTTGCCATATCGTGTTAGTGCTGGGAAGTTGGACTATAAGTTAGTGCTCATATTTGCCGCATTGTGTGCAAGATTGTTGTGAAGAACGAGAAGTTTAGTGTTAACACCTTCACTACGATGACTCATATTGGATCCCAGCTGCCACTAGACAATTTTAATTAGATTACGGGAGATGTCTTATAGCGGAAGAGCTAAAAAATAATATCACCATTAATCTGTTCATTATGATGATACATTAAATACATTTATTTTTGCCACCACTAGGCAGAATTATTTAGCCCAGGAAAGACCTATTATAGTGTTTTGTGTGTGTGTGTGTGTGTGTGTGTGTCCGACTCCGGGAATACGCTTAACAATGTTCCCTGTGCATTGGCAGGAGTTCCTACTATATATGCCACGCATGTAAATTACTGAGATGGTGGAGAACTGGTGGAAGTAAAGGGCGTTCGGTGCAGCAGGTAAAGAGTGAGAATCATTACAAGTGAACTATCCACTTGGATAACAGTGATATATAGCAGTGTATCGTTATCGGACCACCTTTTCTTTGGCTCAGGGGACTTCGTAATACATTTTCCTTAGCGAACTATTTTACTGTACCTGTTTTACCATAATATGCGTATGAAATGCTACTGATACATTTTACGACTGACCTATGTCGGTAAAGAAAATATATATATAATATGCAGGAGTAAGGTGTACTGTGCAATAGTACTGTACAAAATGATATGCTAATTAAACACTGCTACGAAACTGTACTTCTGAGAATGTGCGGTGTAATGAACAGGGTAGTGAAGCATTTGTATGGGTATATGTATGAATGAGTGGTTCAGCGCAAGTGTTAGAGACAAGTGTGTGTGTGTGTGTGTGTGTGTGTGTGTGTGTGGTGATACACCATGGTTGTTCAGTAGGCTACCGTATAGCACACTAAGGAAACGAGAGAAATGAAGTTGAAGGCTGGAGTATTTCAAATCCGGTATATACAGATGATGCTGTGCAGTTTGCTGATAGTGATTTTGATATTACTAGATTGTATTTAAGCAAAAAAATGTTTGGCAATGACTGGTTCACGGTCGATTTTTTTTTTTAGTAAGTAAACAATTTAATTGGGTGATGAATGTGCTGAATAATCCTATTACATAGTTAATTTGACAAACCAAAGTAAAAATTTGGAGATATAAGCCTTCAGAGTTGCACAAAGTGGTTGATGACAGAGCAAGCCTCGAATGGCTGTGACGTCATCGGCCACCAAGCCCGGAGAAAAAACAAGACTGTGATCGCCAGCTAAGTTGTGAGAGTGTGGTTCTGCTGATTAGCCAAGTTTTGCTTCGTCATGGCCAGGTCAGTACATAACCACCATTGGTGCTTTGTTCCACTGTGCAAGAACACAAGTAGAATCACACCAGAAAAAAAAAAGAATCATCACTGTTCCAAGAGATGAAACCACGCAGCTGTGATGGTGAGCAGTGCGTCGGGAATACCTCATCACAACTGGCAATGAATCGGCGTAAAATAATTTCTATCACCATGTGGGTACACGCACACCTAATTATCTAAAATCCGGGCAAAAATTTGCGTTTAATATGACTATAAATAAAAAATCAAATTTCAGAGCTAAAACGTGCTAAAGTTAGCGGATATTTACCCTTCGGATCAACATGCATTGACTTACTTTCATTTTGCATAAATATTGACTTAAAGCACATATAAATGTATTTGCACTGTAAATCAATATTTACACAAAACAGAAGTCTGTCAAGGCAAGTTGTCAACCAAGAGGTGAAACACTTCTACTAACTTTAGCAAACTTTTGCTCTGAATCCTGGATTTTGTTAAACACAAATTTTTGACCGGACTTCAGATAATTAGGTGTGTATGAACCTATATAGTGATAAAAATTATAACAGCCTAACATATACAGCTTAACAGTCACTTGTCAAGCAAAACCAACCCTGACTTTGGCTTAAGCCATTGGTAGCGATGTGAAAATCGTATTCTCCAGATCAGACTGGGTGTTACTAAAAAGATGCCCACAGAGGTCTAGCTGTCGACGGTCAGGCTTGTCTAGGAGGAAAAAACATTGGAATATTTCGGTCTTTGTGACATCTTCCGTATGTTTTACTGCCCAAATTCAGGGCTGTATGCCCCTGGGATCAGGACCTAGCAATACTTATACTGATTCAGTTCTTAAATCACATCATTACTACTTAATCAAATCTAATCTTTGTGCTTCCGAGTTGTCCTACAGGTATCCCCTGGTTGTCGCAAGATTCGCGGTCACTACGAGTCTCTAAAACCAACAAAACTCTTCACTAAAGCACAAACATGGCATACTTCATCTATAAGAAAGCTATCACACAAAGTCTTACATACCTGGCATGATAATAACAGCTGAATATCACAGAAATCTTACCGGTACTGAAGTATGATTCCCAGACATTGTGAGAGGCGACCAGCTGTGGCCCTGGTAGGGTTTGTGACGTCACAATGAGGGTGCATGTTTCGCGCGAGGTACGATAATCTCCAACTTTGACTTTTTTTTTCATCAGTATTAAATTGGAGAGAAAAAATAATGATATTGCAATGATTACGAGTGATCATTTTATTACTTAATGTAACTTCACACGACTCAAGTGTCAACCAGTCCACTGAGATGGTGGCTCATGTCACGCGCCGGTTAATGGAAACAAATCGGTGAAGAGTCGGGCCGTCACCCTGACGCGAGTGCAGCACCGCTAGTCCGTCAGGCGTCTGTCAGCCTCCCCAAGTAAAAGGTGTATCGGCCAATGACATAATTGACCCCTTTGAGTGTAGGAACCCGAGGCTAGGCAACCCTTACACCAGTATATCTAACAGTAGATAACCAGTGTACGTCCATTGATGATATTACTTGACTGAAAACCTCCAGTAATCTCTGAGGGATCGAAGCTGTGCATGAAAATCACTCCAGCTGGAGCATTCAAACCATTAAACCACCAGGCGCCTTATCTGGTGCAGCAGTAAAATATATGTACAGTAATAAAATATAAGAACAGTTGTAAAATAAATTACATCAACTACCTGGGATATGATACAGCCAACGAACAGGTTGTGTTTATGCTGGCAGAATATTGCACAAATACTGCATCGTAAAGAGTAATGCAGGGGGGAACGCTCTTAATTATACGCACCAGATTTATTTGGATAATACAATATTTTAAGAAAACGTTTTGCAGATTTATAAAAGGTGTTGAGTTAGCTTTTATCCTGTCAACACATTCAGTGTTTTTGCCTCCAAGGATCACTACTAATGCCATCTTTTCACTACCACCTTCGAGGCTACATTTAAAAGTCGTCCACAGGAGACAAGAATAACTTAAATAAGCTCTCTCTCTCTCTCTCTCTCTCTCTCTCTCTCTTAATGGCTTTTATCCTCTAAGTCCTGGGGCCCTTTTAGCTGAGTGGTGTTTTCTGCAACAAGACTTCTGTGTTTGAAAATAGAGAGTTTACTCTTAGGAAGAGTTACAGCACCGATGAAGCACAACCCGTTTACACTTCTGATGGCAAGTCCTGGTTCGTTAACTTCCACCCTTTTACCCTACACTTGCAAGGCTACACTAAGAAGTCGTCTAGAGGCAGCAAAAAAATAACTAAGAGATGACGTTCTAGTACTGAAAGGGATGAAATAAATGTTTGTATATCAGAAGAGAGTTGACGATGCACTTTATCCATATTACGTAATTATCCGCTGGCTTTGCTTCCGTGAACAACTACTAACCATTTCACTCCCCACCTTTGAGGACCCAATAAAAATCGTCTTGAAATAGTTACAAATGGTATAAATCAATTTTTGTGTGGAGTATCAATAAAGCTCAAGTATAACCAATTATCCCTCATCCATATTCATTATCTTTGCTTATGAGCAACATTGCTAATGCTACCCTTTCGCTTTATACCTACGAGACCTCATCATATAAACGTCCAGAAATAAGAAGAGTAAAGATATATATATACAGTGGGCTCGCACAGTGTGTGAGAGATTGGGCAGTGCACGAGCTCGCGCACTGGGAATTCGCGTACTAGGAATATATAGTCTTATGGGAATAATTACATATGGGCAGTACCCCCTCATACCTGGACATTTTTTGGCCCTTAGAGACATAATAAAGGTCATATGTTTCAGACATTGTACTAAAGCTATAGCTACAATAACAAAAATATGGGGAGTCACCTTAACAACAGTAGACAAAAGGCCTGATGACCTTAAATAACAGGGGTTCTGAGGCGCGGCAACACTTACAGCGCCGCACTCCCCACCACACCAACACTTCCCTCCGCAGACTCGTCTTGATCACCTTCCCCAGGAGCATCAAAGTCACTCACTTCGGCCATAAACCCTTCAAAGTCCAATACTGATACTTCTGACATTGCATCCTCTTCATCCTCAACAGGAACAGGAGCAGACGATGTCGATGGTTCCGCTATTTCACCAACTTGAGCCCGCTGTGTGTAGCTTGTTATGAGCGTCTGTCTTCTCTTGTTTATTTCTTCCCTGTGCCTGTCTGTGTAGAAACGGAAGAGTTTGTCAATACCAACCAGAAGTTCCTCCGTTCTTAGGTTGCTCACTTCCTGTTCCTTCACCTCTTCCTTGAGCTTATCCACGGCAGCAAGGATCTTGCTAATGTTTGACATACACAACTCAATCCTGCCTTCCATCACGCTAGGCTGCTCAACTTGACTCTGTCTGGCGCGTCAACATGATGACACGTGATGCGCTCTGTGAGGGGTGGTCGCGCACAAGTAGAAAATGGCATTTTTGAGCCACTCCTTGCCTCTGCCTCGCGTTCTGTGCGGTAAACTCACTCATTAAAGGGTTTTTGGTTATGATTTTTGGTCACTCGTGCACAAGGTGAATCGCGCACTGTGGTGACGCGCACTGTGCGAGCCCACTGTATATATATATATATATATATATATATATATATATATATATATATATATTATATACACTGTATATGTATATAGATAGATAGATAGATAGATAGATATAGATATACACACTCTTGTATATATATATGTATGGGCCCGTATTCTCATCAGGTAAGGAAGCTTCTTAGCACATCTTCGTATGCGCTTTATTTTGCATATTCCTCCTTACTATCCTATTCTGAGTCATTTCAATGATTCAAATACCACCATATTCGGCATAAATAACATAGAAATTGATATTAACCAGCATATCCAAAAAACAAATCGTTAAGGAGATGTTAGGAAGCTTCCATTAGCGACGAGAATACCTGCCATGGACTGTCATCGCACTCCACAGTCCTCCTTATTCTCTGTGTTTATCTCCGAAAAGCTGCTGAAGAGGAACGCCTTCACAAGGTGGCAGTACAACCGGGCAGCGGAAATGACTGGTAATACAAATGTCCCTCATCTCCCTCCCAGTCCTACGAAAGGCGGATGAAGTACGGTACTCCAGAAAATTGATACTTTAGCCTGTAGTCCACCGGGTTCAAGTCCAGATAAGCCACAGGCCACAACAACAACCACCTTAAATAACGGAAAGATACTACCACCACCACATCCTCACTCCACCACCTGCAACACACCTTACTTTTTACCTTCCTAAGTTTTTCCAACTTAGGACAACAGCTTCAAGTTATAATACACCTTTCATTTCAAGTTCTTACTCGGTTCAGGTACAAGTTGTAATTTTAGTCGTTGCCACAAGTGGGTAACAGAACAGAGCTGTGTGTGCATTCAGTGTATAGAAGGAGGTGAAAACAAATGTTCCTGTGTCTTTTCTCGATTTTTTTAGCAGTTGTTTTTCCTTCCCCTTCCCCCTTCCTTCTGGCTTGCGTATTTACTAAACTATTTACCAAGATGATGACTATGTGGAACCACAAGAACTAAAGCTGCGATATTTCAGAAAACACAGTTATTAACATTGCATTTAGAGCCAGGGTGGCTTAGTGGCAACGTGTCAGTCATACTTCACGTAGCTGAACCAAATGACAGTACCACTGCACACCCACACTACTCTGCAATTCACGCCAGGATATAGGGTTCTATCATACACAGCTCACCTCACTAAACGGGAATACAGTATACCTTACTACACCACACCACACTGCAGTATACTTCATTACACTACACCACACTACAGTACACTACATTACACTACATTACACTGCAGTACACTACACTACACTACACTACACTGTGCTGTACAAGACATTACACTAACCTCACCGGATGGCCCTGCAGGGGCGGTTGCTTGCCTGCATTGATGGGTCTGCTCAGTCAGACAGTGGGTTAGTACAACAATAAGAACATCATACCATACCACACCATACCTTCCCACACCACACCACACCACACCACACTGCACCATACCATACCATATCATACCACACCCCACCCCACCCCACCCCACCCCACCCCACCCCACCACACCACACCGTACCGTACCGTACAGTACCGTACTTAAAGCTGTTCATCTTTTATAGAAGATGGTAGCTACTGTATTCACAAATGTGATGTGTTTCGCAGTCTTTGATGCCAACGTGTGTGACTGTGCAAACCAATATGGATCCGCAAACTCTGCCACATAGTTGGCATGTCAAGTCTGGGTTTTCTGGGAGAATTCTGTTTTCGTTGTGCCTCCATTGTCTGTACTCTCCTCTGGCCAGGTTCCGAGCTTGTCCGAGAAGAATGATTCCTTCGCTGCAGAGGGCTAGCCATTGTTTTCTGTCAGAGGCATTAGTTTCAAGATCTTTTGGTATGATGTTGCATTTCTTTAGGGTTATCCTTATATGATCTTTATATCTTTTCTTCTGTACCCCTGGGCTGCGACGTGCTGGAGGGAGTTGGCCATACAGAACCTGGTGGGGAAGGCGGTGTTCAGGCATGAGGAACACATGTCCGACCCATCTAAGTTGCTTTTTAGCCAGCATACCACACCACACCACACTACAATACAGAACATTACACTTCATTATTTTACACCACATTGCTCTATGCTATTCTGTATCACACCACACCATGCTACGCTGAACCAAAACAACACACTGTACCGCACCACACCACACCAGATTATGCTACACCACCATATCTCACAAGACTCTGCGCTACACCACTGTGTTTTACTGTATGCTGTCCCACACTACACTACACCATTGTGTATTACAGTATGCTGTCCCACACTACACTACACCATTGTGTATTACAGTATGCTGTCCCACACTACACTACACCACTGTGTATTACAGTATGCTGTCCCACACTACACCACACCACTGTGTATTACAGTATGCTGTCCCACACTACACTACATCATTGTGTATTACAGTATGCTGTCCCACACTACACTACATCATTGTGTATTACAGTATGCTGTCCCACACTACACTACATCATTGTGTATTACAGTATGCTGTCCCACACTACACTACATCATTGTGTATTACAGTATGCTGTCCCACACTACACTACATCATTGTGTATTACAGTATGCTGTCCCACACTACACTACACCACTGTGTATTACAGTATGCTGTCAATACACACTACACCACTGTGTACACAGTATGCTGTCCCACACACACTACATCATTGTGTATTACAGTATGCTGTCCCACACTACACTACATCATTGTGTATTACTGTCCCACACTACACTACACCACTGTGTATTACAGTATGCTGTCCCACACTACACTACACCACTGTGTATTACAGTATGCTGTCCCACACTACACTACACCACTGTGTATTACAGTATGCTGTCCCACACTACACTACATCATTGTGTATTACAGTATGCTGTCCCACACTACACTACACCACTGTGTATTACAGTATGCTGTCCCACACTACACTACACCACTGTGTATTACAGTATGCTGTCCCACACTACACCACACCACTGTGTATTACAGTATGCTGTCCCACACTACACTACACCACTGTGTATTACAGTATGCTGTCCCACACTACACCACACCACTGTGTATTACAGTATGCTGTCCCACACTACACTACACCACTGTGTATTACAGTATGCTGTCCCACACTACACTACACCACTGTGTATTACAGTATGCTGTCCTACACTACACTACACCACACCACACCTCGCAGTAGTACACTGCACTTCACCGCACCACTTCACACCATACACCACCATACCATACGGTGCTACAGTACACCACACAACGCAACTCTACGCCACACCACGCTACTCTACACACTGCATCATAATGTGCTACATTACACTGTCACACCACAGCACACTACATCACACTCAGTTCCACTACACGACACTATGTTGCACCACTTTGCACTGAGCTTCACTATACCACTCCACAAAACACCATATTACTGCTCAGCACCACATCAGTACATCACATCATCATCGGCAGTAGCAGCATACATTATACATTACTCTGTCATCATCAGCAGCATAACATACACCATTAGTAGCCACCATCGCAGTCACCACACCTACAACTTAGACCACATAATCATCACCACCACATCCTTCACCCACCACTACTGTAACCAACTACACGAAAACCAGTTACCACCCACTACTACCACAATAACCACCACGAAAACCACAGTTACCACCCATTACTACCACAGCCACCACGACAAATCTTCACCTTCCTTCGGCTTAATAATCACAACCACAATCACCACCACAATACCACCACAACTCTCACAGCTACTAACAACCACCGCAGCTACCACAGCCTCCATCATTGTTATCGGCACCACAGCCTCTCTCATATCAACACAGTATCATGATATTATGGCGTGTGCCCATCATTTTTATAACCAAACAAAATATTCCTGCAGCACGCAAAGTATATGCTGCACTCATTTAATAAACCTTTAGTCGAGGTTGTGTGTGTGTGTGTGTGTGTGTGTGTGTGTGTGTGTGTGTGTGTGTGTGTGTGTGTGTGTGTGTGTGTGTAATAGTTATGACCAGAGAATAGAAAATCGTCATCATCATCATCATCATCATCATCATCATTCTGACCTTTATTTTCACCCTTACCTGAGGTAGAAAGAGGTCGAGATGATGTTGATGACTGAATATTGTCTGTAATATTGTAGTGCTATGTCTCTGGATATGAAAAGGTAGGAAAGCTGGATATTGCCTATTATAAAAGATTACACAAGGCTTGAGAGTGGTCGGGTGGGAAAGTGAACTGATAAAGGTCGCGAAATCTATCCTGGACTGGGACAGGGAGCGATCTAAGTTAATTACATTAACACATTTATGACTGATTATCGGCGAAACCCACCGATACATGTGAAAAACATCGTCGCAAATACCGACATAATAGTGTTGATTGGGGCAGGACTAGCATGTGTTCAGTATTAACGATTCAGTACCGGTATTAGCGTCTAAGTGGTGACATATGGAGGAGTGTGTTGTCACCTTTTGAGCGTAGGAGGACTGTTTGGCCTCAGGGAAAGAACTGTCTGCTCCGTGTCTTGAGTCAACTAAATTTAAAATGATCAAGAGAAAAAATGATTTATGAACATTATTCAGTTTACTTGAATATTATCAATAGTCTAAATAATGTACTACTGTTTTGTAGACAGAGCTGTAGTAATACTTATTTACCAAGATTTAAGTGGTGACTGTTTACTGTTCCGAGATTCGCATATTCTCACTATATGTTTTGCTGTTACTCTGTTGTGATTCAAGGGGATTCCTGAAGCAAAAAAAAAAATGAGAAAAAAAAAATCTGATGGTAGCGAGGACATAATGAAAAAAGGCGCCATCGTAGTAAAACAGAGGTTCCCAAACTTTTCCTGGCCGCTTCTCACAATTGTCCGTTAAATCTTTGATCACTAATCAGCACAAGGAAAACCATCTTAACATATTATTATTTTTTTTTTACACACAAGCCCCACATATACCTGTCGTACAGAGAAATTAATTTTGTCTCCTGTCATGTTGAAAATGGGGAGCCAAACCCTTGTGATGCGCTTCCTACGTACAAAAATCTTATCCACCTATTTCGATGTCATGACAGTTCCTTACCTTGCGCAACATACAAGTACATACCTCACTTTCACACAAAGCCAGTATTTACAATATCCATCCACCTATTCCTTGGCTGACCCACATCTGCTGCCACACTTTCTTTCTACATGGCGTCATGCCTTCTAGCCACGCTTCCTCTACCACATAATCATAAGGCTCCTCGCTTACGCCACATCTGTCACGTGAAGAGAATTAGTAAAGACACATTGTTGTCATTCCCTCATTTGTGGTGTTGGTGCTTTAGAGGGATTCCGCAACAGCAGCCGTCCATCCCATTTCACTTCCTAAGTGCTGATAATTCAGTTTTTTGGCGGAATCAAACCCCGCTTTGCTGCGAATTCGTTTGGTAACGTTTGTTGGTTAGTTGGCATTATCAGGAACAGAACTATCCTTAACCACTTCCATGAAAAGTGCTTTCCTCCCGTAAGCTAAATAAATCGTATGAAGGCATCATCATCATCCATCATCGTCGTCGTCGTCGTAGTCATCGTCGTCGTCGTGGTCATCATCGTCGTCTTCTATTATCATCCCTTTAATTCAACTGAACTTAAAACACGGGGTGTGGTTATCAGGAGGTAACAAGGAATGAAAAAAAGGTAATTGTATTGAAGTTAAACGATTTATTTCTAGTCTCCTTTACAATGACAAGTCTCTTTTTCAGCCGAGGAGACTGTCTGATGCTAACAAAAATAAACAGCTGCAAAAAATTGGCCCAGGAATTTGTATCGCTCGCCATCAATTAAAAAAACTATATAAGTAATCTTTGCTATAATAAAATTGTTGCAGCTTGTTTGCTCTGCCAAACCTAATCCGTTCAAGCCACATATCCCGGGATGCTTCCTCGCTGTTAAATTTGGATACAATTTTTCCACTTGATTTTGAGATATTCTGGTAACACACACACACACACACACACACACGCACGCACACACGCACGAACACACGCACGCACGCACGCACGCACGCACGCACGCGCAAGTTATTACATTACCGCTTCGCTAGGCGGGAGAAAATAATGATACCGTTACTAATAAGGATTTGTTACAAAACTATGCGGTGTTACATATCCACGTTTCACTTACCCGTATTGCCTGCCGTCACAGACAAAAGGATAAAAAAAAATCAATAATCTTTGCTAAAATAAAATGGCTGCAATTTACTCCGCCAGAATTCATTGAGCTGAAGCCACATAGCCCGGGATACTGCCCACAGAGGTTGGGTACAGTTTGTCCACTTCATTTGATATATTTTAGTAACAGACATACACAGACAAATGCACACAATTACATTATCGCCTCGCTAAGTTATCATACTGGAGCTGTTAATGTAAATGGTTTTAACCCCTTCATTTCATAAGATCACCCTTAAATGAATAAAAAATTGGGATTTAAAATGCTCATTCCTTAACTTCTGACTCATTCCAGATTATTGGCAAATTAGCTTTGGATTTTTCAACGAGTTCAGTGCCAGAATAGGACAACTCTATGGTTTGACATTTTTTAAACTTACTTCCAGTATGTGACAGGCACAAATGTCTCTGGTATTAATAGGCTAATGTAACATAATACAGATTTAAGACTGGGAGAGGCCAAGATTTAGGCCAAATTAGAGTAATAATGATAATAGTAAGAATGGCCACCCATGTAATCACATAAAGGCGTCTGGCTAGTCGTAGACTGATAGGTAGGTAGAAGTACAGAATAATAACAGTGACGTCAGGTGTTAAAGGCATGTATTCGTGCACATTTTCTATCTACAGAGCTACGAGAAATTGTTTGGCGGTGGCAGGGAGGAATATTAATGAAACATCATAGTGAAAGTGTTAACCATATTTATCAGAACAGTGATATAATTTGTAGTATGTTCTTGCTAATACTGGACCATAATATTCACATTTTGGGATATACACAATCTCGTACCGAACAGGTTAAAAGCTTCCTCTCTCATCTTAACTTTGCCCAGATTTCTTCTCATGTCCTTTTCTCTAATTCGCGTATCTCAAAGACAAAAAGGCAATGCAACGGCCCTACCTCCATTCAATAGCACTTCTTCACTAGTAGTATATATATTCTGTTGTTTAGCTATTGCTACATCTCAGCATTTAAGAATAAATGATGGCAGTTTTAGACAAAGTTAAAGGAAAACTGGTATTGCAGCTCCATTAATCCCCAGGCTAGAAGGCTGTTCCATTAACTTAGACAAAAAGGGGTCGGTCTCTATCCAGTAACAATGAGTAAAACAACCCAAAATCATCAAGCTTGAAAAATTTCATCTCTTCAGTTACAGATTTTTTTCTGTTTTCGTATTTGTCATATAGCTTTACTTAGCTGAGGAGAGAGAGATTCTTGGCTGAAGAGGGTAGTTATAGCTTTATTAACTCCTTCACCGATATGTATGCATTCTGAGCTGAAGGAAATTATCAGGTAGTAACTAGAATAAGCTAAATGTAAAGTCTTAAATGACAGAGTTTAAAATAAAGTTCTGTTAATACTGTGAACGTGGAAGTATTACAAGTTCAATGGTTTACAGAAAATTGCATTGTGCCACGGGGAAGATAGCTTTTTGATTTAATAGGAGGACAGGAGGCTCATAATTTCTCTGTCTCTGTCTCTCTGTCTGTCTGTCTGTCTGTCTGTCTGTCTGTCTCTCTCTCTCTCTCTCTCTCTCTCTCTCTCTCTCTCTCTCTCTCTCTCTCTCTCTCTCTCTCTCTCTCTCTCTCAAGTGCTCTTATCCCTCTGGAGTCCCTGGGGCCCTTTTAGCTGAGTGGTGTTTTCTGCAACAAAGACTTCTGTGTTTGAGGCAAATACTGAGTTTACTTTTAGGAAGAGTTACAACACCGGATGCAAGCACAACCCGTTTACATTCTTCTGATGGCAGGTTCTGGTCTGTTAATTTCCACACAATGTTTAATGGTGGTATTAAATCTATAATAATTATAAATAAAAAATGTGAACTGTACATACGAAAACATTTTTGAAGGACATCACAGGCATTTTTTTTTCACATTTCCCAATTCCCAGTAAATACACTTAAGAATGTTGTTTAAAAAATCAGAATATTGTTGCAAGAGCCTGAAATGCTGTGGAAGCCGTCGTAAAGACTATATCATTTTGCAGCATTGGATGTTACAATTTTACAGTAGTGTGTTGGTGGCACTGACGACACAGTATCACTGTAAGGCGGCATATGACACCCACACAATTATCACGTTACAGCATCGTATAGCTTTCTATGAATGTGTTTGTTTGTTGGCGTACCAGCACACAGGAATTACATCAACAACAACATAAGCAAAGAAGTAACAAACCAACAACCACATCACCACAAAACCAGCAACAGCAGCAGGTACAGGTGTGGGTAAGTTTGCGTGAGCCAGCTCACTGTGGGGTCACAGCCAGACGTGTGACATTAGCCACAAGTTAACAGACTCCCTACACACTGCCATAGTGATAACGTGATGGAATCCACAAAACAACGTAAGAGGAAGCACTACAGCGGAGAAGTCAACAGTGATGCCTAATTTAATGTGTCAGCCATCCTTTTAAAATCATATGTGAGTTTTCCTCTCATATGAATTATACGATATGATTCTGTAAATTAACCGGGCTTCTAAAAGTGAAAATGGGAGATCAGGAAAACCCTTACGATTGTAAATTGTAAATCACTGTTGTAAACGATCTGTGGAGAGGAGGCTGTGAACATGAGTAATGGGGTAGGTCTGAAGTCAGGAGTTGGAAGTCGTGAGCTCACCGCTGACTTCACATCAAAGTGTCAACAAACTGCCAATACACCGCCCCATCCAGCATGGGGATCTGACCTTTAACGCCTTTCTGTATGTAATGTGGCAGCAATAAATTGTGCTGACTGACAATGCCGATGACCACCACTATCACCACCATCACACCCACACCCCATACACAGCAAGCGTTAGGGTAGTAAATGATATCCTGGGCTGCTTCTCAGCCGTTAGGATGTAAATATCTAAAAATGATCTAGTTAAGCTTGGTTTCTGACTTTCATACAGAAGAATCTATCACAATAGAAAAAGACGTATGTTGCCTTACCGAAGCGCTGCGTGATATATACAAGTTAAAAATTAGGAGGAAAATGCAACAAAAAGTAAAAACATTGCGTTCACATTTCTTAAGGTGATGGGTAATACTCCCAAGTACACAATAATATTTTTCCCTTTACTGTTGTCCTAGGATATATAGTATATAATATCCCATGCAACGAAGTGCACGTAGCACTGCTACTGTGACTATGTATGAGCAGAACACAACCCATAGACAAGAAGTTAACAGTCTGATTAAATGATTGAACATTTGACCTCCTTTGAACCACGACAAGAACGTTCAACTGAGATACAAGGAAATTATGATGAATCATGGTTGAACAACGAGCACTGTTGGTATGTATTAGCGCAATATAATTATATCTTACCGGTATAAGGAAATGAGCAAGACATTCATCAGTTTCAGGGTGTAATTTTTGTGGTGGTTTTATTATTTTCGTTCATTCATCATCATCCAATCCTTCAGGCGTTGCCCCATGAGGAGTGCGTAAGCATCCCTGGTCAGGCTTGGCAAGTTGGTCCTGAGATTTAAGATGAGAGTGACCCATCCTCATTCATCCCCTGAGTGGCATTGCGTGATCAATAAACCCCAACCAGACTTCTTGGATATAAACCTTCACCGGCTCAATCCGGGATTGGAGCGCCGTAAATACCCACTAAACCACCAGGCGCCAAAAGTTTGCTTATATGGTTACCAAGTAGCCAGCGTTTTAGTAAATGGTTTCCTTGGTGTACAGAAAACATACCTTCATATCATTACGCTGTTTTGTTGGTGTCATTGGACTGGCTATACTAATTTTTTCAGGACGTCATGTTTTCGGTTAATAACTCAAAGTTTTTGCCGCCGTTTAAGATTAGTTTATCATTTAAGGCTTGCGTTTACAGAATTCTCTTCAAATTTTGTTCTTATATTTGGTAATACGTATAATTCTTAAGGGTTATTTTATAAGCAACTTACTTTAGGTATATGGCACCCATGATAGTCAGAACTTCATTCTCCTCTTTGCATTTATTTGATTTAGGTCAATTCTATACAGTTTAATCCCAGTTGATGCTTGATTTGTTGTGTTTGGTATCGCTATTTTTCTCATAGGGCCATATTTATTATCACTTGTAATTATCAAAAGCGTTGGGCATTTCTATCTGTAGCAGACAAGACGGGCTGCGTTAATTTCTATTTGTACAGCACAAGAGAGAGAGAGAGAGAAAGAGAGAGAGAGAGAGAGAGAGAGAGAGAGAGAGAGAGAGAGAGAGAGAGAGACGGACATTTTGAAAATTCCTACACATTATTACTGTGCTGATGGGGGGAGGGTTGCTGTGAAAATGATACCACCTTTCCTCATTTAGTTCGCAAAGCGCTGTAGCAGGCATAACACAACATATTTAGTCATCCTACTGAAGGGTTTAATTTAGAGCGATTCTGGACTTCCTAAACTCCAATAAATCAGTGAATAACATACAGGAATAATTTATTACCGTCACAGTATTGATAGACGTCTCCATACCATATACCAGGAATTATGTTAAAGACCAAGCCACATCTATTAACAGTACTCCGACTGACTACATAAATAAAAACACTCGCCTGCCGCTCTGTCATTCAAACAATATTATAAAGTTATTCCTCAACTCGGGAGAGATTTTTGGAACTGTAGAGGATAGATACAGATTCATTAACCCCTCACCACTAGGATGCTCTCTTTAATCTCAATAGGAATCACTGGTCAGCAGCAAGAATAAACTATAAAAAAAAAGCCTCGTAGAGACTAAAGGCATTCATTACATACTGATAAAGCCACACTCACTGACAGATCCCTGGATTGAATACCCCGGTAATACACTCGCTCCTGTTCTCTATATTCCAGACCTAAACAATGATAAAATAGCAATTGTTAAATGTAGGTAATTCCGGCGCAGGTAAATATTTGAGTGGCGGTCATACCCAATTAACGCGTGTGTGTTGGCCTGTCAGTGTAGATTTGTATCTATCTGTCTCTGTCTATCTATCAATCTATCTATTCATATTGTATCTCTGTATATTTGTGTCTGTATATTTATCTGTTTATTTACAGATTTTTTTTTTATGCACAGCTGTTCATGTACGTAATATGTCAGACGTTTACCCGTAGTCAGAATAATATAACATAGAAGTTGCCATCAAAGCGAACACCTATTTATAGATGATTTACGTGGATGGAGTGAGGTGATCCACAAACTAATGTAAACACCAGAGGTTGAGAAGTCAACAGAGCATGCCTAATTAAATGTGTCAGCCTATCCTTTTTAAAATCATGCAGTATGTGAGTTTTCCTCTCATGTGAATTTTACGGGTGTGATTCTGCTAATAAGTCGGCTTTTAAAACGTAAAAATGGGAGTGCAGAAACTCTTATTACTGTAAATTACAGTTGTAAGCGGACTGTGGAGAGGGGGCTGTGAACATGAGTAATCGTGGTAGGTCTCAAGTCAGGAGATGGACGTGGATCTCACTGCTGACTTCACATCAAAATTCCAGCAATTTGCCAGTACACCCTCGCCTCTATACAGCATGGGGATCTGACCTTTAACGCCTCTCAGCCTAATGCAGCAATGTTGTGCTGACTGACAATGCCGATGGCCACCACTTTATCACCACCATCACACCCACACCCCATACACAGCAAGTTAGGGTAGTAAATGAGATATCCTGGACTGGATCTCAGCCATTAGGATGTAAATATCTAAAAATGATCTAGGTATGCTGGTTTCTGACTTTTATACAGAAGAATCTATCACTTTTGCTACGTAGACGCATGGTACCATACTGAGCACTGCGTTATATTCACGGCTCAGTGAATAAATTCTGTAGGAGAAAATGCAACAAAAGTAAAAAGGTATATTGTGTTTACAGTTTTTTGGGTGATGCGTACATACTCCCAAGTACAGTAATTTCTTCCCTCTACTGTTGTCCTAGGATATATAGTATATAATCATCCCATGCAACGAAGTGAATGGCACTGCTACTGTGGACTATGTATGAGCAGAACACAACTCACAGACAGACATAGATGAATGACTGTACACTTGACCTCACTGAAACCACGACAAGAACGTTCAACTGAGATAAGGAAATGGGTTAATTTGGGTGACCGTCACACAAAGGTTTTATTTAGCTCAGTAAGTACCCCCTCTCCAGGTACTGTCAGGCAAGTACATGGCCTGCAAGATGTCTCTCTGCAATTTTCTTATCCCGGTAAGATATAATTATCTTGAGCTAATACATACCAACAGTGCTCGTTGTTCAGCCATGGTTCTCCTTAAATACAAGCAAATAAACGCATAAGTTAATGCAATATTCATCATGTTTCATGGTGTAATTTTGTGCAGGGTTTGTTTATTTTATTTTATACTCATATCACTACACTATTTTTTGTTGGTTTCTATTGCACTTGGCTTATACTTTAATTTTTCAGGACGTTGTTTTCAGCTCATTAAGGTTTTTTTTGGTTATGCTCATATTTGGCTCTGGCCGCCATGCAAGATTACTGCTTGTTATTTACGGCTCGCCATGATTTTAGATGAAATTTTGTTGTTATATTAGGTATATTCCATAATTTTTAAGGGATATTTTTTTAACAACTCATATGTTGTAGGTTGTGGCTCTTGTTAATAGTCAGAACCTCAATCTCCTTTGGATTTTTAAATTTAGGTCTCTTTAGATTTTAATCCCAGTTGATGCTTGTTTTGTTGTGTGTATATTCATTCTTTTTCAAGATTACAGATGTTTATTAACACTTGTAATTCAGCACAAAGCGTTAATCTCTATCTTTTCTTAAGTAGCCTGTACTTACTTTCAACTTTACAGTGATCCATTCGATATTTTTTCATGTTTGTTGTTTTTAGGGGATAATTTCATATATATTGTTTAGTATTTTGGTATTATATTTCAATGATAATTTTCGGAACATTATTCTCACTCTGTCCCCGCCCCTGAGGCTCTCGGGAGACGGGTATGAGTTTTCACTTCGGTTTGTCTATTTGTTTGGTTGTTTGTCTGTCTGTCTGTTAACAACTTTACGCGAAAATAACTGGTGCGATATTGACTTGAATTATAGGGGTAATGGGCTATGACTTTGCGATCATCAGATTAAAGTTTGGGCTGTCTTGGGCCAAGGCCTAGTCACAGATGTAGGCCCCCCAAAAGAAAAAAAGGTTTAAAATCGTTTTTTCTGTCATAACTCCTTTCAAATTCTTCCCATCGACTTCATGAAACCAAAGCTTAAAGGTGCATCTTTCAAATCTGCATCGTATAACATGCCTCATTACAGAATCATAGGGGGGGTCAGTATGGGGGTCAGTGTCAGGTGGGTCAGGCCTAAAATTTCAAATGGGCATAAAATCGTTAATATTTACCCTGATTAACTCCAAATTTTATTTGTGGCACATCCTTCACTTCGATATCCTCGTTGTGTTTATACGTCAACACTAAAATGACTGCCGGGGACGGGGTTTGCTGTGCCTTGGCATCGCTTCTTGTTCATATCGTGTTAAGGATCCTTGCCATAATTTTGGAGCCTAATCTGTGTGCTTGTAACTCAGAGATAGAATCAGGTGATGAATGTTGATAAAAGTGTCCACATTCTTCTTTATCAACACACTCTCTCTCTTCTCTCTCTCTCTCTCTCTCTCTCACACACACACACACACACACACACACACAGGGATGAAGGAGTGTATATCCATTTATAACACTCAAGGTTTCTGAAATGTACATACATGGCGCCAAATTGTTCCTTCCAGTCTGTCCAGCTGGTTAGGGGTGCGACAGACACAGACAAATGAGAGAGAGAGAGAGAGAGAGAGAGAGAGACTGGAATCTTCTCGCACAGTATTGCAATGCTTTGAGAGTGGGGGATGACACACATACACAAAAATTGTAAGTCATCATACTGAAGGGTTTGATTTAGAGCTGATTCACGAATGTCCAAACGTTCCAGTAAATCACTTTAATAATATACAGGAATAATTTATTAACGTTACACTATTTATATACTTTCCATACCATATTGGAATTTTATTAAAGACTAAGCCACATCCATTGACAGTACCTGATTGAATAAATAACATACACTTCGCCTGCCGTTCTGTGTTCAAACAAAGGTATTATAAAGTTTTCCTCAATTCGGGAGAGAGATTTTTCATAGTGAAGGGGTTAGTGCCAGACTTCATTAACCCCTTCACCACTTGGATGCTCTAATTTTAAACTGAACAGAATCACGTGGTCAGCAGTTAAGAATAAAAATAGAAAATAAAAATAAATAAAAAGCCTCCTCGCTGACTAAAGGCATCCATTACATATTATAAAGCCACACTTCACCGACAGACCCTGGTTGAATACCGCGGTAATACACTCGCCTGCCTCTCTATACTCCAGCCAAATGATAAATAACAGCTTGTAAAAATATAGGCAAATTTCTGGCGGTAATAATTATGTAAAAACGCGTCATTCCCAATTAACGCTTGTGTGTTGACCATTCTGTGTAATTTCTGTCTATCGGCCTATGTCTGTCTGTCAGTCTATCAGTATCTACGTATCTGTCTATATCTTTGTCAATCTATATTTATCTAACTATTCATATACGGATTTTCTTTTTTATACAGCTGTTTGTGTACTTAATTACTGCAGGCGTTTACCTGAAATTAGAATATAATATAGAAGTTGCCATCAAAGCATACTCCTACTTGTAGCTGATTAAAGAAGCCTACTCACCCAGCCGGAATTAATTAAAAACCTCAGCTTTACACCTCCAGTGTTGAATAACTCTCTCCCTCCAATTATTCCACATAGTCTACTACCATCACCACCAGTCCAGTCCTCAAGACTTTATCCCTCGCACCCTCTTATCCCCATTCTCCCCACACACACACACACACACACACACACACACACACACACACACACACACACACACACACACTACTTGCAGAGTGTGATTTCACCATTCATGAAATAATTATTAGCTACTACAAAATAAAATGATGAGATAATGCTGATGAGATCGTTCTCGCCAGGTCATTCATGAAGGTAGCTCAGCAGTTTTTATAAATGTGCTTTTGGATTCAAAGTCCTTGTTTTAACAAAATTGTAGGTTACAAATACTACTTAAGGAGATTTATTTAATATTCCAATTTATGGTTCCTGGGGACGCTCACCATCTATTCACTAGATGTTGTGCTGCTCTCAGTGACAGGCCAAATGATTTTATTAATATGACCCAGGAAACCATTTACTACGCTGGATGGTAACCATGTTGACAAAGAGACGCCGTTGGTCTATGTGTATTAAGGCACACCAACCGGATGTGTCCACGTAAAGTTTGAAAGTTCATTGTATTTGGCTAAAAGGAAGCAGACTTGATTTTTGTGCTTAGTATTAACTGTAGTTGTTTTATGCGTATCTTTACATGTGTCTTCACAGTTCTTATATGCATGTTAATGTTATAGTGACTCTCTCTCTCTCTCTCTCTCTCTCATTTTATATATAAATATATATATATATATATATATATATATATATATATATATATATATATATATATATATATATATATATATATATCATCTCTCATCTCATCTCATCAGCCGTTCGAGTGTCCACTGCAGGACTGGCCTATCCCTACCAGAAGTGGGGACGATACAGCCAATGTATCTCTACTAAGTGGCTTTGGCTGTCTGGCAGTAGATTGTATGTAGGGTGAGAAGTGTTGTAAAGTGTAATTGTAGTGTTGGAGTGGTTAGCTTGGATGTGTGTGTAGCTCTGTGAACCAAGTGTAATTGGCCCGCGCAAGCCGACTGGGTGCAAGCATACTTTATAGTATGCGACACTGGTTCAACCAGGAGCAACCCCTGATGTCCGCCAAAGGGTACGTGGCCAGAAGAACGCTACCAAAGGTTATTACCCTGACGGGGGTGCGAACCCTCGTTCTTCAGTGTAGAAAAACCCACACTTCACCACTGTACCATTATAGGCTCCAAATATATATATATATATATATATATATATATATATATATATATATATATATATATATATATATTCTGCTTTTATTATTGGTGTACGGCAGTGACCTCTGTTGTTACGCTGCCATGATCTCTTTAATGTAATCAGTCAATCAGTCCATGGAATGGTTGGGGTTTGGCGGCTCCTATCAGGGACGAACGACTGGTTACTCACCTTAAATGTCGGGACCAAATAGCCTAGCTCCTCCAGCCCCCTAAGCTCCTGATAGGAGAGTAGATGAGTGGATGGGTAACTTATTATGTAACGATGAGTTGGGGGAGGCGGTGGCAGAATCGGTAGAGAGGCGGCCTGCAGGTCCTAATGGACCCAGGTGCGAATTCCCGGCTGTGGCAGGGAACAGTTTAAGGATTTTAATTTCTTAAAAAGCAGACTTTTCTGATCTACCAGATGACCCGCTGGACATGTCATAATAGTATTACCCCCGCTAATACCAAAATAGATGCCAGTCCTGTATGAGAGCAGCCCCAGACATGTAGGTTCAATATGGACGGTGGGTGTTAGCGCCGAAGTGGTGACATGCAGAGAGGTGTATGGTATGTAGGAGGACTACTGGGCCTTGAGAGCAGTGGGCTGTGGCTTATGCCCAGAATCTGACACACACACACACACACACACACACACACACACACACACACACACAAAATGACAGCTGACAATTATGCAGCCATGATTTGGATGTTATGACCAAAAGATTCTAAAGTTATTATTTTCTCTGATGCTGAAGTTATCCGGGTGTTGCGTATCCTGCTATGTTCAGGTCTACCATATGCGGGTCCTTTGTTATGTTTGGTTCCTGAGGTTCATTGTTATAAAAAAAAGTACGGCAGTTTTATGGCACATACGATTTCAGACGGATTAAAGTGTTACCCCAGCACTCTAGTTCAGGTGACTTTTTCATGCATACATAGCATTCTGCGACTGATGCTCTTCCTGGTGTAAACTGGTGGCACTTGGGTGGGACTGAACGTGCAGCCCATAAATCTGCCAAGTATGTTGTAGCCCGCCTGACCAATGATAATATGTGCTGAGGGCTTTTACACCCATACTCACAGAGCGAGAGCTGTTGTTATCTCCTTTTGAGCTGTGTGTGTGTGTGTGTGTGTGTGTGTGTGTGTGTGTGTGTGTGTAATAATTAGTTTTCTATTCTCTTGGTGCTGTATTGAGCAGTCATTTATTCAGTTTTCAATCTCTCAGAGCCACAGTCTTCTTGGCCTTCTACAGTTTCGTCTGCAGGGCACCTCTCCATTCCCTTCCCTACACACTCACCATTTCAGTCGCAGAATACCATTTAAACAAACGTTCTCCAGAATTCGCGAACTTCCTCATATATTCATATAAAATAACGAAATGGTATACTGTGCCACGGACGTATATATTCATTTTTTTACCACCGCCAAGGAGGTTATGTTTTTGCTATGCTGGTTTGTTTAATCTGTTTGTTTTACTGTTTGTCTGTTAGCAGGATTACTCAGAAAGTTATGAACGGGTTTGGTGAAATGTTTGGAGGGGTAGAGAATGGCCCAAGGAAACAATTCATTAGATCTTTGTGGTGATCCGCATTATCATCCAGAATCCAGGAATACCTCTTTAAAGGATTCTCCAGCACTGCTGAAGTGCTTAGTGGGCAATTTCAACACTTTTGCTTCTAGCCAGATAAATAATGCTTGACAATGCTTGCAATAAAAATTGAAAAGATGACATCTCCTCCATAAGATCTACCGCGTTACACTCCGCCTCTGCCGTGCAGTTCTGGTTTGTTTTTATTATGTATTGTGTCGTGTAATTTTAGACACTGTTGTTTTTAGGAGCGTATATTATTTACATTATCATTTCTCTTATCACAACGAATTCTGCCACACATTCCAAAAAAATGTTGTACTTTCTGGTTATATAGGTTAAGAAAAGTGGGCAGGAGGAGTCTCTCATGAAAGGAAATTGTGGTCAGGGTAAAAAAAAAATAATGGTCTCATGAATGGAAATAGAGGTCGAGGATTACAGAAACTGGAGAATATGAAAGGGAAGGAAAGTATGGTGGAATGAGAACGTGGGTAGGGGAAAGTAATTAGAATGGGCGAATAAACAGAAATACTTGGAAACAGAAAGGAAATATCTGGAAATCAAAGGTGGATGTTGGACAAGAGAACAAAGATAATGGAAAGAGAGTGAGCGTGGTGGTAAAAAGAAGAAGAAAAAAGAGAAGTGATCACTCAAAGCAATACCAGGTCATTTAAATGATCTAAGGGACGAATATTTGACTTCTGCTCTCTTGCTCATAATCCTCGAGAGCTACTTTTTAAAATGGAATTAGTTCCTTCCGCCCATGCCTAATTCTTAATCATCACCTTTGATTGGTTCATATCAGATCAAAACTGTATCAATGCAGACCTCGCCCAGTGACTCTGGCCTTTTTTCTCATCATGTGACTTTTGAACCTGCGAATAATTGTCCTAAAATTGAGCCTCTCCTTGTTTTACCCTGAAACCTTCCACAAAAGTTTAGTCTACATCGGATAGAAATAGGTTTAAGCGACCTTGCTTTATGCGACCTTGACCTCCAACTTACTATTGGGAAAAAGTATAATTCGGCTGTTTAATCCCTCAACTCATCCACCAAGTTTCAGCCAGATAAAATCAGAACTGTTTTAGTTATTTTGTTTACACACATACACAGCACACACACACACACACACACACACACATACACACCTGTTGAACCTGACCTCTCCACATGCAGATAGTTGCAACCAGGAAACCGTCCCACGATGGCATCGGGAACTGAGTTGGGGGAAGGATATGTAGGGAAGAGGTGCGGCAAACACAGATAGTCCATGCTGTATGTTTGTTTTGTGTGCGATAAGTCGATATGCATCCAGGTCCCTAATTCAGTTCTTTAGGTACGAACAGACTGGATCAGGGGAGACCCTTTTTACTGGTTCCATCGTCATCCCAGGATTCGAACCCGAAAACCTGTCGGTCGGGAGCAGAGCTGGTTTCCGGCATCATGGTTACTCACATGGATGTAGTGTACACAAATAACATGAGAGGTACAGCACAAAAAGAAATTATTGTGCCAACGTATTTTTTTCGGTAGAAGAGAAAGTGCTAAGCAGAGCTTGTAAAGGTGACGCATTGCGGAAACGAGCATAAGTCATTAAAAGCCGCCTGGTTATATTTGTTTGACAAGTAAGTACAATGGTAATGATAATGTTCAGTGACAACGTTGATGGACTTCTCCAGTAGTTAGTTCTACAAAATAAAGGGTGATACGATCATTGAACACTGCCTCGTACATGGTGATGAGATTGATGATGTATGAATATTGTGGAAGATGATGATGATTATGATTATATTGATGCTATGATGATAGATGTAGACTATAACATGATACATGATGCAGACTCAGGTGACTAATACCAGCCAGAGAGGATGAAAAAATACAAGAGTGTAAACATTCCACAAGATTTTCATTTTACATAACTTGTCATGAGATGAAATGAACATACAAAATTCACAGGATCTCAGAATGTACTTGCTTATACAGTTAGACGTTTAACCTCTCACATTCCTAAGTTGGAAAAAAACTAATTCTCAAAAGCATCTAAAAATAATAATGAAATTAGCTGTGTCAAAAATGGGTTCCTGGCAATTTAATTTTTAAAATTATCCAAGTTAAACAACATTTGGAAAAAAAAAAAAGAAACAGGAAATAGTAGGTAGCCTTTCAGACTTTCCTATGGATAATCAATACGGGCAGTAATGTGTTTCAAAGTAAAGTTTATGAAATATTATAGACCAAAAACACGATTACTAATGGCACTAAATTTATAAAGAGAAGGTTTGTTTTTTTCATATTACAATCATGAACGCGAATGTAATACATCGACCAACAATAGAGATGATAGGAGTTGCCATCCTTTTAGATGGAGAGGGGGAGGGAGAGTTAGGGTAAGACATACACACACACACACACATACACACACACACACTCACACAAACAGATTTGGTTGATTGCTTTTTTTGTTAGTTTATGCCTACATGAAGGCATTTTTATTTGTGAATTTTGTTTTTAATTGGTTGGATGATTGAGCAATTGATTCGGCGTTTATTTGCTCGTCCCCTTCCCGGAGGGGCTCGTATGGGTACGTTTTCACTCGGTTTGTTTGCTTGTCGGTTAACATCTTTACGCGATCACCAAGACTCTGACTAAAATTAGTAAGGTGATGGGCTATGACCTCCTGATCGCTCGATGAAATTTAGTCAATGAAATAGGGCCCAATTTTTTTTTTTTAAATCTTTTTTCGTTATAACTCCTTTCAAATTCGTCATATCGGCATGAAAGCAAAACCTAAAGCGTACATCTTTCAAATCTGCATCCTATAATATACCCGTCACATCAGGGGGGTCACCGCCAGTTAGGCGGTAGAGGGGTCAGTACAGGTGGATCGGGCCTAAAATTTCAGATGGGCACAAAATTCGCAGTTTTCACTCGATTTATTCCGGATTTGATGGCGCAGATATTCTTTGACTTGATATCATGCGCCAGCTTATACGTCATCACTGAAAATGACCGCAGTACGATCGCCGTGCCTTGACACCGCTTCTTGTTTTATTTCGATAGACTTATTGTTCGATTGACATATTTCTTTTGTAGGTTTAGCGATTAATCGTTTGATTGATCGACAGGTTGACAGAAATGATTCGTTTGTTTGTCTGATCTTGAATGTAGACGATTATTCGACTGAGCCAGAATGAATCATTGTTTGAGTGGACCATAAAGAAGAGGTGTGTGTTGACGGCATTCGTATTGTGATCGATTTGCTATTATAGAGCTAGAGGGATCTAGGAAAGAAGAGGAAGAATCTGGAGAAGTCGAGATGTCGATGATATGTTAGCATGTTAACGTTACAAATTAGCAACTTCAGGGGGCTTTAGAAGCTCAAAAAGAAGAATTTCCTCTGCGTTTAGGAGTTACAATGGAATATATTTGTTATGGCTTATGGGCGCGTTTGAACTATCTCCTACACTCTATTTCAACATAAGAGTGAAAAAGATTTTGTACTTAATGAACAATATCATGTAAACAAAACAAGGAAGCGCTAGAGCCAGTCATGATGTATTAGTAACAGAAGAAGGAATAAGAAAAATCGAGATACCGGAAATGCTGTGGAGTTTTACTGATAGAGTTATACATTGGTGACCGGAGGAGGATAATGATGTGGAGGTGAAGGTCGTTGCAAGAATTTAACATTGATACAGCATATTGAATTAATGAGTCTTTATATATCGTGTTGTACTTCTACGTGAATTTAGATCGAAGGTTTGAATATTTGACTTTTTAATCGGTAAAAGAACAGCATCGAATTCTGGACTGGCATTTGTAGGATTCCTTTTGTTATTACATCGGAGATGCGATAAAGGATCAGAACATTGCTGTGAGACAAGTGTGTGAAAAGTATTTAGCAAAAGGCAAGGATGTGTTTTGGGCATTTATGGATTTGTGAGAAAGCGCATGATAGAATTGATAGGAGGCTTATGGACTGCTTTTAAGATTGTATGGACTTGATGGCAGGTTACTAAAAGTGGGCGCTTTATGTAAAGCATAGAGCGCAGAGTGTAGATGCTGTGAGTGATTGGTTTCCCAAAAGAGTTGTGGTGCGACAGGGATGTGTGATGTCGCCTTAGTTGTTTAATATTTGTTGGATGCGTTGTAAGGGAGGTGAATGCAAGAGTTTTAGGTGGTCTGAGTTCAGTAAATGTTGATGGTGGAGAGTGGAATCTGAAGCAGTTTGCTGCTCTGCAGGATGAGGAACTGCACTGGTGACTGATTCCAGAGGATATTTTGAGAGAAGCAGGAGGAGTTTGGAAGGGTGTGTGAAAGGAGGAAATTAAGAAAGTAAATGAGAATAAGAGGGAAGTGAAGAAGTGTAAGAGGTTGATAGACATAGGGGAATGAATATAGTTTCATGGTGAGTTGTTTGAGGAGATAGATTGTTTTAAATATCTAGGGTCTATATGTTGTTGTGGATGCAAAGAATAGATGCAGAAGTGAAGTTTAGAATAAATGAAGTAGGAAAGGTGCTGGGAGGAATGAAAAAGCGTTGCAATGTCGTTCAAGCTTAGAATGGATGTAAAGAGAAGGCTGTATGAGGGTGTTGGTGGTACCAACTGGCTTATATAAATTAAAACATGGAATATGGAAAATAGCAGAGAGGAAAAGTTTGAATGGTAATGGATATTGAGGTGTCTGAGGAGTATGCGTGGAGTGCAGCGTATGAAGATCTTAAAATGCAATGACAATGCCAAGGAGAACTTAGTTGTCTAGACAAATAAGAAATGAGCAGAGGGTGTTACGATGGTTTGGGCATATGGAGAGAATGGATAATGAGCGACAGGTGAAAAAGATAATCAGAGTTGATGTGAGAGGTGTAAGGCTGAGAGAGCAAGACCACGAACAGGACATGGACAGTGTGAAGAGAGTCGCTGGATGCGAGAGGGATGTCTGTTGAGTAAGGAAGAGTGGTTGTGCGTGACAGAAATAAATGGAGAGTAGTTGTGAATGAACAAGTGATGACGCAGCCCTGAGGGATATTCTCCTAGCATTTGGTCTGATCAGCTAGTCAGAATTGTGTGGGTAAGGGGATGGATCTGTTATGATGTGGCAGGGGTAAGCCAGTTTAGCCTCACCACCTCAAGGCGGATGTCACTGATTGCATTGCGCAGTTGACCCTTGTGCGGTGTGGTGCGGTGAGGATCTGTCTGTTCTCCCTTTGGGGCTAAGATGTGAATTGAACGTGGTTGAATGGACAGCAAATGGAGAGTGTGTCGTTCTGTCTCGGCTACCTCCCTTTCCTTGGGGGAAGCAGTTTAGGTATAGTAGATACATAGATTACATCGGATCGGGACATTAATTTCCACATTACAGGGTTCAGCAAGCTATCATTTAGAGTTCAAACACGGTTCCTTCGTCGCTTACATCAGATGTTATCATAAAATTTTCTATGGTCTTGGCATCCCGGTAGTCATTATGTTTCACGAATAAGGCGGTAATAAATACTGAGAGGCTTTGGAACGCCCCTGTCAAGTACTTTGGTCTTTTACAGTAACTATTTTTTTTTTTTACATCCATGCTTGTTTCCAGGCGATTTATTTCAGCACAGGAGATATGGAAGGGATAAAATAGTTCAATACTCCTTTCATTACGATAAGTCCTGTCAAAATTTAAATACCGTTTTCTAGT
>NC_137033.1:50525802-50698704 GCF_032717465.1 Coenobita brevimanus | reverse complement strand
TTTTGTCAAGGTGTTGGGTAAAATGAAATATACAAAGTGACAGGCTGATAGACTCTGGAGTTCCAATATATATCAAGGTGCACAGATCCTGACAGTATTTTTCTCTCTCGTACAGGGTGCACTAGGAGGGAGATTAACCCACCGAAAATGCCGACCTCACGAATTTCTCTCTGCATGTTTTCCCCAAGTATGCATTACATCCCCGCACCAACATCGGCCCAGCTGGATGTGCAATTAATCCCTTCACTACAACCACTTTTTTTTTTTTTATTCATGCTACCGTCAGATGAATAAACTCAGTTTGGGAGAGACCTCACGTTGTGAAAGGTGGCAATTGTTGAGACATTTTGATAGATGTATATAAGTGGTGTAGACTCGTGTTTCTCTCATATACAAAGGTGGAAATCTTCGTTAATCCCTCTCATACTATGACGTCATTCTTTGTTAGTTATCTGCTTGGACAGACTTTGAATGTGATAATCGCCATGGCCATTATTGTCAACCGTTCAGCTCCTAGAAGTTCTTATCTACAAACGATGATACTTAAGGGCTGCTTAAAACAACTTACTTGTACATCTGTCTACATTTACACAGCTGCCAAATACTTCACAATCAAACTAGGGTAAGACGATGAAAAAAGATGAAATGAAAACTACTTCTGATGATCGTAAATTGCAGTGGTGTCACCCTTATCCTGGAAATCAGATTGCTGTACTCATGGTAGGAACAACTCTTGTATTCAGTTCCAGTCAACCTCAGATTATTTTATCCAGCTGAGAGTAAACCACAGAATTCTGAGTGTTAATTCTTCACATCGCTGAAATTTCTAAAATTATATTCTTGTTACCCCTCTCCTATTATAATATTAAGCTAAAAGATACATTTTGATCCGAAGGGATATATATATATATATATATATATATATATATATATATATATATATATATATATATATATATATATATATATATATATATACACACACACACACACACACACTAGCAGGGGTACCCGACGTTGCCAGGGCCAAGAAGGCGAAAACTCTAATCCTATTTGTTCTAGTTCAATCTTTCTGCTCCGGAAAGATCATGTACCTCTGATGCTACTAAGAAGGATGACAAGAGGTCCAAGAAATTTCTATTCTAGCTTTCGCAGACTAACGCACAGTATTTGTGCGCACTTGTTTACTATTACCAGTGACCTTAAAAAACCTCCGACCGGTCTCAAATCACCTCGGAGGTCAACCTCACATAGCCTATGTCCGAACTGGAGGTTATGTGAGTCTCCATGCCAAGAATTTGGCTGCAGGGGTGCCCGGCGTTGCCCGGGCCAAAAAATGCGAACACTCTACTGGTGACCTCAAATGACTCAGCACTGAATTATGACCCCCCCCCAAACCATCCTTGGGTCACCCTGATTCATAATATATATGGGTCTGGGGGTCTCTGGCGCTTGATTTGGCCTTGACTGAAATACTGTACAAACAAACAACGCGACTCTTTTTATATAATATAATATAATATAATATATATATATATATATATATATATATATATATATATATATATATATATAAATATATATATATATATAGATAGATAGATAGATAGATAGACAGACAGACAGACAGACAGATAGATAGATAGATAGATAGATAGGCAGATAGACAGATACAGATATATTAATATTCCATTAACCCATTCAACACCGGCAATCCTTTTATGGTTTAAATCTTCTGGTGACAGGAAAAAAAAAGAAAGAAAGCCATCTTAGTGGTGTTCGAAACCCTAACATATCCAGCCCGTGGTATGTGGTGAGAGGGACGGCATGTGGACCTCTGAAATGACTTGCTCGTTAGTCTGATGGCCGGGCTGTGTGGCCGGCTTAGATTTACTTGTCCACGAGAGTTTTACTGAACAGAGATGATATGGCGGTTGTGGCACACCGCGTCACACTTATGCCATCACATCTTACATCCACACCATGCCAAATCACAATTATACACCAAAATCACACAATAGCACAAGCATTACCCATGTCACAAATCATCTACACCTTCATGCGACATGCTCGTGCCCATATCATATCACATGATTATATACACCAAATCCATATACTTGCACCACACCTACTACCATACCAGTGCTACATAACAACACATCAGTACCACGACACCAACACTGCAGCATTAGTATCACTCCAGCTCAACACCTCAAGATTAGTAACCATATCCACACACACACACACACACACACACACACACACACACACACACACACACACACACACACAGCTGAAAACAATACAACTCTGAGTTTCCGGGCGCAGGTGTTGGTAAAAGTAAAGGCGGGGCAGACGCCATGAGGCGCTTAGCCGCGGTGCTCATCTCAGTAACACAGGCCTTTGAGCCTGTGGCGGGTTACTTACCAAATATCCAGAATACAGGGCCACTGCATGATTCACCTGGCACAGGTACTCCAGGAACTCATTTTACCTACCAATCCATCAAGGGTGGATGGAGACCTGAGTCAAATGACGCCAGCTGCCCACACCAGGATTCGAACCCTGGCGCTAATGGGGCTGCAGCTTCCCCGTCAGAGACGCTAACCACTCTGCCACCACGGCGGTGTGGCTAAAACAGGAATACGAGACAGAAGCCAAAGAGATCGATCGATGGGGGGAGAGACAATGAGGGAGACGCCAGAGAGGTCAAGCTTGGCGGGGAAGGTGTGATTCAGTGTACAAACAGTGGCGAGGCGGCTAGCTGAGGAAGGAAAATTAGCAAAGGCCTCAAGACCGTGTTTAATTACCACACAAGAAGGCGGGGTGAGGTGCCGACCAAGAGGAAGACAGAGGGGTGCAGTAGGTAGAGGGAAGGGGCGCAGAAAGGAGGTAAGGAAAGGGAAAGAAAGAGAAGTGACTTACAGAGGTTCATGTCGGGCAGGGCAGGCGGGTGGCAGGGCAGGCGGGTAGCAGGACAAAGGGCAGAGGAAAAATGAAGGGGAGCTGCTAAGACGCACACTCAGTACGACTACATACGCAGGAGGGGATATGGACTGGGGAAGGGAGAGGCAGGAGGATGATATGAGCCAGGGAGAAGAAAGGAAGGAAGGAAAGAAGGAGAAAGAGAAGGGGGGAAGGAAAGAGGGAGAAGGAGGAAGGGGGGAGGAAGGTGGCAGGGGGAAGGAAGGAAACTAGCGTGGAAAAGGATAGAGGCAGAGGGAAGGAAGGATAGAGGCAGAGGGAAGGAAGGAAGGAAGGCAGTATGGCGATGGAAGGTAGGAGGTGGAAGGAAGGAGGGTAGCACGGGAAAGGAAGGAAGGTAACAAGGGAAAGGAAGAAGCGTGGCCGGGGAAAGGAAGGAAAGTGGCAGGGAAAAGGAAGTAGCGGGGAAAAGGAAGATGGCCGGGGGGAGGAAGAAAGGTGGCAGAGAAAAGAAATGAGGTAGGAGGAAGAAGGAAAAAAGAAAGAAGGGAAGGAGGCAGGGGGAAGGATGGAGGAATGGGGAAAGGGAGGAGGCAGGAGGAAAGAAGAAAGGCGGTACGTGGAAGGAGGGTGGGAGGGAAAGGAAGGAAAGCAGGCCGCAGAGGGAGAAGGCAGGAGGAGCGATGGAAGGTGACAGGAGAAACAAGGGAAAGCAGGAGATAGAGGGAAGGAAGGAAATTGGCAGGGAATGACAGGAAGGCAGGAAAGATGTGGCAGGGAAAGGAAGGAAGGCAGGAAGGGTGGATGGTGGCAGGAAAAGGAAAGAAGGCAGAGGCAGGGGGAAGGGGGAAGGGAATCAGGGGGAAGGAAGGAAGGAGGTTGAGGGAAGGGAGAAAAGAATCATGAAGGAAGGAAGGAGGCAGGGCAAAGGAAGTTTCGAGGTTAAGGGATGGAAGAAGGCAGGAGGGAAGGAAGATTTGAGATTGAGGGAATGAAGGAGGCAGGGGGAGAAGGAAGGCTCGAAGTAGAGGGAGCAATGGAGGCAGGGGGAGGGTTAGGTCTACAAACAAATCGTACAGACATTTTCCTAAATCTGAAATATTAAACAGGCTTTTCTCTTCAAATCATCCCTATCTAAATAAGTACAGTTTAAACCTCCCGTATATTTTAAACACCAACGTTACATTTTCTGAATGACTGTGTTAAATATTATCATGGACAATTAAAGCTGGCAAATGGGCTTTCTGGATGCATATATTTATATAACTCCGCACAAGATGGCGTGCCACGCAACTCTTCAGTGTCCAGTGTCTACGTCCCTCCCAATACATCAGGCTGCACGACCTGTCCTCCCACGCCAGCAGTCTGAACAATGGGTACGAGCTCAGGTAACAGCAGTCGCCACGGGATAACTGAAGGTGCTGCCAGCAGACCAGGGTGCACACTAAGGCATGAGCACAGACTATTACAGGTCACCAGCACACTTTGATCCTAACTACTGTAATGGCAGCTGGAAAACTGTGTTTGTACAATATAGGTATTATACACTGGTTGTCTTGGGAAAAGTTTGTTTATCTGGGGAAGCTCCCACTTCCAAGTTGAAGCAGAAAAAGCCAACAGTGTTGGAGTACAGCGATTAATATTCTCCGATGGCCATATGAGAAAAGAATATGCAAAACCCGCGACCACCAACTGGTATAAGGACGGAAAATTTGATTTCCCTATAACCTTGACCTTCGGCAAATAACTCTCGATCGAACTATTTCATTCTTGCCTAATCCTTACCGCTTCCACCAACTTTGATCAAATCAGATCAGAGGTGGTTGCGTCGACACTGTCCAGGGAACTGTGACCTAGACATCTGACCTCTCCCTGTGACCTTGACCTTTGAATGACTATTCTCAAAATCGAATATCTTTAACCCTGTTTTAACCTGAACCTTTCTACAAAGTTTAATTTACGTCGAGTAAAAACCGTTTAAGTTGACTTTGCAATGTTACCTAAACCTTTGACCTAAAGTTACTTAAAAACATTAAGTCAACCATTTGGGTGATCCTCAACTCATCCATGAAGCTGGATCGAAACCAGATCAAAGCTGTTTTACCGGTAGTTAATTTTTTGACACACAGACACATGGGTCAAGCTTTGGCCTTATCTTGTGACCATGACTTTAGACTGACTGTTCTCGAAACTGAATCCCTTCGTTCTTGTGGGACCCTCAACCATTCAGCCAAGTTGGTTCAAATACGATAAAAAAGGTTTAAGTTAACCTTGTACTGTAACCCTGACCTTTGACTTTTCTGTGGCCTTAATCTCTGACATATTGTACTCTTCTAAATAAACGAATCATTTTATTCTTAACATATCCTCAACTCTTCCACAAAATTTGCTCTAAATATGGTAAAAACTGCTCAAGTTGGTCATACCCTGTGACCCTGAAATTTGAAGTATTGTTAAAGAATCAATGGGTATACTGCTTCGATGACCTTCAACACTTCCACCAAGACTGATTAAAATAGTATTAAAACTGTTTGTTGTTTGGTTAACAGACACACGCACGGCAAACATTGATCTTGGCCGGTGACCTTGACCGATTTTCTCAAAGCTGAGTCACTTCATTCTTGCCTTATCCTCAGCCTTTTCCTCAAATTTGGTCTAAACAAGATAAAAACTGTCTAAGCTGATTTTGCTAAGTTAACGTTTGACCAATTTAAATTCACAGAGTGCGTGATGGGTCTGTGCGTGATGGGGAAGGCGGTGGCTTGATCGGTTGAGAGGTGGCCTGCAGTCCTACCGGACCCAGATTCAAATCCCTGCCGGGGTAGGGGACAGTTTGAGGATTTGAATTTCACTAAATCAGACTCTACTGATCTACCAGAAGACCAGCCGACATGTCGTAAAAATACCCCCGCTAATACCACTACACCAGTCCTGTATGAGACAGCCCTAGCATGTATTCAATATGGACGGTGGGTGTTAGCTCTGAAGTGGTGAAATGTAGAGGTGAATGGCATGTAGGAGAACTACCGGGCCTTGGTAGCAAGCAGTGAAGCCTATGTCCAGAGTCAGAAACATTAAAAAAAAAAAAAAAATAGCATTACATATAGACAGACAGACGCGAACTAAGGATTACATTATACTGTATACCACACACACACACAGATATAGATAGATATATATATATATATATATATATATATATATATATATATATATATATATAATGTTACGAAACAGAGAAAGATAATGTACACTTTCAGTGAGAATACGAAGAGTCACTACTGTCCCGTAAAGTTCCAGGTTCAAAACAAAAGAGTTAGGTAAAATAACAAGTTAAAGTTTAATGCTCAAACTAACAACAAAACATTCAGGACTCATAAGGATAATGTAATGGCAAATAAACAGGTTAAATATATGGTTAACTGCAATAGCCTCTATTAACACGAAATTAGCAAGAGTAAATTTATCTAAGTCAGCCCTGATAAAATGAGATACCAGATAATACTCAGTGAATGCCAGATAAATTATTACAGATACAAACTATTATCAAAAATGACTGACATAAAGAACCCTACACGAATTACAAAAACTTCACTAGGCCCACAAATTAAACTTATGCTATACAGTACAAGAAAAAATGCAACAACAGTTATACTCAAATTACACACAGCTGCTAGATGCTTGGAGATTTCTTGAGCACTCACAATAATAATATCTGTACAGGGGAGGACAGAGATGTGAACAAAATGAGGAGCAGATCTAAGTGGCAATGATGAAGAGACTGAGCTCATTATATAGGGGCCGGCAGAGCTTGATACAACTTGTAAGAGGGACGCGCAAATGAAGCCATGGGGACAGAGAGCTGAAAATCCCGCAAAGTATAACAGAGAGAACGACTTACTCTACTATAACGGTAGAAGGGGGGACTGAGGCAGAACACGCTCGTGATCAAACATGCAGCAACTGTGCGTTAAAATTACACAAAGGATGATGAAATCATAGGCTATGTAACACCTCCCCACAAAGAAAAAGAAATTTACAAAGGAAATTTCTTATTACTCTAAAACAATCTGTCTAAAGTCTAGATAAGCAATCTGCAATAACATTTTCTTTCCCCTTGACATGTTGTATGTCTAATGAATACTCCTGAAGAAGTAGACTCCATCTTGTCAATCTCTGATTTTTATCTTTAAACTTACTAAGGAATTTCAGTGGGTTATGATCGGTATAAATGACTATGGGGTCAAAACCAGAACACAAATAAAATGAAAAATGCTGTAAACCCAAAATCAAGGCCAAAAGCTCTTTCTCAATAGTTGAGTAGTTCTTTTGAGGTGGAGTGAACTTCTTACTGTAATAAGATACAGGATGTTCAATACCCTGATCATCCTCTTGCAGCAAAACAGCCCCAGCTCCTGTATCACTTGCATCAACAGCCATCTTAAAAGGCTTAGCAAAATTTGGAGTAGCGAGCACTGGCTGACTTAATAGAATAGCTTTAAGTTTGTTGAAAGAGGATTCACAGTTATCGGTCCAGACAAATTCAACTCCCTTTTTCAGTAGGTCTGTAAGTGGTGATACAAGAATAGAAAAGTTAAGAACAAATCTCCTGTAATAACCTACCATTCCCAAAAATCTTTGTAGCTCTTTCCTACTTTTAGGTCTGGGAAGATCACTTATAACCTGAACCTTAGCTCCTGGTGGTGCAACATGTCCATCACCAATTACATACCCAAGGTACTGAACTTTAGCTTGACCAAACTCACACTTTGATAAATTAGCTACAAGATTAGCATGAACTAAACGGTCAAGAAATTTACTGACATGGCATAGGTGATCTTTCCAGTTGTCACTGAAGATTAATACATCATCAATATAAACAACACACCCTGCCAAACCCTCTGTTACAACATTCATGAGCTTCTGAAATGTGGCTGGTGCATTCTTCATACCATACGGCATTACAGAACATGCAAAAGCCTTTCCTAGTGTTACAAAACATGAGATCTCCCTAGCACGTTCAGTCATAGGTACTTGCCAGTATCCCTTTAACAAATCAAACTTACTTATGTACCTAGCCTTTCCGATCTTGTCTATGCAATCTTCCACACGAGGGAGAGGGTAAGTGTCTGTTTTGGTTATCTGATTAACACGTCTGTAGTCGATGCAAAGCCGCTGTGACCCACCTGGCTTAGGGACTAGAGTGACAGGAGAACTCCACTCGCTCTGACAGGGCTCAATCATCTTGTGGTCCAACAGGTAGCCAAGCTCCTTCTGGATGAGAGGAACTTTCACTGGGTTCACACGGTAAGGAGGCAATTTAATTGGCTTTGCGTCTCCAACATCGACATCATGCATCAACACAGTGGTTCTTCCTGGAGTAGCACGGAACACTTGCGGGTACTCCTGCAGTAATGCCGAAAACTCCTGCCTTTCCTTGGGAGGTAGATGAGAAAGCTTAGTCTGGAGATCATTCATGATATCAGGATTCTTCCCCAAACTATCACTCAGGCTCATACTGCATGGGAGAGCTTCACTTGCAGACTCGGGTGGAACAGCTACAGTGCAGACTGGATTATTTTCGTCCCGCCTGTGATATAACTTTAGCATGTTGATGTGACATAGTTGCTTGCTCTTTCTACGATCTGGTGTGGCGATGACATAGTTGACATCACTGAGTTTCTTCTCCACGAAATAAGGGCCACTAAACTTGGCTTGAAGAGGTTGCCCATGAACTGGTAGCAGAATCAAAACCTGATCTCCTGGCTGAAAGTGGCGCAACCTGGACTTCTTGTCATACCAAGTCTTCATCTTCTCCTGAGCAGCTCCTAAATTCTCTCTCGCCAGCTGTAAAGCAGTGGACAGCCGTTCTTTGAACTTCATCACATACTCCAGCAGGTTGACGTCATCTTCCTCCGACAGCCAGCATTCCTTGAGTAGCTTAAGGGGTCCTCTTACTTCATGGCCAAACAGTAGTTCAAAAGGTGAGAAGCCCAGTGATTCATTTGGAGATTCTCTTGCAGCAAACACAACGAATGGAAGACCTTTATCCCAGTCTTTCTGATGTTCCAAACAGTATTTCTTGAGCATCGATTTGAGTGTTTGATGATATCTCTCCAACGCTCCTTGGGTCTGGGGATGGTAAGCTGAAGACGTGATCTGGGTGATGCCCAACTCTTTCAGAGACTGCTTGAAAACATTTGACATGAAATTACTTCCTCGGTCTGACTGTACCTCCTTGGGCAGACCAAACTTTGTGAAGAACCCTAGCATTTCCTTAACCACGTTCTTTGCTGAGATATTTCTAAGTGGAATGGCTTCAGGATAACGAGTAGCCATATCAATCATGGTCAACACATAAGAAAATCCTGAAGAAGTCTTAGGAAGAGGGCCCACAATATCCACCAACACACGGGTGAAAGGCGCCTCAAAAGGAGGAATGGGAACTAGAGGTGCAACCTTTTCGGTCTGATTACACTTCCCCACAACTTGACAGGTGTGACAAGACTTACAATACCAGGAAACATCCCTGAAGATACCTGGCCAGTAGAAGTGTTTCAAAATGCGTGCCACAGTCTTCCTCACTCCAAGGTGTCCTGCCAAACTGGAATCATGAGCCACTCTAATGATATCCTGCCTACAAACACGAGGGATGACAACTTGATGTACAACCTCCCATTCACAGTCGGCTGATGCTGTTGGGGTCTCCACTTCCTCATAAGTACTCCTGACTTTACATAATAACAAGTAGAAGCACCAGCTGACTCTTCCTCACTGCAAGCAGAGTTAGCTAGACCTTTCAACTCAGGGTCAGCAACCTGCAACTCAACCAACTCTTGACGAGACAAATTATCAACACTACGGGGTACTGCCTCATCTGGTGAGTGGTCCAAATTAGCAAGAAAAGTGTCAGCTAGGATAACATCATCATCATCATTATCCTCTAAATCACCAGTAACTTTAGACTTAGCCCTAGTGACAGCACATGCAGGGAACACATCAGGGACATCACAATCCTGGGACGCAGCCACTGGCTCACTAGACAACTGAGGAGCTGGACACACTTGACTTCCACCAATATCATTTCCAAGTAAGAAAGTTACACCTGACATTGGGAGTGTCTCAACCAACCCAACCATAACAGAACCATTAACAAAACCAGACTCTAAATTCACTCTGCACAGAGGAACAGAGAAGTAATTATTCCCTACACCTTGTAAGATTACAGTTTCATCAGAGGAATTAACATTAGAGCCTAGAACACTGGTCAGCATAAGGGATTGGCAAGCACCTGTATCACGATATATTTGAACTGATTTCCTGTCATTACTGTCCAGAGGACTGACAAAACCATCAGACAGGAAATTAGCACATGAACTCTTGAGAGTGTCACCCACGTTACTGCTCAAAAGAGGAGCTCCATCATGAGAATTTAAGTTACCCCTCAAAGCAGGTTCAGTTAACTCAGTTAAAGAATTCTGGGAACTCTCAAGAGTGGACACTAGACCAATTGACTGAATATTTAAAGACTCCTTTTTGTTCACATCACGCTGTCTCCTGAAACATCTCTCCGTAGTATGACCAAGCTTACTACAATAAGTACATTTACTTTTCTGAAATCTAGAGGTGAAGCTGGTATTTACTTCCTGAGAAACATCATCCTTATTCTCTTTCCTGTTACCTGTACTCTGAGTAGAGGCAACGTACTTACTCTCAGCTTTCCCTTTTTCTCTAGAATATCTCTTGTGAGTGAGAACATACTCATCAGCTAAAACTGCAGCATCAGACAAATTATCTATTCTTTTCTCATCAAGATATAGGCTTACATCTTTACTAATACACCTTTTGAAATCCTCCAGCAAAATCATCTGCTTAAATTTACCAAAATCAGAATCCACATTCTTAGAATTTAACCACTGCTCTAACAGATCTTCTTTGATTTTTGCATACTCAACATGGGATTGCTTATCTTGCTTATAAGTTGTCCTAAATTTTACTCTATAAGCTTCAGGAACAAGCTCATAGGCCTTAAGAATCAAGCTCTTAACTACATCATAATTATCAGACTGATCCTGAGGCAAAGATGCATAAGTTACTTGAGCTTTACCGGTGAGAACAGTTTGAAGGAGTACTGGCCAATACTCCTTAGGCCAATTAAAACCTGTAGCTACCCTCTCAAACAACTGAAAATACTTTCTTAAATCAGATTCATTAAAAGGAGGGACAAGTTTAACATTTTTAGCCACATCAAAATCATCAGAGCTAGATGATCCAGTTCCACCTTGTTTCATGCGATACTCATGGTCTGCCTGAATCCTAGCAATTTCAACTTGTGCCTCAGCCTCCTTAGCTTTTGCCTGAAATTCAGCCTCCTTAGCCTGTGCTTGAAATTCAGCTTCCTTCACACGAGACTCCGCCTCCTTAGCCTTAGCCTCCTGCAGGGCTAGCTGTAACTTAGCTAATTCAATCTGCGTTTGCTCATTTGGAGGAGTTACATTAAACAAGCTTTTATTAATCATGCCAACAATTTGATCTTTAGAATGATGAGAGTGAACTGCAATTCCCAATTGTTGAGCAACAAGCTTAAGTTCATTCTTTGTTCTGTTTTCTATATCACACACTGTTTGCACATTTGACAAAAAATCTTTGGCTTCATCAAGTGTAGTAATAGTAGACATAATGAATAAGTAACAGTCACAAAATATCAAGCAATATCCTTATGATAATATCCTGAATATCCTGATATGAGGTCGCCAAATTTATGTTACGAAACAGAGAAAGATAATGTACACTTTAAGTGAGAATACGAAGAGTCACTACTGTCCCGTAAAGTTCCAGGTTCAAAACAAAAGAGTTAGGTAAAATAACAAGTTAAAGTTTAATGCTCAAACTAACAACAAAACATTCAGGACTCATAAGGATAATGTAATGGCAAATAAACAGGTTAAATATATGGTTAACTGCAATAGCCTCTATTAACACGAAATTAGCAAGAGCAAATTTATCTAAGTCAGCCCTGATAAAATGAGATACCAGATAATACTCAGTGAATGCCAGATAAATTATTACAGATACAAACTATTATCAAAAATGACTGACATAAAGAACCCTACACGAATTACAAAAACTTCACTAGGCCCACAATTAAACTTATGCTATACAGTACAAGAAAAAATGCAACAACAGTTATACTCAAATTACACACAGCTGCTAGATGCTTGGAGATTTCTTGAGCACTCACAATAATAATATCTGTACAGGGGAGGACAGAGATGTGAACAAAATGAGGAGCAGATCTAAGTGGCAATGATGCAGAGACTGAGCTCATTATATAGGGGCCGGCAGAGCTTGATACAACTTGTAAGAGGGACGCGCAAATGAAGCCATGGGGACAGAGAGCTGAAAATCCCGCAAAGTATAACAGAGAGAACGACTTACTCTACTATAACGGTAGAAGGGGGGGACTGAGGCAGAACACGCTCGTGATCAAACATGCAGCAACTGTGCGTTAAAATTACACAAAGGATGATGAAATCATAGGCTATGTAACAATATATATATATATATATATATATATATATATATATATATATATATATATATATATATATATATATATATATATATATATATATACTGTAGAGACAGACAGACAGACAGAGACAGCGGGACCTTCCAGTAACCAAAGTGAGTCCAGGAAAGAGTCAGCCTACACGAAGAACCACTTCCACACAAACTTGCCTCTAAAAAGTACCCTAATACACTGCGTGCTCTCTGCTACGAACTCACTCCCTGCCTTTAATCTCGCCCCAACCCCACCCCACCGTTTTCTTTGCATCCTCTTTGCTATACACTTGAGCCAAAGAACTCCGCAAAATGCGAAACTGGAGAGGACCCAGCTCTTGAGCTGCTGATCGATAGGGAAAGGCAAAGTGCGTCTTTTAAAGCAAGGTTGAAGCAAGCCAGATTGTTCCCTCTAAGAAACGAAAAATTACGACAGCCAAATACATCTCGTGTATGTTCCACTGAAATGGCTCCGTCGTCATCTGTTTCTTCCTCTGGCACCTCCTTCCTTCCGGCCTGGTGGTAAACCCAACATTTTATCAAGTCAGGAGTGAGGGTGGGGTTGGATGGTCCTGGTGTAATGAGAAGCACACTCCCCTCCTAAACGAGAGGTGCCAGCCCGATCACGGTACTTTCAGACAGGGTCTAATTTGCCCAGATCTGTTCGCTCCTTGAACTGAAACAGAGACCTGGATGTTAGACAATGGCAACGTGTCGTAGTCTGGGGGGAGTGTCTGAGCGCTTCCTTCACAGTCACACAAAGCCTCTCGCTCTCTCTCTCTCTCGTGCTCAGAAGAGACAAGGGAATCATTCATGTGACTGACATGGAATGCAACCAACACTGGCCCACACAACTACAGACAACCGTCGCATTACAAGTCCTGTTTCAGTTCTGGGTGTAAATATACTGGGCTAATAAGACCCAGCCCAAGGATACAACTGGTATGCTCTGGAACAGTTCTCTTCAGAATAACTATCCCTATAGCCTTTTAACTCAGTTTTTCCTTTTATGTAATGTACTCAGCCATCTCATTTGAGCATGACTGCATCTTTTTTATTCTCCTTGCAGAATACCATTCATTTTCCTGTATTTAATCCTTTGCTTCCTCCCACATTAAGTATGTGTATGTGTATCTCTGAAAGTACTGTATGTTTGGAACTAGCAGCCCCCCCCAAAAAAAAAAAAAAAAAAAAATCAAGGAAACCAATGCATAAGTCAGGATATAATACTCTTTTCGTCTGTATGAATGGTTGGGTCTTCGTGTGGATGTGACTTTACAATTATCCAAACATTCTCAAGAGGTTCTAAAGAGTCGTGTGTGAGTATGTATACTAATTTGTGTACATTCAAAGGTGTGTGTGTGTGTGTGTGTGTGTGTGTGTGTGTGTGTGTGTGTGTGTGTGTGTGTGTGTGTGTGTGTGTGTGTGTGTAGCCTCGTGTATGGACGGTAACTGTACACATGTCTGTGCGTGCGAGTGTGCTGAGGTGTATTACAAACGAGGCAACTTTGTCCATTATTAGGCCCATAACCTGCACCTGCCCCGCCAGACTCACAGCTTCTTTCACTATTTTAACAGCACACCTCTCACTTCACCTCAGCCTTCCCACTTCACCAGAACTATCGTAACAATGCCTCTACTACTACCATTACCCAACAGCACTACTACTATTACGTCTCTCACCCCACACCATCACCAGCACCACCTGTACCTCACACCACAACCACTCTTACCCCACACCATCACCACCAGTACCACCAACACACCGCCAACACCACCATTACCTGACACCACCATCTCCACAACCACTCTTACACCACACCACCACTTCCACCACCACAACCACTCTTACACCACACCACCACTTCCACCACCACAACCACTCTTACACCACACCACTTCCACCACCACAATCACTCTTACCCCACACCATTACCATCAGTATCAGCAACACACCGCCAACACCAACCTTACACCACAACCACAACAACTCTTACCCCACACCACCATTTCCACCATTACCTCCACCGCCACCACCACCACTACCACAATCACCATCACACCGCAACCACTCATACCTCACGCCATCATCACCAATAATACCATCCCACCACCACCACCACCATTACCTCACACAACCACCACAACCACTCTTACAAAACACCACCACCACCAGCACCCGAACCCCACACCATCACCACCTGTATCACCATGACACCGCCAACATCCCCCGTACCTAACACCACCACCACAACCACCACCACAAACACGATCACCACCATATATGTATCCTTACCTTATCATTATCCTGTTGTCACTAGAGCTCCGTCCATCATATCTGCGATGTTAGTGTGTGTGTGTGTGTGTGTGTGTGTGTGTGTGTGTGTGTGTGTGTGTGTGTGTGTGTGTGTGTGTGTGTGTGTGTGTGTGTGTGTTTTCATCACTGCACCTCCCTTCTTACCCGTCATCTTATTTTCACCTTTCCCTTTCTTCTGTCAATCCTGTCCCCATTCCCTTTGTCAAGCCAGTCCTTCCCCTTCCTCTCCTCTTCATTCCCTTCTTCCCACCAAATACCCCTTTCCTCAGTTTCTTATATCTTTGCTGCCTTTCTCTTTCCTACTTTTCTTCCCTCCCTCTCCCATTTCTATGTCCCCCTAACATCCCTTCCTTTGTCTTTCTTTCTCCTCTTCCTCTTTCCCTCCTCCTCCTCCTCTTCGGCAGGGAGGAGGCCCCTTCTCCGTTTCATAAGAACGTAATGATGTTGATACACACTAATGAGGTAATACGACACACTCGGTATGATAATGTAATTGCAATGCTTGTGTGTGTGTGTGTGTGAAGCTTTATGAAACAGGATCTTAAGCCGTACTGCAATTACGGTCCGCTTCTGCTCATTATCTGAACCGTAATTTGTCGCCAAGGCAGTTGCATTAAAATTAGGCTTCACTGGTTCGAACATGTACCGTACCAGACCCAAGCCGTAGTTCCGGGGTCACTGATGTTTGAACCTTCTGCTCTTTCTTCTCCCCTTCATTTTTTTTTTCTCCTCCATTTCCACTTTACTCCCCTCCGCTTCCATCACCTTTTCCTCCCCTCTTCCTCCATTACTTTTTCCTCTCCTCTCCCATAATCACCTTTTCCTCCTCTCTCTCTCAATCACCTTTTCCTCCCCTCTCCCTCCATCACGTTTTCCTACCCTCTCCCTCAATCACCCTTTCCTACCCTCTTCCATAATCATCCTTTTCTCCCCTCCATCACCTTTTCCTCCCCTCTCCCTGTGTCATTTTTTCCTCCCCTCTCCCTCCATCATTATTCCCCCCCCCTCTCCCTCCATCATCTTTTCCTCACCTCCTCCCTCTCCTCATCCCTACCCTTGAAACTCTCCTCCCTCCCGTTCACCCAACAATGCAAACAAGAAGCTGGATGTAACTCACCTGTTGCGGATCATCTGGGGACAGACTGAGACTCGGAAAAATAACTCTATCAGCTTTACTTCCATTGCTTTGTAAAAATGGACTGTCTACCATAACTGACACTCGCGCGGACAGCAACAAATAATCTAGTCCTTCTTTCTCTTCATTTTTTCATCCCTACTTTCACACTCTGTTACAGTAATTTATGCACAGAGAACAATTCCGGACAGGAGAACCTAATACAGTAAAGCATGGGGTGTACGCCCCTTGCCACCCTTACTGGACGGCGGGTCGTGGTTTGGTCATCCTCCATCGAGTCAAGCAGAAAAATAATCGAGCTCTGATGCTCATGTCTGGCGACGTGAACTTGGACAATGTCGTTTTCTACGAGTATAATGAAATGGAAGAATGTATACCGGTACCCACTCGTTTCCTACATTACCCAGGATAACAGCACTGACTATGCAATAATCAAGACTCACGGCGGTACTGAAGCCTCATTCTTGGTGGTCAGGGGTTTATTCAGCCTCATTCAGTCAAGCGGTATATTCTTTCAAAATCATAATATAAAAATTTAAAGACCAATTAATGACATAATATGATGTAAATGATGTCTTTGTCACCAATATATCCCTTTAGGGTCTACTGTATGTAACTTTGGTGTCCCCTCAATGGTGGTGTTTGTACACACACACACATATACTAGAAAAAATATATATATATATATATATATATATATATATATATATATATATATATATATATATATATATATATGGAGCCTCTGTGGTAATGGTAAAGTGTGCGTTTTCCCACACTGAAGAAAGAGGGTTCGCGCCCCGCCAGGGTAATAAACTTTAGGAGCGTTCTTCAGGCCACGTTCTGCATTGGCTGACACAAGGGATGCTGCGATTGAACCAGCGTCGCATGCTATAGGGTATGCTTGCACCCAGTCGGCTTGCGTGGGCCGATTACACTTGGTTCACAGACTACACACACATCCAAAGCCACTCCAACACTACAATTACACTTACAAGCACTTCTCACCCTACATACAATCTCTGCTTGACAACCTAAGCCACTTGATAGAGATCCATTGGCAGTATCGTCCCCACTTCGGTCGGGATAGGCCGGTCCTGCAATGGACACACAAACGGCTGATGATATATATATATATATATATATATATATATATGAGAGAGCTGGGATGATTTCCTTGCAGGTATGATGGTAAGAGGTTAAATCTGTGAGTGGTAAGGTGTAGATTTATGGCGGCATTGGGGAATCTTCCTGTGACGTGGATTAATAGCCTCACAGCGGGTACAAATGGCCTTCTTAGCCCCGGCCCGTGCTCTCTCTCTCTCTCTCTCTCTCTCTCTCTCTCTCTCTGAGATCAAGTAACATTATGAGAGAGTGAATGTGCAGGTTGTTATGTAAAGGTCAGAAGGAGTGAGTGGGCAGTAGGAGTAAGAGAATGTAGCAACATATGGGGAGTCTCCACGTTTTTTAAGCTGTGGGAGTGGGTTGCAAAAGTGAGCTTGATAAGTTTATTAACCCTGAGATGGAGAGAGGCCACGCTTACATACCCAAACTATATGAACTCATAAGGCGGCTGTATATGTGAAACAGGTAAAATTTCTCACATGCTAGAAGGTTCAGCGAATACGCTATACTTCTTGGAGACGGGGAAACACTGCCAAAGTTTAATATATTCGTCTAGGATGGCAATATTGAAACAGTTAATATTTTCTCACAGAGTGAATGGTCTGGGCAAGACTGAGTAAAAACATGCATAATGTGGGAGGGAGTTTCACCTTTCACATTAACTACTGCACTGCGCTTAAGTCTTTTACCCGAGCTGTGGCTACTGTTGTGCAACAGCTGCTCAGACTTTCTTATACATCCGATATACAACAGCTGCTCAGGCTTTCTTATATGTTCGATATACAACAGCTGCTCAAGCTTTCATATAAGTTCGATATAGAACAGCGGCTCCGGCTTTCTTACTCGCCAGTGACTACCTGCTGACTATTGACCAATGAAGTTCGGATTCACTGCGTACACTTTCCCCATCATACCCCATAACTCACAGCTATTATCCCAGCCCATCTCATCCACTCCCATCTGTCTACTGCACCCACCCAATCCAGTTCTAAACGACTTGAAGTGACATTTCAAAAACACAGTACTGAACTGTGCTTTGGCACAAGCCTCAACAAAATATGACGTGAAATTTTCATCTCAAGTAATCTAAGACATCTAACAGGACCTAAAAGAACTACAAGACGTGAGCCGTCATATAAAGAGAAACATTCCACTAATACGGCTGAATTTTTGCTGACACATAGGCATGGTTTGAAAAGAGAAGTATTGGCTTAAATCTATCTGATGCACGTAAAGCGACTTGAGGAGCCATCTAGTTAACTGGCCGGTAAAAATGGGGTTCAACACTTGTCCTGTGCATCTCCATACATACTACATCCACCCATTTACAAGTACGTCCATATGCACTTAAGAGTACATTATTCATCCGTCATCTTCTTGGCCGTCCACGCCTTAACACAAACATTCAGATTCAGTCATACGAGTATAAATCCTTTTCACTGCCGTATTAACATCCATACTGCCTATATGACAATACCACATTGTGTGTGTGTGTGTGTGTGTGTGTGTGTGTGTGTGTGTGTGTGTGTGTGTGTGTAAGAGTGTCATTTACGCCTCCTAGCTTACAGCTTTTACCAGCAACAGTTTTTACAAAACTGCCTTAATTGTTCCCACCTCGACCCTTGGCTGCCCCGCTTATTACGGTGAGAGAAATAATGTTATATTAGGTTAAGAGAATTGTTTGAATGTATGAAATTACATTATTAATTTCATGATTTGCAAAATATCGCTGTAAATACTTACTGGGACTGAAATTGAAGGAACATTTAGATGTTATAGACGTTTGCCACAAATGATAATTTGATACTGTGGATGTTAGACATTAACAACTTGATGACGCATAATTCTGGCTGCATAATATACTAGGCATACAATTATACAAACAACTTTGCAAAACTAAGTTTTGACAATACAATCTACTGCCACTGAAACTAAACTGTTGTATGTTACAAATTCTTTTTCGTGTATTTAACTAAGATTCAACTTATACTAATAATTTCATAATAATATCAACCCACTAGGACAAATTTTTGCCAGCATATTTACATAACATTCAAATTACACTAGCAATTTCACACTACTAATTCATCACTCCATAATTTTGTATAATTCAAATTAAACTAATAAACAATCACTTATGCTTCACTGAGATGGTAAAAAATGGATATATTGTCGCTAAATTCATTGTTTTGTCAGCGTGAAGAGAAAGACTAGGCCATACTGGAGCAAACAGTCCCTATGCCCTTTTCGCTGGTTAGGTTTAATGTATTATACTTTGGATGGTTCATGTTTTTTATTTAATTACCTGGAGGAAACATATGCAGCCAAAACTAGCATACCTTCAGTCAGTCCTCTTGACATAGTCATGTATTCCACAACAAGGCCATCAATACTTCCGCCACTTTACCTCCTTGTGCTTCTCTGCTCTTCATTTCCTTTCCCACAGTTAACTTTATTACTGCACAAAGTTACGGTAGACACTCAAACTCTTCCAATATTTCAAGTCTCTCTTCATTCACCAACATATCACACAGTGGGTCGCTTTATCAACAATCATACTTCACTCTTACTTTACATAAAGTTTCATATCTCGCCGCTCGGTCATTCACAAGCCTCTGAATTTGTCCACATTAACTGCATACGACTGATTTCAAATTATTTCATCCCCCACCATTCATCACCAGTTTCTCTCACTCATCTACAACTATTACCTTGATTTCACTCTTTATCCAACCCATATGGAAAAAGTCTAGCTTATTTTGGACAACCACGAAGATATCACACACACACACACACACACACACACACACACACACACACACACACACACACACGTCTCACTCCAACAAATTTTACGGCCGCCCCACCACACACATACACACACACACACACACACACACACACACACACACACAGGCAAATTTCATCCGGTAAATACAGCCCCATAAACACCAAGCACACAATTGCAGCGTGGTATCTTGAAGCGATACCCAGCAACTCAGCCACGCCTTGGTGATCCTAATGGTAGGGAGTTATGCTGGTGACAATTGCGTAAGATTCCACCACCCATCCTCCTACTCCTACCGCCCCTTCTCTCTCCTTTGTCTTTTGAGCCTTGTCATTCTCTCTCTCTCTCTCTCTCTCTCTCTCTCCAAGTATGTCTTCTCATTCTCTCCTGACCTGTTCTTTCCAGCACCTGCTTCCCGCATCTACCTCCGTTTTAGTCCACTGTCCCGGTCCCCCACCCACATCAATTGACTTTCTTGTTATATCTCGCACTGCCTTCTCTTAATATATGTTTTCTCATCCATTCTCAGCTACTGTTTCCTCTGTTCTTTATGGGTACTGTTCCCCACGGTCTCCTCTCCCTTAAGTCCCTTCCACACGACCAGTGGACACCTATGATGCTGGAGTATGGTAACTGAAAAAACTGAAACACCATCCCTGTCTCTCTTCCACAGCATATAGCACGATGATTCGTCACGATGCTTTGGAACCGATGGGTTGCGTGACCGGACACCACAAGTGCCATCTGACCATATGGAAGGCCCTTTGCACTCGTGTCCTGGACTCCTGGCTTCCACAGATGTTTTTCCTTAATGACACCTACTCAATTTTTTCCTACACTGTTTTCTCTCTCTCTCTCTCTTTTTTTTTTTTTTCGGTTATATTGTCACACGATCTTTTATTCGTCTCAAACCCCTGTATCTTGTCCCTCCCCTTGTCGTGTCTCTTACTCCTGTCTGTCTCCCCATTCACCCTCATCTTCTGTCCCCCTTGTTCTTTCCAATTACGTCTCCTCTCCTTGGGTCTCATGCCTTGTTTCTCACCCAGATCTTTAGTCCTTTTTCATACCCTCTCCTAACCTCTTCCCCTTTTTTATCTCTTCTTTGAGTACCCTCAATCTCTGTCTCTTTATTTCAACAACTGTCTCCACGGTCTCCTCCTTCTCCCCCTCATGTTCCAGTCTCCCACCCCACCATCTGTCCTTAATGTACCCTATCCTCGCCTCCTGTCTCGTTCTCCGTCTCCCCACTAACCTTCAAAATGTTTATCATGCTTACTTACAAGAATTGTCTTCTGTGGTCCTCTCCCCTTTGCTTCGTGTTCCTGTCTCTCTTTTCTCTCCTCTGATCTCCTCGTTGTCCCAGTATTCTCCATTCACCTCCAGTGTCTATCCCTTTTTCGCTCCCTGTTTTGTTCGTATTGTCTGCCACGACCCATTCATATCGAGATACTGCTTCTACTGGTAATTGTTGTCATTACCTCTGCCATGTCTATCGTAGCCAACGTACCCTGATACTCTTGTTCTCCTTCCCCTTTATGCCTGTCTGTTCTCTGCATATCCTTTATCCTTCCTCTCTCCCCTACACCCGACCGTACCTTTCTTCCTATTTCAGACGATGCTAGTCAGCTTAGGAGAAACCTTTCGAATTGTATGGGTTACGTTTAGCTTTCACTGACCCTTTATTTCTAGACTGCTTGCTTAAGACGCAAATAATTATAAGGTAACATCAGGAATAAAATATAAAGTCGTCAGTCTATCCAAGGGACTAAACCTATACCTAAATCTGCCAAACTGACTTACTCCACTCCAACCGTAATGCTCTTTCCCATACTGGTTCTTCCTTATCGTACTGGAACACAGCCAGAATACTTTTGTGCCAACTACTTCTCTCTCATCCTTTTACTGCCTCTGTTAGATGGTTCTGATTTTTCCCTTCCTCTGATACACATGAAATATTAGCTCTTATCGCCTTAGTCTCTTTCTCTTTCCTTCACTGCTTCTTCTACGATGGTTCTGATTTTCCTCTTCCCTTGATAAGCATGAAATACTATTTCTCTCCATATTTCTTACACAATGTGATGACATCAGCCTTTATTTTAAGTGCTACTAGAAAACGATATTAAATTATGAGAAGACCTATTCTAATGAAAGAGTTTTTGAATTACTTTGCCACTTCCGTACCTCCTATACTGAAATAAATCACCGGAAATAGTATGGATGTTAAAAAAAAAAAAAAATCAGTCGTTGGAAAGCCAACAGTATTTTGACAGGGACGTTCCAAGCCTCTCAGTATTTATTACCGTCTAATCTGTGAAACATAATGACTACTGGGATGCCAAGACCAGAAAATTTTATGATATTTTTTTATGTAAGTGACGAAGGAACGTGTTTGAACTCTCTACATCTTAGCTGGCTGAACCCTGTAATGTGGGATTATTGTCGATCCGAAGTAATACCAACAGGAATCCTACAAATGCCAGTCCAAAATTACTACCTTTCATTTCCTTTCCGGATTAAGATGTCAGATAATTATACGAACCTTACATCTAATACGCGTAGAAATATAACTCGATTATAAAGACTCTGAAATTCAGTATTATAATGGTAAATTCTTGCAACAGCCTTCCCTCCACCCATTTATCCCCTTCCTTTCACCATCACATAACTCAACCCTTCCCTTTCCACAATATTTTCGTATCACATTTTCTTATTCCTTCTTCTGTTACTAATACATCCTTGTTTTGTTTACATTATATTATTGCTGACTACAGTCTTTTCACTTCACTGTGGAATTAGAGTGTACGAATGGCTGTGACGCTTCCATACACCGTAATTCCCAAACACAATGGTATTATTTATTCAAGCATCTAGCCTTAATCTTAACGCAGTTCTGTACCTATATTGCCTCCTAAAGTTGCCATAACATAACGTTCACCAGCTAACACACATTCGACAGCATCCCGATTTCTCCAGATTCTCCCCCTTCTTTCCTAGATCCCTCTAGCTCTATTATGGCAAACTGATCACAATACGAATGCCGTCAACACATACCTCTTCGTTAGTGTCACAAAACATTGATTCAATAAATCAATCGAATTATCATTCTATTAAAGTCAGATACACAAAGAATCATTTCTAACAACCTATCAATCAAACAAAAAGTTAATCGTTATCACTACAAAGCAATCTGTCAATCGAGCAATAAGTCTATCAAAGCAAAACAAGAAGCGGTGCCACGGCACAGCAAACCCGACCCCTGGAGTCATTTTAGTGCTGACGTATAAACACAACAGGATATCTAGTCAAAGATGTCACATGTCAAATCTGGAGTAAATCGGGTGAAAATTGACGATTTTATGCCCATTTGATATTTTTGGACCAACCCACCTGACACTGACCCCCAACCGCTGAGGGGTGACCCACCAGATATAATGAGACATGATATAGGATGCAGATTTGAAAGATGCACCTATAAGTTTTGGTTTCCTGTCCATATGACGGTTTTGAAAGGAGTTACGGTGAAAAAGCGATTTTTTTTTTTTTTTACATTTTTGGGGGCCCCATTGGGCCCAGAATTTAATCAGGATATCAAGAGGTCATAGCCCATCACCCCTGTAATTTCAGTCAAAATTGCACTAGAAGTTCTAGCGTAAAGATGTTAACAGACAAACAAACAAACAGACAAACCGAATGAAAACAATACCCGTCCCCGAGCCCCTCCGGGAAGGGAACGGGTAACAAACAACGAACCAACTGCTCAGTCATCCAACCAATCACAAAAATTTCACAAATAAAAGTAACGGAAGCATAAAAAAAACAAAAAAAAAAAAAAAACAATCTGTGTGTGTGTGTGTGTGTGTGTGTGTGTGTTCCCCAACTCTCCCCCCCTCTCCATCCATCTATCTATCTATCTAAAAAGGCAACTCCTATAATGTCAATTGTTGGTCGCTGTTTACATTCGCGTTTGCTTGTTAAATGAAGTGTTTTTGGTCTATAATATTTCTTAAACTTTATTTCAAGCATTACTGCCCGTATTAGGTCTCCACACCAAAGTGTGGAAAGCTAATGTATATTCTGTTTCTTTTTTTCCAATCACTTTTTAACTTGGCGCCATATTTTAAAAATAAATTGCCAGAAACTTGACACAACTGTTCATTACGCCAAAAGCCCCAGATGCCTTTTAAAATTATTATATTAGTATTTTTATTGGGAATTATGAGGTCAAACGTCTAACTGTATAAACGTGCACATTCTGAGATCCTATTATTTATTTATGTTCATTCATTACCATGACAAGTTACATAAAAACATTCTCTTGGGAATGTTGACACTCTTGTATTATTTCATCCTTTATAAACAGTGGTCATAGTCTGCATCCTCGGATCATCATCATCATCATCATCATCATCATCATAACCATTAATACATCATCAAACTCATTACTATGTACGAGGCAATGTTTAATGAGCGTATCACCCTTTGTTTTGTAGAACTGGTTAACTGGGGAAGTCCATCCACGCTGACACTGAGGCACATTATACCCACTGTAATTACTCTAACAGCAAACAAATTAACCGGACGGCATTTATTGACTTATGCTCGTTTTCTCGTCAGATATGAAAGCTCTGTAGCACCTCTTTCATAAAAGAAAATGCGTTGGCACATTAATTTTCTTTTGTGTTGTATATTATCTGTGTACACTACGTCCATATACAGTAACTATGGTCTAACCGGACACCAACTCTGCTCACAACCGACAGGTTCCGGGTTCGATTCCTGGGCCGACGATGGAACCAATAAACAGGGTCTCCCCTGACCCACTCATTTCGTACACAGAACTGAATTAGGGACCTGGATGGATATCAAGTGTCCGGGTCGCATTCTGGAAAATAAAACTACAGGCTCATCACACACAAACAAACATACAACATGGACATCTCACATGATGCCCGCCTCTACCCTACACATCCTTCCCCAACTCAGTCAATGCCATCGTGGGATGGTTTCCTGGCTGCGACTATATGCATGGGAAAGGCCCAGTCCAACTGGTCAGTGTGTGTGTGTGTGTGTGTGTGTGTGTGTGTGTGTGTGTGTGTGTAAACAAAATAACTAAAAGTTTTGATTTTATCTGGATCAAACTTGGTGGATGAGTTGAGGATCAACCACGAAGACCCATTTTTTTTTTACAACAATAAGTCAAAGGTCAAGGTCACATGGCAAAGTCAACTTAAACTATTTCCATCCGATGTAGACTAAACTTTGTGGAAGGGTTCAGGGTAAAACATGGAGAGGCTAAATTCTTAGGACAATCATTCATAGGTCAAGGTCACATTATGAGAACAAAGGCCAGAGTCACTGGGCAAGGTCTACTGATACAGTTTTGATCTGATACGAACCGAACAAAGGTGGTCTGGTTAAGAATTAGGCAAGAATGAACTCATTCGATTTTGAAAGGAAGCTGTCGAAGGTTAAGGTCAAGGAGCAAAGTCAAATATTCGTCCTTTAAATTATTTAGTGACACGCGTGTTGCACTCTAAGTTATCCTTCTTTTTTTTCCTTTTCTTTTTTTGCCAGTTATTTTTATTCTCTTTCTATTATCCTTATTCCCTTTCCAACTTCTGCCTTCCATTACCAGTATTTCCTCTCTTTCCGGCATTTGTTTGATTCGCCCATTTTCATTACTTCCCTCTTTCCACGAACTCATTCCACCCTGTCTCCTTTACCTTTCATATTCTAAGCCAGTTTCTGTAATCCTCAACCTCTATTTCCGTTAATGAGACCATTATTTTTTTTTTTTTACCCTGACCACAATTTCCTTTCATTAGCGTATTCCTCCTGCCTACTTTTTATAATTTACATAACAAAGCGTATAACTTTTTTGAGCGAATTCGTAGAGAGAAGAGAATAGAAAAGAAAATAGGTCGAAAGAAAATATCCGCTCCTAAAAACAACAGAGTCATAATTACGCGACACAATAAATAATAAAACCAATCCGAGATTACAAACCTCCGCCAGGGCGGTGTGTGTGGTAGATCTTATGGAAATGTTATCATGTAATTTTTGCGCAAGCATTATAAGCATTATTTATCTAGTCAGAAGCAACAATATTGGAATTGCCACAATCCCGCAATGGTAAAGAAGTCTTTAAGAAATTCCTGGATCCAAATGATGGTCCGGATCATCACAAAAATCTAATGGATTGTTCCTTGGGCCATACCCTACCCCTCCAAAAAGTTTCGCCAAATACGTTCATAACTATTTTAGTAATCCTGCTAACAAACAACCAACGCTGGCAAAAGCATAACCTCCTTGGGGGAGGTAAAAATGCATTTATATATATATATATATATATATATATATATATATATATATATATATATATATATATATATATATACACAGGATTTCAGGTTGTTGTTTTAAATGAATATATGAGGAAGTTCGCGAATTCTGGGGAACGTTTGTTTAAATGTAGTGCGACTGAAATGATGCGTGCGTAGGGAGGGAATGGAGAGGTGCACTGAAGACGAAATTGTGGAAGGCCAAGAAAACTGTGGTTCTGAGGGAATGAACACTGAATAAATGACTGCTCAAGACAAACTAACGAATAAAAAAAACTAATTCTTAAGCGCGCGCGCACACACGCACACGCACACACGCACACGCACACACACACACACACACACACACACACACAAAGCTCAAAATAATTATAACACCCGCTCTCGCTCTGAGAGCATGGGTGTAAAAGGCACATAACATCACTAGTCTGGCGGGCTACAGCATACTCGTCAGATTTATGGGTTGCACGTTCAGCCCCACTCAAGTGCCACTGGCTAATACTAGGAAGGCATCCAGTCTCAGAATGCTATATGCGTGAACAAAGTGCTCTAGACTGGGGTGACGCTCGTAAGTGGAATTTATGCCATAAAAGTGCGAAATTTATATAACAATGAACCTCAGGAACCAACCATAACAAAGGACCCTCATATGGTGACCTGATCATAGCGGTCACAACACCTGGACAGCTTCAACATAAGAAAAAATAATTAGAATCTATGTTCATCACATCCAAATTATGACTGCATAATGGTAAGCTGTCACACTCATGGTTACATAATAAGTTACTCATCCACTCATCTATTGTCCTATTGGGAGCGTAGAGGCCACGGAGTTAGGCTATTTGGTCCCGACATTTATGGTGATTAACCAGTCGTCCCTGAGGGCATTATGGGAGCCAAAAAACCCAACCATTCCATGGGCTGATTAACTGAATACATTAAAAAGATCATGGCAGCGTAACAACAGATGTCACTTCCGCCGTACAAGAGTAAAAACATAAGGAATATATATATATATATATATATATATATATATATATATATATATATATATATATATATATATATTGTTACATAGCCTATGATTTCATCATCCGTTGTGTAATTCTAACGTACAGTGTGCTGCCTGTTTGATCACGAGCGTGTTCTACCTCACTCCCCCCTTCTACCGTTATAGTAGAGTAAGTCGTTCTTTCTGTTGTTCAGAGTAGGATTGTCAACTCTTTGTCCCAATGGCTTCATTTGCGCGTCCTTCTTACAAGTTGTATCAAGCTCTGCCGGCCCCTATATAATGAGCTCAGTCTCTACATTAATGGCCACTTAGATCTACTCCTCATTTTGTTCACATCTCTGTCCTCCCCTGTACAGTTATTACTGTGAGTGCTCAGGAAGTCTCCAACCATCTAGCAGCTGTGTAATTTGAGTATAAGTGTTGTTGCATTTTGTTCTTGTACTGTATAGCATAAGGTGTTGATTTGTAGGCCTAGTGAGTTTTTTTTTGTAATTAGTGTAGGATTCATTTCGTCAGCCAGTTTTAATACTACTTTGTAAAGGTAATAATTTATCTTGCATTAACTGAGCATTACCCAGTGTATTTTCATTTTATCAGGGCTGACTTAGGTAAATTTACTCTTGCTAATTTCATGTTAATAGAGGCTATTGCAGTTGACCATATATTTAACCTGTTTTTGCCATTACATTATCCTTATGAGTCCTGAATGTTTTGTTGTTAGTTTGAGCATTAAACTTCAACTTGTAATTTTACCTAACTCTTTTGTTTTGAACCTGGAACTTTACGGGACAGTAGTGACTCTTAGTATTCTCACTTAAAGTGTACATTATCTTTCTCTGTTCCGTAACAATATATATATATATATATATATATATATATATATATATATACAGTACAGAGAGAGAGAGAGAGAGAGTCATATAACATCAAAATGCATATAAGAACGTGACGACGCACCATTAAAGATATGCATAAACCAACTACAATTAATACTACGCACAAAAACCAAAGTCTGCTTCCTCGCCAAATGCCATGGACGCAAACCTTACGTGGCCACATCCGCTGGTGGGCCTTAAGACACTACACCAACGGCGTCTCTTTGGTAACATGGTTACCATCCAAAGTAGTAAATGGTTTCTTGGGTTACGTCAAATCATTTGTCCTGTCACTGAAAGCAGCACTACATCAAGTGAGTTGATGGTGAGCGCCCCCAGGAACCCTATGTTGTAATATTAAAGAAACCTCCTAATGTAGTACTTATAACCAAACATTTTGTATGTACATTGATTCCAAAAACACATTTAAAAAAAAAAATTGAACTACCTTCATGAATGCCTGGCGAGAACGATCTCAGCATTATCTCATGAGTTTTTTCTTCTTTTTTTTTTTTTGGCTAGTATTTATTGCATGAACGATGAAATCACATTTTGCAAGCTGTGTGTGTGTGTGTGTGTGTAGGGGGGGGGGGACGAGAATGGTGATAAGGGGGGACAAGGTGGAAAAAACTTGAGTTATTAACTGAAAACGACGTCCTGAATAATTAGTATAGCCAGTAGAATGACACCAACAAAACAGCGTAATGATATGAGTATGTTTCCTGTACACCAGGAAACCATTTACTACGCTGGCTGGTAACCATATAACCAAACTTTGGCGCCTGGTGGTTTAGTGGGTATTTACGGCGCTCCAATCGGATTGAGCCGGTGAAGGTTTATATCCAAGGAGTGGTTGTGGTTTATTGATCACGCAATGCCACTCAGGGATGAATGAGGATGGTCACTCATCTTAAATGTCAGGACCAACTTGCCTAGCCCCGGGCTCTTACGCTCCTCATGGGATAACGTAGGATTGGATGATAATGAATGAACGAAAATAATAAAACCACCACAAAATTACACCCTGAAACTGATGAATACTGCATTAAGTAATATGTTTATATGGTTGTATTTCATTAAGTGACCGTCAGACAGTTTTCTTTAGCTCAACAAGAACCCCCTCCCCACGTTCTGTGGCAGGTGTACGGCCAGCGCAAGATGTCTTGCTCATTTCCTTATACCGGTAAGATATACGGTAATTATCTTGAACTAATACATACCAACTGTGCTCGATGTTCAGCCAAGGCTCATTATAATTTCCTTATCTCAGTTGAACGTTCTTGTCGTGGTTCACGGAGGTCAAATGTTCAGTCATGTATCAGACTAGTAGACTGTAGCACCAGTCGAGCAGGGCAGTACTCCCGAGGTGGATGAAAAGCTGATGACAGGGAGTGCTGGAGCTCCCGTTTCATCAGCCCTCAGGACTAGTTCCTGACCATCCCCCTTTGCTGAACTTTTTCAGTGTCTCAGTTACACAGAGAGTAGGCCAGCATGCTCTCCAGTACAAATTTCTCTAACTATCTACACCAAACTACATGCACAGTACACACTACACTTCCTTTTCCAAAAGTCAAAAATTATGGCGTCTCATCACCAAGCCTCGGAGTCCCCAGGGGGGGGGGACATAAATGCCCCCACCATCCGCCCCTCTCCCGGTGATGACTCGAGGTGCCTGGAACCACTGTCTGACTCTCTTCTTCTTCATTTCTGCAACATTCGCGGCCTTTCCTCTAACTTTCGCTCTGTTGAGCAGCACCTCTCCTCCTCTAAACCTCACCTTCTTTTTCTAACGGAGACTCAGCTGTCTGAGGCAACTGACAGCAAACCCTTTTCTGTATCCTCCTACTTTCTCTATACTCATTTCAAAGCCAAAGGTGGCTGTTGTGTATATATACGCAACGACTTATCTTGCTCTCATGTTCCTGAACTCGATTCTTCTGAATTCTCTACACTCTGGCTTCGGCTTTCCTGTCATTCTCTGACTAAATATATCTGTGCTGTTTACTTATCCCCTAATTCTACTAACTATAAAAAATTCTTTGACTATCTTACTTCTACGATGGAACACATTCTATCCATTTCTCCTTTCTCTGAAATCTCCATTCTAGGAGATTTCAATGTTCACCACCACTTTTGGCTCTCCTCTCCTTTCACTGATCCACCTGGTGAACAAGCCTACATCTTTTCTATCCTTAATGACCTAGAGCAGCTTGTACAGCACCCTATCCGTATCCCTGACCGCCTTGGAGAGAGTTCCAACATACTTGACCTCTTCCTCACAACTAATCCTTCTGCTTACTCTGTTAATCTTTTTTCTCCGTTGGGCTCCTCTGATCACAACCTTATTACCTTAACGTGTCCTATCACTCCGGTACGGCCTGTGGACCCTCCAGGGAAACATCGTCTGTGGCATTTTGGAGCCGCAGACTGGGAGGCCCTCAGGCAGTACTTCCTTGATTTTCCCTGGAATGATTAATGTTTCCATGGCCGTGAGCCATCTGAGTGTGCCTTGCGCATTACGGAGGTTATTCTCTCGGGCATGGAAGCATACATTTCTTTCTCATATCCTTTGACTAACGCAAGAAAGCCTTGGTTTAATCACGCTTGATCTAATGCTGTCCGCAACAAGGAGAGGGCCTACCAAAGGTACCGGAGCCAACCCACCCTTGAATCACATCATCTTTATGTTTCTGCCCGGAATCATGCTAAGTCTGTTCTTCACTCTACTAAAAATAATTTCATCCATACTAAATGCTCTCAACTCTCCAACTCGAATTCTTCCCGCTCCTTCTGGCACCTTGCCAAAAATCTTTCTAACAACTTTACCTCATCATCCTTCCCTTCTCTTTTCTACTCTGATGGTTCTGTAGCTATTTCTTCTACTGATAAAGCAGATCCCTTCGCACAGACTTTCTCCTCCAATTCCACCTTAGACGATTCCGGTGCTGTTCCTCCATCACTTCCCCCCTCTGACTTCCTCATGGTTGACATTAAAATTTCTTCAGCTGATGTATTTTCTGCCATCACTGGCCTCAGTACTAACAAGGCATATGGGCCTGATGGGGTCCCTCCTGTTGTTCTCAAGAACTGTGCTTCTGTGCTTACACCCTGCCTAGGCAAACTCTTTCGCCTTTGTCTGTCAACTTGTACCTTTCCTTCTTACTGGAAGTTTGCTCTCATTCAGCCAGTCCCAAAGAAGGGTGACCTCTCCCAACCCTCCAACTATCGTCCAATTGCTTTAACGTCCTGTATTTCAAAAGTTTTTTAGTCAATTCTCAATAGCAAAATTTTAAGGCATCTTTCCTATCACAACCTTCTTTCTGATCGTCAGTACGGGTTCCGTCCGGGACGCTCCACTGGCGATCTTCTCACCTACCTTTCAGACTCCTGGTCATCCTTTTTTTCTGGACTTTGGCGAAAGCTTTGCCATTGCACTTGACATCTCAAAGGCTTTCGATCGAGTCTGGCATAAATCTTTAATTTCCAAATTGCCCTCCTACGGTTTCTATCCTTCTATCTGTGCCTTCATCGTTAGCTTCCTTTCTGGTCGTTCTATAGCCGCTGTTGTAGACGGCCATCGTTCTTCTCCTAGATCTATCAACAGTGGTGTTCCTCAGGGCTCTGTCCTATCACCAACTCTCTTCCTTTTATTCATCAATGATATTCTAAGCTGTACATCTAACCCTATCCACTCATACGCTGATGACTCCATCCTTCACCTTTCCATTCGGTTCCCGCAACGCCCATCTCAACAGTTACTTCAACAAACAAGGGATGAGGCTATGGCACACCTAACGTCTGACTTGGCTCGTATCTCTGACTGGGGTAAAAATAATATGGTTGTTTTTAATGCATCTAAGACTTAGTTATTACACCTATCAACCCGACAAAATCTTCCACAGGTATACCCACTAATGTTTAATAATATTCAGCTTAATCCTGCATCATCCTTGAACATGCTTGGGGTTTCATTTATTCGGGACTTATCTTGGAAAGATCATATTACATCTCTTGTAAAATCTGCTTCCAAGAGATTGGGTGTGCTAAGCTGACTCCGCTCTTTCTTTACCCCTGCACAATTGTTGACTCTATACAGGGGTTTTATCCGCCCCTGTGTGGAGTACAACTCTCATGTGTGGGGAGGCTCCCCACATACAGCTCTTCTCAATAGGGTGAAGTCAAAGGCTTTTCGTCTCATGAACTCTCCTCCTCTTACTGACTCCCTTCAACCTCTGTCTCTTCGCCGCACTGTTGCATCTTTATCTCTTTTCTATCGCTACCTTAATGGTCACTGCTCCTCTGAACTGTCTGCTTGCATTCCTCCACCTCTACGACGGGCGCGTAGCACCCGTCTGGCAGCAAACTCTCATCCCTCTTCTGTCCAACTCTCTAATGCAAGAGTTAACCGTTACTCCCAGTCTTTCATTTATGCAACAGGTCAACTCTGGAACTGTCTCCTTCTGTCTGTATTTCCTGCTGCCTATGATCTCCAGTCTTTCAAACGCAGTGTGTCCAGGCATCTCAAAATGATCGGATCTTGAATTTGGCTATCTACTGTAATTTGTTTTTCTCTTGGAGGGAACTGTTACTGCGGGCTCATGGCCTTTGGTTCCTTCTTCCTCGCATAAAAAAAAAAAGAAAAAAAAGACAACTTCTTGTCTATGGGTTGTGTTCTGCTCATACATGGTCATAGTAGAAGTGCCGTGCACATCGTTGCATGGGATATTATATACTATATATCCTAGGAAAATAGTAAAGGGAAAAATATGATTGTACTTGGGAGTATTACCCATCACCTTAAGAATTGTGAACGCAATGTTTTTTACTTTTGTTGCATTTCCTCCTAATTTTTAACTTGTATATATCACGCAGCGCTCGGTAAGGCAACATACGTCTTTTGCAATTGTGATAGATTCTTCTGTATGAAAGTCAGAAACCTGCTTAACTAGATCATTTTTAGATATTTACATCTAAGCAGCCCAGGATATCATTTACTACCTAACTTGCTGTGTATGGGGTGTGTGTGTGATGGTGGTGATAGTGGTGGTCATCGGCATTGTCAGTCAGCACAACATTGCTGCATTACGCTGAAAGGCCTTAAAGGTCAGATCCCCATGCTGGATGGGACGGTGTATTGGCAATTTGTTGACACTTTGATGTGAAGTCAGCGGTGAGCTCGACTTCCAACTCCTGACTTCAGACCTACCCCCATTACTCATGTTCACAGCCTCCTCTCCACAGTCGTTTACAACAGTGATTTACAATTTACAATCGTAAGGGTTTTCTGCTCTCCCATTTTCACTTTTAAAAGCCCGGTTAATTTACAGAATCATATCGTATAATTCATATGAGAGGAAAACTCACATATGATTTTAAAAAGGATGGCTGACACATTAAATTAGGCATGCTGTTGACTTCTCCGCTGTAGTGCTTCCTCTTACGTTGTTTGTGGATTCCATCACGATATCACTATGGCAGTGTGTAGGGAGTCTGTTAACTTGTGGCCAATGTCACACGTCTGGCTGTGACCCCACAGTGAGCTGGCTCACGCAAACACCCACAGTGTACCTGCTGCTGTTGCTGGTTTTGTGGTGATGTGGTTGTTGGTTTTGTTCTTCTTTGCTTATGTTGTTGTTGATGTAATTCCTGTGTGCTGGTCGCCAACAAACAAACATATTCATAAGCTATACGATGCTGTAACGTGATAGTGTGGGTGTCATATGCCGCCTTACAGTGATACTGTGTCGTCAGTGCCACCAACACACTACTGTAAAATTGTAACATCCAATACTGCAAAATGATATAGTCTTTACGACGGCTTCCACAGCATTTCAGGCTCTTGCAACAATATTCTGATTTTTTAACAATATCTCAAGTGTATTTACTGGGAATTGGGAAATGTGAAAAATGCCTTGATGTCCTTCCAAAATGTTTCCGTATTACAGTTCACAAACTTGTTATAATTACTGTCGATTTAATACCACCATTTAACATTACTGGAAGTTAACGAACCAGGACTTGTCATCAGAAGTGTAAACGGGTTGTGCTTCATCGGTGCTGTAACTCTTCCTAAGAGTAAACTCACCATTTTCAAACACAGAAGTCTTGTTGCAGAAAACACCACTCAGCTAAAAGGGTCCCAGGACTTAGAGGATAAAAGCCATTAAGAGAGAGAGAGAGAGAGAGAGAGAGAGAGATTACGGTGTGCTGTCTTCCTACAAACAAAAAGCTATCTTCCCCGTGGTACAGTGCAGTTTTCTGTAAACTGTGAACTTGTAATACCCACGTTCACAGTATTAGCAGAAGTTTATTTTAAACTCTGTAATGTAAGACTTTATATTTAGCTTATTTTCTATACTACCAGGTAATTTCCTTCACCTCAAAATGCATATAAAATAGTGAAGGAGTTAATAAAGCCTATATCTACCTTCTGCAGTTAGAATTCTCTCTCCTCAGCTAAGTAAAGTGATATAACAAGCACGAAAACAGAATACAATTTTAATGAAGAGATGAACCATTTCAGTTTGTTGATTTTAGCTATCTTACTGTTGTTACTGCAAGCCCATTTTTTGTCTAAGGAAACAACTCATCTAGCCTGGGGATTATTTTTTTTTTTTTACTAACAGAACGGAGGAAGGAAAAACAAATGAATAAAAGAAAAATAATCCATACACCAGATTACTGGTGTCCTCTGTTCATAAAATATCTGTAACAGTTAGACTTGAACAGCTGTGGGTTGAAATTTGGAGGGAAACAACTCTGGGGAAGCGAGTTCCAGAGAGATGCAGTTCGGAGAATGAAAGAATTCTGATACGAAGAAGTTCTGCAATATGGCTGAGTGACATTCCAGTCATGAGCGCTACCAGATGCTTTTGTAGCACGAGGAAAGGCATGGAGAGGTGTCACCATGGACGCAAGTTCGTCTGAGCATTAGCCATAAAAATATCTGTAAAATAATGCAACGGAGGCAACATTCCTTCTTACTTGCAGGGGAGGTAGTTTATTTGTAATGGCAGGGTTGTTAATAATTCTAACAACTTTGTTCTGAATTTTATCTAGCTGTTTTAATGCAACCTCTCCACATCCATTCCACAAGTGTGAGCAATATTCAAGCTGAAAGCGCACATGACTCTTATAAATTATAGCTAACTGCTCATCAGTGAATAAGTTACGGACTCTGTACAATAATCCAAGTTCTTTTGAGGCGGTTTTAGCAAGTGATCTAACATGAGAGGTCCAGCTGAGGGCACTGTTAAGTGAGACGCCAAGAATATCAATACTTTTGGAGATGGGAATATTAGTAGCACTGAAGGTTATGTACGAATCTGGCAATATCTGTCTATTAGTAAATCGTATATATTTAGTTTTACTAGCATTAAATGAGACAAGGTTGTTTTTGTCCCTATTCACTTATCGTAGATAGGTCTTGATTTAAGGAGATGGCTGTACTGAGTTGAGAGGTAGGGATATTAGACTTTGTAAATGGGTCTCTGAGTGTGAATGGACTATGTAGTGTTGAGTCATCTGCGTATGGATGGGATTATGGGTGACAGATAAGAGATCATTAATATGAACCAGGAATAGGTTTGGCGCCAGAACTGACCCCTGCGGCACGCCGGCGTTAACTGAGTGAAAATTGCAATATACATCATCTACTTTTACTCTTATTTTCCTGTCACTAAGATATGAAGAAATCAAAGGAACAAAAGACGTTAGTCCATAGCAAAGGAGTTTGGACAGCTGGAGATGCAATATCATTTTTCCTCTAACTTTGTCTAAAACTGCCTTCTTTTATTCTTAAATGCTGAGATGTAGCAATGGCTTAACGACAAAATATACTGAGAGCGAAGATGTGCTATGGAATGGAAGTAGAGCCGTTGCATTGCCCTTTTCTGTCATTGAGATACTAGAATTACGAGGAAAAAGGACGAAAATCTGGGCAAAGTTGAGAGTAGTAGCTTTTAACCTGTTCAGTACGAATGTATATATCCTCAGAGCTGAATATAATGGTCCAGTATTAGCAAGAACATAATACAAATTATACCACTGTACTGATCAATCGGTAGAGAGGTGGCCTGCAGTCCTAACGGACCCAGGTTCAAATCCCCGCTGGGGCAGGGAACAGTTTAAGGATTTGAATTTCGTAATATCAGACTTTACTGATCTACCAGAAGACCCGCCGACATGTCGTAAAAATACCCCCGCTAATACCAATACACAAGTCCTGTATGAGACAGCCCTAGCATGTATTCAGTATGGACGGTGGGTGTTAGTGCCGAAGTAGGTGTATGGTATGTAGGAGGACTTCTGGGCCTTGGAAGCAGGCTGTGAATCCCATGCCCAGACTCGGACACACACACACACACATATACAGTATGTATATATATATATATATATATATATATATATATATATATATATATATATATATATATATATATATATATATATATATATATATATATATATATATATATATATATATATATATATATATATATATATATATATGATGTCTTTTCATTAATATTCCTCCCTACCACCGTCAAACAATTTCTCGTAGTTCTGAGGTTAGGCTATGTGCATGAATACCTTCAATACCTTGATGTCTATATTACTCCATACTTTTACCTACTTATCAATCTACAGCCAGACGCCTTAAACCCGTAATGGGTGGCCATTCGTACTGTGTTATTATTACTCTCATTTGGCCTAAAATTGGCCTCTCCCAGTCTTAAATGCTATGTTGCATAAGCCTATTAATACCAGAACACTGTGCCAGTTACGAGGAAGTGCTGTTTAAAAAAATGTAGTCCATAAGATTGTCCTATTCTGGCACTGATCTCTGTAAAAAAAAAAAGGCAAAAGGCCAAAAATCTGGGTAATGTTAAGGTAGGAGCACTATAAGTCCCCATTTTTTATTTGTTTTAAGGGTGGCCTCGCGAAATGAAGGGGTTAGAAGCAATTTTCATTAATTGATTAAATACAATAAATTTTTTATTATCGTCCGCCTAGCGAGGCGATAATGTAATCGTGTGCATTTGTCTGTGTCTGTCTGTTACCAAATTAAATAAAAATCAAGTGGACAAACTGTATCCAACCTTTGTGAGCAGTCTCCAGTGATATGTGACTTTAACTCTTTACATTCTGGCGAAGTAAACTGCAGCCATTTTATTTTAGCAAAGATTACTGATCTATTCTTTTAGTGAAGGCAGGCAATGCGTATAAGTGAAACGTGGCTATGTAACACCGCAGTTTTATAATAAATCGTTGTCAGTACCGGTATCATTATTTTCGCCTGCCCAGCGGGCCGGTAATGTAATCACCTGTGTGTGTGTTTGTCTCTGCTACCAGAATATCTCAAAATTAAGTAGGCAAATTGTATCCAAACTTCGTTGCAAGTATCCCGGGGTATGTGGCTTGAACTGATTAGGTTTTGGCGAAGTAAACTGCAACAATTTTTTTTTAGCAAAGATTACTGATCTAGTTTTTTAAGTGATGGCGGGCGATACAAATTCGTGGGCGAATTTTTTGGCTGTTTATTTTTGTTAGCATCAGATAATCTGACTCGGCTTAAAAGAGACTTCTCGTTATAAACGAGGCTAGAACTAATTCGATTAACTTCAGTACAGTTAGTTATTATCACTCCTTCGTACCTCCAGATAACCACACCCCGTCTTTTAGGTTTGAATTAGGGATGACGACGACGACGATGATGATGATGATGATGATGATGATGATGATGATGCCTTCATACGGTTTAATTAGCTGAAGGGAGAGCACTTTTCATGAAGTGGTTAAGGATAGTTCTCCTGTTCCTGATAATGCCAACTAACCAGAAAACTTTACAAACGAATTAGCATCAAAGCGAGGTTTGATTCCGCCAGTCACTGAACTATCTGCACTTGAGTGACTGGGTGGACTGTTGTTGCGATCCCTCTAAAGCACCTTCAACACCACAAACGAAGGAAGGACAAAATGTACTTATACTAACTCCTTTCGTGACAGACGTGGCGTAAGGACGCCTCAGGATTATAAGGCAGAGAAGAGTGGCTGTAAGGCATGGCCATGTAGAAAGAATGAAAAGTGTGGCGGCAGAAGATGTGGACAGCCAAGGAATAGGTGGACGGATATAGTAAAGCTGGCCGTGCGAAAGTAAGGTATGCACTTGTATGTTGCACAAAGGTAAGGAACTATCAAGAGATCGAAATAGGTGGGTAAGGTATGTATGGAGAAGCGCATGACAAAGGCTTGGCTCCCGATTTTCAACATGACATGAGACAAATTTTCTCTGTACAACAGGTATATGTGAGGCTTATGTGTGAACCAAAAAAATAATATGTTGAGATGGTTTTCCTTGTGTTGATTAATGATCAAATATTTAAGGAAAAATGTGGGGATTGGCCAGGAAAAGTTTGGGAACCTCTGTTTTAGTACGAGGACGCCTTTTTATTCATTATGTTCTCGCTACCACCAGTTTTTTTTTTCTTTCAGCTTCAGGAATCACCTTGTATCACAACAGAAATACGACATATTATATAAAGAGAATATTCGAATACTGAAAGAGTAAATAGTCACCGCTTAAATCTCCGGTAAATAGGAATTACTACAACTCTGTCTACAGGACATTACTACATTATCTAGGCTACTGATTACTGTATATTCAAGTAAATTGAATGATGTTAAAAAATCATTAACCTCATGATTATCTTAAATGTAGTCGACTCAAGATATAGAGCAGACAGTTCTTTCCCTGAGGCCAAACAGTTCTCATCCGTTCAAAAGGTGACAACATACTCCTCCAAATGCCATCACTTTGACCCTATTACCGGTACTGAACCGTTAATACTGAACACATGCTCGCTCTATCTCAATCAGCACTAAAATGTCGGTATTTGCGACGATGTTTTCTACATATGTCAGTGGGTTTTGCGGAAGATCAGCCAAGAATATGTTAATGCAATTCACTTACTCAGATGGCTCCCTGTCCCAGTCCAGGATCGATCTCGCTACCTTTGTCAGTTCACTCTCCCACCCGACCACACTCAAGCCTTGCGTTATCTTTGATAACAGTTTTCCTACCTTTCCATATCCAGAGACACAGCACTACATTATTACCGACAAAACTGTCATTATTATTATCTCGATCCCTTTCTACCTCAGGTAAGGGTGAAAATAAAGGTTAAAATGAAGATGATTATGATGATGATGATGATCTGTTCTTTGGTCATAACTATTACACACACACACACACACACACACACACACACACACAACCTCGACTAAAAGTTTATTAAACGAGTGTAGCATATACTTTGCGTGCTGCAGGAAAATTCTGTTTGGTTATAAAAGTGATGGGCACACGCCATAATACCATGATACTGTGTTGATATGAGAGAGGCTGTGGTGCCGATAACAATGATGGAGGCTGTGGTAGCTGTGGTGGTTGTTAGTAGCTGTGAGAGTTGTGGTGGTGGTTGTGGTGGTGATTGTGGTTGTGATTATTAAGCCGAAGGAAGGTGAAGATTTGTCGTGGTGGCTGTGGTAGTAATGGGTGGTAACTCTGGTTTTCGTGGTGGTTACTGTGGTAGTAGTGGGTGGTAACTGGTTTTCGTGTAGGTGGTTACAGTAGTGGTGGGTGAAGGATGTGGTGGTGATGATTATGTGGTCTATGTGGTAGGTGTGGTGACTGCGATGGTGGCTACTAATGGTGTATGTTATGCTGCTGCTGATGAGAGAGTAATGTATAATGTATGCTGCTACTGCCGATGATGATATGATGTACTGATGTGGTGTGGTGTGGTGCTGAGCAGTAATATGGTGTTTTGTGGAGTGGTGTAGTGAAGCTCAGTGCAAAGTGGTGCAACATAGTGTCGTGTAGTGGAACTGAGTGTGATGTAGTGTGCTGTGGTGTGACAAAGTAATGTAGCACATTATGATGCAGTGTGGTGTAGGGTAGCGTGGTGTGGTGTAGAGTAGCGTTGTGTGGTGTACTGTAGCACCGTATGGTATGGTGGTGTATGGTGTGAAGTGGTGCGGTGAAGTGCAGTGTACTACTGCGAGGTGTGGTGTGGTGTAGTGTAGTGTGGGACAGCATACTGTAATACACAGTGGTGTAGTGTAGTGTGGGACAGCATACTGTAATACACAGTGGTGTAGTGTAGTGTGGGACAGCATACTGTAATACACAGTGGTGTAGTGTAGTGTGGGACAGCATACTGTAATACAGTGGTGTAGTGTAGTGTGGGACAGCATACTGTAATACACAGTGGTGTAGTGTAGTGTGGGACAGCATACTGTAATACAGTGGTGTAGTGTAGTGTGGGACAGCATACTGTAATACACAGTGGTGTAGTGTAGTGTGGGACAGCATACTGTAATACAGTGGTGTAGTGTAGTGTGGGACAGCATACTGTAATACACAGTGGTGTAGTGTAGTGTGGGACAGCATACTGTAATACACAGTGGTGTAGTGTAGAGTCTTGTGAGATATGGAGATGTGTAACATAATCTGGTGTGGTGTGGTGCGGTACAGTGTGTTGTTTTTGGTGCAGCGTAGCATGGTGTGGTGTGATACAGAATAGCATAGAGCAATGTGGTGCAAAATAATGAAGTGTAATGTTCTGTATTGTAGTGTGGTGTGGTGTGGTATGCTGGCTAAAAAGCAACTTAGATGGGTCGGACACGTGTTCCTCATGCCTGAGCACCGCCTTCCCCACCAGGTTCTGTATGGCCAACTCCCTGCAGCACGTCGCAGCCCAGGGGTACAGAAGAAAAGATATAAAGATCATATAGGGATAACCCTGAAGAAATGCAACATCATACCAAAAGGTCTTGAAACTAATGCCTCTGACAGAAAACAATGGCTAGCCCTCTGCAGCGAAGGAATCATTCTTCTCGGACAAGCTCGGAACCTGGCCAGAGAAGAGCACAGACAATGGAGGCACAACCAAAACAGAATTCTCCCAGAAAACCCAGACTTGACATGCCAACTATGTGGCAGAGTTTGCGGATCCATATTGGTTTGCAGTCACAACGTTGGCACCAAAGACTGAGAAACACACCATATTTGTGAATACAGTAGCTACCATCTTCTATAATAGAAGAACAGCTTTAAGTACGGTACGGTGAGGTACGGTACGGCACGGTACAGTACGGTGTGGTGTGATGTGATGTGGTGTGATGTGGTTTGGTATGGTATGGTATGGTATGGTATGGTGCAGTGTGGTGTGGTGTGGTGTGGTGTGGTGTGGGAAGGAATGGTGTGGTGTGGTATGGTGTTCTTATTGTTGTACTAACCCACTGTCTGACTAAGCAGACCCATCAATGCAGGCAAGCAACCGCCCCTGCAACGCCATCCGGTGAGGTTAGTGTAATGTCTTGTACAGCATAGTGTAGTGTAGTGTAGTGTAGTGTAGTGTAGTGTAGTGTAGTGCAGTGCAGTGCAGTGCAGTGTAGTGTAGTGTAGTGTAGTGTGGTGTAGTGTAATGAAGTATACTGTAGTGTGGTGTGGTGTAGTAAAGTATATTCCGGTTTGGTGAGGTGAGCTGTGTATGATAGAACCCTATATCCTGGCGTGAATTGCAGAGTAGTGTGGGAGTGCAGTGGTGCTGTCATTTGGTTCAGCCACGTGAAGTATGACTGACACGTTGCCACTAAGCCACCCTGGCTCTAAATGCAATGTTAATAACTGTGTTTTCTGAAATATCGCAGCTTTAGTTCTTGTGGTTCCACATAGTCATCATCTCGGTAAATAGTTTAGTAAATACGCAAGCCAGAAGGAAGGGGGAAGGGGAAGGAAAAACAACTGCTAAAAAAATCGATAAAAGGCACAGGAACATTTGTTTTCACCTCCTTCTATACACTGAATGCACACACAGCTCTGTTCTGTTACCTACTTGTGACAACGACTAAAATTACAACTTGTACCTGAAACGAGTAAGAACTTGAAATGAAAGGTGTATTTTAACTTGAAGCTGTTGTCCTAAGTTGGAAAAACTTAGGAAGGTAAAAAGTAAGGTGTGTGGCAGGTGGTGGAGTGAGGATGTGGTGGTGGTGGTAGTATCTTTCCGTTATTTAAGGTGGTTGTTGTTGTGGCCTGTGGCTTATCTGGACTTGAACCCGGTGGACTACAGGCTAAAGTATCAATTTTCTGGAGTACTTCATCCGCCTTTCGTAGGACTGGGAGGGAGATGAGGGACATTTGCATTACCAGTCATTTCCGCTGCCCGGTTGTAATGCCACCTTGTGAAGGCGTTCCTCTTCAGCAGCTTTTCGGAGATAAACACAGTGAATAAGGAGGCCTGTGGAGTGCGATGACAGTCCATGGCCGGTATTCTCGTCGGTAAAGGAAGCTTCCTAACACCTCCTTAACGATTTGTTTTTTGGATATGCTGGTTAATATCAATTTCTATGTTATTTATGCCGAGTATGGTGGTATCTGAATGATTCAAATGACTCAGAATAGGATAGTAAGGAGGAATATGCAAAATAAAGCGCATACGAAGAGGTGCTAAGAAGCTTCCTTACCTGATGAGAATACGGGCCCATATATATATATATATATATATATATATATATATATATATATATATATATATATATATATATATATATATATATATATATATCTTTACTCTTCTTATTTCTGGACGTTTATATGATGAGGTCTCGTAGGTATAAAGCGAAAGGGTAGCATTAGCAATGTTGCTCATAAGCAAAGATAATGAATATGGATGAGGGATAATAGGTTATACTTGAGCTTTATTGATACTCCACACAAAAATTGATCTAAACCATTTGTAACTATTTCAGGACGATTTTTATTGGGTCCTCAAAGGTGGGGAGTGAAATGGTTAGTAGTTGTTCACGGAAGCAAAGCCAGCGGATAATTACGTAATAAGGATAAAGTGCATCGTCAACTCTCTTCTGATATACAAACATTTCTTTCATCCCTTTCAGTACTAGAACGTCATCTCTTAGTTATTTTTTTGCTGCCTCTAGACGACTTCTTAGTGCAGCCTTGCAGGTGTAGGGTAAAAGGGTGGAAGTTAACGAACCGGGACTTGCCATCAGAAGTGTAAACGGGTTGTGCTTCATCGGTGCTGTTACTCTTCCTAAGAGTAAACTCACTATTTTCATACACAGAAGCCTTGTTGCAGAAAACACCACTCAGCTAAAAGGGTCCCAGGATTTAGAGGATAAAAGCCATTAAGAGAGAGAGAGAGAGAGAGAGAGCTTATTTATGTTATTCTTGTCTCCTGTGGAAGACTTTTAAATGTAGCCTCGAAGGTGGTAGTGAAAAGATGGCATTAGTAGTGATCCTTGGAGGCAAAAACACTGAATGTGTTGACAGGATAAAAGCTAACTCAACACCTTTTATAAATCTGCAAAACGTTTACTTAAAATATTGTATTATCCAAATAAATCTGGTGCGTATAACTAAGAGCGTTCCCTCCTGCATTATTCTTTACGATGCAGTATTTGTGCAATATTCTGCCAGCATAAACACAGTTGGCTGTCTCATATCCCAGGTAGTTGATGTAATTTATTTTACAACTGTTCTTATATTTTATTACTGTACATATATTTTACTGCTGCAACAGATAAGGCACCTGGTGGTTTAATGGTCTGAATGCTCCAGCTGGAGTGATGGTCATGCACGGCTTCGATCCCTAAGAGGTGACTCGAGGTTTTCAGTCAAGTAATATCATCAATGAACGTACACTGGTTATCTACTGTTAGATATACTGGTGTAAGGGTTGCCTAGCCTCGGGTTCCTACACTCAAAGGGGTCAATTATGTCATTGGCCGATACATCTTTTACTTGGGGAGGCTGACAGACGCCTGACGGACTAGCGGTGCTGCACTCGCGTCAGGGTGATGGCCCAACTCTTCACCGATTTTTGTTTCCATTAACTGGTGCGTGACATGAGCCACTATCTCAATGGACTGGTTGACACTTGACAGTCATGTTCAAGTTACATTAAGTAATAAAACAACCACTCGTAATCATTGCAATATCATTATGTTTTCTCTCCAATTTAATACTGATAAAAAAAAAAAAAAAGTCAAAGTTGGAGATTATCGTACCTCGCGCGAAACATGCACCCTCATTGTGACGTCACAAACCCTACCAGGGCCACAGCTGGTCGCTTCTCACAATGTCTGGGAATCATACGTCAGTACCGGTAAGATTTCTGTGATATTCAGCTGTTATTATCATGCTAGGTATGTAAGACTTTGTGAGATAGCTTTCTTATAGATGAAGTATGCCATGTTTGTGCTTTAGTGAAGAGTTTTGTTGGTTTTAGAGACTCGTAGTGACCGTGAATCTTGCGACAACCAGGGGTTACCTGTAGGACAACTCGGCAGCACAAAGATTAGATTTGATTAAGTAGTAATGATATGATTTAAGAACTGAATCAGTATAAGTATTGCTAGGTCCTGATCCCAGGGGCATACAGCCCTGAATTTGAGCAATAAAACATACGGAAAATGTCACAAAGACCGAAATATTCCGATGTTTTTTCCTCCTAGACAAGCCTGACCGGCGACAGCTAGACCTCTGTGGGCATCTTTTTAGTAACACCCAGTCTGATCTGGAGAATAAGATTTTCACATCGCTATCAATGGCTTAAGCCAAAGTCAGGGTTGGTTTTGCTTGACAAGTGACTGTTAAGCTGTATATGTTAGGCTGTTATTATTTTTATCACTATATAGGTTCATACACACCTAACTATCTGAAGTCCGGTCAAAAATTTGTGTTTAACAAAATCCAGGATTCAGAGCAAAAGTTTGCTAAAGTTAGTAGAAGTGTTTCACCTCTTGGTTGACAACTTACCTTGACAGACTTCTGTTTTGTGTAAATATTGATTTACAGTGCAAATACATTTATATGTGCTTTAAGTCAATATTTATCCAAAATGAAAGTAAGTCAATGCATGTTGATCCGAAGGGTAAATATCCGCTAACTTTAACACGTTTTACATCTGAAATTTGATTTTTCATATATAGTCATATTAAACAAAAATTTTTGACCGGATTTTAGATAATTAAGTGTGCGTGTACCCACATGGTGATAGAAATTATTTTACGCCGATTCATTGCCAGTTGTGATGGGATATTCCCGACGCACTGTTCGCCATCACAGCTGCGTGGTTTCATCTCTTGGAACAGTGATGATTCTTTTTTTTTCTGGTGTGATTCTACTTGTGTTCTTGCACGGTGGAACAAAGCACCAATGGTGGTTATGTACTAACCTGGCCATGACGAAGCAAAACTAGGCTAATCAGCAGAACCACACTCACACAACTTAGCTGGCGATCACAGTCTTGTTTTTTCTCCGGGTTTGGTGGCCTATGACGTCACAGCCATTCGAGGCTTGCGCTGTCATCAACCACTTTGTGCAACTCTGAAGGCTTATATCTCCAAATTTTTACTTTGGTTTGTCAAATTAACTATGTAATAATTCAGCACATTCATCACCCAATTAAATTGTTTACTTACTAAAAAAAAATCGACCGTCAACCAGTCATTGCCAAACATTATTTTGCTTAAATACATTCTAGTAATATTACAATCACTATCAGCAAACTGCACAGCATCATCTGTATATATCGGATTTGAAATACTCCATCCTTCAACTTCATTTCTCTCGTTTCCTTAGTTTGCTATACGGTAGCCTACTGAACAACCATGTTGTGTCACCACACACACACACACACACACACACACACACTTGTCTCTAACACTTGCGCTGAACCACTCATTCATACATATACCCATACAAATGCTTCACTACCCTGTTCATTACACCGCACATTCTCAGAAGTACAGTTTCGTAGCAGTGTTTAATTAGCATATCATTTTGTACAGTACTTTTGCACAGTACACCTTACTCCTGCATATTATTTATATATTTTCTTTACCGACATAGGTCAGTCGTAAAATGTAACAGTAGCATTTCATACCCATATTATGGTAAAACAGGTACAGTAAAATAGTTCGCTAAGGAAAATGTATTACGAAGTCCCCTGAGCCAAAGAAAAGGTGGTCCGATAACGATACACTGCCATATATCACTGTTATCCAAGTGGATAGTTCACTTGTAATGATTCTCACTCTTTGCCTGCTGCACCGAACGCCCTTTACTTCCACCAGTTCTCCATCATCTCAGTAATTTACATGCGTGCATATATAGTAGGAACTCCTGCCAATGCACAGGGAACATTGTTAAGCGTATTCCCGGAGTCTGACACACACACACACACACACACACACACACACACACACACACACACACACACACACACACACACACACACACACACACACACACACTATAATAGGTCTTTCCTGGGCTAAATAATTCTGCCTAGTGGTGGCAAAAATAAATGTATTTAATGTATCATCATAATGAACAGATTAATGGTGATATTATTTTTTAGCTCTTCCGCTGTAAGACATCTCCCGTAATCTAATTAAAATTGTCTAGTGGCAGCTGGGATCCAATATGAGTCATCGCAGTGAAGGTGTTAACACTAAACTTCTCGTTCTTCACAACAATCTTGCACACAATGCGGCAAATATGAGCATTAACTTACAGTCCAACTTCCCAGCACCAACACGATATTGCAAACACTGAGTGCTCAGGCATTTCAAGTTAAGCCGATTTATTTATTTACCGCTACCAATTATTATTATTATCATTATTATTATTTCTGAGCGGTTATTCATGTAATCACCGCCCACGGTTTCCCTTTCCCTACATATACTGCTGCAAACTGTGTTTTCATGAAATGAAAGATAACATACTATGTCGCTTGTATCACAGGGAATGAAGTGTGTACAGTGTATTATGAAGTCAATGGAACTTTCTGTATCGATTTTTTTATGCGTCAGACTCTAAGCAGAAACAAGACAGTCCGTTCTCTGAGACACAATGAGCCTCCTTCATACAAGAGATGAAGTCAAACCGTAGTATGTCATTGCTTGGGCACTAACATCCACCATCCACACTGAATACATTATTGTGCTGGCTAATTCAGGATTGGCGTTAGGGTAACAGAATGGTAGTATTTATGCGTGTCAACAGTAGTGTGGACGATACATAATACTGCTCTAACAAAATACAATCTCCATACTGGACCCTGCCTAAGTGTGAGATCGATCTCACGTCTAACACTCTTCCAGTAAAGGCTTAAGTCCAACACTCTACCCCTTAGAATCACGTCCAACATTCTACCACTAAGTCTCAGGTCCAACACTCTGCCGCTTAAAGTCTCACGTCCAAGACTCCACCACTTAATGTCTCAAGTCCAACACACTACCACGTAAAGTCTCAAATCCAACACTCTACCACTTACAATCTTAAGACCAGCTCTCTGCCACTTAAAGTCTGAAGTCCAACACTCTACCATTTAAAGTCATAAACCCAACACTCGATCACTTAAAGTCTCAAGTCCAACACTGTACCACTTAAACTCTCAAATCCAGCAATCTACCACTTACACTTTCTCAAGTCCAACACCCTACCACTTTAAGTCTCCAGTCCAACACTCTACCACTTAAAGTCTCAAGTCCAACACTCTACAGCTTAAAGTCCCTCAAGTCTAACACCACTGAAAGTCGGGCTGCCTCGCCATACCAATGATTCCCCCGCTACGGTACCCCCATCCTCCCTCCCTTCCTTGCTTCGTTGAAACCCACATCAGGAAACTCTCCGTTCCTCCACCCTCGACCCTGGGGATACTGAGTAATGTGAATGGAAGCCGTGTGTTCATGTCTTGAGAATGTATACATCCCACACACACACACACTGTCTACCACATGGAGCAAAACATCCATTATAGAACAAAAATCTGACTGGAGGTGTTTTTCACGGCATTTGATACCAATACCACACACCCAGCTCTCATAATAACTACACCGGTCAGAATTTCTGTGGACAAAGCCCACTACCAAGCTACCTCGACAGTCTTGTAGCTGGAGCTGGATAATACCTATGCTGTAGATGGTATAGTATTAAATGTAAAGGAGGCAAAACGCCCTGGTGCCTGACACAGAGGGCCATTCAGAGGCTGTGTACACAAGCGTCCTCTCAGCTAACACCACACACAAACGCTGCCAAATGCTGTTTTAGTGCCTGCCTTGTTTCTCCCCCTCCTAACCCTCCTCACTTTTCCCCACCAGCCACCTTCACACACACACACACTAAAAATCTCAATTCCCCCCGGCCGAAACATGCCAATCTTCCTCACATAATTCTCTCTCTCTCTCTCTCTCTCTCTCTCTCTCTCTCTCTCATACTAATTTAGGTACCCTCTGACACACACACACACACACACACACACACACACACACAAGCTCCATATATACCTTCTACATATCTTAGCTTCCTCTCCTACATTCCTGTGTTTCCCTTCCCACATGCCTCCTCTCTCACATTGCTTAACCTCCTATACCTATGTGTGTGTGTGTGTGTGTGTGTGTGTGTGTGTGTGTGTGTGTGTGTGTGTGTGTGTGTGTGTGTGTGTGTGTGTGTGTGTGTGTGTGTGTGTGTGTGTGTGTGTGTGTGTGTGTGTGTGTGTGTGTGTGTGTGTGTCGCTGTGATGTGTTACGCTTAGTTACTAACGCAGGGTTCGTGTGTGCTTGTGGGGAAGGTGGTTATGAACTGGTCAACGTTTTTTTGTAAGTGTGAGGTGATTTAAATATGATCCAGCTCTGCCACAACGCATCAAAATTTATTAACGTCATACCTCAGTAACCAGGCCACCTCTGCTTGTGCATCTCTGTGCATAATAGCGGTATCTTGCTGAAACAGTGTCTTGGTATCTGAACCACCCTTAGCGATGCAACCTAACACACACACATACAAGGTTCATGGTAAAGGACCCAGTCTGTTGGCTGTCATGGTTCAGTGCGGTACACCATTCAGGAAGACGCTCACAGGGGGATACACTGGCGTCTGAGAGTCGGTGAACAGGCAATCTAGTTTTTCTCGTCAGTTTGGTTAGTTTCACTCGAGTATGAATGAAAGGAAGGCATTGATTGATTATGTGTGTGTGGATGAAAGGATGCGAAGATGTGTAATGGATGCAAGAGCTTATAGAGGTTGGGGGAGTGGACTTTCTGACCACTACTTGGTGGTGGCCAGAATTAGGATTCAAGTAAGATGGAGGAAGAGAAGAAGGGAAGGACGAGAGGAAGGAGTAGTTGCAAGGAGAGTGGAAAGCTTACAAGAGGATGAGAAAAAGGCAGAGTATAAGAGAGAAGTGGAGGAACGATTGGGCAAATATGAATTGGAGCAGATGGGAGACGTGGAAGGTGTGTGTAGGATACTTACAGAAGAAATATGTGCAGTATGTGATGTGGTGCGTGGAAGGAAGAGAAGACGGAGAGGGGTGCAAGGAACAGCGTGGTGGACTGAAGAGGTGAGACAGGCTGTGGCACAAAAGAAGAAAGCATACAATGAATGGATGAGAAATAGGGGCATGGAAGAAGTTGAGAGGCGGAAGAGAGAGTTATATGTAGAAAGAAAGAGAGAGGTCAAAAGATTAGTAAGAGAGAGTACGAAGAAAGTGGATGAGGAATTTGGAAGGAATTTGAGTGTAAAGTGGAGGGACTGTAAGAAAATGTTCTGGAAAGAGGTGAAAAGAGTAAGACAGGGTGGAAGTGAAGTTAGCAGGAGAGTGAAAGATAAGAATGGTAGATTACTAGTGGAGAAGGGAGAAAAAGTGAGCAGATGGAGAGAACACTTTAAGGAATTGTTGAACATAGAGGATGGAAGTAATGCGAGTATAAGTGGTTGGGGAATGGCTGGGAGAAGGAGGGAGGTGAGAAGACAGGAAGAAATCAGTAGGATAGAAGTTGTGGAAGCAATGAAGAAAGTTAAATCGGGGAAAGCCCCAGGAATTGATGGAGTGTGTGGTGGAATGCTGAAGCATGGGGGAGAGATAGTAGTAGAATGGATGTGGAAGATGTGCAGATTGGCCTGGGAGGAAGGTAGAGTCCTGGAGGATTGGAAGTCAGGTATAATTATTCCCTTGTACAAAGGAAAAGGGGAAAAAGAAGTGTGTGGTGATCATAGAGGCATTTGTCTTCTTAGTATAATAGGAAAAGTGTATGATGGGATACTTATTGACAGAGTTAGAGAAAGAACAGAGAAATTATTGGAAGAAGAACAGGGAGGCTTTAGGAAGGGAAGAGGTTGTGTATATCAGATATTCATTCTTAGATCTTTAGTGGAAAAGTTTCTAGAGAAGGGAAAGAAGTTGTATGTGGCTTTCATGGATTTGGAGAAAGCATATGACAGGGTGGATAGACAAGGATTGTGGAAAGTGTTAAGAATATATGGAGTAGATGGGAAGTTGTTGAATGCTGTGAAGAGTATGTACGATGGAGCGAAGGCTCCAGTGCGTGTGGGTGGTGAACTAAGTGAATTTTTCTCTTTGAAAGTTGGGTTGAAACAGGGATGTGTCATGTCTCCATGGTTGTTCAATCTGTACATGGATGGGGTAATAAAAGAGGTACAAGGAAGGGTAGTGGATGCTGGAGTGGCCCTGGTGAGAGAGGATTGTGTTTGGAAACTCCCTGTGCTGTTGTTTGCAGATGATACTGTGTTGTTGAGTGAAGACGAAGGGGAGCTGCAAGGCTTGGTGGATGAGTTTGGGAGAGTGTGTAAGAAACGGAAAATAAAGGTGAATGTAGGGAAGAGTAAAGTGATGGTCTTTGAGAGAGGTGAAGTCAGTGAATGTACAGCGAGGTTGGATGGTGAGGAATTGGAAAATGTGAGTACGTTTAAGTACTTGGGTAGTATGATGAGTAAGGATGGAGGTTTGGAGGGTGAAGTGCTTGAAAGGGTACAGCAGGGAAGAAAGGTTGCTGGTTCTTTGAAAGCAGTGATAAGAAACAGGGAAGTGAGCATGGAAGTGAAAAAGTTACTACATGACAGTATTGTGATACCAACTCTAACATATGGAAGTGAAGCTTGGACGTTGTTGGAAGGACACAAGTCAAGAGTGAGAGCAGTGGAAATGAGTTATTTAAGAGGAGCCTGTGGAGTCACATGGAGAGACAGGCTGACGAATGAGGATATAAAGGAGCGTTGTGGTGTGGATGTGGATGTGATAGGAAGCGTTATGAGGAACACACTGAGGTGGTTTGGCCATGTGGAGAGGATGGAGGGTGAGAGGCTGACGAAGAGAGTGTATGTGAGTGAGGTGGAGGGGGGAAGAGGGAGGGGGAGGCCGAGGATGAGATGGAGGGATGGGGTGGAGAGGTATATGAGAGAGGGGGGTGTGAGTTGGGAGCAGGGCAGTGAAATGGCGGGGGACAGGGCGACTTGGAGGCGATTTGTTTGTGGCCACCCCAAACGGGATTGAGGCGTCTGGCAATAGATAGATAGATAGATGATTTAAATTTCTTGCATTTGTTTCTCCGAAGTCAGTTACTTTTGTCCTCGTCTTTTTTTTGCCTCCATATCACTTCCATTTCCACACTTGGCCAGCCTGCCTCAGCAACCCGTTCAACAGAGGGTGAATGAGCTTAATGGAAAAGGACCTGAGAAAAGAAGACCGCCATAAAATCACACGAGCTGTTACATATCAGTATTACAGAAAAGGGGGAGGCTGATAAAGAAGAGAGGAAGTGGGAGACCAAACAGGAGAGGGGTGAAGAGAGGAAGGGAGTATTGGAAGGGGGAGAAAGAGGACTGCACGGGAAGACGGACGCAGAAGAGAGAGAGGAGGATGGGAGCTAGTAGGAAAGGGGAGAGATAGAGACAGAAGAAGAGGAGACCAAAAGGCAGAGGAGAGAAGGTGAATAAGGCAGAAATTGGGATGTTTGAAGAGGAAGAGTTTGGGGGTAAAGAAATGGTGGAAAATAGGGAGAGGAGAAAATATCATTGTGTATGTAAGAGAAAACAGAAAGAAGACAACGAAGAGTGGGGAAGAGAGAAGAGGAACACAAAAATTAGAGAATGGTGTTCGGAGGGAGAAAAGAGAGAAGACGAAGAAGGAGGGGGGGGGAAGGGAGGAGATAAGGGAAGGAGATAGAATTAAATGTGAGGAGGAGGAGGAATATAAAGCAGGGATACAAAGGAATGCAAAGGAAAACAATCAGCAACAGACCTTATGGTCCTTTCGAGGCTGCATGATACAGAGTAGACAATGACTACGAAATCAAATTCTACATGCTTAAGGATAAAGTTAGCAAGAAGGCTCCCACCTCCTCCAAATCTTCCAGTTGAAATTGACAGGAAAAAGTGAGAAGGACCACCATATAGCATAGAAAAACTGGCATGGAAATTTCATAGGAACGACTGAAAAGGAAAAGTTTCATTCTGTAATACTTTTTCTATAAGCTACCCGTTTGAATAACCTGAAAGATAAAGTAATAAAGTAAAATGAATAATCAAATTGATAAAAAAAAAAAAACTAAGGCATAACATTATATGCTGGTACACTGAGTTAACAGGGCGTCTGTAGACAGTGTGCAAATTGCACAGTGTGGATGGTCAGGGGTGGTGCGGCAGCCTCGCCTGGCGCTTTAAAGGTAGGCAGCAGTGAATCACGCCCCAGCTTCGTTCACATCACTGTGACAAGGACCTTCCCCATGCGGAACAAGCACACACGTTACCTCCTGTAGCAGTGACCCGTGGCACAATAAAAAGGATCCGGATGGTGGTCATTTAACTAACAGGGATCATCAGTGATCCTCAGCCCATCACAGGTGGAAAGTGAGAGTAGTAACCGTTAACTCAGGGCTATCTGAGCAGATATCATTCTGTGCTTATACCACTATATTTGCATTTAATAAATTGTTATTTATATAAAGACGTGACACGACGCTATGTAAGGGTATGTTAAGTTTACGAAGTGTCTTGTAGGCAAGAGAGGAAAATGAACTTATGAAAAATTGGTAAAAGTAAGTTATTCGGAGAGAAACACAGTCTTGAGAATTCTCGTGCAAAAACTTGTCTATTTTGTTTTTAAATGTCTTAACTGAGATACTGTTCAAAGGATCCCTGGGTAATCTGTTCCAGATATTTTCGACTCTGTTGAAGAAGAAATATTTTGCTTCATGGGATTGGAAACGCTTTCTCATAATTTTGCAGCCATTACTCCTGGTTTGACTCGACCAGTCTGTTTCAAAATATTTATTATGTCTTAGTTGTCATATCCCTTCATGATTTTGAAAACTTCAATACAGTCATCTCTTAACCTGTGTTTCATTAGGCTAAATAGTTTAAGTTCTTCAAGTCATTCCTCATATGGTTTGTTTCTCAGTCATGGTGTCATTTTTGTGACTCTTCACTGAAATTTCTCTAATTATTCTATGTCCTTTCTGTAGTATGGAGACCAGAACTGCACACAATACTCCAGATGGGGACACACTGGCGAATGAGCTTTAAACTCGAAAGTTAATCCAGTAAAACCCACCACCTTGTTAGCAATTTTAACCGCCTCGGTGCACTGCTTACTCGGAGCTTTATTTCATTTGATATTATCACACCATGTGTGATCCTTTTCACTGTCTGTACCTGATAACTGGATATCGTTCATTTTGTAATTCGCGTGGACGTTGATATTTCCAATATGAAGTACTTTGCATTATTCTATATTGAATTTCATTCGCCATTTTTTCTGCCCAGCTTGCTAAAGTATTTGAAGGAGGAGGAGGAGGAGGAGGAGGAGGAGGCGAGTTAAAATGAGATGGAAGTCAGGTCTCTAATCTTAAGATTAAGTTCGGGAAGGAGGGTGGGTTGCAAGAGGAGAATGGTGGGCGAGTTGCACACACACACACACACACACACACACACACACACACACACACACACACACACCTCGCTGGTGCAGTGGTAACGTTCCCGCTTGCCAACTGGTGGACGGGAGTTTGCGCCTCGCTCAGGTTGCGAAAAGTTTCACTGACGAAGTGGGTGGTTACTGTCCCCCTTGAGCAAGGGGACGGGTGTGTGCGTGTGTGAAGGTCACAGCCTTGCCCTTAGATCGGACTATATGAGCTCTCAGCTCCCTTCCGGGAGGGTAAAAGCTGACAATCACGACCATCAAGTGATCCTGACCGACCCGGTGAATTACACACACACACAGAGCGCGCACGTCCCCTCCCAGAGAGAGAGAGAGAGAGAGAGAGAGAAACTAGAAAACTGTATGAGACGAAGCAAGGTGTGGGGAAGGAGAGAGGAAAGGAAAGGGATTCGGAACTATTTAACGTACTGTACTTGGGAATGTTTTTTCAATGCGATTTTTTCCCTTGGGTCACCAGTGCGTGATGCTGTTAAGCACTGGTCTCAATCCCTGAAAATGCCTTACAGAATGTGTTTAAGGAGCTGGGTAAAATGGTGGGTGGAGAATGGAGCCTTTTTGTGAAAAGCGAATTGGATCAGAGTGAAAATGTAATCTGTGTTGACTAACTTTTTCTATGCTGATCTTGCTATTTCTGAATATTTCTATTCATTTCAAGGGCGAGTTTTCGAAACTGAGGGATTAGATATATCCTTCAATAACCACTTTCCTGTACGAGGTCTCCTCTGAGGTAAATAGGCTATAGTCGTCTGAAGGTATTTAGAACAATGCTGGAAATTGCGTCACTTTACTGAAAGGATTAAAAAAAAAAAATGGAGATGTTTTTGAGGGGAAACCGGTGGTTGGGATTTTTTTTAACAGACAATATACTTGAGTTGGAAATGCAGTGTGTATTAAGTATCAAAGCAATTTTGCTTCTGAAAACCTCTCTGCATTATTGTTCTGGCTAAATCCTGTTAGTACGATGACTTCTTGCCCTTTCATATTCTGACCCTTCCGGTTCTCCTATATCCTTTCTTGCCCTTTCATTTTCATAGAATCGTGACAGGTCGAAACGGACTGCTTCAGTTCCTACCTATGAAGGCGACTGCCCCAAATCATTCCCTTCCGAGCAATGGTTTTAGAGGTATACTGATTAAGATCTTTCTGGTTTGGATAGGAACATAGGACTGGAGTAAGGACGATGGGGTGAAATGCTGGTGGGTGGAGGGACACAACAGGAGACGATTGCTCTATTAAAGTGGGTGAAGTGGCTTGGTCGACAAGGCTGACTTTCTCCCAGGAATTTATCAGGTGAGCAACTTTGAGTAAGACTGATGACAAGAAGTGAGGAGGAAGGCCTGGGATAGTGGTGGGTGGTGGGACGGGGCAGAACCAGTACATTCTGTAGAGAGGGGTTTTGGAATGATGGGTGGTTTACGATGTGGGAAATTTTTCACACACACAAAAATATAAAATAGGGGAGGACGGAGACCTGTGATCGGGATGAGCTGGGATGTTACTGGAACAGAGTGGGTGTACAACTGTACAAAAATCGACGCCTATTACCATGTGTGGGTGAGGTGATGGTATGAATAAATAAATTCCAGACAAATAAGAAAAAGATGTACACAAAATGAGTTTACTGAGGACGATAATATCCTTCTTACTCTTGGGTGCTGCTCCCCCTCTGCTCAATCACATCTCTCCGAATGATTCGCTCCTTTTCTTCTATTTTTATTCATAATCGTTGGATTAGGCATAAGTCACTTCTCTCTCCTGGCCCTGCCCTAACTGGAGGAAAGAGAGAGAGAGCGAGAGAGACTTAACCATGCCAGATGGTGGCACAACTGGAGGACACTTACTTCTTCAATATTCCACCACCTCCCATGCCATTACCATCACCACAAGTGCTGCAGCATATGCATAAATATTTGCAAATTCATACTGGTCTTCGTATAACACACTGGGATTGTGTTGGTCACGCCAGGCAAAACATCACACTACTAAAAAAAATCCTCCCTTTGAACAGTTCAACCAATTATGAAAATAAAGACTCTAATTGTTGCTTTTTTTTTTTTTTTTCGTTCTAGCACATACAGTTCTTTGGTTATAATCTTTGCATCATTCGATTCTAGCCTTGGCATCCTTCAGTCTTAGCCTAGGTGTGCAAATTGTTGGTAAACACTGAAGGGCAGTCCCACTGGTTTTCAAACCACAATATAAGACATCAGACTCACTCTTACACAAATACGTTACTCCAAGGACCACACATACAGTAAATAAGATTTAGAAGAGGACTAAATGCCCAGTTATTATACAAGATGTAAATAACTGGTAAGTGACCCAACCTATGAATGAGTCAACAAATAATGGACTGGATAAAGTTGGTACTTACATACGAATGCCAGGTACTGCATAACTAATTAACTGAAACAGTGTAAACAATATTATATCAGACTCTTATCTTTGTAACATGAGTTATATTTGTAATAGTATAGATGGAGTGATCCGTAAACAGCACTCATGAATCTTGCGTATTGCGGGAACAGCTCAGTCTGCTGCTGTGAGAAACAAGGACATTTTGGCTGCTTCATGAATTTATTAATCATCCAAACAATCAGAGGACATTCAGGAAAAAATATCATTACTAAAGCACAAACATAGGTAAGTGAAGTGGAGAACAATTCACGATATGAGTACACTAATGCTGACTGAGATGTTCCCGCAACACATGAAAATCATGCTGTGTAATTTATGGACAACTCTGCTTGTTTCAGTCAATCAATCAGTCATTCAGTCTATCTATCTATCTATACATGTTTGCAATACTCAGCCCAATGCAATATCCAGTGCTGCTGCCTCTGCTCAATTAATGCAATAACTGTTGCCAAAATGGGACATAACTGGCGGTTCTACACAATATCCGGCACTGAGGTGTACCAAACAGCTTGTAAATGGCAGCCAGCCAGCACTGTATTACTGTATTTTATCATTACTTTATGGTATTTTATGCTTAATTTTCATCTACTAATGGGAAAGTTTTTAGGATAGAAAGCTGAGACGGATAATAATGAAATATCCGGCTCGGTGCAGAATATTTAGCCTATAAGGGGTACTATGCAATATCTGGCTTTTTTTTTTTTTTTGCATCATCCGGCATACAGTAGGGCTTGGCTGAATTACTTCAAATCATTGAGAGTTTACCACACACACACACACACACACACATATATATATATATATATATATATATATATATATATATATATATATATACACAAATATATCGACTACTTTTCTCACCAAACGATGGGGTGAGGTAAAACTCAGAGGGCAAATGTAACCTAACAGAAACAGGACTATTATATAATAATGTCCAATTAAATGGACCACATTTGCATTATCCCTATTCAAGCTCTCAGTCTTGATTCCATCTCATAGGCATAACATCTTTAATTTTCACTTTTCACATTACCTATCTGAGTCAATCCGATGATTATCATGTCACCGGATGAATACAAGACTGCTAAACTTAAGAAAAACAAATTGCTTACAATACTGAGTTTTCCATTCACCGTGTTATTTCAGTTAGACATCTGAGTTACCAATGTATTTTCCATTTTTTCTCACACACATACCTGTAACTGGTTTCCATATATTTTTTATTCATTTCAAACAGTTATTCACCCACTGAGCCCAGTCACCTTCACTGCATTAAGAAACAAGCCGTTTTTCCCAACCCATGACTTTTTAGAGCAACTCCCTGGCGGTCGTCACAACACCAACTTTATTACGGCAATCAGTACACATCGGCATAAAATGGAGGCCTTGGTGTGCGTTGTTGCCTTGCTTGAGCAGCATGTGAGGCAGGCTGGGAAGGGGAGGTCAGGTGAGGTCACATTGGGTCAGAGTGGGTCTGGGGAGGTCTGATTAACCCACCCCATCCCGACCGATTTTCCACCACTGACTCCCCCCAGTCCCGACCAATTTTGGAAAAAAAATTTTTTTGGCTCAAACCTCCGCTTGTGGTGAGAAACATCAAAAATTCATAGAGAAATCGCTCACCTGAGGTTTAAAATACTTGATACAGGTAGCAGTACCCCTTACCTTACTGGGTTTTCTATCAGGCTGGTTCCAAAGAAAACAAGTACTGTGGGAGGGTAACTATTCCACGCCACTCAAAAACGGTATTTATTTATTTGGTATGAATTTATATGTAGTACGAGAGTATATTGGTTTTCAAACAATAATATAGGCAATATAAGCACTGTTTCACTCACTAACACATCAACATACCTGACCTTTTTTGGCGAAATTACCTGATCATCATTTCTGACTGTTTCTTCCTCTAATGCTACATGAACTTTGTCCTCCACATTTTCATCAATTGGGGAATCACTCTGGCCCTGAATGTCTTTATTGGCCAGGTCACTGGTAACAGGTGAATTGCCAAGACAATGGCATGCAGGGGGGGGAAGGTCATGCGGGGTAAGGCATTGTCCCTGCCTGGCATCTTGTAGAGGAAGGTGTCCCGTGTATACGTACCAAAAATCATGCGCAAAAACTGAAAATTGTGCAAATTATGAACCTTGCAACCGCGCAACGTACTGGTACGTCGATGGGTCCAGGTATGACAAAACTTTGCGACGTACTCATATGTCGATGGGACACCTCGGGTTAAGATTACTGAAGGTTAGCTGAGGTGCAAAAAAATTTCTGCAGGAGGAACAGTAGGAGGAGGAGGAGGAGGTTATGAGCCAAGTGAGTTCTATTGGTGGTTACTCTGGTCAGGTGGAGGTAAATGAGATGAAGTGGAGGTTAGTGAGATCAAGCGGTGTGATGCCAGACAGATGTTACTGAAGTCATCTGGAGCTCTGTGAAGTTGGTGGAGGTCAGTGGGGTCAGCTGAATGTGGATGTCAGATTGAGGGTAGGGAGGTCAGACGGAGAGTAGGGAGCTCAGATGGAAGGTAGTGAGAGCACATGGATGTTAGTGAGGACAGGTGGAAGGTAATGAGGTCAGATGTAGGGTAGTGAAGTCAGATGGAGGGTAGTGAGGTCAGATGAAAGGTAGTGAGGTTTAGATGGAGGGTAGTGAGGTCAGATGGAGGGTAGTGAGGTCAGATGGAGGGTAGTGAGGTTTGACGGAAGGTAATGAAGTCAGATGGAATAGTTACCCTTCCTTGAGACAAGCTAAATGAGAACAAACTCTCTCTTACTCCCCACCATTCTTTTTGCATCTTTTCTCTCCTCTCGATCTCTTTCTTTCTTTACCTCCTTCTCCCTTCTCTTTATCCTCCCCTCCCGCATCTCCATTCTCCTCCCCTACTTCCTGCACTTCCTCACCTCCATTCCCCATCCTCCTCTCCTTTCCTTTCCACCTCTTCTTTCTTCTATTTCTTCCCCTCTCTCTCTTCTTTTTACTTCCCCCTCTCTTTCTTCCTCATCTTCACGCCCTCTCTCCTTTCACCTCTTCCCACCCTCCCATTCCAGGCACAAAATATCAACACACTGAATTATGAACAACGTAAGCTGTGTTCTCGCCTTCCTACTGCCATTACTGTTTATTTAATACAGTCCGTCCCTAAAGTACACTTCACACACACACACACACAACCTCAATACTCGTATTTTCACTCCGCTAATACAACGCTCCTCTCTCTCTCTCTCTTTCTGTCTATCTGTCTCTGTCTGTCTGTCTGTCTGTCTGTCTGTCTCTGTCTCTCTCTCTCTCTCTCTCTCTCTCTCTCTCTCTCTCTCTCTCCTCTCTCTCTCTCTCTCACTCACGGTAAAGGTACTGCTAATCTCCCCCCTCGGTAATTTCAGGTGAGGTATGTACGCCAGTGAGTGCACCCCCTGGCGGCCACTACCCATAAATTCGGCGGCCAACAGGGGGCCAATCACGACACGCTACGTCACTCCCGCTGCTGCACCTTACTTAAGGCGTGTTTTTTTCGTCCAAGCTGGAGCTTGGGATTCGAAGCGCGTCTTGGGGCGCTTGGTTTTTGTCCGCAAAAACAGTCCAGGATACGTAGAACCGAAAAATTACGTGCCAATCGCAAAGTAAACAGAGGGGTTCGCCGAAGACGATCTTCTGACGAATATGCAACTTACATGTAGCCGTTATTTGTGCTGAACTGGCTCTATAGGTCGTTAATATTAGCCACCTGCACCCTAATTTTATGTACATAATGCTAATTTCAGGATATTTATCATTTATGTGTCCTTGTTGGCCAATCTCACTCTCCCCAAGCTACACCAAGACTGCTCCCGACCACGCTTGGGTGAGATACGAAGACGGTCTTGGTTTTGATGACAAGCGCTTGGGCCGGCTTCGTATCACTTTGGCCGACAAAAACAGCGCAGCTTGGTTTTACCGAAGATGGCTTCGAATCCAATCCCTCAGCTTGGACGACAAAAACACGGCCTAACTGATGCCATAGCTTCGTATCCTGTGATGCTGGGGACGAGTGGGGTGGGTAGGGGTGTGGGAGGGGGTGTGGGTGTGTAGGGATGATGGAGGGGTGAGGCGGGTCGGGTGAGGGAGGGGGATGGTGGTGAGTGGGGGTTATGGAGGGGATGGGGAGGGTGGTAGTGAGGGACGGGGTTTGGGAGACAGTAGGAGAGGGCAGGGGCTAGGGAGGAGGTGGGGGTGGGTGGGGTTTTGGGAGGTGGCAGGTGGGGGTTAGTTAGGGGGTGGGGATGAAGTAAGGGAGGAGTGTGGATATGGTTGTGGGTAAAAGGGAAAGTATGGGTAAGTGTGAGGGGTAAAGTGAAGCTATGCGTAAGGGTGTGGGAGGGTTAAGGTAATGGTGGGGACGTGAAAAGGAAAAGAGACAGTAAAATACCTGATAGTCCCTTGAAAATTGTTTCCTGTAGTGTTGACTGACTGTGGTATTTACTATGAGTCTAAGAAAGCATAGGAAAACAGACATCCCTCCCTCATTCATCAGTCCTGCCACGCGAAAGGACAAGAAAATGGAAGGATTGTCATGCAGTATATGAAAAATAAATCATGGACAGTTTACAGGAAAGGGAATGAGACGGACTAACCTAATTTGTACGGGAAAAGTGACAAAAGGTGCATGATAATGATGAGTTATTTTTGTGTCACCTGTGATATGCATGATAGAAAACACTGTCAGTTTTGTATCAATCAGCTCGGAGCGTGTTTAGCCCACGAACGGAAGTTGGTTACTTGTACGAAAGGGTTTTTTTTTTAGATTTTATCACTTTATGTCGCTCTACCACACTGAAAAGCAATTAGTCCTATTTACAGTCTTACCAAAGAAGAAATACTTTGTTTCCCTTTACCTGAAAAGTTTAACAAGAATATAAACGCAAAAAAATTTGCTCAATATGACGATAACCAAGTAATTATATGGATCAGTTCTGAGAAAACAATTGCCATATTACCAAATCCTCCCCTCCCTTTTTTTAATTTAAATTTGTTTTATTTGCTGGATTAGGGCCTTTTGTAGTTCGCATTAAGTTAAACAGATTCACTGGAACAGTTTACGTCTAGGTTTATGTAATATTTTAATCACCCTTTACAGTGGTCTCATCATTTTATTTTTTATTTTTTATAATACGGTGACTTTATATGATTGCAGTAGTCCTAGCATATGCGTTCTAAGGAACTGTAATGCGGGAGGATATTTTCTCCCAGTGCCCTACCTATGAATCAAGGTATTTTGTTAGCATTATGTTCTATGCACCTAAGTTAGGTTTAATATATTTTTTCATAGTTAATCTTTTTTCTGGGTATCCAATGCCGAGTCTTGTTATATGAAAATATAATGAACCACATTTTACTGCTGATGATGAGGACATCTGAGCCTAGATTAACAAATTACCAAAGTCATTCACAATTAGCTATAAGGGGGCATCATCACAAAGTTTTGCGTAGTCCTCATATATGGATAAACTGCGAGCAATAGTAAGAATAACATAAAAGTAACATTACTGTCTCCCTCACAACGTGGGGAAAACTTCTTTAACCATCAGATGATGGGAGGCCATTCCTATGCTGTATTGTGTGGATACATCAAGAACAGTTAAAAAATACCTCTCGTCCTACCTGTGTCTCTTCACCTTTCTTCTCACTTTCGCTCTGTTCCCTCTCTCGCCTTCATCCTCTCCCTCCCTTCCATATTCTCTATCCAATACCCCCCTCCCTAAACTCCCACTTTCCCTTCCCTCCTACTTGTTATCCTACATTACTACTTTCTTCCGTCCCCTGTCATCATCCTTCTCCCTCACCCTCCATTTCCTTTCTTACTTTACTCCTACTTCTTGCATCGCCTTCCTCGACCATCAGCGTCAGTACTCTGCTTTTCTGTTTTCACCTTTCATGTCCATCTGCCTTATATTATTTTTTCGTTGGATTCTTCTTCCTCTTCCTCGCGTCCCCCTCATTGGTCGTTTCCTCTTCCTCCTCCATTCCATCTTATCGGTCGCTTCCTCCACCACCCCTGAACATCCTCACTGTGTACTTTGCAATTTCCACGTTATGTCTACAGAAGCCCCGTTAACTCAACGTACCCGTACATAACGACATGCCGTAGTCATATGTTTATTTGACTGCTTTCTCTTTCAGGTTATTTCAAATTGGTAGCTTATGTAAGTATTACAGAATATAACTTCTCTTTTTCAATCTTTCCTATGAAATTTCCATGTCAGTTTTTCCATGCTGCATGGTGGTTCTTCTCTTTTTTTCCTGGAGGGTTTGGAGGCGGGGGGAGCCTTCTTGCTTTACTATCCTTATCCTTCAGCATGTAGGATTAGATCTTGTAGTCACTGTCTACTTTGTAACAAGCAGCCTCGAGAGAACCATAAGGTCTGTTGTTGTTTGCTTTCCTTTATATTCCTCCTCCTCCTCCTCCTCTTTTCCCTCCCTTCTTAACCCTTTCTTTTTTTTTTAGCCCCCCTCCCTTTTCTCATCCACCCTCTTCTCTATCTTCCTTCATTCACCTCCCTCTTTCCTCTCCTCTTTTCTTTCTAGTTCTCCTTATCACTTTTTTTTCCTCCAACTCGCCTTCCTCTTTCATGTTCGTCCTCCCCCCTTTCTCCTTCCTTTATTTATTAACTTCTCCTTACTTACTTCCTTCGTTTCTTTCTGCCTCCTTCCTTCTTGCCTGCACCCTTATTTGAACTCCTTTATTCCTCGTGTCTCCTTCCTTGCTTCTTCTCGGATTTACTTCTTCCTTCTTTTCTCCTTAATTGTGTCCATCGTTGCCTTGTCTTCCTTCCATTCTTTTTTTTTCTTCCGTCACCTGCCTTCTTCTCTCTTCTCCCTTTCTTTATTTCTCCATTCTCTCATTTTTCTCTTTGGCTTCCTTCACTTCCTTCCTTCTTCCCTATTCACACATTCTGTCTTCCTATCTTTTCCCTCAATCTACTCCTAATCCATTCCCCCTTTCCTTCTTTTCTTCCGTCCTTCCTTTCTTCCTCCTCCTTTCCTCTGCCCTCTTTCCACTCTTTTTACGCGCCTTTTTTTTTTTTTTTTTATTCCTCCTTCCCCAATTCCATGCCCTCCTCCCTCCCTTCCGTCCTCCATCCTCCCTCTCCCCTTCCATTCTCACCCCCACCCCTCCCTCTTCCTGGATCATTCCGCACAGTTGGAAGAAATCAGCTCCTGCTTCCTAATATTACTCTGGGGACCATTACTTTGATCAACACCCCTCCCCCCGTCTCTCTCTCTCTCTCTCTCTCTCTCTCTCCACACACACCCACACCCACCCACACACACACACACACACACACACACCGCCATAAAAAATGAATGAGAAAAACGAGGTGTCATTAGATCACAGCCTTCACAACCGAGTCCATTGATCCATGCTTGGGGGTGACCATTGTGCGGTCCCAGGTTGTGTTTAGGATCATTGATTTTAGACTTCTGACAGATTTATGGACATACAGCTACTGAGAGGTTAGGTAGGTATGATGCAGACGGTGTTAAAGACTGGACGAAGTATGGAGAATATTAGAGACGGCAGACTGTGGGAGGAACTAGGTGGTGTGTGGTATACGAAGGAGAGACAGTGAAGTTCGAGAGACAACAAGAAAACTCTCGAGACAGGCGACAATCACTCGTTTGGGGTAGAATTTCCATTTCACTGACCTTGACTTTTGACTCTGGCCATATTCAGACCCGATCTAGATATGGTCAACAGTTACCAACCTAAGGAAATGAGAATTGTAGGTCAATGATTTGGAGCTGACCCCCAACAAATAGGCAGATAAAAACATTTCCTACCCACACGACCAAAAAAGAAAATAAATATTCTACCCAATATTCGTCTTGTAACTGGGTGGAATGAGGAACGTGGCAGAAAACATGCGGGTGAAAACTAGGGAGTACAATGAAGGGAGAAGGGAGAGATAGAAAGACGTGTAAGATGTAAGAAGGATGAAAAAGGAAGAATGGAAATAGGGACATGACAGAGGGAAGGTGAGAAGCCTGGGTTGCAGCTAAGGAGGAAGTGGCAAGACAATTAGATACTTTTAAAAAGAAGTGAAAATAACTAAATGTGGAAGTGAAAGCAGCAAAGGAAGGCAGGGAATGGGTAAATGTGTCAGCAGAAAGGAGTGAGGAAGGTTATTGAAGAGATGGAAAACACTACACCCATTTGCTGCATATGGCGAGCGAAATAAATGCTATGATATCAGACTCGGCACAATTGGAACAGTTTCAGCTGGACCAGCAGGGATGAAATGTGATCTGCAGTTAGGAAAAAAAATGACAAAAGAGAAGTCGGGAAAAAAAGGTGCAACTGTAGAAATGTTGTGGAAGGGAAGTCAGTGAAAGACTGGAAATGGGACTAAAGTAGATAACCTTATTACACATAAGAGAATGTCCCAGGGCTGGAAGAACCTACCAGGCAAAAAGAGAGTGCAAGTGTAGTAGGAGGGAGGTTTATGAAGAGAATTATTTGAGTTATAATACTTACAGACACTAGAATATAAACAGGGTTATGGTATGGTAAGGGATCTGTTGGTTACAAATTTTTAGTGCATATAACCATGGGTATCGACAAGACAGTCCGTTCGATGAGGCCTAACAGTCGGCCTCTGTGCAAAAGAATGGGCCACACACTTCAATTAATTAATTGATGTGCAGAAGGAATAATGACAGAATAGATCGGGAAGCAAAGGAGCAGATACAAAGGATCGTATTCTCGTCGGTTAAGGAAGCTGCCTGACACCTATTCCTTGGTAATTTATTTTTGAATATGGCTGGCTAATACCGTTCTGGTGATATAAAAATGATTTAAATAACACAGAGGAAGAGTGCAAGGTGCAACATGCAAAAAAATTAATACTAATAATCGCTTAAGTAAAGGTGTTTGGAAATTACGTAACCCACGAGAATATTGGGCAAAAAGGATACAAAGTGGAGGTACAAGTATATTGTTCGGCGGCAACTAGACTGTGTGCAATGGACAAAAGGAGCCGTGAGGGTGGATAGAGATTCAGGTGAGAGCCTTAGCTGGCCGTGAGGGTGGATAGAGATTCAGGTGAGAGCCTTAGCTGGCCGTGAGGGTGGATAGAGATTCAGGTGAAAGCCTTAGCTTGAATTCTGAATTGAAACAGACTGCAGTGTCACCATGGCTGTTTAATGTGTAAGTTTTTATTAATGGAGTGATAACATATGTGAAAAAAAAGGACTCATGGGAGCTGTGTTTGTAAAAAAAATAAATACCGTGCAAGAAGAAAATAAACAAGCTATAACATTTAATAATAATAATAATTAATAATAATGATAATAATAATAATAATAATAATAATAATAATAATAACACCAATAATAATAATAATCTATCTATCTATCTATTGCCAGACGCCATAATCCCGTGAGTGGAGGCCATTTGACTGAGTTTTTTGTTTTACGGGGAGGGGCACTAACCCACCACCAACCCACTTCTGGACACGTTGGGAACACGTGTGGTTTGGTTATATGGTAACCACCCAGCGTTGTAAATGGCTTCTTGGCTTACAGGAAACCATTAGGCTTGTCACTCAATGTAAAGCCACCTGAAAAGGAAAGAAGAGTTATAAGAAGTGACAGAAAAGATGGGAGAAATAGGAAGAGAGGAGGGCAGGCACAGAAAAAGAATGATAAGGCTACGGAAGGAGTAGGCAGCATTACATCAAGTGAGTGGATGATGGTCGCCACCACCTACCACTTAATAAAATAATAATAATAATATTAATCATAATAATAATAATAAAAATAATAATCCCAATAATAATATAAATAAAAATAATAATCCCAATAATAATAATAATAATAATAATAATAATAATAATAATAATAATAATAACGATAATAGTAATAATAATGAAAGCTAATCTCCGCCAGAATATGCTGCTGGCCAAGTCCAAGATTTTGGCCATATCTTAATACTCTGAAGGTTTCATGTTGATTGCTCGAGACGTTTGTGAGATATAATGGTGCTAAAGGCGGCCGATAAAAACTAACTGACCTTTGGCAGCCAATTTGGCGACCTTGTCCTTGACTCCATGCGCCCATATTCGAACTCGTCCAAGATTCTGGCCATATCTTAGCCGGAATGTTTCATGCTGACAGCTCAAGCAGTTCATGAGATAAAATGGGCACACACACACACACACACACACACACACACACACACACACACACACACACACACACACATACACACACACACACACACACACACACACACACATAGGCAGGCAAACACATTATCGCTCCAACTTGTAAAGGCGGGAGATAACAATGCAAGGCAGAAGTACAGAAAGTAATGACTGGTAGTAAGGTATTTCCAAGAGTGACATACAGCAGTTAAGCATTATGCATAAAGAACATACAGGAAAAGAAGAGAGAACTGTCAAAACAAGTTACTCCACAAATGCCAGTTGAACTACTTTGACAAATAAATCGATCTTTGTAATTTCTCATTGCATCTGTTCCCTTCCTTTCTTACCCTCCCCCCATTAACCGTCTTCAGGTAGTAGGTGGATGGTTACCATCGTTCGTGGAGGTGCTCCCACGGGGATGACGTGGGGCCAAGGCCAGGTAGCTGGTCTTCTACAGTACATTGCTTCCAGGAGGGGAAATCAATTACAATAGGCGAAGTCCTTGTTGAGACTACTACTCATACAGAATTATCTCCTACACACAGTTCATCCTCTTCAGGACTATGACTCCTCTTTTTCATGCACCTCGCCATGTGTAATGGCCCTGTTTCAATCCTGGCGGGCCGCTATCTGCCATAGGAAAGGGGCTACTTGTTTGTGGTTGATGGGGCCGCTCGGCCAGATTAATCGGGGTAGAGCAACAAAAAGAACACCTTTTCTTCGCGCGCGTGCGTGTGTGTGTGTGTGTGTGTGTGTGTGTGTGTGTGTGTGTGTGTGTGTGTGTGTGTGTGTGTGTGTGTGTGTGTGTGTGTGTGTGTGTGTGTGTGTGTGTGTGTGTGTGTGTGAGATATGTGTTTTCCCAAACCTCATCAAGTAATGTATATGTGTTATGGCTGTGTTATGTATGAGGCACCACTAACAATGTGAACGCTCGTTATCACCACTGCTGCTAATAACCTGCCACAGTGCAGTCATCATGGTCATTCAGCTCGATGTGTAAGGTATTTCTGTTCCTGAAATTATATAGCACCTCGCCCAGTCTGCTTCATGTGTGTACTCGTGTATATTTGCGTGGAGATACTGTACTTTATTCAACAAAAAAATCTGAAATAAATTACTCTGGGTCCAGGGAGTAATTCGACCCGCTGAGGAATAGCGACTTCCTTAACCGGAATATATTTTTTTAGTAGTAATATACACAAAATATTAAAGTCCGACGTCTGGATATATAGACACATATTCCCCATTAAAGTAGGACTTCCATAAGCTGAATTAATCTGTCTGTCAAAGATAATTTTAACGCCACTGTGAAGAGACTAAAGCGAGTCCACACTTTAACGTGGCACCAAATCTGATAATTTTGTAGCAGGCCCTAAACTATGATAACAAAATTTTTATATCAGAATTTCTTTTCGGCTTAGGCAAGACATTTCCAACTGGAGTTGGCTAAAGCCTTCCATCACCACTTCAGTAAGGGAGGTCTTTCCAGACATGATTAAAATATCCTGGGATTGCAAACATGAAAAGAAAAACAGGCGTCCTCGTATCGCAAGTATGTGGTGTTATGGTACGTTTCAAGGTGTTGTCCACGTCGCGTTTTAATGGATGGATGTTGCTTTTACTTGCGGTATTAGAGGTAGTGAAAGTCGCTGTTTCTCTGCTTCTTTGTTGTCCCATGGAATACGAGTATATGTTCCTTACCAAATTAAGACGAACAGTAGTTCTTAATCCATCTCTTAATCCTTGAAGTATATATCGCTCGTGGTCTTAATTATTTATTTATTTTACTGGCAGATGTGTCAAACTGGCTCAGTGCTTTCTTCTGTCCTGTACTTTTGCCGACTCATTACAGGAACCTTATTCGGTCGTGTGTGTAGTACTCCTGTAATGTGTGGGGGTCTTACCACACATGCTGCATCCCTAAACAGACTGTAAACAATGGCTTTTCGTCTCAGTTCTCTCCTCACACAGCGTCCCTTCAGTCCCTCTCTGTTCCCTACATCGTTACCCTGCTGTCACTGAACTATCGCTGCTACCATGGATACATTGCTTAACTCTGATTGCATGCCTTCCTTATTACCCTTATTCTTAGGGACAAACTGTACTCGTTCACACACACACACACACACACACACACACACACACACACACACACACACACACACACACACACACACACACACACACACACACCTTTTTCTGCTGAGACCTGTAATGGAAGAGCTATCCGATATGCTACGAGTAAATCCTTTGTGTACACAACTAGTAAATTCAGGAAATTCAGAGAAAGTCTTCCTCCGTCTGCCTTTCCCTTTGATCATGATCTGTAGTAATATAAACTCAGCGTGTCCAGGGATCTCGAAATAAAATACTCTGATTTTTGAAACTCTCTTGTATGACTTTCTCTGGACAAGTTTTGTGTTTTTTTAGCCTTTGGTTCCTGTTTTCTATTGTAATCATAATGGGAATTTGATGGCCGTGTTGTATAGTGATTATGATTTGTTCCATCCTCATCACTTCTTATAAATATGATGTTATAACGACGAAAAATTTAGAGCTTCCTTATGAATGGTCAGAACGAAAAAAGTTCCAATAACGATTGAGTATATTTTAACGGTTGAATATCTGACACTGACTCTTAGATACAAAACCAGTCGGAGCTTTGTTAGTCATTATGAGAAATACAAAACACTAACTTTATTTTCGGGGGCGGCAGGGGGTCGTCCGTGGAATAAGATAAAGAACACTCTTAAAGTTATAACACTGCAGGTGAACCATAGATGAATGTCAATATTTCCATGTACTTGGCATCACAATTTCTGCTTGTGTTAATCCATTTAGTTAGTTACTCCACATACTCGTGGCTAAAATTCAAAGGTATCACTCTTCCTAACACCTCTTCCTAAGCGAGTTACTTTGCAAATTACATGCTGATGCTTTCTCGTTAGTTGCTCACAAACGAGTATTATTACCATCATCATCGTCTAAAATCTAAAGAACAATAAGAAAATGACACTATTATCATACCGCATGCGGACAGAAAGTAGTAAAGCAGAGATGCTAGAAGACCTCATAAATTAATTATACGAAATGTTGAAATAAATAGGCACCGGTAAGGAAAATGTGTTAGACGGCCTCCTCAGGCAATGAAGATACGGCCTCAAAACAGTGAAAGCGTAATATATTCGCTATTCACTCAACAAATGATGTATGTATGAGTTTTATTTTTGCATTTATTACTGATGTGTGAATGACTGTGTGGCACATTTTACTGGACAGGCTGTGTGATAATACTCCTATTTTTATGTTTCCCCTTTGTTTCTGGACTTCACTCCACCTTTAGGTAGAATTAGAATCGAGATGATCAAAATCAATGATTCTATATTTTCAGGAGTAAGGAGTGAGCCATGTTACCACCAGCCACGGTAGTTATAGAGTACAAAGTGATGTATTGAATACGTCTTTGGGAACATTGGTGGGGTTGGAGGAGGTAAGAAGAGGGTACAGGGGCTTATATTTGGCTGACGAAAGATGGAGAAAACTTAAGTCATGGTGAGGTGAATGAAATAATTATGGTGACGGAGTGGTGAGGTGGATGCTACAGTGGGAGTGAATGACTGGTGTGGAGAGGTGAGAGGGCTAGAGTGCGTAGGTGGCGAGTATTGTTATTCCTGGTATGATTAGTCTCCACCTACTACGTAGGTGGAGACTATTGGTTTCACTGGAATTATTAGTCTCCATCTCCTATGTAGGTGGAGACTATTGGTTTCACTGGAATTATTATTAGTCTCCATCTCCTACGTAGGTGGGGACTATTGTTTTCGCTGGTATCATTACCGGTATTATTATCCTCGCATCAGTCTCTCGCAACGATTTCAGGAGAAACGGAGACTGCGCAAGGAATCTGAAGTGCCCAGGTTATGTGTCCTGGCATGGGCCATTGCTGATTTTTAAAAATCCGAATCTCCCTAATGGGGTCAAGGTTATTGTAAGGAACAGTAGCAGACACATGCGTTCTTCGACACGCTTGTCAGATCCCTTGTTGATGTTACAGAAGCAGCAGCCTTCGCGTCTTTAGATCCTGTTTATATTAAACATACCTTACCACATCACAAAGCTTCCCTGTTGTGGTTACCCAACAAAATTAAGTAATTATTAGTCTCCACCTTCGTACCGTACTGGTATTAGTCTCTGCCTACTACGGAGGTGGAGACTGTTTTTGCTGATATTATTATTATTATTCTCAGCTCAGAGTCTCGTAACGACTTCAGGAGAACTGGAGACTGCGCAAGGACCCTGAAGGGCGCACACTTGTGTCCTGGCGTGGGCCATTCCAGACAGAAAAAAAAATCCAAATCTGCCCAATAGGGTCAAGGTCATTTTAAGAAGCAGTAGCAGACACATGAATTCTTCGACACCTTTGTCAGATCCCTTTTTAAAGCTACACAAAAGTTACCTTAGGGCCTTCAGATCTTGTTTATATTACACAGACCTTACCACACACTCAGACTTACTTTTTGTGGCTACACGATAAAACTACTCAATTTATTATTATTCCAGCCTCAGTGACTACGGACGATTCCAGGAGAACCGGAGACTGCACGAGGTTTCTAAAGGACCTAGGCTGTGTGTCTTGGCATGGACCACTGCTGATAGAAAAAAAATCCAAATATCCCCAACTGGGTCAAGCTCACAGAGAAACGGTAGATGGAGACTAGTGACTGTCTAAAGGACAGTTACAGAGTTCTAGTTATTACTGTTCTCGCCTCAGAGTCTCGCAACGATTCCAGGAGAACCAGAGACTGCACAATGAATCTGAAGGGCCCAGGTTATGTCCTGGCATGGGCCACTGCTGATAGAAAAAAAAAATGATCTCGCCAGTGGGGTCAAGGTCACTGTAAGAAACACTCACAGTCACATGCGTTCATCAACACCTTTGTCAGATTCCTCGTTGATGTTACACAAGTAGTTACCTTCGGGTCTTCAGATCTTGTTTATATTTTACATACTTTACCACATAACAAAGCTCCCTTATTGTGGCTTCACAATAAAAATACTTAACTAGTTGTTATTATCCCAGCCTCAGAGTCTACCAACTACTCCAGGAGAACCGGAGACTAGGCAAGGAACCTGTGTTGGCATTATAGGCACTAGTATACTGTATATTATCTCATATGGCAATGTGTAGTATGTAGTGTCTGCTGGAGACATACACAGCTTCTCACTAGGAATGTCAATCCACATGATGTATTTCCACAATCCTGTTGTCCCTGACCATCAAGAATGTCTTAATACATGATGTATCTCAATCTCTTTTAGTCCAGATGATACAAGAATTTCATGATACGGGCAGGTTAACCAGACTGAGCCAGTTACCTGACGTCATGGAAACTAATCATGGAAATCTACCAGATACTATATCCCCACCGAGCCGTATATATTCTCAGATTTTGGAAGGCATAGGAAGAAAGAGCTCGAGAGTACGATCGAGGGGAGAAGGCGGGAGATAGGGTCAGCAAGGAGGTTTACCGTCATGCTGTTACGGCGTCAATCACATTTCGATATAACATAACTGTGAACAATAAATTCCATAACCGAAGAGTGCTCTTCAACTTACCTCGCTTACGGTACACAGAGGGGGAAGGTGAGAAAGAGAGAAACCTACCTATTCACTCTACTTGACGACGCACAATTTTACTAGCAGCAGCCTACGTTACACTCCACTGGTGTTACAGGGGAAGTCTAATCTACGATACACCTACAATCGCTCCATCTAATCAAACCCCTCAGCTACATTCATCGATATTGGCGGAAGCGGTGAACAACGGTAAAGCTTTGGGAAGGATTCATGATCCTGACAAATGGCGACTTTTTACTGACTCCAAGAAATCAGGTCTAAAGGCTCTTCTCCACAATGGGAACATGTTACCTAGTATACCACTTGTTTTAGCTCCCGAAATGAAGGCAACGTACTAACTGATGCAAAAACTCATTTTGACTGAGTATGACGAATTTTGATGGAAAATCTGCAGCGATTTGAAAGTGGTTGCCATGCAGCTTGGACTACAAAGAGGTTTCACGAAATACTGTTGCTTCCTGTGTTTTTGGGACACCCATGTTCTGCAGCAGCACTACATCCTGCGTGAGTGGCCTCCCCAAAGTTCCTACGAGGATGGTGTACACAAGGTACAGAACGAACTACTCATCCAAGCAGATGTCATACTTCTGCCTTTTCACATCAAGTTAGGCTTGATGAAAAACTTCTCCAAAGCCTTGGATAAGACAGGTGCAGGCTTTGCACACATGAAGAAAGCTTTCCCTAAGATTGGCGACGCCAAATTGAAGGAAGGCATTATGTTGGCCAACAAATTCGTAGCCTGATGAAAGTCGGTTTGATGCAACCCCTCGAAGCAGACGAACTTGGGGCTTGGAAGTCTCTTAAGAATATTTGTGCTGGTTTTCTTGGCTGCCATCACAGTGAAGATTACGTGGAAATCGTTGAGGAACTTCTGGTTGCGTACCATTAATTTGGACACCACATTTCCCTTAAAATCCATTTTCTTTACTCACATCTCAGCTTTTTTCCAACAAACTTAGGTGATGTTAGTGACGAACATGGTGATAGTTTTCACCGGGATATTGCGGGAATGGAACAGATATACCAAGGTAGAATTGGCGCTGGTATGATGGCGCGGACTACTGTTAGATGCTGACACAAAAAAACAAAGTAAAGCACAAAAAAAAAAAAAAATCATCATAAACTGTACTATAAGCACCTGTATTCACGGCGAAATTTTCACTCAGCAGTGGAACAATACTTTGATATAGTTTCTGCATATTACTTTTACATCCCATTCAATATTTCTCGATTAAAAAAATATTCTCGGCATAACCAGACGGTAGGAGCATTTTGACTTCTGACTAGTGGAAGAAAAATATCATGGCTAAATTTCAGAAAATCTGTGCGTGACAGAGAAAAAGTAAAAACATATCTGTAATCAGCAGCGCCAGTTTAACCCAAGTCACCCATTCTCATTTCTGAACTAGAAAAACTAAGTTGAGATTTGTCGAGTAGTGTAATTTTACATTAACGTTTTTGCTATGTTTTGATGGTGAAATCACCAAGGAAAAAACACCCCATTTCTGGCTTTAATCATTTCATCAATAACCAAGTCTTTATCGTTTCAAGCTCGACAAGGCAGATTGCAGCAGAGGTTGTAGTATTTATATATCCGAGGGAAATTGTGATAACATGGCGCTCGCTAGATCATCACCCTCTCATAATGCACACTTTACTCGTTGTGGTATTCCCGTTTCTGTCAGTAGTTTCTTCATTCCCTCCTCTCGCAGTTTTCTCACTCCTTCAACCCTATTCATTCACGGTCATGCATTACTCCAAAGTACTTTATGATGCTCATGCTTTTCTTATTACCCCTCCCATACTCCCTGGTCCCTTCTGTTCAGTCAGTGCCTTTCCTTCTTTACCTTCTCACTTCTTTTTCTCCTATTCTACTCATTTTTGTTCTAATCCCTACGTCCTCTCATCTTTCCTCCCCACTGCTTCTTAAAATTCAGTCCTACTAGTACCGCCCTTTCTCTTCCCCCCCTACCTACCTTTCCTCCAGCTCTTACCCAAAATCCTGTCACGTAATTACCATCCATAAATGACTGCGGAATAAGGTCGCTGATGACTCTTTCCCTTCAAATGGACTGATTAATTTCACAGATTGATTAACTTGCAGGTCCGATTATAAATTTTTCCATTATACCCTTGGAGATGTTTCAGCCAATCATTTTACTTTTGTGTCATTATGATTATCTTCATTCTGTCATGAGGCTCAGTAATTTTTCGTATTATTTTCATTTTTGTCTGTGTCTGAAACAATGTTTTCTTCATTTAACTTCATCATGAGTTATCTTCGTTTTTGGACGCTCTTTTATTTATCTAATGGCGGTGGTAAACACCATTTTTTTTTTCATTATTCTTGCCAAAGACTTTTTCTTTGTCTCAGTTCTCGTTCCTTTTTTCTTAATCAGGTGATGGCTTTATAATGGCATATAAAACTGATAAATTATGCATTCACAGTATTTGGCAATCAAAGTTTTTACCACTGCACTGTCGGACTCGGGAGCGGAGGGGGGGAGGGAGGATTATGGTTTGCTGTGGGGTGATGTGATGTGAGGTGGGGATGGGAAGGGGTGTGGTGGAAGAGATACAGAGAGGGGAAGAAGTATGGAGGCAGATGTGGGGCGCGTGGAGTGAATGAGGAAGGGGTATGGGGTGGGGTACTGCTAGGTGGGGTGGGCAGAGCAGGGTGGCATTTGGGTGTGTTGTTGGAGAGGGGGGGGTAAAAGAAAAATTAGGTCACAAGAACGGGAAGAATGTGCTCGACCGAACAAGTTTCTAAAGTTGTTGTTTTAGAAAACAGAAAAAGTTCTCCCCCATTTGCCGACTATAAAATAAAAATAATGTGCATTTTGAAAACATCCATCTTAGCTCGGAATGTGTATATTATCAGTTTAGGGGCTTTGGACCCTCACACCAAAGCATGGCGGGCTACACACGTAACTTAATATTTGTGGCCAATCTGATACTTTTTGGCTCTTTTCAGCAAAATGCTGAAAATTTTGGAGAAAAAAACACGCATGCAACATCTATTACTATCCATAAGTCATCCAACAAAGCACATGGATCTGGTGTAACTTTACTATCTTTCATAATGAATCAGTTCTTGTACACACACACACACACACACACACACACACATATATATATATATATATATATATATATATATATATATATATATATATATATATATATATATAATATATATTACATAAACATATATAATATATATTATACAATACCGGTATATATTATATAAAAATTATATATATTTTATAAATATATCTATCTCTAACTATTGCCAGACGCCTCAATCCCGTTTGGGGTGGCCACAAACAAATCCCCTCCACGTAGCCCTGTCCCCCGCCATTTCACTGCCCTGCTCCCAACTCACACCCCCCTCTCTCATATACCTCTCCACCCCATCCCTCCATCTCATCCTCGGCCTCCCCCTCCCTCTTCCCCCCTCCACCTCACTCACATACACTCTCTTCGTCAGTCTCTCACCCTCCATCCTCTCCACATGGCCAAACCACCTCAGTGTGTTCCTCATAACGCTTCCTATCACATCCACATCCACACCACAATGTTCCTTTATATCCTCATTCGTCAGCCTGTCTCTCCATGTGACTCCACAGGCTCCTCTTAAATAACTCATTTCCACTGCTCTCACTCTTGACTTGTGTCCTTCCAACAACGTCATATATAATACATATATCAATAATGTATGTTACGCATATCTCATCCCATCAGCCGTTTGAGTGTCCACTGCTGGACCGGCCTATCTCGACCGAAATGGGGACGATACAGCCAATGTATCTCTACCAAGTGGCTTAGGCTGTCTGGTAGAGACTGTATGTAAGGTGAGAAGTGTTTGTAAGCGTAATTGTAGTGTTGTAGTGGATTTGGATGTGTGTGTAGTCTGTGAACCAAGTGTAATCGGCCCGCACAAGCCGACTGGGTGCAAACATACTTTACAGTATGCGACACTGGTTCAACCACAGCACCCCTTGTGTCCGCCAATGCAGTACTTGGCATGAAGAACGCTCCCAAAGTTTATTACCCTGGCGAGGCGCGAACCCTCGTTTTTCAGTGTACGAAAACACACATTTTACCACTGTACCACAGAGGCTTCATTATGTATATAATATACATTATATAAATAATATGTGTGTGTGTGTGTGTGTGTGTGTGTGTGTGTGTGTGTGTGTGTGTGTGTGTGTGTGTGTGTGTGTGTGTGTGTGTGTGTGTGTGAACATGAGTTCATTTCTCCACCGTTACAAAGGTATGGTTAGTGATTAGAGAGAGAGAGAGAGAGAGTACATCACAAGAATCTACCATAGTGAAAGGGGAAGTCTCACTGGCAGAAAGCCTTGCGTCACGAAGTTCTTCCGGGTCGAATCTGCCAAGAAAACTAAATTTTCCATCTTGGAGAAGGCTGCCAAGCAGTTAGGTCGGCTTCTTACATATAAATTTTTTGGATAATCTAGCTCGAATCCCTATATCTCGATGGGGGTAATATGGGTCTGACAGTTCCTCGTGACTAGTTTCTAAATTTCGTATTGGTCTTACTTTTCTCCTCTTATTCTGTTCACGTGTAAATTCACCGCTCTTCTTTGTTGCTGTTGTTTATGTGGGGGCGTTTCCAAACGTTCTTTACGAATTTAAGTCCGTAATGAATAGGAAAATATATGTCCGTCCTATGACAGTAATACTGTGGGGGGGGGGGGAATGTGGGGAAGTGGGTGCGGGGGGTGAAATGAACAATGGAGGAGAAGGAGGAGGAGGAGGTGGTGGTGGCAGGAGAAAGAGAGGGGAAAGAGGAGGGAAAAGAAGAAAAGGGGAGGAGAAAAATGGTGTGTCCCTGCGTGCTATAAGCAATTTATGTGTTGACTGCGTGAAGTGTGTTGTGTGTTCTGTGATAAGTGTTGTGTGTGTGTGTGTGTGTGTGTGTGTGTGTGTGTGTGTGTGTGTGTGTGTTGCTGAAGTAGTTTGTTTTGAGCTCAAAGCGTTTTGTCAGTGTGCTGAGTTGCGCTACGTGTAATTTGTCTGCATGCTAAGTGTTGTACCTAATGTACTCATTCTAAGTGCTGAGTGTTATGTTTAAGGCACTTTTTTCTGTGCTGAATTTTGTGCTGAATGCTTTTGTCTGTGTTAAGCGTTGTACTGAGTGTTGCGTTGACAATGGATTTTGTCTCTGATGAGTATCGTACTGAATGTACTTTTTTTATGAGTTGGGTGCTGTACGGAATGTACTCTGCCTTTGTGTTGGGTGTTGTACTGAATGTACTTTGTGTGCCGATTGTCCTGTGATGTGTGTTGTCTGCTTAGTAATATTGGATGAGGACCACTGACGAGGAGCTTCAGCATCCTCACTTCCCATCTTGATCTGCTGGTGACGTCTTGTGTGAAGCGCGCACACACACACACACACACACACACACACACACACACACACAATTTTTGATATATGCTATATATATATGTGAGAGAGAGAGAGAGAGAGAGAGAGAGAGAGAGAGGGCTGCGGCGAGGAGGGCATATCCATTGTTGACAGTCGATTCTCGAAATCTATTTGCATTCCAACTTTCATTCCAGTCCGTCCCGCCAGGATTTGTTTGATGGTAAACAGACAGACGGATAGGCAGAAAGACACTCAGTATTTCATCAAGGTATGGTGGGCAAACCCGCAAAACTTATACATACTGCTTTACTCACTTCGCTTGCATGATTGTTATGAAACTGTTCGAATTTTACAGAAACGAGAGTACAATATATCCATTAGTGTATATCCTGTTTACATTTTTCTCTGACTTGCACAGGAAAAATTACTCCAGGAACGGTTCAATTAGTGACGAGTCTTGTCAGTGTATTCTTGCCGGAAGCGTTTTAACAATTTAGGGTAATTTGCACATTACGTCCAATTTTATTTTTTTGTACTGTTTATATCTTCATTACAAAAACGTCCCATTCTATTCTTGCTAATCCTATGTTATTTTATTCAGTTTAGCAAGACTTTTCAAGCAGACGGTGGTAGACATGGCCTTAATCAGCTTCGTTCTATAATAAAGTTGAAGTTATCTGTTGAATAAGATCGTCTGGTGGTAGTATGATTACAGTAAATATGAAAAAGTCACCGTACTGAATGGATGACTACCAATATTATTTGTATATACTGTAAATAACTTCATCATAATATGAACGTAACTGAAATGGTATGGAGGAGATACTTCGAAGCAAACATGTAATGATTTCATCACCCATGGAAGCGATTATGATTACACATAATTAGTAATACTATTATTACAATTGCGATTATGATTTCACCTATTATGCGTTGGAATCGATTACACTTACGATGCCAAAGGTTTGTAACAGATTATGCTTACAAAGAACATTATTGTGGTAAAACAAGACATTATCATACCAACCAAAGGCTTTGCTGGCTGAAATATGACTAAGAAAACCTTAGCTGGCATAATACGATATAAAAGTTAGTACAAGTTATCAATCTATCAATGCAGCAAATGACGTGGAAGGGCACTGACTTACCAACTCGCTGAATTTACTTTTATATATTGCAAAATTATCGGCAACCTAGAATAAAAGCCGAATTTCCTTGAATATCCTCAAAATAATGCCAAATCAGCAAGGCTATATTTATGTTTAATGTAAAGACGAAAAAAATGAAAAAAGAAGGGCATTTTCAGGCCTACAGTACCTTGTTGGCAAGCCCGGCAGCACAAATGAATGTGATCAACAGTTCATGTTCCCTGCCCTCCCGTTGTCTGCTAACGTCTGACAAGCCTAACACTTGGATGTTATATATATATATATATATATATATATATATATATATAGTTGTGCCAGGGAAAGTAGTACTAACGTTGTGATGTACAGCATCTTTATTAATCCAAACGTTTCTTTATATTTATACTCTCTCTCTCTCTCTCTCTCTCTCTATCTATCTATCTATATATATATATATATATATATATATATATATATATATATATATATATATATATATATATATATATGTTTAGCATAGTTAGCCTTTGTCCTGATTTTCTGATTTTGCAAGGATTAAACATGCTACTTTTATATTTTACCCCCTTTTATATCGCTTCCCTCTTTTTATTTTTTCTTCTTTTTTATGTAAGTTCATGTTTTGTATACAGGTTTTATATTTCTCCTGACATTGATCGATGATTGTTGTCTTTTAAACTTTTAGATCCAATGATGATGGAGATTGTGTCTCCGAAACGTTTGGATTAATAAAGATGCTGTACATCACAACGTTGGTGCTACTATTCCTGGAGAGACTAGGGCTCTCAAGAGGAAGATCTATTGCGGATATTATATATATATATATATATATATATATATATATATATATATATATATATATATATATATATATATATAATAAGCCGTTTGAGTATCATCCACTGCAGGACCGGCCTAGCCCGACCGAAGTCGGGACGATACAGCCAATGTATCTTTACCAAGTGGCTTAGGCTGTCTGGTAGAGACTGTATGTAGGGTGAGAAGTGCTTGTACGTGTAATTGTAGTGTTGGAGTGGCTTTGGATGTGTGTGCAGTCTGTGAACCAAGTGTAATCGGCCCGCGCAAGCCGACTGGGTGCAAGCATACATTATTGTAAACGACACCGATTCAACCACAGCACCCCTTGTGTCAGCCAATGTAGTACGTGGCCTGGTGAACACTCCCAAAGTTTATTACCCTGGCGGGACGCGAACCCTCGCTCACCCGTGTAAGAAACACACACTCTACCACTGTATCACAGAGGCTCATATTATATATATATATATATATATATATATATATATATATATATATTGTTACTGGCGTAGTTACCCCAGTAGCGAATGAGTGAAATAGAGGATAAGGTGATAATGAAAGGGGAGAGAAGCGAGCCATCAATTACATAAAATCTTTTTCTTATCAGTTTTGCTGCCTGTAAGGGTAAAACCAAGCTGGTCACTTTTGCCTTCTCAACTGATAAGACACCAACTGGTTTTCTCGCAAATTACACAGAAAGTTCCTCTTGTCCTTGAACTGTGGGTGTGATATAATGTGGGAGGAGCAAAGTAGGGATGTTTGCCAATTAGAAGCCTAAACGGCGCTTTCGTCACGTTCTTGATGGCACGCAATTGGTTGTGTGTGGAGTGTATGAGGCCCTCATTGGTAGCAGGTGCCTCTATTGTTTCCGTATGGACAGAGATTATTTTTAAGACAGCCTAGTGGTTAATCAGCTGAGAAAGGCGGAGTAAGCTCCTTCATAAGCTCCAGGAAAGTGTGAAGAGACAGATTTTTATCTCATTTTGTACACACATCCCTGTACACACTTTGTCATTTGTACACATTTGTACACATTTACTGTCACGTTACACTTTTGTCACATTGTGTTGCACTTTTCCCCAACACTACTCAATACGTGACTTTGATTACGAAACACACTGTTTGTGCACCATTTCCCATTTTTGATTCACTCCTCCATTTACACTAGTGTGTGATTTATATCTGGATTTAACCTTCGAAGTCTCCACGTTTCTTCGAGCTTTGTGAGTACTTAGCTTCCACTAAGTGTATTCTGGTTAGGTAAGAAATAACTTGTTTTATACTTGTATCCTGAGGCCTATAAGAATCCTCCCTTTTGTAAAACGAACCCTGGTTTCTTCTTTGGTTGTGTATGTTATAGTGTACAGTAAAGTTAAGTTAGTTTTCTTGCACACTTTATCTCATCCCTTTTGGTGCTTAATTAAGGGTTAAGAGTGCACCGTAATATATACCCCCATAACAATTTGGCGACCACCTAGCCAGGATAGCTCTGTGACAATATTGGCAACCTTGGCCACATACACAATGCTTACTCTTACCTACTTAATTATAATCAGTAATCATGGCCCTAATGAGTGACAGTGATGTGAAAGCATGTTTGGATTCTAAGCCATCCCCAAACAGAGTGAAAACACTTACAAAATACGAGCTCATATTGCTTGCCCAGGCCTTACAGTTGAGATTTCCTGTCTCAGTCACTAAGACTAAAAAGTTACTTGATTTAATATTGGACACCATGTTTGAGCAAAATGAGTCCTCTATAGCTAGTTCTGAGCCACCTAATACTGCACAAGGTGTTGACCCTGAGCCTTTCGCATCGGAGATACCTGGCCCTAGTGATTTTTCTGCTCATGATACTGGTGACAAAGTGCAACTTGAGTTAGCCAGAATTAAGCTGAGGGAACTTGAAGTGCAAGCCAAAATGAGGGAAACAGAATTACTGGCTCAAATGAGACAAAAGGAAATGGATCAAGAATTCAGGCTGAAGCACCCTGATAATTTACCTAGAGCTAGTAGTTCATCTGCCAAGGGATCTTTTGATGTTGCTAGGAACATTAAGCTAGTACCTCCCTTTAATGAGCAAGATGTCACCAAGTATTTCCATATGTTTGAGAAGGTGGCAGGTCGTCTCTCGTGGCCAAAAGACTCTTGGACAGTACTGCTGGAGAGTGTTTTGAAATGAAAAGGCTCAAGAGGCTTATATTTCTTTATCTGTTGATCAAAGTGCTAACTATGATTGTTTCAAAGATGCCATTCTCAAAGCATATGAACTCGTCAGAGGCATATAGGCTTAAATTTAGATCCACCTTTAAACAGAAAGATCAGACTCATGTGGAATATGCTAGAGTACTCACAGACTTATTTGATCAATGGTTGCATTCTAAGAAAGTTGATGATTTCTGTAAACTTAAAGAATTAATGATCTTGGAGAACTTCACTGGTAAGATAGATAGGGATGTGGTTACATACCTAGAGGAAAAAAATTTAGATACCCTAGCTGAGGCTGCTGTTGTAGCAGATAACTATAGTATAATTCATAAGCATGAACGTAAGCCTCAGTTATTTGTTAAGGGTAGGAGAGTGATCCAACCATTTTTTGTGAACCCTTCTTCTGGTAAAGGCATGTTAATGTCAAGTGACACTAGTGGGAACACTGCAACCCCAGAGCATGTTAGCTCTACGAAAGTAAGTGAGGACAGTGTTGCCAGAGGGTCAAGAAAAAGTGTCAGGTTTTGCCAGTATTGCCAGAAAACGGGGCACTTGGAGGATTGGTGCTGGAAAAATGAGGGAAAAATCCCTCTGCAAAACCAATTTCTTTAGTAAACTCTTGGGAATTTTTGACACCAACAGAGAGCAGCCACCCACAAATATTGTTACCGGTAGTCAGACGCAAGCCCAGCAGGTGCATATTGTTGATAAAGCCAGAGTGGAAATATCAATGGTGGATAGACAGACTCCTGTAGAGCCATTGTTAGACACTAGTATGACTGGGACAGTGCAGCCGTCAGGTTCAGGTGAAAGTGGTAATAAGACTCCATCAGAGTGTCCTCCCCAAGCAGTACTCAAAGTGACTCCTTCCCAGGTCATTTATTTGCTAACTTTATTTCTAAGGGGTTAGTTTCCGTTGATGGAAAAGGTGGTAAGGAAGTCACTATACTTAGAGACACAGGAGCTTCACAGTCACTAATGTTGAAGGGGATTGTTGATGTAGCTGACCCTAATGAATGTGTCTTGCTGCAGGGTATAGCTGAGTTTGTATCTGTTCCCCTAGTTGAGGTGAAGCTCCAGTCAGAGTTAGTTACTGGTTCAGTGTGTGTGGGTGTTGTTGACCAGCTTCCTGTACAAGGGGTCACTTTCCTTTTGTGTAATGACCTGGTGGGAGGACAGGTGAGTGCTGTTCCCTACGTGTCAAAAACTCCCCTGAGTGAGGATAGGACTAAAGAGGTGGAAGATACATGTCCTAAATTGTTTCCCGCATGTGCTGTAACTAGAGCTATGACGGCAAAAGCCAGCCATGAGAATGTTGACAGTAATGGCACTGGCAATGCCGATGATGATGTTGGGCTTGGTGATACCTTTTTTGCCCAGTTAAATGACTCAGAGGTTGATGATTCTCTCCAAATCTGATGCAAGTGCAAAGTTAGCTGATATGCAAAGATCTGATCCAGAGATTGCCACTTTAAATGACTCAGCAGTTAGGGAAGATGAATGTGAATCTGAACTGACAGAGTGTTATTATTTAAGGCCAAATAACGTGTTAATGAGAAGATGGAGACCTCCTAGTGTTGCTCATGATAACGAGTGGGAGACTGTACATCAGGTGGTGGTTCCAGGACCCTATAGGCAAAAAATTATCTCCATTGCTCATGACCCTTCTTTAGCAGGTCACCTGGGGGTGAGGAAAACTCTCTCCCGCATCTGGCAGCATTTTTACTGGCCTGGAATCCGACGTGATATTTCCCGGTTCTGTACGTCATGTCACACCTGTCAGCTAGTCGGTAAGAGCAATAAGCCCATCCCTGCGGCTCCTTTGATTCCTCTACCTGTGTTTGAGGCCCGATTCACTAGAGTCCTTGTGGACATTGTTGGCCCTTTGCCTAAGACCTCTTCAGGCCACAAGTACATCCTCACAATGTTAGACATGGCCACTAGATATCCTGAAGCCATTCCCTTGAGAAATATTTCAGCTAAATTTGTTGTAAAGGAGATGTTAACCTTCTTTACCCGTTTTAGTCTCCCTAAGGAGGTGCAGTCGGATCAAGGCAGTAATTTTAATTCCAAACTGTTCAGACAAACCCTTAAGGAGTTAGGAATCTCACAGATCACTTCCTCAGCATATCATCCTCAGAGTCAAGGTGCATTAGAGAGGTATCACCAAACTTTGAAGAGCATGCTCAGGAAACTATGTGTTGATGAAAAGGAATGGGACAAGTGTTTACCTTTCCTACTTTTTGCAAGCAGAGAGGCACCGAGCGACTCCTTGGGCTACTCCCCATTTCAGTTAATCTTTGGCCATGAAGTAAGAGGTCCCCTTAAACTCCTCAAAGAACAATGGGTCAAGGATAATGACCAATTTAACTTGCTAGACTATGTGTCAAAATTTAAAGAAAGACTGGCCTATAGTATGGAAGTAGCCAGGGCACACTTGGAGTCCTCTCAGGAGAAGATGAAGTGGTGGTATGATCACTCTAAGAAAGTTAGGCACAGAGTGTTTCACCCAAGCGATCAATTTCTTGTCTTGCTTCCCATTCATGGTCAGCCTCTGCAGGCAAGTTTTGCAGGCCCTTATCTAGTGGAAAAGAGGGTAGGTGAAGTAAATTGTCATCTTAACCCCAGACCGGAGGAAGGAACGAAGATTGTGCCATATAAATATGTTGAAGGAGTACCACAGGCAAGACGTGGACCCCCCCTAGTGCTGCATGCGTGGTGTTGGCTATCGAGTTTGCGGACCCCCCTAGTGCTGCATGCGTGGTGTCGGCTGCCAAGTTGGCGGAGGACGAGGGCTGACCTTTGACTTTGGACCAGATGACCAGTTGGAGAGAAAACCAGGAAGCTTGGAGTACACTGACTGATAAACTCTCCCACTTGACTGCAGAGCGGTGTGCTGAGCTTGTTGCCCTTCTCAGGAAGTTCCCTGATGTCTTCCAGGACACCCCAGGACGGACGGAAGTGGCACAGCACGATGTGGACGTTGGAGATGCCAGCCCTGCAAAGCAATCCCCCTACCGGGCTAGTCCTCAGAAGCAGACCATCATTCGAGAGGAGCTGAACTACATGTTGCAGCAGGGGTTAATCGAGTCCTGTCAAAGTGAGTGGTGCTCCCTGGTCGTAGTGGTTCCAAAACCCGATGGGTCAGGTGATGTTGTAGTGTACACTGATCAACATCCTCTGAAATTTTTGTCCCGATTTAAGGACAAAAATCTTAGACTGATCCGCTGGGCCCTGTTTTTGCAAGCATACTCCCATGATATAAGACATGTAAAAGGTGTTAGTAATGTTTTAGCAGATTACCTGTCCAGAACTTGATTGTACAGTGTCCAGAAATTTCCCAAGGGGATATTTCTTCTCTCAGGAAGGGAGGTGTCACTGGCGTAGTTACCCCAGTAGCGAATGAGTGAAATAGAGGATAAGGTGATAATGAAAGGGGAGAGAAGCGAGCCATCAATTACATAAAATCTTTTTCTTATCAGTTTTGCTGCCTGTAAGGGTAAAACCAAGCTGGTCACTTTTGCCTTCTCAACTGATAAGACACCAACTGGTTTTCTCGCAAATTACACAGAAAGTTCCTCTTGTCCTTGAACTGTGGGTGTGACATAATGTGGGAGGAGCAAAGTAGGGATGTTTGCCAATTAGAAGCCTAAACGGCGCTTTCGTCACGTTCTTGATGGCACGCAATTGGTTGTGTGTGGAGTGTATGAGGCCCTCATTGGTAGCAGGTGCCTCTATTGTTTCCGTATGGACAGAGATTATTTTTAAGACAGCCTAGTGGTTAATCAGCTGAGAAAGGCGGAGTAAGCTCCTTCATAAGCTCCAGGAAAGTGTGAAGAGACAGATTTTTATCTCATTTTGTACACACATCCCTGTACACACTTTGTCATTTGTACACATTTGTACACATTTACTGTCACGTTACACTTTTGTCACATTGTGTTGCACTTTTCCCCAACACTACTCAATACGTGACTTTGATTACGAAACACACTGTTTGTGCACCATTTCCCATTTTTGATTCACTCCTCCATTTACACTAGTGTGTGATTTATATCTGGATTTAACCTTCGAAGTCTCCACGTTTCTTCGAGCTTTGTGAGTACTTAGCTTCCACTAAGTGTATTCTGGTTAGGTAAGAAATAACTTGTTTTATATTTGTATCCTGAGGCCTATATGAATGCTCCCTTTTGTAAAACGAACCCTGGTTTCTTCTTTGGTTGTGTATGTTATAGTGTACAGTAAAGTTAAGTTAGTTTTCTTGCAAACTTTATGCTTAATTAAGGGTTAAGAGTGCACCGTAATATACATCCCGATAACAATATATATATATATATATATATATATATATATATATATATATATATATATACATTATTTATATATATATATATATATGGGGGATATTTTTGCCGGGCCCTCTCTGGCGCCAATCAATTAACGATTTCGTCGCTCAATTTAAACAGTGTGTCACTCCTGTTAAAGTGAGTCCGCCAGCCCATGCCTCACCACTAATGCAGTTTACACTATCGCACTGTAATACTAGGCCTCTTATATATGTGAACATCCTGCTTACATTCTCTAGATATACAAAATACACAAGGATTACATTGTATACATGTCACAAAAGTACAGATTGCTATAATACAAGTAAATCATCACAAACAAATGTGAATAATTTTCAGTTTGTATACCACTCGCATTCCATGGCAGGCAGTGCTTCTCTCTCTCTCTCTCTCTCTCTCTCTCTCTCTCAGTGTGGCTTTCGAAGCCAGTAAGGCCGCATTAGCTTCTCCTCACCTTCCCTATCTCTTTCCCATAGTCCTGTCTAATTAATGGTATACAGTTATGAGAAAAAAATATTTCTGTGTAGATCAGTCGTATCTTTTAGGGGATCCGGCAATACAGTGAACACTGTTCCAGTTATACAGTCTTTATAGTTAAATCACTCTCAAAATTTGGATTGTGTTACTGCGATCCCCCCCAAATTAACTATTTACTACTAAAGAACATAAAACAACTTCACAGCTGGTTCATGATTATGTTTCCTTTTTTTATGGAATCGATTATGATTACTTTGGCTTTGTAATAAAGAAATCAGTTACGATTACGATTCCTCAAAAAACGTGGAGTCTGTTTCAGTTATTAGGATTTCTGATTACGATTACCGTACAGTATGTCTGCTTGGAAGTCTCCTACCCAAGCTGGGATACAAACCTTGGCTTTGTCTTGTCGGATATATAACTGCAAAAGGCTGGCTTTAACATGCCTCACTCTTTCTCTTCCAGTTTTGCTTACGCCGCTAGCTGCGATAATTCTCTTTTTCATTCATATCTGTTCTTAAGAATCATTGAACGCTGGTTCCTAAATAATTTTTCAGAGCAATTCCTCCTGCCCTCCCTACCCAGATTTAACAATCCACTTCAGGTCCAACTTTGTGTGTACGATTTCTCTGAAGTCAGTTATGTCACACAGATGAAGTTTCTTCTTTCGTATTTTACTCTTGCTGGCAAAAACTCATCAATTGTGTATACGGTACATTCTGACTCACTACATTACCCGTCTGTTGGTGCTTGTTTTACTAGTCTACTTTTCTCACTTTCTGGTTCTGATTTCTTCTTCAGATCTTAACCTCTTCACTACAATGGCATCCTATTTACTTTATTTAGACTCTTGAACGAGTAAAGCTGAACAGAGATTATGGTAAACTTTTCGAACTAGTGCAGTTAAATGCATTTATCATTTACCCCATCAGTACGGCAGGCCTTTTCAAATGTTGAACAAATTCGTCTGGAGATTACAAAACTAAAATATTTTGGCCGTCCATTGGCTGAACGGGTTAAAGACATATGAGATGTGGCCATATTCAGAAATTCATTACCTCATGTCCTGATAATCACATCCTTGCTTAAAAAACAGGTTACAGTTTTTCGCTTTAACAAACAGCCAATTAGGCTAAAACCCAGGGCGTCATTTACCCAGCCTTGCTGCATGGGCAAGTACAGCCAGCGGTAATCGTCTGTGTTGCAAGACACACTCAACTTTTTGCAGAAGGCTGTATTAAAGGATTACACACAAAATAGTAGCTGTAAAGTCACTGAGGATGATTTGGCGTCCTGATTTAAGTATTTTTATGGTTTGGAAGCACTGGGAACGGCATGAAGCAAAGAGAAATTCAGAGATGGGAGAGGAGGAGGAAGTTATGGAGATAATTCCAATACCACTACCAACAAAAACAACAATCCCTTTATAAAAATAATATCAACAAAAATGCAACACCAGTGCCATTACAATAACAGTAAAGGAAAAAGTAAAAATATACCAAATGGTAACGATAGTAACAACTACCTCAGTAACAATATCAATAACGTAAATACCAGTCATAAAAACTAACCACTTCAACCACTACCACAACCAACACACCTACCACAGCAAAGAATCTTTTACCACAACCACCAAACCCAGCCAACACTAGCACATCAGCCACAAATACCTCACCAAGATAGCACTAATTCCTATCACAATCACAACCACAATCATCACACTATTACCATCACCACAAAACTGGAGTCACTACCGTAACTGATGTGTGAAATATTAGGACGGAAGTTTTCTAATAAAGAACATTGTGTCACCCCGCCTGTCCGACCACGCTCGAGTATTTGCCTAACTTTTTACCTTCAACACACCTGACCAGGGAAGGCAGGACAGGCAGGCAGGCAGGTGGGAAGGTAGGGAAATGACCAGAATGAAACGTAATAAATTGTAGAAGTGAGTGTGATGGGAGGTGAAGAATGTGGGAGAAAGGATGAAAACAGAGAGGTAAGTTGGGAAAGTGGTACCGGTTGGTAAATGGAGACAAGCCAGAATGACGGTAGGGAGAAAGAAGGGAAATAATTATGGGGAAATGATGGTAAGTTAAAATATTACTGAGAGTGCTGATATGAGTTGGTGGAGGGGGATATTAAAGAATAAGGGAGAGTGATGGCGTGTAGTGATGGTGAAGGCAGGTGGAGGATATGGGTAAGAATGAAGGCAGGGCAGGTGTGAAGGTGATGGAGAAGCAGGGAAGTAGGTGGGGAGGTATGTGGGAAGGCAGGGAGGTAGGTGGAGAGGCAGGGAGGTGGGTAGGGAGGTACGTGGAGAGGCAGGGAGGTGGGTAGGGAGGTACGTGGAGAGACAGGGAGGTGGGTAGGGAGGTACGTGGAGAGGCAGGGAGGTGGGTAGGGAGGTACGTGGAGAGGCAGGGAGGTGGGTATAGGGAGGTACGTGAAGAGACAGGGAGGTGGGTAGGGAGGATGGCAGGTAGGGAAACAAGAATGTGAGTAGGGATGCTGGGTGATTAGTGGGGCGACAGCGAGGGGTCACAGGTGAGGAGGCAGGAAGATAGGTGAAGGGGAAGGAAGGCAGGAAGATAGGTGAAGGGGGAGGAAGGTAGGTAGGTGGAGAGCTGCTTATGAATGATTCCTTACACTGAATAAAATCATATGAAGGTAGAAGAGCTGAAGTAAAAAAGTCATCATGCTGAAAAAGGTCAGAAGGTTGTTAGTGTGAGAAAATCATTGATGGATGGTTGTAAAGAAGAGAAAATCGTTAGTACAAGGCTGGAGGACGTACATTTACCTAGGTTGGGTGAAAAATTATGCAGCATACACATGTGACGTGACTGTGGTTGTGGTTCATATAACTCAAACACCACCATCTCCACGACCCCCAACCCCTCACCCATACAGGATAGGGAAGCTTGTCTGATGATCCCCTTGGAATTACTGTACAGTGAAGCAGTGTTTTATGTGGGGTATTGCTACTGTACTATTCTGTAACGCCTTCAACTTGGGTTCCTTCTTTTATAATTTTTAGCATATCGAGCTAATGCAACACGGCTTCATTTAGTTTAGGAAATCATGACTCTTGGGTTGTATATATATTCACTCAAATGGGGTAAGAGACATATCAGTATTTTCACAGTATGGTGATACTCGCCTCTGCTAAAATGAAGGTAATATTGGGAATTTCTGGATCGACCCACAAACGAGAAAGAAATCTATTAGAACGATGATACCATTCAGTAAAAACAACTTGCACAACTTGGTCATGAGTATGGCAATATTATAGTGTATTTATCCTTACCTCCATGGAAGGAAATATATATATTTTTTAATTCTACATGCACAGGTGTATTGTAATTTTAGTGAAACAGTGAAAATAACAGTACTTCTATTTTCATCATCGGAAAACATTGAACTCTACGTTGACTTTATTTCTGGTATCTCCACACGATATTATACAGCTTGGGGGAAACTCTGGTCGTGTGGATAGGATTAACTTCGTACTGCGACCTGTATCACCTCTGAGCCACACGTCATGAAAATAATTCTCTTAACACTTCAAGTATGAATGTCTTTATTATATTGTTCTGGCTGCGTTTCAGTGACTGCCCATTTTATGAAGGGTATTTTTCATGAAGGAATAATAACATCAATTATCCAAATCACTTAGGCGATATCTTTTTCATTTCATGGACTGAAAAGATGTAGGCTTCTTCATCAGGTGGATCAATGAAAGGAGAGAGGGCTAAAGGTGGTGGAGAACACTGGAACTAGAAAGGACTTCTCTGGGAAAGAAATGAAAACAAATTTTTACTTATAAGTAAGTTAGTCAAAGAAATTAAACACCAGACATAGGGGAGATGATGTTGCAGCTGCTCAACCCCGGGCCGTCTGATCGAGAAGACCCCTCGACCGCAGGTAAGCAATCACCCCTACGAAGTTGTCCCATCGGTTCCCTACACATGTAAACAGCGTTGATATGTTTTGCTAGAAATGAGCAGTATAGCCTTTGCCAGAATAGATGCTAACTCTCAAAATTAATATTCAGGAACAAGAGAACATGTGATGACGTTACACACATGCAACATTCACCGTTAGCTTGGAAACACGCAAGAGAATGTAAGATGATACAGTGATGGTGGATGCTGTCAGCAGTGTTAGACAGCGAACACAAAGGTACAATACTCCATGTGTCTGCCTTATAATTTACCACAAAAACACTGGTTATGTTTACACTACCACAACAACACTGCTTTTTTCTTACACTACCATCACAAAAACAATGGATTTGGTTTACAAGACCACAACAACACTGACTTTTTTTATACTGCAATAACAACACTGTCATTCTGCTTATACTACCACAACATTCGCCTTGTTCACACTACCACAACAACACTCGCATTTTCTTTTATATACTACCACAACACAGGCCTTTTAATAACCACAGTACTGGCATTTTTTAAATACTATCACCACAACACTGGCCTTTTTTTTTATACAGTCATAACAGAGACCTTTCTTGACACTACCACAACAAGACTGGCCTTCATTGCCCTTACCACAACAATACTGGCATTTTTGTTTACACTTGCAATACTGGCCTTTTTTGCTCACACTACCACAAAATACACTGGCCTTTTACACTGCCGTTATAGCACTTATCGGTACCTTTATGCTTACAATCCTACAACGTTTTCCTTTTTGTTTACACTACCACAACACAAGCCATAATGTTTACATTACCACAATACTGGCCATTAATTATAAAACAACAATACTGGCCTTTATTTACTTAACCACAATACTGGTCTTTATTTACATTACTGCAATATTGGTCTTTTTTTACACTGCTACATTACTGGCCTTTATTTACACTACTACAATACTGGCCATTATTTACACAACAGCATTACTGGCCTTTATTTACACAACCACAATACTGGTCTTTATGTACACTACTACAATACTGGCCTTTATTTACACTACCACAATACTGGCCTTTATTACCCTACCACAATACTGGCCTTTATTTACACAACGACAACATTGGCCTTTAATTACACAACCACAACACTGGTCTTTATTAACACTACCACAATACTGGCCTTTATTTATATTATCACAATACTGGCCTTTATTTACAGTACCACAACATTTTGCTTACACTGTCACACTACTGGCTTTTAATTACACTACCGCAATACTGGCCTTTATTTACACAACCACAATACTGGCCTTTATTTGCACTACCACAATACTGGCCTTTATTTACACTAACACAATACTGGCCTTTGTTTACACTACCACCACAACACTGGCCTTTGTTTACACTACCACCACAACACTGGCCTTTGTTTACACTACCACCACAACAAAACCCTTGTTTATACACTAACACAATACTGGCCTTTGTTTACACTACCACCACAACACTGGCCTTTGTTTACACTACCACCACAACACTGGCCTTTGTTTACACTACCACCACAACAAAACCCTTGTTTACACTACCACCACAACACTGGCCTTTGTTTACACTACCACCACAACAAAACCCTTGTTTACACTACCACCACAACACTGGCCTTTGTTTACACTACCACCACAACACTGGTCTTTGTTTACACTACCACCACAACACTGGTCTTTGTTTACACTACCACCACAACATTGGCCTTTGTTTACACTACCACCACAACACTTACCTTTATTTACACTACCACCAGAACACTGGCCTTTGTTTACACTACCAACACATCACTGGCCTTTGTTTACACTACTACCACAACACTGACCTTTGTTTACACTACTACCACAACTCTAACCTTTGCTTACACTATAAAACATTTCACGGCGATGGTCTCTACTGAATAACCTAATTTCCATTTGTTCCTCTCATGTATGCATCAGTGTAATGCTCGATGCGGCTTCCAGTGATGGGTGACCACAAGAAAAGTACCACAATGCACATTATGTTCTTAAACATTTAGAATTTCTCTTCCCACGACACATCACCCTCCTTCATATACTTCAAAACTATTTAACTTTCCACTGTGACTTTTTCTAAATGTGATGAACTTTATCCTTAAGTTAATGCGGGATTACGGGCTCAGTTTTAACACCTTCACCACAAGAGTTCCATCCTAAAGTGCAAAAGGTAGTCTGGGGGTGGCGGGATTTCGTGACGCATGCATAACACTGGCGAACCAGCAACAACAGCTGCTGGGTTGGCGTTGTGATCCTCAGCTTACAAATGTACGTTATTCCATTCATTCTCTTGTTTTCTGCTATTATACCAGCAACAGAGCCATAACGTTATATTACCAATACCTGGAGGTTTCGAGTTGGAGGTGACAGTCATCGTCTCGGAATTCTCAATGCAAAGCTTTAATTCCGAGCAAGAATAATCTAAATCAGTGTCAGCACACACTATATGAATAATTCAGACTGATATAATTTACATGCGAAACAAGTGTAGGAGAATTATTCAGACTAAGTCGGCAGCTGTAGCATATACGCCGCGTCTTTCTTTTCTAAGCCGTGATTATTTATTCTACGTCGGTGTTTTATATATTCTAATAAAAAAGTCAACATATTTTTCCTAAGTCTTGGATTTGAGCAAAACTCCTACCTAGGAAATGCCACGCAAATCCTAGGCAGTGCTTATGAAACAGTTTCCAAGACTTAGTTCCAGCTGAAAACAGTTCTTGGGACTTTACTAGGAATGCTTATTAATACAGGACCTGGGCACGATACTGGTACGTTGTCTTCTCGAAATTGCTGGCATGGTTGATTTTAGAGTGACGCAATCATAAGCCGTTACGCTGGTGTATGGTTTCCCCTGAGTAGCACTATACAGGCAATAAACACCAGTCCTCCGCGCCATGATACTGTCAGGCCATGCAAAGCCGGAGGACTTTGCTGCTGATGAAAAATATTGCGTCAATTTTCTTTACCGTTTCCAACGTAAATGTGAGCACGCGCGTGCCCAGTTATTTAACTGAATGCACGAGCACACGCGCGAGCGCTCTCTCTCTCTCTCTCTCTCTCACACACACACACACACACACACACACACACACACACACACAGTATTTTTTCACAAAGTTTTCCTCTCAGCTGAGCAAACTATGATTTTTTATGACTGTACTGTACTGGATGTGATGGGCCAGCATGTACCTGAAGTAACGTGAATTAACCACTGGATTAGTAACTCACAGCTAGACAACCGATCAAATTATGCGTCATTACGACTGTTGTTCGTTTGATTATTATGCAGGTTGACGGATATACTTGCTGGCATTTGGGTCATCGGACTGTTATGCTGCCCAGACAAGTACCCGCTCATCAAACTCATTAATATATTTAGTATATCGTTTATTATATGTTAAGCAGCAGAACAAATATAATCTGGCTTTAATAACTAGGCAAAAGTTGTTGTTCTAACCTTCTCGTTAATAAACAGATTTTTGGAAGAATTATAACTAAATGCTTGCACGTTCTTTGTGTGATATAGCAGTCATGGCAAGACCTGCTCTCTCTGCAGATATGAAGTAAAAGAGAATATATGTACTGTAAATATTTGATGTTATTATAGTTAACACATTTCAACAAGAATTACCTTCGCATATCCATGGAAACATAATCCACTGAAGGCCACATAGAAATTCGAACGCTTAAAATTACCTATAAATATCCATTCAGCATTTCATAGACATCCCTGACGAACCAAGGAGGAATATAACATTTTTGAAATACTGCTGGCGCTGAGGGGAGAGAGGGGGTTATAGGAACCGTGTAACGGTAATGGTGCTGAGGGAAGAGGAAGGGGTATCGATGGGGAAACAAAGGAGAGAAGTTGAGTGGCAGAAAGATGAGAGGAGAGTAGACAGGACTGAAATGGTGTTTAGAGGAAAGGAAAGGCAGCACCGAGAGCAAGAGCGTAATTGCAATTTTTGGCCCAGAAAAAAATTAACACACATTTGGCCTTAATTTTCCGGTACACATTAAGCCGCGGGTCACAGGCAGCGAGGAGGACGGGCATGGTGATTAGTTTTTGTCGCCCGGGTGAGCCAATACCCATCAGGGACCAGCTTTATAAACTTTCCTTTATATTTTTGTAGCTGCCAAACAGCTTGCAATCAAACCAGAGTAAATAGTCACTGAAAAAATACAAAAACTAAAACGATCTGTGATAAAATTTAACTAATAGATATTTATTTTGTACACTATTTAAGAACACCTATGATAACGGCTTATATAAGAAATTCTCGCTCATTTTGTCGATTCTAGCACGCCGCTGATTAGTCCTGAAAGCATATTTGTGTCTCAGTCAGTAACACAAGGTATAGCTCGCAGGAGTATTCCAGTTTTGACGTCTATTATACCCACGCTTGCGAATAAGAGCGGGTATTATGCTTTGTGTGTGTGTGTGTGTGTGTGTGTGTGTGTGTGTGTGTGTGTGTGTGTGTGTGTGTGTGTGTGTGTGCGGATGTGGGTGTGGGTGTGGACAAAACAATTCAGTTTTATCCGATTATAACCAAACGTAGAGGAAGGGTTGAAGGTCAAGCCAATGTGTCAACTTAAAATGCTTTGATCTAATTTGAACCAAACCTAGTGAAAGAATTAAAGCTCAAGTAAGAATGACGTGATTCAGTTTTAATAACAATTATTCAAAGGTCAGGTCACAGGGCAAGGTCAAAATCTGACCCATGTGTATGACTGAACAAAATAACAAAAGTAACTTTGATCTGATTTAGATCAAACTTGGGGGATGAGTTAAGGATTACCCAAGAGGTTCACCTACAGTACTGTTTTTGCAAATAGTCGACGGAGAAGGTGACATAGTAAGGCCAACTTGAACTGTTTATCTGATGTAGGCTACACTTTGTGGAAGGTTTCAGTTAGAAAAATGAGAGAAAAGTAAAAAGAAATTTATAATGAAAGAAAAGAAAAAATATACTCAGCTCTAAAAACAATCAGTTAAAAGTCAAGATCACAGGTAATGGTTAGGGGTCAACGTCAATGGGAAATTCAACTCAAATAGTTCTGATCTAATTTGAACCAAACATGGTGAAAGGGTTAAGGGTTAGCCAACAATGAAATAATTCGACTTTGAGAGTAAACTGCCAAAGGTCAAGGTTATAAGGCAAAGTAAAAAATCTTGCCCTAGACCAGCTGGTGACTGCAGGTGTTGCACTCTAAGTCCTTTTTGTTGTTGTTCTTGCTGTTATCATTATAACGAGTACCTTATTATGATTTAATAGACGCGCGCGCGTGTGTGTGTGTGTGTGTGTGTGTGTGTGTGTGTGTGTGTGTGTGTGTGTGTGTGTGTGTGTGTGTGTGTGTGTGTGTGTGTGTGTGTGTGTGTGTGTGTGTGTTATGCGAAGAAGAAGGAACCAAAGGCCGCGGACCCGCAATTATTGTTCCTTCCAAGAGAAAAGCAAAATACAAGAGAGAGCCAAATTCAAGATCCGATCATTTCGAGATGCCTGGACACACTGCGTTTGAAAGACTGGAGATCACAGGAAGCAGGAAATACAGACAGAGGGAGACAGAGTGCGTGTGTGTGTGTGTGTGTGTGTGTGTGTGTGTGTGTGTGTGTGTGTGTGTGTGTGTGTGTGTGTGTGTACGCACATACCGCATGTAAAACAGCATAACTCAAACAGTTTTGATCCAATTTTAGTCAAGGTCAAAGGTCATGGGCAGAGCGCATGGTCAACATAATAATTTTGATCCAATTGAAACCGAACTTAGTGGACGGGTTGGAGGTAAGGCAAGAATGAAATGGTTCGATTCTGAGGGAAATCAAACAAGATCGTGTTCAGACAGCAAGGTTCAATTTTCGACCCTATACGGTAATACAGTTTTAATTTGATCTGGGCCATATTTGGTGGACGAGCTGAGGATCAGGCACGGATGAAGAGATTCAGTTTTAGAACAGTTGGTCAAGTGTCAATATCAGGGGCACGGTGAACTCCAACAGTTTTCATCCTTTATGATTTGGGTGGAAAGGCTGAAGGTCAGACAAGGATGAAGTAGATCGATTTTAAGAACAGCCAGTCACAGGTCAAGGTCTGAAGTAAAAGCCAAATGTTCGGCCTTAGACCAGTTCTAGGACGCGGGTGTTGTTTTTTACCAAAGTTTTAAATTTTAGCTTTTTAATATTCTTACAAATTTCTCTTTCCAGATACTTCAGCCAATACACAAGTACAAATACAATTATATACTAACTTTTAATCAATGAAATCGATTTTCAATATACTGCATATTATGTTTAGCCAAGGAAGGAATCTCGTTGACTTAATAAATATTGGTTTTATGTTTCACCACATGTTTCACTTTCAATCAATCAATCAATCACTTCCTGTGGCACCCCACGGGATGCATAGGGTCTCAATGAACTCTCTCCACCAATATTTGTGTCTTGCCATCTCCTTCAGGTCCCACCAACACTCCTCTCCTGCTTCTTTTTTCATTGTCCTCAACCAGGTTTCCCTCGGCCTACCTCTACCTCTTCTTCCTCTAGCAATCCACTCTGGCACATCCTGTATTAAACAACCTTCTTTTCTGTATATGTGCCCCAGCCACTTCCAGCGAGACAGTCTCACATATTCATTAACTGGTTCCACTTTCGTAATATCCCTTACTCTTTCATTTGTAACTCTGTCTTGCCACTTTACCCCAAGAATCCTTCTCAGTATTTTATTCTCAAATCCTAATACTTTCTGATCTGTTGCAATTGTACTGTACCATGACTCATGCCCGTAAATTAAAATGGGTCTAACCATGGACTTGTAAATTTTCACTTTAGTATGTACCGAAAGCATATTATTATTCCAAACAGATTTCAACATTCCAACAGCTCGCCAAGCCAGTCTAATCCTCTCCTCAATTTCACTGTTTAATGATCCATTAGATGATACAATCGTTCCCAGATATTTAAAGTTTTCTACATTCTTCACCACATTATTCCCAATTACACAATCGATTTGGTTCTCCAAGTTCATATTAATAATTTCAGTCTTTCCACAATTTATTACCAATCCCACTTTTTCTCCTTCCTCCACCAGACAATCAAGCACCCTCTGCATCTCGTAAATACTTCCGCAAATCAGTACAATATCATCAGCATAGTCCAAATCCATCAGCTTCTTATTTTCTTTCCAGTTAATTCCTGCACCTGTTCTCCTTACAACCTTTTTCATAACATAATCCATAACCAAAACAAACAACAATGGCGAAAGAACTCCTCCTTGAATCACTCCTGACCTAACTTGAAATGGATCACCCAAAGAACCACCCACCATTACCTAACAAAAAGTACCTTCATGCAGGCTTCTAATAATATTTACAAACTTTTCTGGTATACCATAGAATCTCATAATTTTCAACATAGCTCCACGTGAAACACTATCAAACGCCTTTTCAAAATCCACAAAACACATGTTAAGTGGCATTTTCATCTCATTAGCTTGTTGCATTAGATGCCTTACAATAAAAATCTGATCATTACAACCTCGACCCTTTCTAAATCCCGCTTGTTCTTCTCTTAAAATTTTATCAATTACTGGCTCTATTCTGTTCAACAAAATTTTGGAAAAGACTTTTGCAACTACAGGTGTCAAAATTATCCCCCCTCCAGTTGCCACACACACTTAAATCTCCCTTTTTTGGTATTTTTATAATCACTCCATTTTTCCACTCTTCTGGAATTCCACCATTATCCCAAGCCACATTAAAAAGTTTCAAAAGTGCATTCATCAACTCGTCATTTTCCACTTTAAGCATTTCAGGGAATATTCCATCCTCACCTGGAGCCTTAAAATTCTTTAACTCCTTTATAGATTTTGCTACCTCTTCCAAAGTTATATCCCCTGTTTCTATCTGCAAATCTCTCTCGGCTGGCAAAATGTCCTCTTCAGCTGGGATTGGTCTATTTAGAACAGATTCAAAGTGCTCTTTCCATCTTCCTTTTATATCCAAATCTTTAGTCATCAAATTACCATTTCTATCTCGTACAGGTATTTCCTTCCTTCTCTTTTCAGTCCCAGTTAACTCCTTTATGGCCTGATACGCTGCTCTTGTGCTCTGACCGTCATTTTTACTTAATTTAATTTCACTTTATATGACAAAATAGAGGCTTCTTTTTTAAAGTTTATGGTGAAAAAAGGAAATAGAGATATTCGCCATGGATGGCAGAGTAATAACTGGACTCTGAACATTTTCATAAACATTATCTTGAAGATGAGTCTATAAAAGAATAAACTTTCAGTATGTACTTGTACTTACAGCTTTTGCTGTAGCTACAGTAAGAGAAGAACGCGACTTAACTGCAATGATTAAATAAACAACACCAATAATAATAATAATAATAACAACAATAATAATAATAATAATAATAATAATAACGGCAGGGAATACGTTATCGGTGTACAAACAACCATATCAATTAATATTAATCCCAACAAAGCGCTGACATACTTTTTTAGTAGTATGCGCATTTCCAGACGATTTTAATAAATCGGGGAGATTTTCTATCGGGAGGAGATGGATACAGCTTTAGTAAAACCCTTACCCACTGAAGCTCCATCCTTAGCTATATGAAATCATCTGAATGCAACAACAAAAAATAAACATCAAACATGCCATCGAAGTTAAGAAGCTGCTGCTGTTGCTAACAACAACAACAACAACAATAATAATAATAACCAGAACATCCAGAACATCGTAAATATGTCCAAGGTCATTTTTGATAAAGAAAAACTTTCCACAGCGTCTGTCTAGTCGTACAGTCTCACCAGAAGCCGAGCGATAAAGGGATCTTGAGGTCCAGCTCACTGATCTTGTGCATGCCACCTTAGGTCATCACAGTCTACAAGTCCACCAAGTTTCGTGGCTCTAGACTTAATCTTTCAGGGAAAATTAGGTGGCACCCGAAATATCCGGAAAGGTCCCAATTTTTGACCCCAGGCAATCTCGGAGAAAAATCATCCGATTAGAACCATTCTCCCTCCCGCACTGGATCTACCTTAAGGCTATAATGTGGTAACATTTCAGCTTGCTAGCTTACGTAGTACTTGTGATAGCGTGGCTGACTCACTTTTCTATGTTCTGGATAATATCCGGAGTTCCGGTTGACGGATCGCCACCATAATTGGCCAAAAGATGCAGACAGCAGCTCGAGCAGTTCATCGAGCTTGAAGGACTTAGGCCAAATTGTCTGTGAAATACTGCAATTTTAAAATTAGAAGGAATAAAAATAATACTGACAAGAATAACAACACACGTACAGGGACGTGGTAAGATTTAATAACAGTAAATGGAGTAAACTAAACCTCAGCATAAAACATTTAGCTCAACTGACAAACTGGCCAAATATCGCTATATTTTTTTTTTAAAGGGCTGCCCTTCACCTGTGCCTTTGACATTACAATAAATAGTGCTAGCTGGCAGCACCCACCATCCACTCATTCAATGCAGGGCTGCCCTCAGATTAAACAGTGACAAACCAGATGGTTTCCAGCAATCCAGGAAACAGTTTACTATGTTGGGTGGTAATCATATAAGTAAATGACGCCTGGTGGACCAGTGGGTTTGGGCACTAAAGACGGATGAGGCGCATCTTGGTTCACATCCAAGGAGTGATTCAGGATTACTGCCCACATTAGGTACCTCACAGGTCAGCAAAGGTCGTCACTCTCACCTGAAATGTCAGAACTGAGTAGCCTAGCCCCGGCCTACTACGCTACTGATGGGAAAAAAAAAGACGAGTAAAAGTATCTCTCTCTCTCTCTCTTTCTCTCTCTCTCTCTCTCTCTCGTGTGTGTGTGTGTGTGTGTGTGTGTGTGTGTGTGTGTGTGTGTGTGTGTGTGTGTGTGTGGTTTCCAAAGGGCAAGAGATGGGGGAGGGGAAGAGAGAGAAATGCTTTATTTCTTATAATGCATATAATGGTTCAAATAAAATTGGGGTAAAAATAATGGTTTATTACAAGATATAAGAGAACAGGTTATAGCATTATAAAAATTCTAGAACCAGTCTGTGATTCTACGCCTACACAAAAGCTAAAAAACTCTCTCTCGCTCTCTCTCTTCCTCGCGCTGTTGTATCTTTATCATTCTTCTGTCACCATTACAACAGCTACTGCTCTTGTGAACCGTTTGCCTGCATCCCCCCTCCATTACGGCGGACTCTTAAGTACCCATCCGGCAGCGTACTCTCACCACCCTTCTGTCCATCTGTCTAATCGACGAGTTAAGTGATACTCTCAGTCTTTCATGTGTGCAACAGGTCAACCCGGATGCTTTCTTCCTCAGTCTGTACTTCCCTCTGCCTTTGATTTCCAGTCATTTAAATGAAATGTGCCCAGGCATCTCGAAATGAACAGATCTTGAATAATGCTTTTTTGTGTGTGGGGGGGGGAGAGAATAACTACTTAGCAGGGTTCTAGCCAATGATCTTTTCTCCTTAAAAAGAAAAGTTTTCTTCTTTTTTTTTCTAAGCATGATAGCTCCTCTATTAAGAGCTCAAGGATGTCGTCCTCCTGCACTTGCGAATCACCTTCCAATGATGGTTCCTAAAGATTGTTCCACGTCTTCCTTTAGTTACCGAGTCTCCACACATGTATCAAGCCCTTATATGGCCACACATAAAATCAGACTTTACTGATCTACCAGAAGGCCCACCGACATGTCGTAAAAATACCCCCACTAATACCAATACACCAGTCCTGTATGAAACAGCCCTAGCATGTATTCAGTATGGACGGTGAGTGTTAGCGCCGAAGTGGTGACATGTAGAGGTGTGCGGTACGTAGGAGGACTACTGGGCCTTGATAGCAGGCTGTGAAGCCTGTGACCAGAGTCGGTCACATAAAAAAAAAAAAAAAAAAAACTGCAAAATGGAGATTCTATGGCGTCTGGTAACATATGGGGCAACTTGAAGGGAAGGAAACTCAGGACGATGATGTGGTGAGTCCGCCAGGAATATGACGATGAGGATGAAGTTCGAGTGGGCATGAGGAGGCCCTGTGAGGAATCTATGCAGTCTATTGTATCACTGTGTCATCAGATTGAAGGTACTGTGTGTAAGTTGGCTCTGAAAACATATGACGGCACTGAAGGGAATGTAAGAAAAATGGTTGTGTTCATAAAATGACTCTGATGGAATGTGTGTTAGGTGACACTGAGGGAATGTAAGGTGACACTGAGGGAATGTGTGCTAGTTGGTTGTGTATGCATAAGGTGGCACTGAGAAGAATGCATTTAAGTTGGCTATGTGGGCATGGAATGATTCTAAGGGAATGTATATAGGGTGACACTGCGCATAACGTGGCTCTGAGGGAGTGTGTGTATGGTGACACTGTGGGCATAAAACAGCTTGAAGGGGAATGTGTATAGGGTGGCACTGTGAGCATACAGTAAGATGACTGAGGGAAACGTTTGTAACGTGGCACTGTGGTATAATGTGGCCCTTTGGGGGATTATACTCGTATGTAAGGTGTAACGGGGGATTTAACAACACTGCCTCTTCTCAGTGTAGAGTGGATGATACTGGCAAATAGACTTTTCTGCTCCTTCTCTGAGTAAGTGTCGTTATCAACCCTCGGTGGAATATGAAAATAACTCTCAAGATGGTGTCCCCACAGCCAAGTGCCTCATAGTTCCATACTTACCCGCTTTAAATACTACAAAGAGGGCGATGCAGATCTGTCATTATGTGGGCTGTCTGTAATGTTGCTTCCATGTTCTGTGGGTCTCCTTCCCCAAGCTGTGTAATATTTATTTTGGTTAGCACCACAACTTCGCACAACTTTGCTTCTTTCAGTGATGATGCTATGGGAAAACAGCTCAGTGTATTTGTGGTCACTATTTGTACCACCTTGGAAGACTTTAATTCCTGCGGGATTTCCCGGAACTGCTGAAGGAATATATTACGTTCGCCTAGGCAGAGCTTGATATGAGGTGGTCCCATAGGAACACTTGCATGTCACTTGATGTATTGTGCCACGGATGTTAAAGGAGACGACGGGAGTGCCAAAGAACGGTTGCGTGGTGATAGAGCAGTTGGACTGAGGTATAAATGCTCTTAGTTACAACTGAGACCATTAGGGTTAATGGGCCTGTCAGTCTGTAATGTTCACGTCTTAGTTCAGCTTGTGTATCTGAGCATACATACTGCATGCTATCTAGCTATGTATACAGGTCAGCTGATATGCCAAAAGAATGTGAAATAATGGCTCATTATTTTTGAAGGAGATGGAGGCTGATGTGGGGTGCGAGTGGAGTGTGACACTCATTGCACTGCAGTCTGGGTTGGGTGGTGCAAAAGAAGTGGGTGGGGTGGCGAGGGATGCATCGCTATTTGATAAGTCTGAGGTTAGGATTAAAGTGGGACGGGGGGAGAAGGGTGGCAACAGGTCAGGCATAGAGAGGGAAGCACAATAACACTGAAATCCTGTCCGACACTCAAACTGGCGTAACTCCATTTGCATGACACGTTTCATTAAAATACATCCTTTCACTTACATGTTCGATAATAAACCAATATACAAACAGTAACTGAACTAGCAAATAAAAATCTTGACTAACATGTGGAGAGGATGGGGGATGATAACTGGGTCAGGAAGGTGAGAAGTGTTAATATTGGGGGTGGGGTTATGAGGGGTAGACCGAGAAAGACATGGGACGAGGTCATTAAGTGTGACCTTAGGGTTAAGGGACTGACCAGGGAGGCTGCAATGGATCGTGCAGCGTGGAGAGCCGCCATTAGGTGACCAAGGCCGACACATGCAAGCATGTTGGAGCCTTTAAAAAAACGAAAACGAAAACGAAACTCACATTTGTTAAATCACTCCCATATCATATTTCATTAATATTTTTTCGGTTACTTAAAAGTTTCATGTGACAGACAAACATACAGGTGACATATTTCGATTTTGATTGTTGTCTAACGCTCACTCTGATCAATTTTGTGAGCACGCCACGTTTCATGCAAATCCATCCAGTAGTGTCGGAGTAGTTTCATGGCAAACAGACTGATATCAGTCGTGCAAAGTCTCTCAATATAATATCCTCCTCATTCGACTGGTTGTAAGAATTCAAACAGTAATTTACTATAGACATTCATACAGTATGGAGAAAAAAATTGCGCAAGTGAACTTGCTGTGTATCCTGATATGATCTGCAATGAAAGCTGGAGGAACTGATAAAGAAACAGCAACAGACATACTAATGGTCAAAACAATGAGGTCTAGTTTCTTGTTTTAAATGAAAAAATCATCAGCATGTACACAGACATACCCGACAGATATCCCAAACCATTAAGAGAAAATGTACTGAAAAGTGTAGGTGTTACATTTTCATCCACTGTTGACATCACCGAAGGCCGTGAGCAAAATAGCGGGAACAACCAGTGATGGGGTAAAACTTGGCCACAGGGAACGTTTGAGCTGTTCCACTCACAAGAAGCTCAGTCAAACTCTGTCATGTTTTCCAGACTTCGCGCAAGACGTCTTCGCTTCCCGGGCAACACATGCACCCCGAGGCATACATACATGGGGCACACTGACGACTTGTTCTCTGAAGTTTGCAAGTCCCTTAGTATTTCCTTAGCAATTTATTATACACACTTGCAAGTTATGAATCACTCACTCTTTTCTTCTCTCTCTCTCTCTCTCTCTCTCTCACACACACACACACACACACACACACACACACACACACACAATCCTTATTCATTAGTACAAGGCTGAAGAAAATTCAGGCGAGGACTATCATCTTCACTGCCCTTGAGTGGCATTTTGTGAGCATCATTTCTCGGTTGTAAACCCCTGTGGGCCTCGTCCGGCTGGAACGATTTAACCCACTAGACCACCAGGCGTCATCTGGTTATACGTTACTACCCAGCAGAGTAAACGGTTCCTGGGTTACAATAGACCATTTGGCTTGTCACTCAATGTAAAGTTACCTGAAGACTGCAGTACATCGTGGCGGTCGATCGTGAGTGCCCCTACCGACTACAGTGATTAATATATTACTTTAAATATCCAGGAAAATGACCCAAAGGTGCCCTTGCTTGGCCCTGAATGTGGCTCGTGTAGCCACACGTATAATTCGATACTGTTTATTCTTACATTCAGTCATGTATTCAGTCATATCATTTACATATTCGTATATTTTCTTTTTCAAAGCCAGTCGATACGGAGTTATTGACTTAGAACAGATAGCTACTAGCAAACATTCTTATACTGAGGGGGACTATAGAGTTAGGAATATATGCCCTTACCCTCTTGCACATGCAATTTTATTCTGAAATTCAAATATTTCCGAGGATCAATTTTTTCCCCCCCGCTTGTCATGGGTTTTTCATTTATAGGGTGCACATACAGTATATACTTTTTATTTTTCTTTCTTTTTTAATATCTGAATTTCCTGTCAATTGGTTGTGTCGTCAATGTGCAAACTAAGCCCGGGAAAGGCGTCCTTTATTCATCCCACCCCATCTCTCCTTGCAGCTCCACTCTCAGCCTTTGATACTCAATCCCTAATCCTTATCCCCTCACCCTTCAGCCATACACTCTCACTCTTCACCTCTCACCATGCATGCCTCCATCCTCATCCCTTCACCCACCGCTACACAGCTTTTTGCGTCACCCAATCCATCTCTCAATTTACCTACCCATTCCTTATCATCCCGTAACACTCATTCAACACCTTCAGCCTTTACTTTTCTATGTTCACCCTCTGATTCACCTTCCAGTACTCATCTCTCACACCTCACTGTTCACATGTCTTCATTCCTCACACTTTAATACCTCGCTCCTCACTGACCTTTCCACACACCTCACACCATATTTTACACAATCACATCTCACCTCTAACCTTCACACCACAATTTCCCCCCCTCAACCCAAATCACTTTACATTTTATCCTCACGCTGCTCGACTCACACTCTCACCTCATCCTACACGTCTTACTTCACACTTGGCTACCCTCCCTTCATACCCCACCTTCACACTTCTCCTCACTGCTCACCCGCTCATCTCACCCTTACACCCCATCTTTCACGCCCCACATTCCACTTACCCATCACTTCTCATCCTCATACTTCACTTCCTCGTCCTTCAGAATGTTCGCCACCGTCACCCGTCACACTCACCCTCCTTAATCCTCACACATACTACCCTCTATTCATCCCTCAGTTTCCTCTGCTCACGTGATCTTACCCTATCCACCTCCAATCAGTCAGTGGCCTGTTATTCCTTTTGGTAAACCTCACCCTTATCCCCACTCCCTTCAATCCCCACTCCTCCCTCTCACTCTTTACTCCCTGCGACCCTCACAACTCGCGTTTTCCCCTTCCTCTCACTTTCCTCCCCTCACACCCCATTCTTTTCCCCTCTGTGCTTCATCCTTCCCCCATAGTCTCACCCATTATCCCTCCACTGATTCTCCTTCTCTCTCATCTCACTCTTCCCCCCTCCACTTGCTATTAAACTCTCACTCACCCCTTTTCGCTCTCCCTTCTTCTCTCTCACCACACCTTTACCTCTCCCCTCATACGCACCCGTCATACCCTGATTCTCTCTCTCTCTCTCTCTCTCTCTCTCTCTCTCTCTCTCCTCACACACACACACACACACACACACACACACACATACACACACACACACACAGTTAAGTAAAACCATATTATCAGTGACTCTAATATAATGACTCTGGATAATAAAATGCTGCTATTCTGTCATGTATTATTAACATTTGCTTTATGATCAGCCAATGCAATGTCATTAAAATTAGCGATGTATTATGAGTCTTTGTACTAACATCAATTACAGAATTATTATTACTGCAATGTTCAAAAAATCATGTGCTAAATCCTTAATCAAAATATACTTAGTTGTTAAAAGTTTCGTACAATGTAGCTGTGCCATATCATTAAATTAAAATGTCCTTTGGTAATTATGTGATGCAACCATACTGCCTGACATACAATGAATCTGCTACAATGATAACAACATGGCACCGTACTGCCATTATAAGCTGGGTGTAATGAGCATTCACTATATCAACAATCATTTCAGTGCCATTGTATCAACTGGTGTATGATGTGCTTGTTCTTGTGTTAACATCAGAGCGGCATTGCTATAATTATTGTAAGTTATTAAATGTGATAATATTACAGCAGTAAACACTGTAAAACGAAGAATATATCAAATACTGAACCATTATTACATATTATGTCATATGTCATTACTGTATTATGTGTATTATAGTAGTACAGTATAGAACTATTACTGAAATATTACCGTACTGCAGCTGTAGTATCATATTATAGTTATTATGGTAGTAACGCTGGATGATATTTCACACAATGAATACATATTATATAATGATATAAATTATGCAATAATCATTGATATATATATATATATATATATATATATATATATATATATATATATATATATATATATATATATATATATATATATATATATATATATATATATGTGTGTGTGTGTGTATAAGTATGGACAATCATGTTCAAGTGCATACATCGGCTTATGAAGCATCATCACACATATCATTTGTCCTTCATATTCCTAAACTACTGTATAAGATGTCGATGGCACAGCAGTAGAGATAAGTGACATCCCATATCATCTGTTTCATCTAAGACTTGTTGATATTTTTAAACATAATATCAATTTCTGGCACTTAATGAATACTCTCCCCATCTGGTATAATTTCAGCCAAAAGGCTGCCTATTTACCAGTAAACCGATTATCATCATCATCACTGTCATTATCACTACTACTACTACTCCTATTACTACTACTACTACTACTACAACACACACACACACACACACACACACTCAAGCTGCTTGAAGGATATCAAGAAATATAGCTTTCCTTACAGAAGTATAGACTTATGGAATAGCCTGGACAAAGAGATCGTCCAGTCTAAAAACTTAAACGAGTTTAAAGCTAAATTTGACATTGAGAAACAGCGACGGAAACCCACGAGCATAGTACATTCCGTGTATATCACGATTAGATATATTAGGTAAATACTTAAATATTTGAAACGACTTAGACAAAGAGGTGGTGCATGAGAAAAACATTCATGTGTGTAAAGGTAGACTTGATAAATGTGGATATGGAGACAGGACAACATGGGCATTGCTCAATTCCTGTATACTACAAATAGGTAAATACACACACACACACAATGCAATTAAGCAGACTTTCGCAGCGGAAGGTGCAAACATAAACTCCCACACAGAGACAACAGTCTCTCTCATTTGTAAATCTGCACATTACACACTCACAATTTAATGCAATTTCCGAGTGGCTAATGTTAACTCTCTCTCTCTCTCTCTCTCAAATGTTGCATAACCCGTGTAGTACACTGGGCACTGTTCATCACTCTGTCTGGAGGCCTTCCCTTTATGGAGTTAAGCAGCACCTGCAGCACCAGCCGACCCACACACACTCCACTTCTATGACCAACTCTCAAAGGCAAGAGTTATCTTGTATAATACCGGGAAATTATATTCATTAAAACTCTGCAGCCGCCAATGATTTTTTTTCCATTTTAAGAAATAAATTTGGTATTAAATGAGTCACTTCAGAAAGACATCTTATCTCAATACAACAGGGTTTTCCACTGCTGACATTATCTGTCTGGCAGTATCATGAACGCATTATGAAATATGTCATTTTTCTTAAGTGGTTAACCAGTATTCTCAGCTTGCAAGTTAGATAACTAATTAACAAACTGATATAAACCGGGGGCGGGGTGGCCTATCACCTGAAAAATAGATAAGCCTGGCCTTTAACATAGGCCTATTTCTGTACGAGGCAGCATGGCCATACGAGGTGGACTGGGTGCCGAGATAACGGTGTCCACAACTGTTATGTCAAGGGGATGTCAGTGGTTGGGGGGAAGGGAAGGGTGGTCACCCTAAAAATCAATAAGCCTCACCTTTATTCTGGGGCTACTGTTAATGGACAGTTGGACAACAAAACATGGCCTGGTTACAGCCACACGGCGCCTACAAACTGTGATGGATATGTGGTACTGGATCAGGAGGAGCTAACAGATCCGGCAGAACTGGTATGTAAATGAATCCATAGAATCCCTCCGGACACCGACAGATCAATATAATTATAAGGATAGGGCTGCCTTGTTTTCCAAAAGTAAAATTAATTAAAAGAAAGACAGGCCAGATTTGGAAAATGGACACAAAATACACTGCTTATTTATTTATTAGCTAAAATGAAACGACTATTCTGGTGTGGACATAAACCATAAGATAAATGCATCAAGCTTTTTTTTTTTACTAACAGAACGGAGAAGGAAAAACAAATGAATAAAAAAAATAATCCATACACCAGATTCCTGGTGTCCTCTGTTCATAAAATATCTGTAACAGTTAGATTTGAACAGCTGTGGGTTGAAATTTGGAGGGAAACAACTTTTGGGAAGCGAGTTCCAGAGAGATGCAGTTCGGGAAATGAAAGAATTCTGATAGGCAGAAGTTCTGCAATATGGCTGAGTGACATTCCAGTCATGAACGCTACCAGATGCCCGTGTAGCACGAGGGAAGGCATGGAGAGGTGGCACCATGGACGCAACTTCGTCTGAGCATTTGCCAAAAAAAATATCTGTAAAATAATGCAAGGGAGGCAAGCTGCTGAATAATGCCTTTACCTAAAACCAAGTTACTGGTTCCAAAATATCGGACGGGCCAGCAACACATGTGTGAAAATAGTCAAGTGTGTAATGCTTAGCAAGACGGAAAGACTATGTGCAGTTTCCCTTTAATACCCCTGTCCCCGGCTCACACTCCCTTACCCATCATTACTCTATGCATTTCAACATTTTAGGTCAAAATTATGCCTTTTTTTTTTTTTTTTTTTTTTTTTTTTGCCTATCGACCATTGAGGCCGGAGCCCCTGGTCATTAAGGCAAAATTATATATATGTATATACATTGACATATATATATACATATATAAAAGAACATATATATATATATATATATATATATATATATATATATATATATACATACATACATACATATATATATATATACAGACAGACAGACAGACAGACATGCATATGAACATACACACTTTCATGCACACGTACATATATATATAATAATTTTTATTTTATTATTTTTTTGTATTTTTATTTTTATTATTTTTTTGTAATTTTTTATATTTTTAACCTTATATTACTTATAAACAAAATGCCTAATATAAAGACCCTAAAACTAATCACCTAACAGACAAATCGCTAACCTATACTAAGTCCTAAGAGACAAATAACTAGACCTACACTAATGGTAAAAAAGCCTCGACCAAGAGAACACCATCGACTGCAGATATGTAATGCCTTTCTACATTACATACCTGCACTCATCACCTGGTGACTGTCAGTCGAGGCACAACCTAATATAGGGGACATCAATATATGAAAGGGAACCAGACGAGTCAGGAACATTTCCATATACGTCAGCTGTCGTCCCTAATTAGAATAACTTAAGCAAGATGGTATAATGTATTTACATAATTTATACAAAAAGTGAAGAACCTCGCTCAGCAGACCACCACTTATGCCTCACTCGCACTTTATTTCTTATATGATGTCTGCGTATCTGAGCGTAAATTAAATGAGGACAATGAGAGGAATTGGTCCATTTAAAGCGCCTACTTATTTTTTTTTCTTTACATTGCCTAGAAATCATGTTCAAACCTAATAAGAACTTGCTGAACCAACAACTGATATTCAAGAGGGTCAGAAGAGCTGTAATCTAACTTCAGTAACTCGTAGCTGTTGGCAAGGAAGAAAAGGAGTAATTGAATAACAGTTCATTCATATGTTCGTTGTAGGGGCGGAAGGCATACGAAAAGTGTGAGGTGGGTGGCAAAGAGTATGCGGGTTGGGCTTTGACTGTGTGGATGGTTAGCTTGGGTAGGGGTAATACATCTGTGAAGATGAGTATTGTAAGCTGAGTGATATACGTGTAGATAAGGCGATCATTTAATCAATGTTTGTTCTACACAAGAGAAAAGAAAGAGTAAGCACGCATCGCTCTTACAAGTCTGGGTCCCATGACATAGGTAAAACAAAGAAACCTGGGTCTTCGTTGATCGATAAAGTTTGGTCACATATAATTAGATTGGTTCGACTCACTATAGCACTACCTGTGAGAATAAGGAGGGCTGACGGTAGAATATTAAAAATCTGCCTGCTATAAATGTCTCGGAACTGAAAGATATCGTCGGAGGGAAGCTAAACAAAGCACCTAAAAGCGTCCCTAACAAAGAAAAACGTCGAGACGGTACCCCTGGAGCGCTACAACATAAAGGTCTTGTGTCAGTATAACACACCAAGAGTCCACAGACGCAGCAGAGGAGGATGACATACACACTCACAGTGAGCCAAAAAAATCTCCTCCCCACTGTTATTTGAAGATTACTGACAACTGATGAAACATAACGAAGGTGTTATTTTGACGTAAATGTCCCGGACGGTTTCACTTCCAAGCGAATGTATTTACCAAAAAGAGACTGAGAGTACGGAGGGAGGCCACGGAAGAGGTGGAAGGATGATGGGAAGGAAACAGATGAAGATCATATAAAGATATGAAACAAGAAGCATGAATGAAGAGGAGGATCCAAGGATGAAATGATTAGACGGCTGAAGAGAAATTGATACAGATATATACAGTCACATCAGGTATTTTCATTAAAGTGGCCATAATCGTCTGGGAACAGCAAAAATATTATGAAGGCGGCAATCTTACTGACAGGTTCAATAATCGTAAGTGCAAGTTGAGTCAAACATTAGTGAGACAGCACAGAGTGGCGTACAATATTATGTCACTTGTAAGTCAGGTAGCATGGTGCAGCAAGCCAGAACACACATTAAAACCCAAGACAGAAGTTTGCCACCTGCAAAACATCCTTCCCAGGCTGCATAAAAACCAGCCAAGGATAGTTAAACCAGCCGGGGAAAGCCAGAATAAAATATGGCGTCATAGGGTAATAATGTAGGGGATATGCATCCCGTTGCTGGCCACTATCCACATCTATACCCATATCTATATCCAGGGCAGAATGACAATACCCTGCGTAGAAGGGTACTGTATTAGTAATTAGAGATGGTGTTGGCACAGCTTTCTTTAAAGTTCATATGCGTGTCGGAAGAGGGGGGGGGGGAGGTAGAAAATGGTGAGGTAAGTAGAAGGGGTGAACATCATGGTTTAGGAGGATGCTGTAGGATGGTGAGGCAGGTGGGGACAAAAAAAAAAAAAATTAAGATGGGTGTAGTGTGAAGTGAGATAGTGACACTGGGAACAATTTCTCTTAAAGTTTTGATAGCAAAGGATGAGAGGTAGAAGGAAATGTAAGGTAGGCAGACAGGGATGGGCAAGGATGGTGGTGGATGGTGAAACAGGGCTGGAGTACCGGTAATAAACTGTATGACACTGATATCAACACCATCAAAAATAGCGCAAACCACTCGTGTTCCTGTCTCATGATTAAGGTAAAAAGAATTTGCTGTAACTACTGATGAGATAAACATTTCCCACACACCCACGACACCCATTAATATCGGTAACATTACACAAAGTGATAAAACGAGATACAGCTGGCAGGATATTTTAAAGACGTTGTTGGTTGTCAGTTGGCAGGATACTTTAAAGACGTTGTTGGTTGTCAGTTGGCAGGATATTTTAAAGACGTTGTTGGTTGTCAGTTGGCAGGATACTTTAAAGACGTTGTTGGTTGTCAGTTGGCAGGATACTTTAAAGACGTTGTTTCAGTTGGCAGGATACTTTAAAGACGTTGTTGGTTGTCAGTTGGCAGGATACTTTAAAGACGTTGTTTCAGTTGGCAGGCTACTTTAAAGACGTTGTTGGTTGTCAGTTGGCAGGATATTTTAAAGACGTTGTTGGTTGTCAGTTGGCAGGATACTTTAAAGACGTTGTTTCAGTTGGCAGGATACTTTAAAGACGTTGTTGGTTGTCAGTTGGCAGGATACTTTAAAGACGTTGTTGGTTGTCAGTTGGCAGGATACTTTAAAGACGTTGTTGGTTGTCAGTTGGCAGGATATTTTAAAGACGTTGTTGGTTGTCCGACGTGCGCAACGAAGCTGACTCTTTAGTGTTCAGCCAAGACGGTGGCCATTCTATAAGCGTCCGAGTCTCTTTTTAATCTAAGGCGTACTGTCTGGCCTCACGCCCCAGTTTACCAGCTCCTCCATCACGCTTTCAACGAGTCTCTTGCCCCATCACCTCGAAAACATCCAGGAAACAGACCGATTTGGTTGGCAGAGTAGAACATTTATTTATCTGGCAGTCACCATCTCAGGTTCCTTCCTGACCCTGTTGACCCAGAATGCTTGGTGGTGGTGGTCGTTAGTGGTCGTGATGACGATAACAAGTTCTACAGGGTAAAACATTTATTTATCTGGCAGTCACCATCTCAGGTTCCTTCCTGACCCTGTTGACCCAGAATGCCCGGTGGTGGTGGACGTTAGTGGTCGTGATGACGATAACACAAGTTCTAAACATCCGTGAGGGCGAGGACGCTGGATGAGGCAGAAAAAAAAATGGTATACTGAACCGACAACGTTACATCACATGAAGACTAACTCTTTCCAACGTTTAACCTGTAATCTCAGAGCGAGTCAGCACAAACATTTTATAAAGACCTTATAACCCTAACCAGGCCAAGATAATCCTCGTAATAATAATAGCCACAAAGTGCATTTCAATGCTACAGAAACTCCAAAACATACGGTTGGGCAGTAAATCAGCAGTACCATTACACACACGATGTTGTCAGTAAAAGAACAAAAGTAATTATACTAACAAGTAAACGAGGATCGAGATGTGTACTTAAATGCTTAATCCCTTCAGTATTAATGATCTTTACTCTGCCGGATATAATCGTCTGGCTGTAGCAATAATGAAATAACGAAGACGTCATGATACTGGACGGGTTATATGAATCCCATACATATCCCTCTAACCTCACACTCAATGGTATTTCCCATTTCATATTTCTCAGTTCAACGTGAGAACAGCTTGCTTCACTAGCCAGTCTCAGTGATACATATGCTTATGTTCAGTTAACCAAATAGTAAGATGATGTATCCGTATCATTTTGACAATCTCGAGGGGATTTACTCATATTAACAGACTTTTCAAGCTGAAGGGGAATAACACAGCTTCCATTCACCCTTCCACTCAGGGGACACTTTGCTCAGAAGACTAAAAGCGTCTTGGTATAGCTAGTGTAAATTTTTAAAATAATGTCACGACTGAAACTGTTAATTCGTTTAACAGTGCGGCGTACGTTTATTTTATTCGTATCATCACCAGACAATTTTATTCACATTAGGTGAGAACTCTAATAATGATGTTATTACTAAATCCTACTGTTCCAGCCGTCTTTCCATAACTGCAAAAAATCGACTGGAAGTAGCAGAAAAAACTGCATAATTATATGAGTGCCATGAAAGGGACAGCAAATGCACCAAGAACGTAGCACGAGATTGGCAGCACCTGTTCTTGAAAGGTCAGTGTGAGCGGCGCCGCCATGGTCTGCTGCTACATCATTGCTGAAGCTGGGGAGTGTGTGCAAAATGGACTTACTGTATTGGTTTGCAAGGGACACGAACCAAGTTAGGAAGCGTGAGCAAAATGGACTTGCTGTACTGGTTTACAAGGGACATGAACCAAGTTAGGGAGTGTGTGCAAAATGTACTTATTGTATTGGTTTGCAAAGGACTTGAACTAAGCTACGGAGTGTGTGCAAAATGGACTTACTGTATTGGTTTGTAAGGGACATAAACAAAGCTAGGGAGTGTGTGCAAAATGGACTTGTATTGGTATACAAGGAACATGGACAACATTGTACACACGTTGATCACCACCATACATAAGCTCCTTCCCCAGGACAAGACACTGAGCAGAGAAAAAGTGCTGTTAAAGAGATACCATGCATCAAATGAAAGTTACGAAAGTGTATTTGTTGCATGAATGATAGCAGCGCAGGTCTGCATGTGCCTGACATGGGGCAGCTGCACTGCACACCCGGGGGCAGCTGCGTTGCACATGTCTGACATGGGGCAGTGCACTGAACGTGCCACCCATGGGGGCAGCTGTATTGCACGTGCCTGACATGAGGGCAGCTGCATTGTACACGGGCAAGCCGTATTTTACGGGGCCTTAACGACAATGATGGACATGTAACACCACTGTATCACTAAAGATGCGACCTGGTAAAACCCAATGCTTCACCAGCTGTGAGTGAAGATGCAACATGTGGAAGCACATGAGAGGACATACTATCTAACGCATTCTCTTACCCGCCTTAGGTTGGGATGGAACCCAGGCTTGGAGGTTTGGTAAACGCATGCGCTATTGACCCGACCAGGAGTCCCCAGGGATATAAATAATCGTTATGACTAATGTTAATGTGCAAAAATGACAAGAGTTTCAAAGTCCCTTTCAAGTGCCTGGTAAATTACACGCACAAAAAGAAATGCTGCTTACAAATCCACTGGCCAATCAAAATTCGTATTAACAAGGGCAATTAAGCGTGAGGCTGATCCCAGCAGCACAGTTAATCTCCAGTCTCTCCCGTTTTCTTTCAGTCTCCAGGGAAAACGTGCCTGATTCCCCCCCACCCCCCATGGCGGATAAATAATAGGTAAAAATGCACATCATTGTCAAATTGATTATCAGAGGCCATTTTTTTTTAAAGGAAATTATTCCCCTCTGCCTATTACGAAAGACATCAGCGATCATTTTTAGCATACCATTTTCTATATACATAAAATTAAATCCAATGTCAAATTCGGAGTAATTTACGCTAACTGCAATGTAAAGGAGTTTCGGAAGGGGCATTAAAGACACACAAATAATTTTGCCACAGAGAGTTGAATATACACATCTCCATACGTGTATATACCTCATTCATCCATTTATACTATTTGCCAGTTCTTTTGCTTCCACTCCTCGCTTCATAGCAATGCATTCACTGATATCATCCACCCACATTATTCTTGGCCTTCCTCGTCTCCTTGTATCATTAAACCCTATTTATAGTGACGATGTAAGACCTACGATGATGCTATTTCAACGTGACGCACGATTTAAATGAAACTGATTCTCGCTTAATATAAAATTTCCGAATCTGTGACTCAGGAGGCATTTAATTAAACAATGGAACAAGTACACTGGTTCGTATGTCGGCAGTAAAGCTTAAAAAAAAAATAAAAATAGAGATTAGCTGCAACCATTTAACACTCCAGCAGGAGGATGTTGTCTCAAATTGATACTGCCAGTGTCACACTATTTTATTATTCTTCACTGCGAGATATACTTCAACTGACTAAAACCGTCAGGAAACAGCAACAACAAAACTAGATAGAAAATGTTCAGACAGCACAACCACATGGCATATGAAAACCCTCACCCACGACCCTGACCTGTGACAATCTGATCCTTTCCTTTATTCATTTATACTGATCCCTCCCTCACGCTCAATCTCTGCCTCACTGACTTATAATGATCTATTCCTTACTTTATCATTTTAACCTCTCTGCTTTTTTCACAACTTCCTCCTCCTCCTCATATACTGACCCCAGGCCTGTCTCACTCGCATGTATGACTCCCTACCTATTTCCCTCATTCTCTTCCTCCCCCCGTCTGCTCCCTGCCAAATATTCATCGCCTCCCTTTCTTGCCTCTCACATGTTTACTGACCTCTCCCACCCTCCTACTCTCCGTCAAAATTATTCACATCCCTCCTTCTCTTTCTCACTCCGTTACACTCACCCATCTCTTTACCTCATGCTGATTCTCTCCCTCACACTCATCCCCAACCCCTTACCTCAATTTACCTCGCTTTCCTTTATGCGCACACACACACACACACACACACACACACACACACACACACACACACACCAGAGGACGTAGCACACCTATCACACTATGCACCACACGACCGCTCCAAGTAACACACGAACAAAGCTGCCGGGAGCAGTGAGATGACACTCACCTGTGGCCGTCATGGAAGGTGTGGATGCGGCAGATCACGAGGTGGATGTCACTGCTCTGCGTCCGGTGCCCCGAAACCTGAAGGGGCAGAGGGAAGGGCCTGAGTGAGAGTTCACTCACACGATACAATACACAGTAAAGGATATGCGTCGTACTTTTAAGAGGAAGTTTTAATGGACGTGGTGTTAATATGATAAGCGTCTAAATCGGATCAAAACTGTTGTATCTTAGCAATAAACAATATTTCCGTACGTAAATATAATCCTTGCAAATGAACAACTCACAGCGGTGTGAAATTAACACATCACATATTCCATTCATTGCAATGACGTCGTCCTACTCGTTTAGTCTCGCTGTCTCCAGACGATATCATTCAACCTCCAAGAGCCTCATTAATGGAGGAGCTGATGAAGGCTAGTTTTAATCCTTTTAATTCGAAAACATTTTCTAAAACACATAAGGGTTGTGGAAGTAGCAACAAGAAAATAAAGAGCCACTGCAATCAGTGATATACTTCATATTTTTTTAGCACTTCCACTTTGAGATCAATCCTATGGTAAGTATAATCGACTGATGGCAGCAAGAACAAAATTAACCCTCTCATGCTTAGAACTAGTACTGAAGAATCTAAAGCCAGATGATTTTATTCACCCGACTACGTACAGGATCATGAGTTAATATTTTCACCAATAACCCTCTCATGTTAAGAACAACTCACTGTTTGTTACCACTAGCCGGTTATATTCAGCTGGGAGTGTGTCATGCAAACCTGAGAGTGCTATGGAGTCGTGGCACTGAATGTGATGATGAAACTAACTGGAACGCCTTCACTTCGGCATATCTGGCCCACACTTTACTACACCACCTGCAGTATGCCAAAAATACAAAAAAGTAACTTACAAAGTAGACCCGATAACGGTTGTCAGTATTCTCCTACAATCCAGTTCCTAAACACAAACATGCTAAATCTCGCAGATGCACTTTTTTTTTTTTCTTTTCAACAAACCTATTCATCTTATTTTGCTCTCTCGTATCCATTTCTCTCTGGAAATTTCTCTCTCTCTCTCTCTCTCTCTAGCAATAACTATAAACATATATCTTGCACTCCATCCCTTTCCTTTCCTTCCTCTCACTACTTCTCCACAGTTCTCTCTCCCCTCTTTACTACCCCGTTCCTTCCTTACTCCATTACAAAAGAATTGGAGTAGTTCTCGCTTTTCCTTTTTACCTCGCCCGGACGGAGTCCGCGATGTATTGTTTTAGGTCTTGTTTGTTTGTTTGTTTGTTTGATCATTACGGAAAAACAGCTGAATAAAATTACATGAAACTTTCAGGGTATATGGGCACTGGTCCCAAAAGAAAGTGATTAAATTTTGGAGGTAGTCGAGTGACCCTGAAAGTTCAAAATCAAGGTTAAGGATTTTCAGAGGGCTATAACTTGAAAACGATTGAAGAGAGATATATTTACTATTAGGAACATACAGGAACTCGTAACGTGGGTTTTCATTTAGCACCAACACCTTTGACCCTGAATGTCCCTGATAGGTCGAACTCAAGGTCACGGACATTTAGGGAGCTATAACTCGAAACTGGTTGAAGATAGAGATATTTACTATTATCTACATACAGGAAATCTCATATCGGTTTTTAATTGGTACCTTGACCTTTGACCATAAGTGATCATGAAAGGGCACACTCAAGGTCACGGATAATCAGGGGCCTATAACTCGAAATTCGTTAAAGATAGAGATATTTACTATTATCAGGATATAGGAAGCCTCATATGGGCTTTCATTTGGCAGCATGGGCTTGACCTCGAGCGACCTTGAAAGGAGAAATGCACACGGATTTTCAGAGGGCGTAACTTGGGAACATTTGCACCATTAACCTTAGACATTTATTGTGCACTGAAGCCAAGTGGCAGAAACAAGTCAGTATTTAAGAGCAATAAAATAACTGCTGCCGTGCAAGGTTTGCTGGGCCTGGCACCACTTGTTTTTATGTAATCCTCTTTTCCCTCCTTCCTTTTTAACCTACATTTTATTGTACAGCATACAGTCTTCCAACTGTACTAAAGGTTCGTTTTACTTAAATATTTATGTTTTCTGGATTAACGACAATAAATACCTTTTTACAGTCCTCGCTTCCCTCCTTACTTGTTTCGCTTCTAATCCTCGCCTTTACCGTTCTTTTCATACACTGTTATTTTTCTTTTTCTTTTCTGCATTGTATTTAACTTTTTTTTTCCCTCTGCCTCTCTTCTTTTTTTTTCTTCCTCTTCATTTCTTCTCTCAATCTTTTCAGCCCTCTTTTCCTTTGTGCGTTTCCTTATGAAAGTACCCGCTTTTTTTTTTCTTTGTGGAAGTATCTATAAATATACTCCTTGGACTTCTTTCATTCCCTGAATCTCTTTTCTTCCTTCCTTCCTTCATCCTTTCTCTGCCTCCCTTTCTTCTGCCTCTCCCTTCCTCCCCCTTTCCCTTCCATTCTTACTTTCTGCCTTCCTTTCTTTTTACTTTTCCCCTTCCTTCCATTCGCTCTTCCTGCAGTCACTTCTCCTCGCCTCTCCCGTCTTTCCTACTTTCTATCATTTTACTCCATTTATGTGCTGAGTTACATTGGTACTCTCGTGTTTTTTATTATTATTTTTCCTTTTATTTTTCCATGGGTAAGAGGAAAGTACCTATTACAAATGCTTGTTGCGCATATCCATTTATTTCCTTCTTCCTCTCGTATCTTTGATCTGTTTCCTTCTTCGTTATATTACTCTTTTCTGTAATTACTCGAAACCTACACTAGATTCTTTTTCTTCTACCGATAAGGCTTTTCCCTCTTCTAATTCCAGACAATTTAATTCAATACGAAGGCGTCTTTATATAACTCCACCTATGGCCAGACAGCTTATTCAGGTTATGGGGGACCTCTCGTAGTAAAGGAGATAAATTCTGTGATACAAATTTAATCTGCGCCCGACTTGTACTGCGAACAGTTCTGAAAGAAATACTTATGTCCATGAATTTAGAGAAGACAATATGGCTTGGTAATTGTTCAGAGTTTTGGAGAGAGACAGACAGACAGACAGACAGACAGAGAGAGAGAGAGAGAGATTGTTGTAGCTAGTATATGGGTCGGTTAGGTTCTTTCCTCTGTGTGCGTACTTGAATTCATGAACGTCTGCATGTGAGTTTCGTATACGAATGAATCAGAATGCAAAGCCTCACTCTAAATCGTATACTACAAATGTAAACAAGACCATTTTACTGCCCCTCCCATCTCCCCCTCCTCTCTCTCTCTCTCTCTCTCTCAGCAATAGCATGAACATATTTCTTGCACTAGTTTCCTCGTCTTTTTTTCCTCCCTCTCCTTCTCTCTTGTTCCCGCCCCATCTTTATTATCCTATTCCTTTCGTACTTCATTGCCAGTGTTGCCTATACTACCTGCTGAAAATAGTGGCACTGTCGTTACCACTACCTGGATCAATAATTATGTTGTCACTAGCACTTCAGCTACTTTTTGCATAAGTAGTCGTTATCATTACTACAGCCTTTACTGATGCTTTACATGCCGTATCGTATTGTATCTTATCGTTTATCAAGGTTCCAACATGCTTGCATAGGTCGGCCCTTGTCGCCAGATAGCGGCTCTCCACGATTTTCGATCTCTGGCAGCCTCCCTATTCATTCTATTATCCCTGAGCTCACAGTCTATGACACCGTCCCAGGTCGTCTTGATCTGCCTCTAGCAACCCTACCCTCAGCGCTCACACCTTTCACTCTCCGCACCCAACCGTCATCCTCCATTCTCTCAATATTCCCACACCGTTTCAGTCTACCTCTCAACACAGCACCAGTTCATTCATGTCCAATTCTTCCTCTCAACTCTTCAGTCGCAAACCAAGCCTCCCCAGGCCTCGCACTGAAGGACGCACAATGCATCCACCGAGTCATTGTTATTTCATACATTTGAGTACACAAATAATATTCTAGAAAAAAGAATCGGCAGAATTATAAATCGGCACTTCGTAATAATGTATTTACCAGTAAAATGCACTCCCCTGTAGGTATATGACTTTCACCTAACCCGAGGCGTCCCGTCGACGTATGGGCATGTCGCAACGTTTTGTCACAGCTTCTGTAGTCCCATCGACGTCGCAGTACATCGCGCAATTGAAAGGTTCATAATTTGGACAATTTTCAATTTTCGCGTGTGATTTTTGGTAGGTATACACGGGACACCTTCCTCTACAAGATTCCAGGCAGGGACAATGTCTTACCCCACATGATCTCCCCCCCCCCCCCGCACGCCACTGTCTCAGCAATTCACCTGTTATCAGTGACCTGGCCAATAAAGCCATTCAGGGCCAGAGTGATTCCCCAATCGATGACAATGTGGAGAACAAAGTTTATGAAACATTAGAGGAAGAAACAGTCAGAAATGATGACCAGGTAATGTCGCCAAAAAAGGTCAGGTATGTTGATGTGTTTGTGAGTGAAACAATGCTCATATTGCCTATATTACTGTGTGAAAACCAATATACTCTTGTACTACATATAAATTCGTACCAAACAAATAAATAAATACCTTTATGAGTGGTGTGGAATAGTTACCCTCCCATAGAACTCATTTTCTTTGGAGCCAACCTGATAGAAAACCCAGTAAGGTAAGGAGTACTGGCAGTTGTATCGAGTATTTTAAACCTCAGGTGAGCGATTTCTCTATGAATTTACGATGTTTCTCACCAAAAGCGGAGATTTGAGCCCCCCGCCCAAAAAAAATCCAAAATTGGTCGGGATTGGGGGAATTCAATGGTGGAAAATCGGTCGGGACGTGGAGGGTTAATGAAATTCAACGTAAGTCATTATATATTAATTTAATTTACATGGACATCGTTATATAATACCAAATTAGTTTCTTCATAACTAAATGTAGGATTATGGCTACCTCATTTTCCTCACCGAAAAGTAGAACAAATTAATGCAAGTTGCTTGAAGCTAAATTGATATGTAGCCTTATCTACATAACTGATTAGCTGATGACAGGGAAAGCTGGAGCACCCGTTTCATCATCCCTCGGGACTAGCTTCTGATCATCTCCCTTTGCTGAAAAATTTCAGTGTTCCAGTAACACAGAGAAGAGGCCAGGATGCTCTCCAATGCAAGTTCCTCTAACTGTCAACACAAAACTACACCCACATAAAACACTACACTTCCAATTCAAAATTTTACTAAAAATGGTGCCATATCACCATGCCTCAGAGTCTCCATAGGGGGGTAGGACCATCAAAGCCCGACAATCCGCCCCTCACTCAGTGACGACCACGCGAGATGCCTGGAACCATTGTCTGATTAAATCCATTCCAGCAACATCTGTGGCCTTTCCTCTAACTTAATCTCTGTTGAGCACCACCTCTCCTCCTCTAAACTTCACCTTCTCTTCCTCACTAAGACCCAACTGTCCGAGATAACTTTTTTTTTTTTTTAAATAATGGAACGGAGGAAGGAAAAACAAATGAAAAAAAAAATCCATACACCAGATTACTGGTGTCCTCTGTTCATAAAATATCTGTAACAGTTAGACATGAACAGCTGTGGATTGAAATTTGGAGGGAAACAACTCAGGAGAAGCAAGTTCCAGAGAGATGCAGTTCGGGGAATGAAAGAATTCTGATAGCAAACCCTTTTCTGTATCTCTTACTTTCTCTATACTCTTTTCAAAGCCAAAGGTGGCAGTCGTGTGTATGTATGCAACAACATATCTTGCTCTCATGTTCCTGAACTTCAGTCTTTTGAATTCTCTACTCTCTTGCTTCGGCTTTCATGTTACTCTCTGAAGTAAATATATCTGTGCTGTTTAAATATCCCCTAATTCTACTGACTATGAAAAATTCTTTGACTATCTTACTTCTACAGTGGAACACATCCTGTCAAATTCTCCTTTCTCTGAAATCCCAATTCTAGGAGATTTCAATGTACACCACCAACTTTGGCTCTCCTCTCCTTTCAGTGATCCACATGGTAAACAATATTGAATCTTTTCTATCCTTAATGACCTAAAGCAGCTTGTACAGTACCCTACCCATATCCCTAACTGCCATGGGGAGAGTTCCACAATACCTGACCTCTTCCTTAGAACCATCTCTCTGCTTATGCTATTAATCTTTCCTCTCCATTGGGCTCTTCTGAGCACAACCTTAACCTGTCCTATCGCTCCAGAATGGCATGTGGACCTTCTCAAGAAGCGTTGGTTGTGGCGCTTTGCAGCTGCTGATTGGGAGGCCCTCAGGCAGTACTTCTTCAATTGTCCCCTTGAATGATTATTCCTTCCATGATCGACAGCAATCTGATTGTGCCTTGCACATTATGGAGCTTATTTTCTCAGGTACGGAAGCATACATTCCTTTCTAACATCCTATAACTATTGCATTAAAACCCTTGGTTTAACCCCCATCTGCCACATAACGTATATACACGTCACAATCTGGTTTTCATGGGGCTACCAAGTAACAGCTATACATGCAAGCGTCTTACACCCACCATTTGAACCAGCAGCCATTTCATCTAGGCACCAAAGGGAAGAAAGGGAGTCCCTCCATAGCACACAGCTGAGAGTCAGTCTGTCCCGTGCTTTTGCCAGGGATGCAACAAAGTCTTCAGGTTCCTATTTGTCTGATTTTGTCCATGCAGCCTAGAGCCAATTGCATCATCCACCCCTGCCAAGCCTCTTCCCAAGGATACTTGAAAAGGGCTCAGTGATAGTGCCATAAGGCATGCCTTGGATGCGACAGTGTCTAGTTTATTCAGTGGTGGAGAAGTTATCATGTTGAAAGCAAAGCCATAGTCGGTACTGCAGGCAGACGCACAAACACGTCCTGCTCTCACACCGAAAATTAGTTTTCTTCCTCCCATCATTACTTATTAATGCAATGACCTACAGACCTGGGGATAATTTCATTCACAAGAGGAAGAGTTGTTGAGTAATATGGTCTTTAATTTATTTCCCTAAATGCTATACTATGCAAGATATTAAGGTCAGAAAACAAGCAATTTCCGGGAAATTGCCAGTAGTGAGGTGATGACTGCATCAAAAATAGCCCAGCATTTTGGGGATAATCATGCTTGTTTCAATACTGCCCACAACAAAGAAAAGGCCTACAAAAGGTACTGGAGCCACCCCACCCCTGACGCTCATCTCTTTTATGTTTCTGCCCAAAATCAAGTTAAGTCCGTTCTTTGCTCTGCTAAAACTAATTTCATTCATATGAAATACTGTGAAGAAGCGGGATTTGCCAGTACGGTGTTCGAGAAGCTTCTTGGCAAAGTTGGCATTTCCCGTACAGTAGTTCCGGTACCAGTACAAGTAAGAGTTGTCAGTTTGCCTGCTGTTTGTGAGCGTAGTTATTTCATAAGTTGTACATTAATTTTTGGGCTCATTTTCTTTATAATGTTTAATTTACCGGAATGTGATTGTATTTTAAATTATGGAATTTAAAATAAGTTTGTATAGTAAATAATTTACAGTGTTATGTAATGTAAGAAAACCCTTGCATGTTTTGGTTGTCTCTGAGTTGGTAACTGTGCTCTCTCTCTAGAAAACACCAAAACTGTGGAAAAATGTAGATAATTCTGGAACAATTCAAGCTTATATAAGGATGGGGAAGAGACTAAAGCAAGTTCAGTCGGTTTTCAGTTCAGTATGAGTGTAGTGCAGTGATAATGCAGTGTCAGGGAAGTTAGTATAATTTTGGTACTTGTGAAAACAGTGAAGTGTTACTGAAGTCTGTACATCATCGGTACTTGTGAAAATAGTGAAGTGTGGTCATGCATTACGTGTAACTGCAGTTAATAAAGTTTGTATGCTCCAGTGCTTGTGAGAATAGTGAAGAGAAGTTGGAAAGCATTCAGTGTAATTGGTTGGAAAAGAAAGACAGTGAACGTAAGAAGCCAGTGTTTATTTACGACGTCTCAGCTGATCCTGTGTACTGCACACCTAAAGGCTGACCACAGAAAGAACAAGTCACTGGGCAACGTCCTTCCTATACTGAACTACTGCTGTTGGAGCCTGTGGCACTGTGGGGTGGGGACGTAACAATACTATGAACTCTCCAACTTGAATTCTACCCACTCCTTTTGGAGCTTAACCTCATCATCTTTCCCTCTTTTCCACTCAGATGACTCTGCAGCTACTTCTACTGATTAAGCAGAACTCTTCGCTCAGACTTTCTCCTCCAGTTCCACCTTAGACGATTTCGGTGATGCTCCTCCATCACTTTCCCCCTCTGACTTCCTCATTGATGACATTAAAATTTCTTCAACTGATGTGTTTTCTGTCATCACTGGCCTCACGGCCGTATTACAAGTCGCACCCGACCACCTTCGGGACCCGAAAGTGATGGTGATCGTGAAAGGGGATCGGGTTAGGGGAAGTCGTATTACAAGACACCCCGACGCGCTTCGTAAAGGCAACCAGCCAGGCTTCCCGATCATGTGTACCAACCTATGCGCGTTAGAGATGTATAGGCCAAGAAATTCTGGCTGAAAGTGGTTGTAATGGCTATATAACTTGTTAATGATTATTATATTTCATTAGGTGTCTTTGGATCATTCATTTGTTACTGGTACCAGTACTCCTTCCCGTACGAATTAGCGGTTGCGATGATGACAACAACATATTATAGGTTGGTAGTTCTGGTAGCCAAGATAAACAATATGGAGCAGGACAGAGCACCACCGCTTTCCTCTGCACAACAAGTGCTGCTCCTGAAGTTGATAAAAGAGAAGGAAAAGTGGATCCAAGACAGAGCTACGGCCGTGGAAGGGAAGAGGAAGGCATGGGAGGATGTGACAACATCCTTGAACGCTTCTAACCCCGACCAAAACCCCAGGTCGGCCAAGCAGCTAGGACGTTGTTTCGAGCATTTTTTTTTTCTATAAAAGTATTTTAATGTAAGTTTTTTTACTTTACTTTTGAATACTCTTGTCTCATGGTTCAACTGTCATTTTCCTTTTTTACATGTTGAAAATTATAGTAATGGTTTATAATGTACATTAGATTATGCATGCACGTATCAGCATTGTTATATATTTTTTTCTTTAAATAAAGATCCTAGTTATTTTTGCATTCAATCTTTTTCTTCCTATGAAACTGTCAGAATTGGGTGTCGATTGAGGTAACCTATGGCTAGTGGCCAAATGTTGAAAAATGATGTTTTTTTATTATCAGTATGATTACAGTCATACACATTATGTATTGGCCTAGGCCTATATATATATATATATATATATATATATATATATAAACTCATCATTAGCCGTTTGAGTGTTCGCTGCAGGACTGGCCTAGGCCTATGTATGTATATATATATATATATATATATATATATATATATATATATATATATATATAATGTATATAAATGTGTGTGTGTGTTTGTGACAGGAAACAATATGACAAGTCCAGGTCATCAGTAAAGGTTTGGTCACAAATCTGCTAGGCTTAATTACTGTATGTAGCTACACTTTCAATAGAAGAACTGTTGGTAGTTCAAAATTTTGTCTACCAGTGGAGGAAACACATTTACATGGGAATTTGTGCATGTGGACTTAAAGCTTTTTGACCACTACTCTCAAACATGGATTTAGAGTAAAAGAAATTATCAATATTTACAAGTGCCATGTGCAAAGCAGTTTGCATTGAGCAGTCAAACTGACATGTGCAAAACAGCTTTCAATGATCAGTCATACTGACGTGAGATTACCATGTTTCAACATACAGTATCTTCCAAAAGAAACGGTCAGCAATATCTGCCCTACGTTGCTGACCTGCCTGGTTATTTTCTGTACTGATTTAGGATCCTCAAGAGCCAATGCACCAAATTTCTGTGGCTCATCAACAGGAAGGCAGTTCATTATAGCTTTATTATGCAGAACCGCACAGGCTAAAATATATATACTGTGCGATTGCTAATTTGGTACGGACTGGCTTTGATAATACAGCAAACTAATACATATATTGTGCGATTCCTCATTTGGTACGGACTGGCTTCCATAATACAGCAAACCTTCTTCCTGAGATCCCCAAAGTACGCTCTTATTAAGTTTCTTGTTCGAGCATGGGAGGCACTGTAACGTTTTTCCGTATCAGTAGCAGGAGCCAAAAATGAAGTTAATAGAAAGGCAAGCATAGCTACTGTCACCTACAAGAAACCCTCTGTAATTACCTATCTCCAATGTGGTAGTTAGTCTGCTTTTGGAAAAAAAATCCTTGAATCATGTGCACTTCCTGCCCAATTCATTGCTAAACTGTAAATTTCATATTAGCATCACAGACACCCATTACATTCATGAGAAAAAAAAAACTTCCAACACCTATACAGCATTTGAAGTAGTTTTATTTTTTCCTTGTGACAAATTTTGGCCCCTCTGGTTGATACTAGAGTAAGTGCCCACTACAATAATTAAATAGATGTTGGAGAGCTCATTCTTGGAGACAAGCGTATTTTCTAGCCTCACAGTTAATTCTTTAAGTGGTCCTGCACTGCTTATATTTCGTACTTGGCTAGTAATAGTAATATTTGGTTGCATGCTAGGGCAAAAAATCGAGAGCAGGGAAGCTGTACTTGGCTACCCATGATGTGAGCTTCACGATGGTATTAATATTGAAAGTGCACTGTCAGATGAAGTATTGCCATATAAAAATGATGCAGGTAAACAGTAGATGTTACAATATGCCTTCAAATTATGCTTAGAAGATTGTCTTATTCAAATATGTACGCCATTCGGGTGGAGTTGTTGTTATGGTCGTACATTTTCATGGGTATCCACATATTCCTCAAATATAATAAATACTTCTTCCCGATGGTTATTTGTTGATCCATTGGTTAATCATTATTTTTTCTAATAAATGTGATTGCAACAATTTCGTCTTTTTTACATAACAGATAAAAATAACACTACTTTTTTACATCGGGAAGTCACCTTCGGGTGGGGGGGGCCTCCCGACGATAAGCACACGAAGGTTCCAACAATTCATCGGGAAAACGATGACTAGTAATACAACCACACCATAACCTTCCCTCCCGAAGGTGATCGGGTCTGACTTGTAATATGGCCGTCAGTACTAACAAAGTATATGGGCCTGATGGGGTCCCTCCTGTATTCCTAAAGAACTGAGCTTCTGTTCTTACACCCTGCTTCGGTACAGTCCTCCACCTTTGACTATCAACTTTACCTTTCCTTCTTGCTGGAAGTTTGTTCTCATTCACCCTGTCCCAAAGAAGGAGAACCATTCCCATCCCTGACTGTCATCTAATTCCTTTAACATCCTGTGTTCCTAAAGTTTTCGTGTCTATTCTTAACAGAAAAAAAATATATAAAGCTTCTTTCCTATCACAACATTCATTCTGATCATCAGTATGGGTTCTGCCAGAGACACAACACAGATTTTCTTGCCTACCTTTTAGACTCCTGATCATCCTACTTTAGGGACTTGGGTGAAAGCTTTGCCTTTGCACCTGACATCTCAAAGGCTTTCGATCGAGACTGACATAAATCTTTAACTTCCAAACTGCCCTCTTACGGTTTCTATCCTTCTATCTGTGCCTTCATCTCTAACTCTTTTCTGGTTGTTCTATAGCTGCTGTTGCAGGCAGCCACTGGTTTTCTCCTAGGACAATCAATAGTGGTGCTCCTTAGGGCTTTGTTGTATCACCATCTCTTCCTTTTATTCATCAATGACCTTCTAAGCTGTACATCTAACCTTATCCACTCACATGCTGATGACTCCACTCACCTTTCAATTCGCTTCCTGCGGCGTCCATCTCAGCAGTTACAGTACTATGGTACACCTAATGTCTGACTTGGCTCATATCTCTGATTGGGGTACAAGTAATCTTGTTGTATTTAATGTATGAAAAACTCAGTTCTTACATCCATCAACCCATTGAAATTTTCTGGAGGAGTATCCTATAGCTTCTAACAATATCCAACTCAATCCTGCATCATCTTTAAACATAGTTGGGGTTTCAATCTCTCGGGATTTATCTTGGAAAGATCGTATTACCTCTTGTAAAAAATGCTTCCAAGAGATGAGGTGTGCAGAGAGCCCTGTGCCTTCTTTACCCCTGCACAGTTATGGACTTTATACCCGTGTTTTATTCGCCCTTGTGTAGAAGACAACTCTCACGTGTGGGAAGGCTCCCCACATAGAGCTCTTCTCAGCACTTTGGAGTCAAAGGCTTTTCGTCTCATTAACTCTCTTCCTTTTACTGGCTCCCTTACTGGCACGTGCCTAGCAACAAACTCTCATCCCCTTTCTGTCCAACTCTAATTCAAGAGTTAATCGTTACGCCCAGTCCTCATGTATGCAACTGGTCAACTCTAGAACTGTCTCCCTCTGTATTTAATAATGTTTATGATCTCCAGTCTTTCAAATGCAGTGTGTCCAGGCATCTTGAAATGAACGGATCATGAAGTTGGCTCTCTCTCTTTTTGTTTTTGCTTTTTCTTGGAGAGAACAATTTGAGGGTTGTTAGCCTTTGGTTCCGTTTTCTTTGCAAAAAAAAAAAAAAAAATACGGAACAGTGACGGGTGGTGTGAATATCGAAGTTTAGATGGACAGCTCCCGATCCATGATGGAACAGTGACGTGACACAGTGCGAATCGGCCATAAGAGTGGCGAGTTGCAAGTAGCGTTTGAAATAACCCAGAAATATAACATTAGTAATGTTCCATTACTGTTAATAAAACGTAGTGCAGTACCGCTGTTCGCTAGGAGAAAAAAAAAAAGAAAGTAGCTCCTCTACATAGTGGACTACATGTAGCGCTATGCTGCTACTCCCATCACTGCCCATTACAAAGGTACCAGAGCTGTGGTTATCGCCTCTCCATTTTCTCAACTCCATCCTCCCCTATTCTCACCAACATTTTTACTGCTCTCCATTGTGAACTCCTTAACAGATTCATTTTCTTCTCCTTACTGGATCAATTACATAAAATAAATAAATAAATTACAGTTCTGCTCCACAGTACGTGCCTATATGGGGGGCAGAGGATGTTGCGTAGTACTAGGAATTCGCGTACTCGGAATACATAAACTTATGGGAATAATTACATATGGGTGGTGCCCCCCTTCATGGGCAACCCTTGAGACTCTTTTCAGACCTAAGTATTGTACTGTACAGGGAAACTATCTAAGACACATTACCTAAGATAAAGTAAACTAACAAGATTATGGCTTTACTAAGTCAACAAGAATATGGCTTAACTAAACCAACAAGAATATGGCGGCTCACCTTAACCCAAGAGGCCAACAGGCGAATTGTCTCCTGTACCACTCGGTTTCGGGACGATTCGGCATCAAGTCAATTTGCTGTCATTAATGAAGACAGAAATGGGTGACGCTAGAATAATTCAGTGGCAACTACAGCAAGGAAGAAACAAGTTAATTAAACCACCAGTGATGGAGAGTGGACACTTGTCTATGAGCCATTTCCTGTGGAGGATCAGGAGGAGGATGCAATGTCTGAGGCGTCAGAAATAGACTTTGAAGGGTTCATGAACGAAGTGAGTGCATTTGCTTGTGAAAGCGTCGAAAGTGCTGGTGACGAGAGTGGTGAGGAAGGTGGTGTGTCGAGTGGTGCAGGAGAGAATTCGCCGTCAAGTCAATTTGCCGTCAGACAATTCCACGTCAAAACATGGATGATTCCCCATAAGGACAATTCACACCCTGGACAATTCTCTGCCATTCTATAAAGACAGTATACTTATTATAAATTAATCAATACTTTAATAACCATCAAAGTCTACATTCAATAGCATAGGCTTTGGACTTTGGATATTATTTATTAGTTGCACCTTTAGTCAATATTGACTAAAGGTGCAACTAATAAATAATATCCAAAGTCTACGCTACTGAACATTGACTTTTATGGATCCCCCAGAAAAATAGTTATTAGAGTATTAATGAATTAATAATATGTAAACTGACGGGGAAACGTCCATGTTTTGACGGGGAATTGTCTGACGGCGAATTTACTTGACGGCGAATTCCCGATGTCACTAACCAGGGAAAAACTGCCACTCTTCACCAGATTACTTAATTTTCGACATCAAAGTCAGTCAACTAAACTCCGTTCATTTTATGTGCCCTCTTTGTCAATAAAAGGAGGGGAGAAATTATAACAACATTATTTTACTCACTGCTATAAGGAGGAGAGGCTGTAATACAGTCAAATAGAATAAAAAATTGGTGGGCTGAGTCTACCATCTCTGGATTGGGACGGTTATTATTCTTTCCTTCCTTCAATGTCCATAAGCTTTATTTTGCATCTATTTTATGTATTTGTTTGTCAAAACAAAATAGTGTTACGAGAAACATGTAACGATCCTTCGTTAAGAAACAGTAGCACGACACAGCTGAAGATCGTATGTTACTATCATAAACAGTAACAAACTCACATGTGTCTAATGCCCTGCTAAACCTGCTGTATAAAGATCATGGAAAAACTTTGCACAAAAAAACTGACAGTGCCTAGACTGGAGTTTTTCCCGATCTAGAGGAATACCCTGTTCAAGGTACACAAAACCCCAGTTGGTTAGTATTTTTGGACGGTATTTTGGAGCCCTCAGAGTCGTTGGATTTCGGCCGGCGGTCTCGTCTCTGCATGATTTCGGCTTTAAACGTTGTAGTTTTCATATGAAAAACTTTGCAGATTTTCTTCAGCATTTTGGAAATGAAGCATTGTTCTTTTAGAAAACTAAATCATACGGTTTTCAAACCAAAGGTTCAGCTGGAGACATGTAAATATGTGATGAATGCTGTCACTCCCAGTGTGCTTCCACAGCTTCTATAGTAACGTTTTCCTGCATTTATCGGACTAAAGCATATCTAAGAAATTAGTGTAACTAATATAGAATATTATCATGAACAGCTTACGTATGGTATATCAATAAATATCACGGGAGAGATTTTTAAAGATATGCGACTTCGTGGTCTCTGCATGAGTAGACTGACATCCATATTGACCTAGCTGGCGATCAGTGGCAACTCTTGAGATAGTGACGGTGGGAATTGTCTTGGAACCGTAGCGTGCAACTCCTGCACCACTTGACACACCACCTTCCTCACCACTCTAGTCACCAGCACTTTCAACATTTTCATTAGCTCATGCACTCACTTCGTTCATAAACCCTTCAAAGTCTATTTCTGACACCTAAGACGTCGCACCATCCTCTTGATCGTCCCCAGGAAATGGATCATCGACAAGTCTCCACTCTCCATCACTGGTGGTTGGCACTTCTTGTGGTGGCAGTGTTGCGTGCTTGGGGTAAACCCCGGATCTGGGCCAATCTTCGCTGTTGTCTCGCCTAATACGAGTTCAATTCGCGTCACTATTAAAATATACAATAAAATTCAATAATAAATAGGTCCTCGAGTACAATGAGGATCGCATACTCTGAACTCGCGTACTGTGGGGCAAAACTGGACACCTCCTGCCATCTTTGTTTCCCATCTTTTCCTTGCCTTCACACTCCCTTCCTACCTCCACCCTCCTTAAATTTCCTCTCCCCCTTCCATTTTCGTTTTCCTCGCATTTTGTATACAGTATACTTTTCCTTCTTTTTCCTCTCCTCATCTCTAATTCTTTTATTATCGCAGTCCATTTTCCTTTGTACTTTTAAAATACCCGATTATTTAGAAACTCTTTTCTCTTCTTTGAAGTCAGTGTGTGTAAATATATTTCTTATATTCCTTTACTTTATATCTTCCTTCTTTCGTTCTCTTCATTCTTCCCTTCATCCTTTCCCATCCTTCATTCCTTCTATCTTCCCTTCTTCCTCTCTTCTTCCCTCCTTTCCTTCCTTCCTTCTTCTTTTTTTTGCCGTTCCTTGCTTCCCACCTTTCGTCCTTGCTTCTTGTTTCCATTTCTCCTCGCATTTTCGTTTTTGAATATATATTTTCTACTATTTTAATTCTTCGCCTTTTGCATACTCCATTACACAGTTATATACTCGTTTTAACTTTTCTCATTTTTAAAGAGGGAGTGGGATGGCACAGATTATACATGTTGCCTGCAGTCATGCATTATTCCTCTTTTTCTTTCCAGTCATTCTAGTCCTCCAATTCATGATTTTCTCCTACATAGCATTGCTTCCTTTCGGCTGCTAACAAAAGAAAAAAAATGTCTTGTTTTCCACTACCAATAAGGCTTTTTCCAGCTCTTCTAACTCCAGATGATTTCATTCAATACGAGGATGTCTTTCTCATTTTATCATTACCGCTAAACAAGATGGGCGAGAACTAATATGAAATAAGTTTAAGTTCGTGAAACAGTTTTGCGCCAGTCGCGTACTGTGAACATTCTGAGAGAGAGAGAGAGAGAGAGAGAGAGAGAGAGAGAGAGAGAGAGACTTAAACAAAGTGAGATACAGAGAACGTGAATTTCTGAAAGAGAGCAAGTGACATCAAAACGTGGGAAAGGAGCGTGCCAGATTGCGACTGTGTGAGGCGAGCAGTTTCTTTTCTCGCTCCTTCTGCCTTATACCGCCGGGTGTTCAATGGCCCGTGTCCTTGTAAAGCCTCTGTGCCCCCCACCCCCTCATACACGCAACCATCTCACCATTCACGGCCTGACAAAGGAAAAAAAAAAAAAAAAAGCACCAAACCCGTTTTTTTTTATTTCATTTTCTAAAACCTTTTTTTTTGCTTCATAGAGACTACTCTTGGTAATGGGGTTAAACAATTTTCGGTACTGATGTCCCAGGAAGTATATTATTGTATTTCTCATTAGCGCCAGACAATTTGGCTGGAGAGAGAGAGAGAGAGAGAGAGAGAGAGAGAGAGAGAGAGAGGACGGACGGACGGACGGACAGACAGACAGACAGACAGACAGGGGGGGGGAGACCCCACAAATGAACGGATTAACCCGTTCACCAATGGAGTTCTGCCTTCTGCTTAATAAAATCGTTTGCCGACTGGATCTCTTAAAAAAAAAAATCATTGTACTGAAAAGATTGAAGGAGATTATATCTGGCCACTGTATTACGACAAATCAACTCGAATCCGAACAAAATCGTGTGATTACATTAACTGTAAGAATTAATTATCACGAGCCATCATTGCACCCCGCTGGCTAAAAGATTTTATTCCCATTAAGCTTTCAAAAATGTTGGGACTAGTGCCGATATGTAATGCCGGGATAAAGTATTTTCCCCTCTGTCACCGCACGTAGGCTCTCATCAATATTTCCGGCAGCATCTAGGAAGTAAAATTGAAAACTCTGGACTTCCCCTAAAAATTCGAGACTTGTTCGGTTATATAAAATATCGCCTTCAGGTATAAAACGCTGTGGGAGCTTTACATTTCTCAGAGCAGTGTTGAACCGAAGCCCTGGCATTATTTAGTGTGCATTACTACATAGGATTGCTGGCTCTTGGGAGGAGTATGGGGGAAGAGGAAAACAAGTATAAACATAGGTAGTACAGAAAGGGAAGCATCACACATCAAAGACAACAACAGAACAAGAGAAACACACCACATAACAGAAACAGCAACACCATACACACAATAAAGCACATAGTGACAGTAATCAAACAGAAACACAAATACCCTAGTAACAAGGGTACACCACAACACACAAACAGGACTGCCACATAAACAGTAGCAGCGTAACAGGACGAAGTACAGACAAACAGAAGCACCCGGTAACAGCACAATGACAGACCCAGATTTAGAAACATAACGGATGCTCATACAAGTACAAGGACAGCAGCCGAATCACATCAAAAGAAACACAACAGAACACAAACATGCACATTACCAGAAGTACAACCAAATTTACGCAGCAAATGAAACACACACACACACACACACACACACACACACACACGCACACACACACACACACACACAGCGCAGACAAACATTACGCAGCTTCAGTCACAGGGACTAATGGGTGAGTGTGGTGTGTTTTATAGGGTTGGAAGGAGACATTAGGCTGTACACCTAACGAGGATGTAATACCTCCCTCTAACACACAGCTATACACATTAGGCTACATTGCGCAATGCACCCGATGGTATTATTGTATAGCTGTGTGCTTTATAGGGTTGGATGGAGACATGAGGCTGTACACCTAACGAGGATGTAATACCTCCCTCTAATACACAGCTATACACATTAGGCTACATTGCGCAATGCACCCGATGGTATTATTGTATACAGCATTACTTCACATTTCATCCTACCTGGCTTCATTTCAACCCAGTGGAGTGTGCGGTAATTCACACTACATGCCACAGGATAAACATTACTCTGGCATCACAACATTACCTGGGATCATACCACACACAGGCTCAGCTTAAACATTTCTTGGTACCACTGCATTACCTGGGGTTGTAACACTCACCACCCCACACCACATCCCCCAGTATAACATTACTTTGGTACTACAGTATTACTCATGGACATACCACACTCTATCACACACCACATCCCCAAATATAACAGCATGTTGGTAACACAGCATTATCTGGGATTATACAGTACCACACCACACTGTCACACTTCTCGCATAACTTAGTACAACACATCATCATCATCAAACCATAACACCACATAACATTCTGGTAAATTAAGTCACTACAACACTACAGCTTTTATGCATCACAACGCCACCACCACACACCACACCACTACCACCATTACACAGGGCCACAACAGCGACTTCGTAAACGTGAGCGAGTATTATTTTAATTTCTAAGGTGAATCCGACCCCACACTGAATGTAAAGAAAGGTGGTGTGGTGGTGGTTGTGACGGTGGTAGGATGGTTCTGTGAGGCGCTGTGACCATGGTGTGGCGGTGGATATATTGGTGATGTGGTTGTGGGAGTGGTGGTTGTGGTGGTGGTATGATTATGGGGGTGGTGGTGGTGGCTGTGTGATATGCATGTACAGTATATATGTATCAGGCCGTGGTGGTAGTGGTAATGGTGATATGATTGTGGGGGTTGTGGTAATGGTGGTGACAATTGTAGTGATATGGTGATGGGGGTTATGGGTGTGGTGGTGAGGTGGTTTTGGCTGTGGTGGTGATGATAATTAAACTGTTGTTGTGGTGATGATTAAGTGGTTGTGGATGTTGTGGGGTGTGGTTGTGGTGGTTGTGTGGTGTGGTTTTGGTGGTGGTGTGGTGGTCATGGTGAGCTTGTGGTAATGGTGGTAAATGGTAAAGTAGAAGCTCTCAAAGGGTAGAAATTGGATCCTTGTGGTTGTAGTCCATCGTATGAGTGGTGGTGGTATTGGTATTGGTGGTGATGGTGATGGTACTGGTGGTGATGGTGATGGTACTGGTGGTGATGGTGATGGTACTGGTGGTGGTGGTGATGGTACTGGTGGTGGTGGTGATGGTACTGGTGGTGGTGGTGATGGTACTGGTGGTGATGGTGATGGTACTGGTGGTGGTGTTGATGGTACTGGTGGTGGTGGTGATGGTACTGGTGGTGGTGGTGATGGTATTGGTGGTGATGGTGATGGTACTGGTGGTGGTGTTGATGGTACTGGTGGTGGTGTTGATGGTACTGGTGGTGGTGGTGATGGTACTGGTGGTGGTGGTGATGGTACTGGTGGTGGTGGTGATGGTACTGGTGGTGGTGGTGATGGTACTGGTGGTGGTGGTATTGGTATTGGTGGTGGTGGTGATGGTATTGGTGGTGGTGTTGATGGTACTGGTGGTGGTGGTGATGGTACTGGTGGCGGCAGTGACGGCATTGGTGGTGGTGATGGTATTGGTGGTGGTGATGGTATGGTGGTGGTGATGGTGTTGGTAGTGGTGATGGTATTGGTAGCGATGATGGAATTGGTAGTGGTGATGATGGTACTGGTGGTGGTGGTGATGGTACTGGAAGTGGTGATGGTACTGGTGGTGGTGATGGAGGAACTGCTGCTCTGATGGTGATGGTGGTGGTCTTGAATGTTTAAGAGGCGGGAGATCCTCTGAATCACATTCTAGGCCTCTGTGTCGTCCTGTCAAGTGGTGGTTTTACTTAACATCGTGGTTGTGGTGCTGGTGATGGGTGTAGATGTGGTGGTTTGGTTTAGGTAGCTTTGATTGCGGTAGGAATGATGGTACGGGTAGTATATGTGGAAGGAATTAAGGTACTGGTGGCTCTGCCGGTTGTGGTAGCAAAATGGTACAGGTGACTGGGGCTGTGGTAGTGGATATGGATGTATGTGGTAGTGGATATGGATGTAGTGGATATGGATGTAGTGCTGATGATTATTAATAAAGCAAGAGGAATCTCAGAAGTTCAAGCAATGCTTCGGTGTCTGCACTGCCGTGAGGTGGTTAGAGAGTGGAAAAATCAACATCAGAAACGAAGTCTATCAAGGGAGAAAAAATATCTGGTGCCAGTAAGCCTCACAGGACAATGAGGATACCACCCATTGAACCTTTTCTCCTCTTTCCACCCTTGTCAGTCCGCTCTCTCTCTCTCTCTCTCTCTCTCTCTCTCTCTCACCACTATTGTATAATCTCAGAGTAAATCCCAGCGCGAAATTCCCAAGTAGGTACCAGAACAAGGAACAAATCTGCTTCAGGAATGAGCCAGAGTGAAATCTAGGATATGAAGGACTGGGATGAATCGCAGGAGACTTCAAGATGGTACAGGGTACAGAAGGACATTCACAAACTCCACCTCGTTAACAACACAAAATATAGTATTCACAATTCCATGTTTCTCTATGAGTCATGACACTCACAAACTGGTATCTTATCAAACTAGATCCCTTGATGGCACTACCAGATCTCGTGAATAAAAGAATAATTGAATATACAGTAGTTTATGGGCAATTCATTCAGGTTAACGTGGGTTCCTGAAGGATGCCGTCTGGTTAAGAGCTCCACTTCCACCACATGACATCCTACTCATCCACCAGCTCATGCCAAGGTTCCACTGTGTTCATGACACACATGATTCCAGCCAAACTGCACTGTGGTCCACACTGGGTGACGGAAGGGTGTGGACTATTGGAGTTATGGACGGAGGTGTAAGTGGCATGAGGAATGGCGGATGTAAGGATAAGGGGTGGACGGCTGAGGGGTTGGGGAGTGGGGGAGAGAGGAATGAGAAATAGGAGAGAAAGGTGTTTGTAAGGTAGGAAAAGTAAGTGAGTAGAAAGAATAAGCGTGAGCGAAATATGAGTGAGTGAGAGGAAGGTGAGTGGAAATGGGTGAGAGGATGTGTGTGTAAAATGAGTGAGTGACAGGAAAGTGAGACAGAATGAGTGGGAGTTTGTGTGCGATAGATGACTGAGTGAGAGGAAAGTGAGAAGCAATACATGCAAAAGATACTGAGTGACAGGAATTTCAGTAAAAGGAAAAAGAGAGAGAGGGGAGCGATATGGACAGGGGTGAGACGGAATGTGAAACTAAAAATAAGTGAGAGCGAAGTGGGTGAGACGAGAAGCCAGTGAGATGGAAGTGGGTAAGGAAAAATAAGTGAGGGTGGAAAACTGAGTAAGAGAGTAAGAAGCAATGTCTAAGAGGGAAAAGAGTAAGAGAGGAGTGAGTATGTGCAAAATAACTAAACAAGAGAGAGCGAATTAGCTGTGAGCGAATGGGGACAGAGAGGGGCGGAGGGAGAGACAGAGAAAATAGTAAAAGAGGAAAGTGAGATACATGAGAGAGAGACGACTGTGAGAGAGGAAGTGAGCAAGAGGGTACTTGCATTAAAGGTTTAAGGGATGAAAAACTTAAAGGATAAGGTGAGGCCACAGAAGTTCGAAGTAGTGGAGTTAGAAGATTAAGGGAGTTATGTACTGAAGGCATTATGGCAGCTGGGCTTAACGAACTAACCAGTTACCAGGTGAGGGAGGTGCAAGGTGAAGGAGTTAGGACATGTAGGTGGTAGGAATGATAAAAGTTAGTATACGGAGTATTTACGAGGCAGAAGAGTTGTGGAGTGAAGGTATTATGGTGGGACGGTCATACCCTTCAACAAAACCAGTAAAGTGAGCTTTGTAAGCGCGTAACGAGCGAGCAAGCGCTATGATATCACAAATTCCCTCTGATATATTATAGGCAGAATCTCCCATATTCAGTTGCCAGAGATGATGCCAAAAAATACAGTGTTAATTTGAGTTCGTAACCGAAGCATTCACCAAATATAACCGAACACTCCCTTGGAAAACTCGAGATTCCAAGGGGTTCCTACGCATTTATGGGTGAGTTTTTTGTAGATAACAAAATTTCTTGAATGAATGTATCACAAGTAGAGAATTTCAACTCTGTTTCACATAGGAGTAAAGTTATTAGCTTCTGCTTAGCGTGACGGTCGGGTCGGGTTGGGCTGCTCATTTCCAAACTTAACTGAAAGTAAACATCGCTCGCTCGGTCCTAATGAAGTCGTTGATATAGTCTTGCCACAACCAGATGATTATATGCAACTTAAAATAAGACGGCTGGCTGTGACACTTATGAAGGCTGTATGTAACCCCTCAGGTTCTAAAAGTCGTTACCAAGGTGAGCAGAATCACTGAAGTACCAAAAGGAATCAAGAAATTGAAAAATAAATATACATTTCTGCATATATAAATAAGTAAATAAGTAAATGCATAAATAATGTATTCGAACCGAAGGAATATTTCTTTAGTATTACATCAAACAAGAGGAAAAGATGCAAGAGGATGGAAATGAAAGACAGACATGAAAGAGGATGGATATCAAGGTGATAAGAGACGTTATTAAGAAGTGAGAAAGTTAGGATATGAACTAGATGATGTAGTTACATGTAAGAATTAGATGATGTAGTGTGTGCGGAGAGAGAGAGAGAGAGAGAGAGAGAGAGAGAGAGAGAGAGAGAGAGAGAGAGAGAGTCATCTATCCTAAACGACCTACTTACATAAACGACAAGCCATCTCGGTTGGCAACAGATCCATTGCGTCTGGGAGCCGTGTTGCAAAATGGTTGAACCTGGAACTCTTGATATATATTTATCTTCCTTAGTGACTTTCTTTTTTACCTTGTTAATTAAACCCGTCGGACCAAAGACGTGCTTTTAGTATAGTTGCACTACCACTACACTATTATCCTCAGTTTAAGAGAGGCCAATGGTAGTGAAGGTCTTAATAAAAGCTGTACCTGACTCCTTCTGTCGCAAAAAGATTTGATTTTGTGTTCTGTCTTTCTTCATCTTCTAACTCCAAAACGAAAAGGCGTACACGAGGGTCTTAATGAACGGATCTTGAATTGTGCTATTATCCTGTTTTTTTTTTTTTTTTCTTGGAGGGAACAATCTTGCCGGCTTTTGGCCTTCTTTCCATAAAAAACAAAACAATATTGTGTCGTAACAACCGGGGATGTATATTTCCACACTCAGGACAGCAGTTGAGCTACAGTGAGCGAATAATGGCCTAAAACTTTCTCCAGCAGTCACACCTCTTCCCAGAATTTGTTAATCTCATGATTTCCTGTTAATCCATTTCACGTGTGCATTTTACTTAACGTATACTGTATCAGTTACCGCGGTAGCAATAATCATACACTTAAAAGTCGTTTTGTAAAATAGCTAATGTGTATTCTTTTATGCAAGGAAGAAGGAACCAAAGGCCAGGAGCCTGTAAGTTGTTCCCTCCAAGAAAAAACAAAAAAAACAAAAACAAGATAAGAGAGCCATATTCAAGAGCTGTTCATTTCGAGATGGAAATCATCGGCAGTAGGAAATACAGAAAGAGGGAAACAGTTCCAGGGTAGACCTGTTGCATACACGAAGGAATGGGAGTAACGGTTACCTCTTGCATCAGAGCGTTGGACAGAAAAGGGATGCGAGATGTTGCTACACGGATGCTATGCACCCGCCGTAGTAGAGGAGGGCTGCAAGCAAACAGTTCAGACAAGCAATGACCATTGAAGTTGCGATAGAAAAGGGATAAACATGCAACAGTACGGCGAAGATACAGAGGTTGAAAGGAGCAAGCAAGAGGAGGACAGTTGATGAGACGAAAAGCTTTTAACTCTACCTTGTTGAGATGAGCTGTAAGTGGGGGGCCTCCCCACACATAATAGTTGTACTCTACACAGGGGCGAATAAAACCCGTGTTTAAAGTCATGGACCGTGCAGGGGTAAAGAAGACACAGAGTCGCCTTAGCACACTTAATCTCTTGGAAGCAGATTTTACGAGAGAGGTAGTATGTTCTTTCCATGATAAATCCCGAGAGAATTAAACCCCAACAATGTTTAATGATGATGCAGGATTATGCTGGATATTGTTGAAAATTAGAGGGTACTCCTGCGGAAGCTGTTAGCTAGTTTCCATTAAAAAAAAAAAAAAAAAAGATAATAAACTGGCTAAGCTGACTGCTCAGGTGTAGGGAAGGGAAAAAAAATGCTGAAACAAGAGATATAACACACACACACACACACACACACACACACACACACACACACACACACACACACACACACACACACAAACACGAGGGCTTTTGGGATGGGATGGATTCAACGTTTTACACCCATTACTACCCTGCACACTGTACTCACAAAACTTCTGTAGCTAAAGGAATGTTGTAATGGGTATAGGACTCTGAATCTCCTCCCAACCCATATACTTTCTAGATTATTTGCCTTTTTCATTTCTTGTTTCTGCAGTTTTTCTATTCCTACATCCTTAACAGTCATTTTTAGATTAATTTTTCTAGCATTATTCCAGCTCAAGTCAGGCAGTTTTATTCAGATTAGAGTGAAAGACATGCACCCAACTTTTGAAACGCCTGCAAATATACTGAACACCAATGCACGTGAGCCGAGTGTTGTGTGAGAACGTAAATCACTTATTTTGTTTTCCTCGTGTAGCCTAACTTCATTAATAAACATAACTGAATCAATCCCACACTACAAACAAAAGAAAATGTTATGCGCACAACAATAACCTGGTCAGAAAGAGTATAAATCGTGGAACGTAATTTTGTCAGCTCATTCAGCCACAAATGGTAAGCAGTTAGTACCGGAAATACGACTCCAATATCTAAATTCCCGCCAGTGTAGGAGGCATCCATGCATTCCTTTTACTCAGTCCACTCACCATAATGACGCATTTTTAGATTGTATTCAAACCATCACCATTGTAATGATCCAGCCGGCCAGCTAGAATGCCTACACAGTTAAGGCCAGGTGATGGGTGGGGGTGTAAGTTGGGGTAGCCTTTAATATCGTTCAGTTTTGTGGAAAAATATAACTTACATATTTGAATTATGCCTACCTGAAATTCGTATGAATAATTAATATAACGGTGTGAAACAAACACTCCAAACTGCACAACATTTTACTTAAACAATAAAAAACGGTGTTCTTAAAATATCATAGCCCTGGACTTACTGAAGCTGGGATGTTTTATATCAGTCCACTGGACTGAACATCCATAAAATGCAGAATCTGCCACTTCAATAATGCAACTGATTCAGAAATAACAGTTTAATACGGTAATCTGTGACCAAATTGTCTGGTGATCTGATATCGCCTTCGCCATTGGCAAAACGCGAGAATTAGAGCTCTGGCGCAAGTCACGAGTCGCGACGTGTGTTTATCTGATTTTTGCGGAAAACAAGCGACAAAACGAAAATCACTTCAGCCAAAGCAAAAAGTGAAACTACAATGGAAAATGGTTCATCTGAATAGCATCGGAGCTTAACATCATATATAATTACCTACTGGACTTAAATACGAGTACGTTCTGCTCGCTTGGACACGACACAAATTTTTGTGGATACCTAGACCTATTAAGTTACGAATGGCCTCTGTGTCTATAGAAATTAATGTATGGTACAACTCACCCCTCCAATTCGAAACGCCCATTAAAGCTGAAAAAAACGGTCTGAAAACACCATGATAAACAACCAGTATTAACATCATCGTACTCCGGGGGCTAAACTCGCACAATATTGCTATAAAATTCTGTACATATAAAAAGACAAGAGTAAAGCAATGGGTACTATCCAAATTAGTCGCTATGGAAGAGGTGTCAGGGAAGCTCTTAAGCACGCTAAATGGAGACACTCTGGGGAGTACGAGTATTCTCCAAGTTTCTCCCAACCACCTCTTTCTTACCGTTTTTTTTTTTCTTCTTCTTCTGCACGGGGCTAAATAATTTTCTCTTTTCTCACGGGGCTAAATAATTTTCTCTTCTAATGCTGAAAGTGTGGTAGGTGGGGGCACTCACCATCCGCTCACTCAGTGTAGTGCTGCTCTCGGGGGTCTGCCCTTTCCTCTCCTCCATCCTTCTTTCCTTCCATCCTCCTCTATCTTTCTTTCCTTCAGTCTTTCCTTGTCCTTCAGCCTACAGGTGACTTTACACTCCCTCGTCCATCTTTCATTCCTTCATTCTTTCCTCTTCCTTCTGCCTGTGGGTGATTCTACACTGAGTGACAAGCCAAGTGGTTTCCTGTACACCAGGAAACCATTTACTATGTTGGGTGGTAACCATATAACCAAATTTTGGCACCTGGTGGTTTAGTGGATAATTACTGCGCTCCAATCGGATTGAGCCAGTGAAGGTTTATATCCAAGGGGTGGTTGGGGTTTATTGCTCATGTAATGCCACTCAGGGATGTGTGAGGCTGGTCACTCTCATCTTAAATGTCAGGACCAACTGCCTAGCCCAGGGCTCCTACGCTCCTCATGGGGCAACGTAGGATTGGATGATGGATGGATGGGTGGACTAATGCTGAAAACTACCTATGTCTATAATCGCTTCTGGAACACAATGACGTCTTTTATATTATATTCTTTATAATCTCACACGATGTTATTCAGTACATGGAGGAGCTTTTGTAATGTTGTGGTAAATGAAGGCGATATCGATCCCGTCCAGTTTGTAAAGTTTCTCTCAAGCTGAATACAAGGGTCTGTTGGTGGGAGAAATAAATGTAGAAGATGCCACAACGTCTCCCAGACCTACAAGACTACGAACTCCAGTGAATGCTGAGTTACTGCTGAAACATCGATTTAAAAAAAAAAAAATGTGTCCAGATGCATTAGTTTTAAGGTACTATTTTATGCAATGTGAAATTTATGCATGCGCTTTCCGGTAACTGATATCACTTTCACACATCCACTTTCACCACAATTTTTGTAGCCGTGGAAGCACTTGAAAAGAAAGAGAAAGGAACAGAGGAAGAAATGTGAAGAAAAGGAAGATGGACGGAGAGAGAAGGAAGTAATGCGAGAGGACGGTGTGGTAAAGAGGGGAGGGAAAGAAGAAAACTGAAGGGGGGGGGGTCCTGGAAAAGGGAATGATAAAGGGAGATAGAGAAATGAAGACATGGAAAGGAAGAGGTACAAGGGAGGAGGGAGGGAGAAGAGGGAAAGGAAAGGACAGGAGAGAGGGGGACATGAGCGGAGAAAGCAGCGGAAGGACAGAGAGATGGGAAGAAGGGGAGGAGGAAGGTAAGAAACAACAATAACGACGACGACGACGACGACGACGATGATGATGATGATGATGATGAGGAGGAGGAGGAGGAGGAGGAGGAGGAGGGCGAGAAGAAGGAAAGGGAGGAGGAAGTTGGAGTAAGAATGTAGGAGGCAAAGTCAGACACAGAAGTTCACATTTATCCCCTCTATCTCCCCTCCCCTCCCATCCCCCACTTTTCCCTTCTCCATCTTTCCTCTCCCTCCCCTCCCTCCCTCCACCCTTCTCCCCCGTTTCCCTTATCCCTTCCCCTCTCCTCCCCTCATTCCCCTCGCCCTCCTCTTTCACTCAAATCCCTCACAACTTTTCTCCAGCTTTTTCACTGTAAACATTCTCTCTCTCTCTCTCTCTCTCTCTCTCTCTCTCTCTCTCTCTCTCTCTCTCTCTCTCTCTCTCTCTCACACACACACACACACACACACACACACATACTCTCTCTCTCTCTCTCTCTCTCTCTCTCTCTCCCTCTCTCTCTCTCACACACACACACACACACACACACACAAAGTTGTGAAGGAAATAAAACAAACTTTCACCAAAACCACTGCCCTCACATCACGACCTGACCATCGCCACAAGAGAGTAAAGTGAGGGGGAGAATAAGGACTGGATCATGGGAAGGGGAGAAAGAGAGAGAGGGATAAGGATGAGGAGGGAATATAAAGGAAAAAACAAGAAATAAAGATAAGCAAAGGGTACAAAGGAAAGCAAGAAGTACAAGAAAAACACGGAGTACAAATGACAGCAGGGGAAACAAAGAAAAGTAAGGAGTAAAAAGGAAAGCAAGGGGTACAAAGGAAAGCAACGGATTTAAAGGAAAGTAAGTGATACAGAGGAAAGCATGGGATACAATGGAAAGCAAAGGGTATAACGGAAAGCAAAGGGTACAATGGAAAGCAACGGGTACAATGGAAAGCAAAGGGTACAAAGGAAAGCAAGGGGTCAGGAAAGCAAGGGGTACAAAGGAAAGCAAAGGGTACAATGGAGAGCAAGAGGTACAAAGGAAAGCAAGCGGTACAATAAAATACAAGAGGTGCAAAGGAACGCAAACAGCAATAGACTTACTGTTCATTTTGATGCTGCTTGTTACAAAAAAGATTGTGATTATACTGTAGTACTGAATATAAAAGATGAGTAAACACTATCGTTCCCCCAGTCACCAGCGAACCTCCAGCTAAAGTCAGCGGGAAAACATAAGAAAGAAGGACCACCATGCAGAACTCTCCGTTGTGGCTGGAAAAACCTCAAAGACACACCTAAGATGCACACCACACACATCTCAGACAAGCCGCCGACACACCCGAGACACACACCAGACGCACCACCAGTACCACCCAACCCTCAACTACCGCTGACGGGCTTAAAACTCTACTGTTTCAACCTGCCAGATTTTGACAGCTCAGGGCACATACTGGGCTTGGTCGTCGTCTATCTCTCCATGGATGCAGAGGAAGAGGGGTTGAGACAGAGAGAAAAAAAAAAAAGAAAGGAAGAGAAAAAAGAGAAAACACAGAACGAACGAAGAAGATGGGATATTTGGGAAGAAAGGGAAATGTGGTTACGAACAAAAAATGGTAAAACAAAAGAAGGGGGAGATGAAAGGAGAGGAAAGCAACAGAAAGGTCTCATACTTCCATCTTCATTAATGAAAGAAAAATGATGAATAAAAAGGATGAAAGGAGTAATGAAAAACCGTGAACAATAAAGATGAACCCCCTAGCCACATCTAGCTCTTTGATCCCAGCATAAAGTCCAGCCAGACAAACAGACGGGCAAAACATCCGGCCTCAATATCCTCAGTCCTTGGACGAAATTAAAACCAACGCTCACGGATGCATTAAACACTTGACCTACTTTGCCGACTCGACAAAGAAGAAAATACTCTACCGTTCATGGATAAGAGATTAACCCTTAACTCGCCAAAGTCATCATCATCATCATCATCGTCATCATCATCATCAACATCATCATCACCATCCTACTTCTCATAAAAACATGCAGTAAAGGTGTCGCACTTCGATATTACTGCCTACCCACCTCCAGACGGCAACGTTTAAAAGTTTAACAATCAGTATAATACTGACTCAGTTTCTGATTAACTACTACGGTCCACTGTCATCGTTATGATCCTCTTACTATTTCCCATGATTATACAGATTTATGAACGTAGCCTACTTAGGTACCTGTGTTCTATTCTGGCTACCACCTAAATATTTAATATTCCCAACACTATGAAGTTAAGACGCACACTCCAACAGGTTAAAAAACTTACATGAGAAAAAAAAAAAAACGGAAACTTTTATTTCTGTGGCTGGAGGGCGTGAGATATGAAGATTAAGATTCTGGCTTGGAAGGTAAAAAAAAAAATAAAAAAAAAAAAGAATAAAATAAAAACTGCATAGTGGCGTGACCGAAGACATAAACTGGGCCTCTTGAATATATTATACCTCCGATGATCTTCATTACGAGAGATGTGTGCAGTAGCGGATCCAGGATTTTGGAAAGAGGGGGCTGTTTGTCACTGTAAGGGGAGCCGAGAGCCGAAGGCGCGAGACAATAAGCTAGGGGGTCTGGGGAGAGTGGTACTATATTATTATTATTATTATCATTATTATTATTATTATTATTATTATTATTACTACACCTTTTTATTTTTACTGACATTGATATTTGATAATAATCAGCTCGTAGGGGCGTCATTCATAGCTGAATGGGGGGGTGCAGACGCCCCCCCCCCCGCCCCCCTGGATCCGCCACTGAATGTGTGTTAAGTTGTACAAGATAATCTGCTCTTAGGGTAAACACTGACAGACATCCTTGAGCTGATGAAATTAATATCGATTGTCCATATCAGTAACATGGGGGAGAATAAGATGTAATAAGCAATGTACAGTAAACTGTTGAGGAAGAGATGTTACAACATATTCCAAGCCAGTGAGAACACTGCCCTTTACTTCAGTTCATGCGATATAAGGACTGAGACTCGAGCTTGCCGTACTGTGTCAGCTGTTGGTGGGGTCACTCAAATCACCCACTGACATCACCCCACCTCACCACTCATCACCTCACCTCACAAAACAGCACATCAACTCGCCCGATGATCTAACCTCACCTCACCTCTTCTCGCCTCACAACATATGAACGCACCCTCTGACCACCTCACCTCACCTTACCTCACAACACAACACATCGCAACACATTATCTCACCCTCTGACCTCACCTCACTAAACAGCACACCAACCAGCCCGATGACGTAACCTCACCTCACCTCACCTCTTCTCGCCTCACAACACATGAACGCATCTGCTGACTTCACCTCACCTCACCTCACAACAACAACACATCGCAACACAGCACATCTCACCATCTGACCTTACCTTACTGATTTCATTTCACCTCTTCTCACCCCACAACACAACGCAACACAGCACATCATCTCATCGGCTGGCTTACCTCACGTCACCTCTTCTCACCTCAGAAAACACCATAACCTCACCTCTTCTCACATCACAACACAGCACAGCACATCGCAACATATCAACTAACCAGCTGACCTCAACTCACAACACAACACAACTCCATGAACCACATATAAGAATTTAACAATTAATTCCATGGGATAAAGCTTTATTTTAATTCTTTCTACAATCATACAATTTCATTAACCTTAAGGAAGCCATGTACCTTAAGGAAGCCTATCCACAAAGGACAAGATTCTCACTCAGCTGAATATTTATCACCTGTGGTAGCCATAAAAACTCCTTCACTGCTGTGGTACAAGTGCGTAGTATTTTTAGGCTAACTACTGACGATTTTATTCACCTGAGAGAGATCAGAGTTGACAAATGGTTACTGATATTTTCCACTGATCCTCTTACGGCTATGAACATGAGTTGGTATTCTATTCAGGCATGTACCAGGCGAGTATGTTCTCCTATGAGGAAAATGAAAGCAGTGAAAGGGTCCAAATGACTTTGCCGAACGTGAACCTGGCTGACTGCAGGATCATTATGCCTTCTTACTGCAGTCTACCATCCTCCTTTCGGGGGGATAGAAGGGGAGAGGATGTACATTTATGTAACCCTGCAGAGGAGCAATGCAGTTATATTGGTTCCACCATGTGACGGCGTCCCTTTCCTACAATAGCCACTATTACAGAAGGTTTTAAATACCCGTGCATCTGTGAAACACAAACCAAGGTATTATTACAGTGCAGCCTGGCTCACATAAATACCATCCATTTAAGGCTATGGTCGCAACTTCTGTCTGATTGATTTTACCGATGGCCACTTGTGCAGCCACAGGAAACCAACGGCTAACATATCGTACCCAAAAGATGTCATTCTGGGTAAAAACGAGTCTGAGGATAGAGGGACAGGAAACGAGGGAAGGGAAGGGAAAGGGTAGCATATGAGGAAGAGGGTGAAGAGGATAGGGGAGGGGAAGAGAGTGGAAAGAGGAGGAGAAAGAAAAGAGACAAAATATGGGTTTGAAGGATACGTAACTGGAGGAGAGGAAGATTAGAAGGGCAAGAAAAACGTGGAAAACACACGAGAAAAAAAGAAGAATGGAGAGGGATGAAGGACAACAAGGAAGAAAGGCAAGGTAAGGTTATGCCAAAGGACAACAAATAAAGGAAAGGCAAGATTATGCAAGAGATCAAGAAAGAATGAAAAGCTAAGATTATGCAAGACAGCGAGGACGAAAAGGAAGCAAAGAAGAAACAAAATAAAAACGCGAGAAGAAGAGAAAATGTAGAACGAAATAGAATTGCTATAGCAAAAGAAGATGAAATAGGGAAGATGGAGGAAACACGGGAGGGAGAGCAAAGAAAGGAAAGGAGAAGCACAGAAAATGAATGGAAGAGGGAAATAAAGAGAGGGAAGAGGAAAAAGGAAGACGAGAAATTTACACAAACGAGGGATGAGATTGGGAGGAGGAGGAGGCAGAGAGGGAGAGATGGAAAGAGAGAGGCGGGAGTGAAGGAGAGGCGGAGGAGAGGAGTAAGGGGGAATGGAAAAGAGTAGCGCGAGGAGGAGGTGGGAAGCCAAGATTATATTGGAGAAGGAGGAGGAGGAGGAGGAGAAGGAGAAGGGGGGGGAGACTGGATGACTAACACAAAAAATGACAAGGCGGCAATAAGACAATATATGAGAGAGAGAGAGAGGGGGGGGGGGGGGCAGACACCGAAATTCACTCATTCCCTTCCCAACCGCAGACTTTAACAGCTAACAAACGCCAAAGGGAAAGAAAAACTAGAGGAAAAGACGGAAAAGTAAGAGAAAGAGAGAGCAAAATATACTCACTCCCTTCCCGACTGTGACCTTAAAAACAGATTTGGAGAGAGGGAGAAAACAATATGGATAAAACACACACACACACACACACACACACACACACACACACACACACACACACACACACACACAAAACTTATAGGGGATATAAAACAAACTTTCACCAAAATCACTGCCCTCACTTCACGACCTTCCCATCGCCACAGGAGTTTAAAGTGAGGGGGAGAATAAGGACTGGATCATGGGAGGGAGAGAAAGAGAGAGAGGGGATAAGGATCAAGAGGGAGTATAAAGGAAAAACAAGGCAAAAAATACATAAGCAAAGGGTACAATGGAAAGCAAGGGGTACAAGGAAAACAAGGAGTACAAATGACATCAGGGAAAACAAAGAAAAGTAAGGAGTAAAAAGGAAAGCATGAGACACAAAGAAAAGCAAGGGGCACAAAGGAAAGCAAGGGGCACAAAGGAAAGCAAGGGGTACAAAGGAAAGCAAGGGGTACAATGGTAAGCATGGGGTACAATGGAAAGCAAGGAGTACAATGGAAAGCAAGGGGTACAAAGGAAAGCAAGGGTACAATAAAATGCAAGGGGTACCAAGGAAAGCAAACAGCAACATACTTAATGTTCCTTTTGAGGCTGGTTGTTACACAGTAGAATATGATTATAGTATGGAAAATAAAAGATGAGTAAACAATATCGTTCCCCCAATCACCAATGAACCTCCAGCTGGAGTCATCAGGAAAACATAAGAAGGACCACCATGCAGAACTCTCATTAGTGCCTGGAAAACTTCAAAGACACACGTAAGCTGCACACCACACACATATCAGACAAACCGCCGACACACTCGAGACGCACACCAGACACACCACCAATACCATTCAACCCTCAACACCCACTGTAAGTGTGACGCGGTTAAAACTCTACTGTTTCCACTTGCCAGATTTTGACAGTTCATGGCACACACTGGGCTTGGTCATCGTCTATCTCTCCGAGGGTGTAAGGGAAGAGGGGATGAGAGATAGAAATAAAAATAAAGAGAAAAAAGATAAAATACAGAACGAACGAAGAAGATGGGATATTTGGAAAGAAAAGGAAATGTGGTTACGAAAGAAAAATGGTTAAGCAAAAGAAGGGGAAGACGAAAGAAGGAGAAAAACAACAGAAAGGTCTTATACCTCCTTCTACATTAAAAAAAAGAAAAATGGTGAATCATAAGGATGAAAGGGATAATGAAAAACTGTGAACATTAGAGACGAACCCCCGAGCCACAACTAGCCCTTTGATCCCAGCATAAAGTCCAGCCAGCCAAAGAGACGGGCAAAACGTCCGGCCTCAATATCCTCAGTCCTTGGACGAAATTAAAACCAACGCTCACGGATGCATTAAACACTTGACCTACTTTGCCGACCCGACAAAGAAGAAAATACTTTAGTTTTCATGGATAAGAGATTAACCCTTAACTCGCCAAGGTCTGCATCATCATCATCATCATTCTACTTCTCATAAAAACATGCAGTAAAGGTAGCACTTCGATAATACTGCCTGACTACCGCCAGACGACTACGTTTAAACGTTTAACAATCAGTATAATATTGACTAATTTTCCTGATTAACTACCAGGGTCCACTGTCATCATTACGATCCACTTACTATTTCCCATGATTATACAGATTTATGAACGTAGCCTACTTAGGTACTTGTGTTCAATTCTGGTTACCACCTAAGTGTTTAATATCCCAAACATTTTGAAGTTAAGAAGCACACTCCAACAGGTTACAAAAAAATTATATAAGAAAAAAAATGGAAACTTTTATTTCTGTGGCTGGAGGGCGTGAGATGATAAGATTAAGATTCTGGCTTATAAAAAAAAATAAAAATAAAAATAAAGAGGGTAAAACAAAAACTGTATAGTTGCGTGACCGAAGACGTAAGTTGGGCCTCTTGAATATATCATACCTCTGATGATCTTCAATACGAGAGATGTATGTTAAGTTGTACATGATAATCTGCTCTTACGGTAAACACTGATAGACATCCTTGAGCTGACGCAATTAATACCGATTGTCCTTATCAGTAACATGGGGGAGAATATGGTTTAATAAGCAATGTAAACTGATGAGGAAGATATGATACAACATACTCCAAGTCAATGAGAATCCCGCCCTTTACTTCAGTTCGTGCGATATGAGGACTGAGACTCAAGCTTGCCATACTGTGTCAAGTGTTGGTGGCGTCACTCAAATCACCCACTGACATCACCCCACCTCACCACTCACCACCTCACCTCGCAAAACAGCACATCAACTCGTCCGATGATCTAACCTCACCTCACCTCTTTTCGCCTCACAACATATGAACGCACCCGCTGACTTTACCTCACCTCACCTTACCTCACAACACAACTCCTCGCTACACATTATCTCACCCTCTGACCTCACCTCACTAAACAGCACATCAACTCACTCGCTTATCCCACTTTACCTCCTCTCACCTCACAACACAACACAGCACATCATCTCACCCGCTGGCCTTACCTCACGTCACCTCTTCTCACCTCAGAACACAACACAACCTCACCTCTTCCCACCTCATGACACAACACAGCACATCACAACATATCAACTCACCCGCTGACCTCACCTCAAAACAGATATAATTCCATCAAACATTATAAGTATTTAACAATCAATTTCATAGTATGAAGTCTTATTTTAATTCTTTCTACAATCATAATTTTCATTAACTTTAAGCTTATCCACAAAGGACAAGATGCTCACTCGACTGAATATTTATCACCTGTGGTAGCCATAAAAACTCCTTCACTGCTGTGGTACACGTCCGTAGTATATTCAGGCTAACTACAGACGATTTTATTCACCTGAGAGAAGTCTAAGTTGACAAATGGTTACAGATTTTTTCCACTGACCCTCTTACGGCTAAGAACATGATCTGGTATTCTGTTCAGGCACGTACCAGGGGATTTTATTCTCCTATGAGGATAATTAAAGCAGTGAAAGGGTCCAAATGACTATGCCGAACGTGAACCTGATTGACTGCAGGATCAATATGCCTTTTTACTGCAGTCTACCATCCTCCTTTCGGGGGAATAGGAGGGGAGATGATGGACATTTGTATAACCCGGCAGAGGAGCAATGCAGTTATATCGGTGCCACCATGTGACGGCGTCCCTCTCCTTCAACAACTACTCGTAGTGAAGGTTTTAAATGCCTGTGCATCTGTGAAACACAAACCAAGGTATTATTATTGTGCAGCCTGGCTCACATAAATATTCTCCATTTAAGGCTATGGTCGCAACTTTTGACTGATTGACTTATTTTGTCAAAGGCCAATTCTGCAGCCACAGGAAACCTACGGCTAACATATCTCACCCAATAGAGGTCGTACTGGGCAAAAACGAGTTTGAGAGTGGAAGGACAGGAAACGAGTGATGGGAAGGGAAAGGGTTGCATATAAGGAGGAGGGAGAAGAGGGGAGGGGAAGAAAGTGGAGGAAGGAGGAGAAAGGAAGGAGAAAAAATATGTGTTTTGAGGATACGAAGCTGGAGAAGAGGAAGGTCAGAGGAGCAAGAAACACGTGGAAAACATACGAGGAGGAAGGAAACGAGAGAAGAGGGAAATGAAGGAAAAGAAAGGAGAGGGGATGAAGGACAGCAAAGAAGAAAGGCAAGCTAGGATTATGCAAGAGGTCAAGGAGTAATGGAGGCAAGATTATGCAAGAGATAAAGGGAGAAAGAAAAGCTAAGATTATGCAAGAGAGCTAGGAAGGAAAGAAAGCTAAGAAGAAACAAAATAAAACCGCGAGAAGAGAAAACGTAGAACGAAATAGTATTTCTATAGCAAAAGAAGATGAAGTAGGGAAGATGGAGGAAACACGGAAGCGAAAGCGGAGAAAGGAAAAGAGAAGTATAGAGGGTGAAAGGAAGAGGGAACTAAAAAGAGGAAAGAGGAAAAAGGAAGATGAGAATTTTAAACACGCGAGGATTGAGAGGGCTAAGAGCTGAGATTGGAAGCAGGAGAAGGCAGAGAGGGAGAGATGGAGAGAGAGAGAGAGAGGAAGGACTTACGGAGTGAGGGAGAGGAGGATGAGAGGAGTAGGGGGGAGTGGAAGAGAGGAGCGCAAGGAGTGCAAGATGGGAAGCCAAGATTACGGTAGCAGAGGAGGAAGAGGAGGAGGAGAAGGAGGAGGGGGGGGGAGACTGGATGACTAACACAAAAAATGACAAGGCGGCAATAAGACAATATATGAGAGAGAGAGAGAGAGAGAGAGAGAGAGAGAGAGAGAGAGAGGAGGGGGGGGAAAACAAAGACACCAAAATTCACTCACTCCCTTCCCAGCCACAGACTTTAACAGCTAACAAACGCCAAAGGGAAAGAAAAACCAGGGGAAAAGGGGAAAAAAGTAAGAGAAAGAGAGAGCAAAATGCACCCACTCCCTTCCCGACCGTGGCCTTAAAAACAGATTTGAAGAGAGAGAAAAAACAATAAGGTAAAACACACACACACACACACACACACACATACACACACACACACACACACACACACACACACACACACACACACACACACACACACACATTGCCTCCCCGACTGCGGCCATAAAAATAGGGCATAAAACAGAGGTCGGGAGATAAGCGCAAATTACGCGTAGGTGGTGCGGGGTGGAGAGAGGAAAGTGTAAACATTAAACTCCCTCTTACCCTGATGGCAACTGCAGAGGGGAGGGGGAGGAAGGAAGAGAGGAGGGAAGGTCATAAGAGAGGAGGAGGGGGGTGAGAAGGGAAAGGGAGGGAGTTGGTGAGGGGCTGGAGGGTGAAGAAAGGGAGGGAGGAGGGACGAGAATAGAAGAGGAGGAGGAAGGAGGGAAGGGAGAGGCAAGGGGTTGATCTGGGAAGGAATGGTCAAGAGCATAGAGGTAGGATTAGGGTAGAGTCGGCGTGAGAAGGCTCCGGTGAAGCCAGAGAACTGTCAAACGGCCATATTGGTCAAGTCAAGAGGTCACGGCAACACCTACTTGACGAAGAAGATTGCTGTGCACTCCTACCTCTATGGCTGTGCCCATAGAGGTAAGAGTCCTAATCCTACCTCCGTGGGTGTGGCCATGAGGTTATTAAGCCTTTAATACCTCCAGCTGTGTGTCCACCTGGTATTCTTCAGGAAGAATGCCAGAAACAAAGTAGACTTCATTCTACCTCTGGTTTTAGTTGTAGTTCAGCTGTGGGTGTGAGACGTTATTTGATGGTGAGTTGTAACTCACCATCAAATAACCTAAGTCTCCAAAAATGCCCACCACCTGTGCCGCATTTGGGTGTAATGAAAGAGGAGATAAGAAATCTGACCCATCCATTACATTTCACTGGTGAGTATCTTTAGAGTGAATTATAATTTGTAAGTGTACATTATGTATATGACTGAAGTTAGTAAAAACAAGCTGAATATTATATAGAATAATAGATATAAACTTTTTTCATAATATGCTGATGTATATTATTTTAAATCATCTATCTGTCTTCCATCCTTCATTTTACCATATGTTCTTAAATGCTTCCTTTTTTTTCATTCATTAACTACTTTCTTTTCTCCTTCCATTCATAACCTACTTTCTTCCTCATTTTTTCTGTTTGCAACTAAGAAAACACTCGCGCCTGGTCAGCGGAACCAAGTCAGACAGCTGTCAAAGGGGTCGCCGCCATGTTGGTCGAGTCAGATCTGTCGGCCTCACTCTGACCTACCCGTGGTTAATCCCTTATGCCGCCTCTACCTACTCCTACCTCTATGGTCAAGAGAGTGGAAAGGGAAGGGAAGGGAGGAAGGGAGGGATTTTTTTTTTGGGGGGGGCAGGGGATATGTTAGAGAGTGGAGTGAAAATGACGGAGCAAAGGGAGGGAGGGGAAGAGAGAAGGAGGGACAAGAGGGTGGAAATGAGAGGGAAAGAAGAGCAGGGAAAAGACAGGAGGGAAGAGGCTGTTCTTGTGATGAGACAGAAGTAGAGAGGGGAAGGAGGAGAAAGAAGGTCGGGAGAAGAAGAAACAGAGAGAGGGGAGAGGCAGTTCGGGGGAGGGGAGGGGAAAGGAATTTATCTGGAGAAAGAGGCCGGTGTAGGAGGAAAAGGAATGATGGAAAGGAAGCTGGACGAGAAGACTGGTGACAAATAGGAGGAGGAGGAGGAGAAGTGTGAAGGGTGGAGACGTAGGAGTCAGAGAGGAGTACAGGAGGAGGCGGGGTGGTGGTGAGGGAGGGAACAATAGTACTAGTGTTATGGAAAGAATAAACGATGGAGGATATTAGGGTCAGGAGGGAGGGAGGGAGGGAGGAGGAGGAGGAGAGGAGGAGGAAGGGGGACAGGAGGAGGAAGGGGGAGGGGATGGAAACAGCAGGGAAGGGGGTGCTATGAACAACGAAGGAGGTCGAAATAGGTGGTGGTGCAAAAATATTATACAAAGAAAAAGTGGAGGTACGAGAATCACGGAAAAGGGGGAAGGTAGGGAATAGAAGGGGAGGGGGAAGGAGAGGAGGAAAGGCGAGGGGAGGGGAGAGGGGTAAGAACTAAGGAGGGGAAGGGAGAGGAGAAAGGAGGGGAGAAAGGAGGGGAGGGGAGAAAGGTGGGGAGGGGAGAAAGGAGGGGAGGGGAGGAGAGGGGAGAGAGGAAGCAGGGGAGGGAATGGGTTGCACTGCGGTGAAAAATGGTGGTACTGGGAGGGAGAAGAAAAACGTACTCGTACGGAGAGAAGAAAAGGTGGAGGAAATGAGGGTCAGGAAGGAAGCAGAGAGAGAGAGAGAGAGAGAGAGAGAGAGAGAGAGAGAGAGGGGGGGGGAAGAATAAATGGCGGATGAAAGCTAGAAATACAGAGGACATGAAGGTTGAATGGATCGAGGAATGACGGGAGGAAACCAACCGAGACTGAGAGAACGAGGAAGGGAAAAAATAGGAGGAAGGAAGAGGAAATTAATAAAATGAGAGAGAAAGAGAGAGAGTGGGGAAGACCGGATGCTATTGTACAGGAAAGCAGGAATAGAGAGGAAAAAAGAGGAAGACTGAGGAACAAATGATGAGAAAAAACGAGAGAGAGAGAGAGAGAGAGAGAGAGAGAATTTAAAAATAGGAGGCCAGAGGAAACTGTGAAAGTGTTGAATCCTTACCAGATTCTCTTTCTCTCTCTCTCTCTCTCTCTCTTCCTCCTTTTAGTTTCCACCTCCTTCACACTTCCAAGCTCTCCTCCCTCTCCATTCCCTTCCCTCATCTACCCTCCCCTTTACCCTCCCGAATCCTCTTAGAACACACACAATACTTCCTCCCCCTCCCATTTCCTCTTCCCAATCTCCTCTTAACCCCCACGTCTCACACATCTCCACCCCCACCTCCGTCCTTCTTATCTTCTCACTCTTTAACCAAGCCAAATCTTCCTCCTTCCCGTTTTCCAGTACCTCCCTAAACTCCCACCTCTTGTACTGATCATTTATAAGCTGCTTCATTGAGACAGATTCTTTTTATATTAATGGCTGAAACTTAAGATGGCTATATTTATCCTATACTTTTCATTTTATTCTGACAAAATATATTCATCTCTCCATCATGTTACCTCAGCTATAAAAATAACTTTACACTATAATAAGATGCAAATTATGAAAGTGCCATGGAAAGGATGCAGTGCCGTAGTAAAATAAAAGCTGGTTAATCCGGACTAACTGGAAAGAATCCATATTAACCGACTTTCCAGAAAAACCGAGTTTGAAAGAGAGAGAGAGAGAGAGAGAGAGAGAGAGAGAGAGAGAGAGAGAGACAGACAGACAGACAGAGTCTTTCACATCTCTATGGAAAACCAAAATACAGAATTGTGCTGTAGTCATTGTTTGCCACATCACAAACAAAGCCACACTACCCGTTACATATATCATCTCCCCTCTGCCCCTGTAGAAAACAAAAATAATACTGCAGTTGTCAACGTCTGCCACATCAAACGATTTTACCATTGCCCATTACGTGTATCACTAGCCATTAGTCCTTCAGTGACACTACCATCCTCTTCTACCCCACTCACTACGAGGACATTTTATCCTCTGTACCACCAGAGGATTTCATTTAACCTTGGAAAACTTCAAGGATATGGAGAGGAAGGGTATATTTTTCACTAACCCTCTCCCCTACAAGCCTTCCTCTGTTAGTGGAAAAAAAAAAAAAAAATCAGCCAGTAGGAATTATAATATAAGGGAGATACACTTGTGTTGAAGGGTTTGGTACCGCCGATGTCACCACTACCGTCAACTACCACTATCACGACCTACACTGCTACCCTCACCAATCATTACCACTGCTACAGCTATACTTTTGCACTCACTACCAAAATTACTGACTGTCAAACACGACTAATTTTCCAAACCACCACTTCCACATGCACTACCACTACCACAAACATCACCACTACCACAAACACCGACAAATCCAAATACAACACCACTGCCACGAATCCCAATACTATCGCTATAAATATTACCACTTATTTCTTCGTCGCTGCGTTTATAAATGCTCCAGCCTGCATGCATGCGTCGGCCCTAGTCACGTAATTGCGGCTCTCCACGCTGCTCCATCTCTAGGAGTTTTTCTCTTCAGTCCCTTGACTCAGAGGTCACGCTCTATGACCTCATTCCAAGTCTTTTTCAGTCGAACTCTCGCAGCTATGCTCTCAACATTCACACCTTTCATGTCTGCACCTAGTCCATATCCTCCGTCCTTTCTTGATGCCCAAACCATCTCAATCATCTCTTCATCTAGACAATTATTCATTCAAGTTGCATTTTTCCTTTCAACCCTTCAATTGCAATCCTAACCCTACAGGCATATCATTCAAGGACGCACTACACATCTACCTAATCACTCTCATCTCTGTACATCTGAGCCTACGAGTATCCTCCTCCTCTACTGCCCAAGTCTCTACCGTAGAGCATTACACTCTTCGCACATGCGGCACAGATGGATCCAATAGGGCGGAGAGAGAACCTCTCAATGTCAGGATGGGGAACAACTCCCTAAGCTTCTTCCAAACTCATCCTTGTTACCAACTAGCTCCAGCCCCATCTCCAGCATAAATCATGTCCCCCAAATAACATAATTTCTCCACACACTCAACAGACTCTCCAGGACAACTGGTCCTTTTCCACCTCTCTGCTGTTGCATGCTCTCCTTGACACCCCACACACTCAAAATTTGAATTATTTTGCAGCCTACCTTTAATACCACCACATTACTTATGCACCCACTTACCACAAGCACTGCACAATTGCACAAAATGGAGTTACTTCCCACATCACTAACATATACTGTATATCACCACTGCCACAAACCCAACCACAATCACAAACACTATTGTCACAAACACAACCAGCTACAAACACCACCGTCGCAAACACTATTAACTCAACAGCAGCACCACTAATTCTCTACATTCACAAACAGTGCAACCCAAAACACCACCATTACAAGTACCATCACCATCACCAACCCTACCACAAACACCGAACACTACCATTCAAAACATCATGACAACCAAAAGCACGATTACAACCACAAACCTCATCAGTAACACACATACCACTGAAACAAACAGAAAATGACACAACAGAAAACATTTGTAGCATCCTTCATGGGAACGTTCCATAACCCATTCGGTATAACTAACAACATAAATCCATCTCTGATATTGCACTAATGAAAGTCCAGCAAAAACAACCCTATACTCGGAAGTCTGTTGAATCCCACCCAACCACACAGCACAGTGTGTCTGGCAGAAAAGCGCTGAGGTAGAGTAGGCTTTCGGTGACAGTGGAGAGGTAATGCATGTAGGGTCAAGCTACAGCCTTCTCACCATAACTTGACCCAGATATTTGGCTTTTTGCAGCTTCTTAACGGAAATCAGTGGCAGAATAAGACAATACTATGGTTCTACATCCTTTAATCTGCACGTTCTCGTAACTTGCACCGTAATCTGGTGTTAATGCAATCACGTAACAAAGCATTCAAGACCGGGAGAGGGCAATTTTAGGCCAAGAGTAAAAAGGATCTATCTATCTATATACCTAGGCTGCTTCCCCCAAGGAAAGGGAGGTAGCCGAGACAGGACGACACACTCCCCATTTCCTCATCCATTCAAACTCATTCATTCGCATCTTAGCCCCAAAGGGGAGAAGGGACAGATCCTCACCGCATCACACCGCACAAGGGTCAACTGCGCAGTGCAATCAGTGACATCTGCAGCAGGGCCCGACAGCAGAGCTGGTTTACCCCTGCCACTTCATAATAGACCCATCCCCTTACCCGCACCTGACCTGACTAGCTGATCAGACCAAATGTGGGAAAATATCCCCTCAGGGCTGCGTCATCATTTATTCATTCACAATTTCTCTCCATTTATTTCTGTCATTCACAGCCACTCTTCCTTGCTCAACGGACATCCCTCTCGCATCCAGCGCTCTCTTCACACTGTCCATCCATCCTATTCGTTGTCTCCCTCTCAGCCTTACACCTCTCACATCAGATCTAGTTCTCTTTTTCACCAATCGCTCATTATCCATTCTCTCCATATGCCCAAACCATCGCAACACCCTCTGCTCAACTCTACCAGCCATCTCCCTAACAACTCCAGTTCTCCTTCGCACTTCATCATTTCGCACTCGATCCATACGCGTCACTCCACACATACTCCTCAGACACCTCATCTCCATTACATTCAAACTTTTCCTCTCTGCTACACCCATATTCCATGTTTCAGCCCCATATAACGCAATCGGTTCCACAGCACCTTCATACAGCCTTCTCTTTACATCCATTCTAAGCGAACGACATCTAAACACTTTTTTCATTCCTCCCAGCACCTTACCTACTTCATTCATTCTAAACTTCACTTCTGCATCTATTCTTCCATCCACAGCAGCATGTGACCCTAAATATTTAAAACACTACCTCCTCAAGCAACTCACCATTCAAAACTATATTCATCCCCCTACCATCTACCAACCTCGTACACTTCATCACTTTACTCTTATTCTCATTCACTTTCAATTTCCTCCTTTCACACACCCTTCCAAACTCCTCTACAAACTGTCTCAATATCTCCTCTGAATCAGCCACCAGTGCAGTATCATCTGCAGGCAGCAGCTGCTTCAGATTCTACTCTCCACCATCAAAATTCACCAGACTCCGACCTCCATCTAACACTCTTGCATTCACCTCCCTTACAACAAAAAGGATACAATCAGAAAAACTCAAGGGCAAATTTCCTGCAGTCTCCACACACTTGGCTCTCAGGCACCAAAACTTGTGACGTCATTCCCCTAAGCTCCACCTACTATCCTAACTAACCAATGAGATACATCAGTACCTATCACGTACCATCCCTTGGTACCTCCCACTCTCTCAGCCAGTGGGAAGAGCGGAAACTAGTGACATCATTACCCTAAGCTTAGCCCACTATCCCCCCCACCGCCCCCGCCACACACACACACACACACACACACACACACACAGGCAAAGCAACAATCATAGTATACGATGACATGCCACCAAATTATTTTAATCAGGTGAACAGACCTTTCACACACACACACACACACACACACACACACACACACACACACACACAATGTAATATTCTACTAACAGAACCTCACACTACAGTAAACTCTACCACAACAACCACAACTCCAGCACACACCACAATCACTGAAAGTCGATGTCGAAGCAGCAACACATCTGCCAGGAACGACCCTCCCACGTCTGTAACCTGGGCGAACATGAATACATACACACTTGCATCTGAATAACACCACAGCTCCCAGCGACCCACCAAGCTTACGACGACAGGTAACAACATGGATGAAAAATACTGATGGAACAAAGACAGAGCCACAAAGACGAGGGAAAAGGAAAGGAGATATACTGTAAAAGAGGAGGAGGAGGGGGAGCAGAAAGGAAGAAGATATGGAACGGAAGGAAGAAGAGGACAAAAAAAAACTTCACACACACACACACACACACACACACACACACACACACACACACACACACACACACACACTCACTCAATCACACGCACCCGCGCGCGCACACACACACACACACACACACACACACACACACACACACAAGCACGCAATCACACACACACACACACACGCACGCACGCAATCACACGCGCACACACACACACACACACACACACACACACACACACACAAGCACGCAATCACACATACACGCACACACACACACACACACACACACACACACAGTCTCTCTCTCTCTCTCTCTCTCTCTCTCCAGTTACGGCGCCTAAAGCTGTTCGTGTTCCGACGGGCATTTTTAACACTAGTGCTAAATTCAGTGAGAGAACAGCAAGGGAACCAACCAGGGGAAAATATTACCTGTGCTGACAGTGCTATTCAAAACGTCTAAACCAGGTGCATTTCTTGTTAAACGCGTGGAATGGATGTGTAAGATTGTTTCGTGGAATGTGAAGGTCGAGGTGCACCTGTGTATAGCCAGAAACACATTGCTGCCACACGCTAGAATTTTTGTTTCAGCTGATAACATTATTCTGGGCTGGAAATATGGGGTTGAGGAGCTTACCACAAACAGTAAAGATCTTATGTAATAAAGTGCACTTAACTTGTACCGTGGTGTGTAGATGTTTAATGTGTGTTGGGGTGAGGTTGGCGTGTTGGGGTGAGGGTGAATGTTGTAAGGTAAGCGTGATGAAGTTATTGCGGTTTGTGATGAGTAGAGCAGAATAATTAGACTCGAGAGCAATGAATGACACTAGGTGGAGGGGAGAGTTTCGGTGAAACCAGGGTAAAAATGGGTGGAACTGAATATGAGAGAGAGAGAGAGAGAGAGAGAGAGAGAGAGAGGTGGGAGGGAGGAAAGAGGTGAAGGGGATGGGGGCTCTGATGTGCTAGTAAGAGAGGATGATGGACTGTGTGGTGGTGCTGGGGCGGGGCAAGGGTGGATATGTAGTGGTGGCGAAAGAATAGGTGAAGGAAGAGGATTGTATGGCCATGGTGGGGGGAGAAGGATGGAGGAGTGGAAGTCTGTGTGGTAGAGAGGAGGAGTCTGTGTGATGGAGGAGAGAGCGTCTATGCGGTGGAGAGGAGAGGGAGCATGAGTGGTGGAGAGAGGAGGGAGTGTATGTGGTGAAGAAGAGAGTGAGTTTGCGGTGGAGAGGAGGAGAGAAAATCTGTGCAATGGAGGAGAGAAGAGCCTGCTGTGAAGAAGAGAGAGTGAGTACGTGGTGGAGGAGAGGAAGTCTGTGTGATGAAGGAGAAGGAGTCTGTGTGGAGGAAAGGACGGGGAGTCTGTGTGGTGGAGGAGAGGAGAGGGAAGTAAACTGTGATAATGGGGGGCAAAGACGTGGGAAAGGAGAGTGGGAGGGGGAGTCAGTGTGGTGCTGGAAGGAGAAGAAAGGAAAGTGAGCTATGAAAAACGAGGGAGACGGGGGGGTCTGTGTGGTGGCAAGTGGAATTGTTTCAGCGTGATGGAGCGTGTGAAGGTTATAGATGACAGGGACGGGAGAAGGGGCAATGACAGGAGTGCAGGGGAGGGGGAGCAGATGGCAGAGGAAGAGCTGGGGTAATCCTGGCAAGGGGCAAGAAGGGGTAATGAATTCAGAAACGATGAAGAAGGAATAAAGAACAGGTAATGATACAGTAACCAAAGATAAAAATAAGTAAGAAGGGAATTAGGAGATGATGGGGTGGGTGATGAAAGAGAACGAGAGGAAATGAATACGATGGCCAGGATAAAAGAGAAAAGGTGGATCAGAAGAGTGAAAAGGAGGGATATCAATACTGAACCGAAACAGTACGAGAAAAGAACGGGGAGTAAGATGTGAAGACAGACCACACCAGGGAAAGAGAATTATGCAAACATGAATGAGAGAGGACAGAAGAAGGAAAGAGGTGGGAAGAGAAAGAATCTACCGGGGAAATGGAAGAGAGCAGACAGTAGGCAAACAGGTCAGGAAAATGAGAGGAGATAAGATGGAAATGATAACGAAAAGGAAAGGGGGAGAATAAAACAGAGTATGTGAGAGAATACAGAACACTCGTACGTATGAACAGAATAAAGATGAAAAGGAAAAAGAAAGGCGATTAGGAGGAAGGGATGTACACGATAAAAAGGGAAAAGAGGGAATAGAAAAAACAAAGGAGTGTGAAAATAAATCAACGAAAAACGGGAAAGAAACAGAACTGAGAGGGAAAAATGGCAAAGATATAACAGAAGGTGGGAGAGAAAAAAATATCAAGAGAACTGGAGAGAAGAAAAGAGAGGAAACAATGGAGAGGATGAATAACGGAGAAGGAGAGACAGCAAAAGGGAATGAAAGTGGTAAACAGTACCGGGGAAAATATAACAGAAGGAAATAAGATGCAAGGAAAGAGGGAAGAACGAAGGAAAAACGACGTGCGAAGCGATGATGGAAGAATGTAGGGATATGAAGATGATGGAAGAGAGAAAAGGGAAGAGCAAAGAAGAACGAAGACTGGAGAGATGAGTCAATGTGGAGGAGGAGGGATGCAGAACTGATAAATAGGGAATGAGGCATGAAACAGCGGAGTAAATGAGCAATTAAAAAAAAGAGAGAGAGAGACAGAGAGAGAGAGAGAGAGAGAGAGAGAATTGGGTGAAAGTCGGAAGTAAAAAAAAAAAAAAAGGCAAAATATGAACAGAAAAATAGGATAGAAGGACAAGAAGAAAGAAGAGAATATATGAGAAAATAAAGAAAACGAACAACAGAGGGAAGAATGAAAAGATGGGGAAAATATTGGAAAACAAATGTAGAACTTATAAATAGGAAATGGAGTAAGAAAAAGTAAAACGGAATATACGAGAGAGAGAGAGAGAGAGAGAGAGAGAGAGAGAGAGAGAGAGAGAGAGAGAGAGACGGAAATCGGAAGGAGGAAGAAGAAGGACAAGGTAAGCGAGATGTGAATAATACTCCTAACAGGGATCCCGACGCGCGTTACCCAGTTAAAAAGAAAAAGAAGAAGAAGAAAAAAAAAACTGGCCCCGCATACCAGCATTGCCAGGTACCCTTGGAGCGAAACCCCCCTGTGGCTTCCGGGGTCTCATTTAACCCACTGGACCTAAATTCCCCTTAGGCTTATTTCCATATTACCCATGGACCTCTTCCTACCATGAACCTATTCCAATTACACACCTATTTACCCAATTTACCTAATCCCCATGGGTATATTTTCCTACTACCTACCCTGCCCACCCACTCACCCATCAACAATTTCCCACCCTGCCCCACCCACCTCATTCCCATGCCCATCCCACCCGCTTGCCCACTCACCCACCCATCCGACCCACCTGCCCACCACCCTACCCACCTGGTCACCAAGCTCAACCACGTTGTCTTGATACAGTGATTTTTACACTGTAATATTGATATGGTAATTGGCCACCCAGCACCCCCATGCTGACCCGATTAGTTCTAGTTCTGGTCATCGGGGGCGCCACTTTAGCAATTTCAACCACACCAATTATTTCCTCATAAAGAGTTGCCCTTGTTAGATCCCTACGGAGACTCTTACTTGGTTTTCACTTAGTTTCTATAGCGGACAGACAGACAGACAGACAGACAAACAGACAGACAGACAGACAGACAATCAGCCACATCAGAATATTAAACATCAATAAGCGATAATAGTAAAAATAATAATAATAATAGTAGTAGTAGTAGTAGTAGTAGTAGTAGTTGTTGTTGTTGTTGTTGTTGTTTTTACTGTTATAACAATAATAACAATAATAATGAAGATGGTGACGATAAAAAAGAAAATGATTAATATATTAATAAAATGATAAATACATGAAATACCAGATGTGTACCTAAAGTCAGTGGTAATCATTATTGCTAGGGAGGCGCGTATACCGCAGCTGGCCTAAGCAAAAAGCACCTCATAAATCTATGTACACTGAAGAATAATGTAGTGATTCTTGTTCCTAAGTAGCTTGGCTCTATCGATAGGAGTATCATGCTGTGTTTTCACCCTGTCAATACAATGTGCGGTACATAGAAATTCTTGTTTCTCTAAAATTTCACAGTATGCTATTTATCTGATGGCCTCAGCTATTATCTTACGGCCTCGCTCTCCCTTCTTTTACATTGCTTCCTCTAACACTTCCCCATCTTCCTTTCACTCTCCTTTCTTTTACAATTCTCCCTTTAACACTGCCACCTCCGCCACCTACATCTCGCTTTCCCTTATTTTCCCTCTCTTTCTCTTTCCCTTCTACCTTCCAAGATGGTTAAATAACAGATTAAAATCTCTCATAGGCCAAAGGAAAGGAATATATAGAAAAATAAAACGTGGAGAGGAACACTTACGTAACCGGTACACAATTTTAAATAGAGAAGAGGGAGATAAGAAAAGCAAAGAGAAGTTATGAAATTAAGGTTGCTAGTGAATCAAAAGAATACCCCAAGGGTTTTTATCAATTGTACCGTACGAAAAATAAAGATAGGATAGGACCACTCAGAACAGAATCAGGTGACATTACCAGTGAAGATAAAGAAATGTGCTCCATCCTAAATAATTATTTCATATCAGTATTCACAAAGGAAAATCTAGACCTGGTCCCTCAAGCAGCAAATATTTACGATGAGAATACGGAAAATATTCTTAGTAAAATAACCATTAGTAAAGCGAGGGACGTATTGAAAGAAATTAATAAAGTTAAAACCTCAAAAAATCGCGCCAGTCCGGACGATATATATGCAAAAAATTATAAAAGAAACCAAGAAGAATTATGTCAGCCACTTTTAACATTATTTAATGACTCTTTAAGTTCAGGAGAAGTTCCCGAGGCGTGGAAGACCGCAAACGTAGTGCCCATCTTTAAAAAGGGTGATAAATCAACTGCGTCGAATTATTGTCCGATAAGTCTAACGTCAATAGTAGGAAAAATGTTGGAGTCAATTTTGGCCAAATAAGATTAGAGAACACTTATGAAAGATTTAATCTTATAAACTTGAAAATCAGCACGTCTTGATTCGAGGCATAGGACGATCCTGCCTCACAAACTTGTTGTCATTCTACTCGGAGGTCTATGAGGCAGTAGATAGCGATGAAAGCTTACGATGTTATTTATCTGGACTTTAGTAAAGCTTTTGATAGGGTCCCACACGAAAGGTTAGGTTAAGAAAGGTTCAAGAGCACACGGTATAGACGGTGATATCTTAAAATGGATAGAATCCTGGCTGAAAGGACGTAGAAAGCAGAGAGTATTAATAAATGGAACTAAGTCGGACTGGGGATTAGTAACTAGCGGTGTAACCACAGGGTTCAGTACTCAGTCACCTTATTATTTATCGATACAGCTATATATAAATGATCTAGATTTAGGAGTCTAATAGTGCATCAAGCACCCTGTTTATTTATGACGATACAAAAACAGGGCGTATCATTAATCCTCGACTGACGATTGCCATAACTTACAAAAGACCTCGATACACTGTCCAAATGGTCTAAAACTTGCTTGCAAATGGAATTTTAACGTCGTAAAAAATGTAGAGTACTTAACGTAGGCAAGACCATTGGAGATACTAAATACGAAAGCTTAGATAACAAAGAAATTAGCAAATCGGAATGCGAGTGAGATCTAGGAGTAATATGATTCAGTGCAGAACGACCTTAAACCAAGGCAACAGTGTATTAATGCGAGAAATAAAGCAAATAGGGTCCTAGGATTTATTTCGCCAAGCGTGAGCAATAGATCATCTACAGTAATATATACTGAAACTTTATCTAGCATTAGTAAGGCCACATTTAGACTACGCAGTACAATTTTGGTGTCCATACTATAGAGTGGATATTAATTCGTTAGAAAATGTACAGAGAAGAATGACAAAAATGATACATGACGTCCGGAACTTGTCATATGAAGACAGACTGAAAAGACTAAGTCTGCATTCGCTAGAGAGGCGTAGAGTAAGAGGAGGACTTAATTGAGGGGGTGTTTAAGTGGATGAAGGGTATAAATAAGGGAGATATTAGCAAGGTACTTAAAGTGAGCATAAGAACAGGATAGAACTAGAAAATAATGATTTCAAACTAGAAAAACTTCCGATTTCAGTAAGGAAAATAGGTAGAAATTGGTTTTGTAATAGAGTAGTAGACGAAATGGAATAAGCTACCTAGTAAAGTAGTTGCCTGCCTCTTCCATTGAGTGAGTTTCAAGCATAGGCTATGATAAGCATATGACTAATAAGGGGTGGATATAGAAAAAAGAAAAATCTTATAACCAATACTAATTCATAATTTTTCCTTTTCAGGCTCTACACTATGATAGTCTCTTGTTCTCCTTTCACACTTTCCTGTAAAATGTCCACGCCAGTTTTTCTATACGGCGTGGTGTTCTTTCTGACTTTTCCTGCCGGCCTCGGCTGGAGGGTTTTGAGAGGGCAGAGGGGAAAGCCTTCTTGTTTGCTATCCTTATCTCATTCTAGTAGTTCAGTTACTCTTCTTGGAGCTGCCCAGCATGGGCAGCAACCGGCCTATTGCAGTGTATCCTCTCTTCTTATGTTCTTATGTTCTCTCTTTTCCTGCCAACTTAGGGGATCCATTCCCCTTATCCTTGTCTTTTTTGTCTGTCTTTTCTTCCCTGTCCTTTACTGTTTTTCTCTCGCCTTTTTGCCTCACTAACTCCCCACTCCCTTCAGTTTTCTGACTGTTCTGCACTCTGACGTGCCTCTACCTCATTCAGGGTCCCCCCCTCCCTCTCTCTCATCCTGCTTTCCCCTCCTGCCTCCCTCCCTCCCACCCACTCAAGATACTATTCCTGTCTCATCCTGCTCCTTGTCTCCCTCCGACTCGTGCCGCCCCACCTGTCTGCTTCCCCATCTTCCTACTTCCCCACCAATCCGGCCCCTGCCTATCTTTTCGGTTCTTGTTGCCTAACTTCCTACCTCCATATTACTCATCCTGCCTGTCTGCATTAGTTTGCCTACCTGCCTGTCTATATTTGTTTGCTTGGCTGCCCTGTCTCAATGAGTTTGCCTGCCCTGCCTGCTCTATATATGTTTGCTTGCCTATCTGTCTGTAGTTGTTTGTGCATGCCTGCCTGTCTTTCCCTCGCTTTTCCCTGCTTAAGTTTCCTCCCTCTCTGTCTGTCTGCATACCTGTTGCCTCTTCTCCTATCCCCCTGACCGCCACCCTCACTGCCTGCCTCCCCTCTTTGCCCTCTAACCTCCCTACCTGTGTGTCTACTTCTGCCTGCCTGTTTCATGAACGTACCCTTGGAAGGCCTGGTCAAGTGGCTCTCCCACCATCCCCCCAGCCCTTCACTCCCACCTCGCCCGAGGGGAGCCTGGCACTCCCGCACTCCACCACCTCACGCACTCTTAGCAAAGCGTTCACACGATAATCATTCTCTCTCTCTCTCTCTCTCTCTCTCTCTCTCTCTCTCTCTCTCTATTCTCTCTATCTCTCTCTATTATATTTAACGATATCGATGTTGGCTATCTAAACAACTTCATTTCTAAATTTGCAGACACGACACAAAAATCGGCAACACTATATTAACTGAAGAAGACAAGAATTAGCCTTCAAAATGACAATCTTAATAAAATTATCAGCTGGTCAGAGAAAAGAGCTGGCAAATGCTCTTCGAATGTAAGCAAATGTCAGGTACTGCAATGTGGGAAGAAAAAACAAAAGGTATGACTACGAAATGAAGGGCCAAATCATTAGCAAGTCCTCATGCCTAGTTAAGGATCTAGGCGTACTAATTTCAGACGATCTGAAATGTTCCGAACTCAACTGTTCTTATCTCTGCCGCCAATAAAGCCAACAGGGCCCTAGGCTTCATAAAAAGACATTTTACATATTAAAAGCAAAGATATTGTAATCCCCCTATACAAAAGGCATAGTCAGGTCTACAATTAGAGTTTGCAGTGCAATTTTGGGCGCCTCACCTAATTAAAGATATAGAAATACTGGAAGCGGTCCAGCGTAGGACTACCAAGTTAATCCCGTCCCTGAGGAATAAAATCCATACTCTCAGAGAGACTCAGGGAATTAAACCTATTCTCTCTTAGAAAACGGAGATCTCAGGGGACAACTGATTGAATGTTTTAAGATTCTAAAAGGCTTTAGTACATACTGATTCAAGCAAGCTATTCACAGTAATTGCCGAGACCTGTAACTCGAGGAAATGGTAAGAAGTTGCAAGCAAGAAGGGCCCTAATCTTGATACAACCAAAAAACTCTCTTCAACTTACTCCTGTTGTAAGCGAATGGAATAAACTCCCTGGGAATGTGATTGAGAGTGGTACCATAAATATATTTAAAAAAGAGACTGGACATGTATCTCGACGCAATTGGTATCGTTTAAAGTTTAAGGATTGGAGCAATTGTGCATATATCGCGTCTGCATTCATGTGTCTGTTAGACACAGACAATATTTGTGAATATATATAATAGATAAACATTCTGTTCATCATTTGATTTAAAAAAAAAAAATTGCATGCATAGAGTAAGTATGTGGCTGTACGCCCAAATTTTCCTTTTCCTATTATTCTTTCTGCCGATCCTATAAAATTCCTTCAGGTTTTTCTTATTCCTGCAAGGTATTACTTTCTCTCTTGCTTCACCTTTGCAAATGCCGGAGGGTCTGAGTTTTTTTTTTTTTTTTTTTTATGTGACCGACTCTGGGCATAGGCTTCACAGCCTGCTTTCAAGGCCCAGTGGTCCTCCTACATGCTCACCACTTCGGCGTTAACACCCACCGTCCATATTGAATACATGCTAGGGCTGTCTCATAGCAGGACTGGTGTATTGGTATTAGCGGAGGTATTTTTACGACATGTCAGCGGGCCTTCTGGTAGATCAGTAAAGTCTGATTCTTATGAAATTCAAATCCTTAAACTGTTCCCTGCCTCAGCGGGATTTGAACCCAGGTCTGCTTGGACTGCAGGCCAACTCTCTACCGATTGAGCCACCGCCTTCTGCTGTGCTATCCTTTTCTCCTGCTCCTATGCACTATATTAGAATTAAGGCCGGACCACCTCGTAGGGACCGTAAGGTCTGTGTGGTCTGTGTATCTATGTAACTCTATGTAACTCTCTCTCTCTCTCTCTCTCTCTCTCTCTCTCTCTCTCAAACACACACACACACACACACACACACACACACACACACACACACACACACCTTGCCTTCAGTTCAGTTAATCAGTCTAATGCACCGCAATATTCATCTCTTAACTCGTTCTCTGCATTTTTCACGTCACGCCCTTTTGCTCTGCACTTAACCATGCCCTCATCCTCACGCAGAGTCAAACCAGCCTTCAGATCCAGTTAATAGACATATTCTTGTACTGCACTCAATCCAGTTTCGCGACCACCATGCAATTTGTCATTCTCCTCGCATTCCATCCTTAACAACACAGCCGTCACGAACTCCAATATCTCATTCAGTTCAAATTTTACCCTCACGCACTCCTGTTGATTCATTATACACTCCACCATTCACAATGCACACTGTCATTACTCACAGGACTCGCTTTCCCACTCCAAGTCTGTCTGTTCTGTCTGTCTGCCTGTTTGCCCTCTGGATTGAACCTCATCAGCATGAACGTAGTTTTCCTTTGCTTGTCGCCACACACTGACGATCAGATTTAACTTATAAGACTTCGAGTTAATGTCGTGTTGTTATAGCCTTTTACGCCACTAGAGTAGTCTCCCTGATACAAAACAAAACTGTATGATGAGGGGAAAATGGGGAAATGACAAGGAAAAAATGAAATGGTAAGCTTCGCATATCCCTTCAACCCCATATATAACACACGCTGATATAGAATTGTTTGATGACAGAAAGATCATTCATTCACTCATCATCCAATCCTAGAGTTTGCCCCATGAGGAACGTAGGAGCCCCGGGACTGGAAGCAACAGTTGGCCCTGACATTTAAGATGAGAGTGACCAGCCTCTTTCATCCTCAAAGGCATTGCGTGAGCAATAAACCCCAATTATATTTTAAAAAACGCCAGACGCCACAATGAAATAGAAAAACAATGACTTTACTGGACATAAAAGCGGTTAAGAGACCCGAATATAGGTAATTCTAGAGAGAGAGAGAGAGAGAGAGAGAGAGAGAGAGAGAAACTGATCCTGAAAGATGTGCCCCGAAAATATGAAACCAAATCAAACCAATCAGAAGGACAGATCAACTGTGTGTGTGTGTGTGTGTGTGTGTGTGTGTGTGTGTGTGTGTGTGTGTGTGTGTGTGTGTGTGTGTGTGTGTGTGTGTGTGTTATTCTTATCTCTAGACGATTTTCTTCACATTAGGGTAGACTTTTCGAGATCAAGGAATTAGTCATCGGCTTTATTAACCCCCTTCTCTAGTAGGACGCTCTACCCGGATAAAACAGTGTTACAATAGCAAGGAAAAAATGAAGGAAGCTGTTGTTGTTGTTTTTGCTGTTGTCCGTCCTTCATTATATTTTTATCATCACATCAACAAATCGTTTAATCTTTTATCCAGTGTAAGGTGGGCTGGGTACAGTGATGCAAGAAAGAGGAAAATGTGCAAAAGAAGTGGAAAGTAGAGTGACACAAGGAAGGAAAGTAGCTAATGCAATGAAGGTCTTGATAAGAAACAGAGGCTTCAGTATTGGATCTGCGCGAGGGTTACATGAAGGAGTGTTAATGCCAACTTGAACAAATGGTTGTGAGACTATGGTGTGGCATGAAAATGAAAAGTCAAGAGTGAGAACAATGGAGGTGGGACTGCTGAGGAATGTATGTGGAGTACAGATGGAGTGGATAGGATACAAAATAATGTGATTTCGTGAAAAATGCGGAGTGAGGAAGTCTGTGGACACCACAATCGAGGAGAGTGTACTGAGATGGTACGGTCATGGGGACAGAATGGATAACAATAGAGTGGTGTAAAGATATATATGCACCGAATATGAAGGAGGGAGGAGGCGAAATTAGGCCAAGAAGAAGGTGGAGGGATATGGTGAATGAGTGTGTGAGGAAGAGAAAAAGAAGTCAGTGAGGCTGAGGGACTGAGGGAAGGGTATTCGAGCTGGCTGGATGAATTTAGTGAGCGAAGCGCCATGATCAGGGACTTGGCACTCCTTTTTAACGTGACAGCTTTCAGACTGACTCCATCGGATACGTTTAAGTGTGAAGCTTCAGAATGTGTTGAAAGTTTCTGGCATATAAGAGACAGAGCCAGGATTCCGGGGGCTTGATGGATGAGTGGAATGGAAGCGATGCTTAATGAATGGGGCAAACCTGGGCTGTCTGGACGTTGCTACTCCTTCACTCTGCCCTAGGGTGGAGAAAGGGGGTCCGGATGATGATGATGACGCTGAACTAAAATTCACGTGGTTGCAATGCCATCGGGAGCATGTGTGCAATCGTTTCCAGTCTCACGAACGGAGTTTGGTGTCTTATGTA